>NC_040909.2:134131809-134744988 GCF_004126475.2 Phyllostomus discolor
GCTGGGTGTCGGTGTCATGGGCACCCGCAGGGTCAGGGCTGCTGAGGAGGAGGAAATGGGCGGAAAAGGAAAAAAAAACTCGGTGCTGTGATCATATTTATGCTTGTTTTTGGTAAATTGTGTGTATGCATGCGCTTACAGCTAAGTTTAAGGCTTTAACTAACAAGGGTCAAAGGGGAGAGGCAGGGTGGAGGAGCTCGGCTCAAGCAGTCAGATCAGCCTGGGTGTGCAGGACGGCGGCCTCAGCACAGTGAAGGGTCCGCGGGGGCGGCAGGGAGAACGGAAGCGTCCTGAGCACACCCGCCCCTCCTGATCCGCAGCTTCACCTTCTGTGACTTCGGCGACCCAAGGTCCAGCTTAGTTCAAAAGTACTAAATGCAAAATTCCTGAAATAAGCAGTTCATAAATTTAAATCGCGCGACAGTCTTAAGTCGTGTGATGAAATCTCGCGAGTCCTGCTCGGGCGAGATCGTCCCTTCGTCCAGCGTCTCCGCGTCTTTGCGTCTTCCGGCTGCGGACACTCCGCCCGCCCGTAGTCACATGGGAGCCGGTTTGGTGATGCGATGAGTGCACTGTCGCACTGTCGCAGTGCTTGGGTTCTCGTCCCCCTGGTTTTATTTATTAGTGGTCAAAAAGCGCAAGAATAGCGATGCTGGCAATTCAGCTATGCCACGGAGAAGCCGTCAAGTACTGCCTTTCAGTGAAAAGGTAGGTACAGTCCAGTAAGATATCGAGAGAGACACCATATTCACGTAACTGTTATTTCAGTATGTCATTATAATTCTTATATTGTCTTAGTCATGGGTGTTAGTATCTTACTGTGCTTAATTTGTACGTTAAACTTCATCATAGGAGTGTATGGGCAGGAAAAACCGTATGCGTAGGTGGGGTTTGCCACTCTCCATGGTTTCGGGCACCCACCGGGGGTTCTTGGAACGCGTCCCCCAAGGGTGAGGGCGACCATGACAAAAGTCAAGGAGACTATTAGGCTGAGAACACGGACGGGGATTCTCTTGGGGGAACCCGAGTCTTTGGAAACTGGCTTCCAAACAGCCGGTGTCTTTCCCCGTGTGCGAGGGGGTCCTTAGGGCTGTGAGCATCAGCGGTTTCGTCTGTTCAGCCCGATGTGCAGAGCTCGGAACTCCCTTTCTGAGCAACCGGGTGGGAGGCTGTGTGTGTGTCCCCGCCCCCCCACCCCCCCTCTGCCTCCAGCACAGGGAAACGGGGCTTGAACTGTTCCTTCTGGACGCCCTGCACAACCACAACCGCCAGGGCTCGGGGGTCTGCCGGGGCCTGTTGCTATATTAGTCTGGTCTGCTCCATCCACCTGCCTGGTCCTGTTCGGGCCGTGACACTGCTTGGCAAAGGGACCTGCTCACTTGCCTTCTTGGGGCCTCGCCCCCTCCCCTCCGGGGGCATCTGTAAAGTGCAGACAGCTCCTTGCCCGTTAGGGCAGGGTGAAGATCGGATGGAATCCCTCTAGAGACCACTGGGACCATGGTAAAGCGTTATGCATCTGGGGGGAGTTATTAGGCATAATCCAGCTTTGGCGAATGAAGGTTAGGTTCCCCCCACCTCCACCCCCAGGCGCAGAAAAGGGCCTGTCTGTGAGCACACACAAATCTCCAAATAGTCTGAGTAACTGGGGCTCTTTGATGCTCAGTTTTAGTTCAAGTGAGTGCTTCTACAGACAGGGAATTTGACATCCCTCAGCCCAGGTTAATACTTAGAAAAATAACTGGATGGATAATTACGGTCTGTAGCGAACAGATGAGGAACCTGAAACACCAGAGGTTAAAGAACTCGCCCTAAGACCACTCAGCAGGTGCTAGGGCTGTCTGTGTCTTTTACTATCCTGCACAACCTGGATTCCTCTGTTTCCCCTACAGTGCATAGCGCAGAGCCTTGCACAGAGTAGGCCTACAATTAATGCTCGTAATCCAAGCATCAGAGAACTTTGCAGGTGCCAGGTTGAGACGCAATGCCCAGCTCCTTCCACAAGAGGGCAGTCGAGTTAAACGCAAAGGTTCAGGACTAAGGCTGCATTGTTTTAAGACCAACAAAAAGATTTACTTCTGAAATGGGATCCTTTCCTTTTTTTGTAAGCAAGCATGCCTCGGAGCAGGTTTTGATTTAGGAAGGTCCTGGGAAGGGTCAGGTAGCTGGTTCCTGGAAGCCCAGGCATACTGGGGAGTTTTCTGATAAGCAGACCTGGGCCGTGCCAGGCCCAGGGACTCCACCACCAGGCAGCAGCACGGCAGCTGCGGTGGGGGCCGCCTGGGAAGTCTAGACTCAGCACCTAGGGCTGCCAGATTAAAAAAAAAATACAGGATGGCCAGTTATATTTGAATTCCGATAAGCTAGGAGTGGTTTCTTTAGTGTAAGTGTGTCCCTCCTCATGATTGCTCCAAGAATCTGGAGCCTGGGGTGGGGGTTGGGAAGATCTTAATAATCCTCCTCCTTAGATTTAGAAAAGAATGGACTGGGGTTGGGGAAAGCCGCGTGGGTGCTGGGAGGCACCTCTGGGTGCGCGGGGGCTACTGGACCGGTCCCAGTGAGAGGGGGTGACTTGGAGCAGCGTGGGTAATGGGAGAGGGGGGTGGAGGGCGGGGTGAAACCCACAGACCTTGGCAGAGGAACAGAGAGGGAGCGGGTGGGAGAGGGGGAGTCCGGGGCCACTCTGAGGCCTGGTTTCCAGATGGAGGGTAGCCGAGGAGTTTGGAAAGGAGAAGTCTCACGTTGGATTTCGGGATATTGAATCTGAGGGGGTTCTGGGAGGGAATCCAAATGGAGAAGTGGCGTCAGGCGGTTGACTTCCTTCCAGGGGCCCACCCGGGGGATGGGAGCCTGTGGGCAGCTCATTGGCCCACCCGTTGTGGGTGATGCTTTACACGTGAACTTGGCCATAGTGCTTGCCTGTTTGAAGCAGGTCATTTTGCCTCTGGAAGAAGGCCGCTGCTACCCCTACCTGTTTGGCTGGTGACTTTTAAAAAACCCTGCCGTGCTGGGGAATAAGCTTTGCTAGTTCTTTTGACACTTCCCTCCCTTTCATAGGCCCTTGCCCGAACACTGAAATTAGGGAAATGTATTCCGGCTAAGCAGATGGTAGGTAAGGGTGTTAGGAGCGAGTGCCATTACCAAGGCCTTCGAGATCCGAATTTAAATTCAGTTCATTGGGTTTTTTTAAAAAGCAGCCCTTGTCCTCAGGGACTGCGCTCACTCAAACCGCCCCGGTAACCAGCCTCACCTCCCGTGCCTGGGCAGCCCCTGCTCTCCAGATCCGTCGGCGAGAAGGGTGAGGGGCGTTGTAACCTGAATGTGAGTGACCGAGGGGAGAGGTCCTGCTAGACGGGTCGTCAGGTGGCCCACCCCCGAGACAGCCTCGGGGGTCTGTGCACCAGGCACCAGCTCCTGTCGTAAGGAGCGCTGCTCTGGTACAGGAGGGAAGCAAGTACATTGCTCATTTATTAGTTGATGGTTAGATTTCTGGGGGGACTGTCTGTGGAGGAGTTGGAGAATCTGACCTGGTGGTAGGGTGGTGGCGTGGTGGCTGTCAGCTGCCTGAGCCAATGGGCAGGCCCAGAGTCCTGGCTGGCGTTGACATTTTACATGCCTTGCAGCCTCATCAGCGACTCCTCTGCCTCCAGGCCCACCACCGTCTGAGCTTGAACTCAGGCTCAGGACTGTGATGCTGGTGCGCCTGGCTCCGGGTTCTTCGCTCTCTTCACTGTGCACAGAATGGCCAGGAGGGCTTAAAGATGACAGTGCAGAGGGTGCGCCCCAGAGGGTGCAGAGGCCATCCGGAGGAGGGGGCAGGTGGTGGTGGGTGGCCTTAAGATGGTCTTCCCGGGAGGATGTGAAGACCCTTCCTCTAGCCGAAGCCATGGTGCTCTCCAGTACACAAGAAGGGGGCACGCCCACAGGGAGGGCCCGGTGCAGGGCAGCTTACGAGGCCAGACCCCCAGAGAGAGGGACTTGGACCCTAGGGCAGTGGGATGAAGATGGCTCCAGGACCCTGCTGGCCCCCTTGGCCCTGGGACGGGGCATGGAGCTGGGCCCGTGGGCGGAATGAGCAGCACAGGGGACGAGAGTGCTTTTGACTTCCTGTGCCTCGCGCTGCAATGCGTTCCAGAACCTCTGGCCAGCCAGGTGGCCCATCTGTGCCTTTATCAGCATGTATGTCTTCATCCGCTGGGGGTCAGGGAAAGCCGGGTGTCAGGCGTACGGAAAGAGCATCAGAACGGAACAGAGGCTGTGGGGCGGGAGCCAGGTGCCGCCACACACGCCCTGGGTAGCGCCAGCGGCAGGCACGGGCGTGTCCCGGACGGAGCCCGAGACCAGGGTTTGTGCCCTAGCTCCCACCTCTATTTCCGGATGCCCGAGAAAATGGGAGTGGAAAAGTACCACCTGCCTTTTAGGGTTGCTCAGTTGAATTCAAC
This sequence comes from Phyllostomus discolor, assembly GCF_004126475.2. Classification (NCBI taxonomy): domain Eukaryota; kingdom Metazoa; phylum Chordata; class Mammalia; order Chiroptera; family Phyllostomidae; genus Phyllostomus; species Phyllostomus discolor. The sequence continues at coordinate 134,136,249 of NC_040909.2, forward strand.
AAGTCAATGCATATCAAACATTTTGCAAAGTGGTGGCTGAATACATGCAAGTAATTCTTACAGTATTAAAAGTACTTTTAGAATTGAATTACCCCAGGTTCCAATTAACAAACGTTTATCATATACCTCCAATCCATGTCAATTGAGCAAAGTGAGATTTTAGCTTCTACTAAGCATGACTCACTTACAAGAACATTCTTTTGTATTTAGCTCACGTACACGCAGTAATAGACCAGCGACGTGGGAAAAATCCCTAATTCTGTAGTGCTTTCCTAGGCTTTTTTTTTTGCATATTCATGTGCATTCAAATTACTGAATACTTGTTGCGCTGCATGTTTGGGCTCTGAGTGGTGTCTGCACGGAGGTGTTGCCTCCCATCTGGCTCATTTACATAGTGGTTGCAGCAGCACGTGGTCCAGCAGTGAGTGGTGTGTCCTGGCCACTTTGCATTTGCATTTGCATCTGTCCTTTATACATGATGCTAGTAGCTAGGTACACACCACTGAGGGGATGCACTGTCATTCCCTTCTGAGTTTTCCTGTCATCGGATGCAAATGTCGTCTCAGCAGTTTGCTAGACTAGATTCCACAGCGCCAGGCGTCTCTGTGCGGGGAGCTGTCGCCTCTCCCACTTCCTGTTTGTGGGGGGGGCGTCTCCACGTGGAGGTGGAGATGCGTGAGGCTTGGGTCTCCTGACCTGGCTGCGCAGGGCAGGACAACAGACCTTCCGCTGTTGTACGTATGAAGCTGAACAACGCCCCTCTGGCGGCTAAACCGCTGCCCGTGGGAAGAATGCACCTTCCTGTGGCTGTACATCACCTCGTTTCCCATCACGTCCAGGCTGGGGAGCCCCGCACCCCCTCCAAGGAGCCTCTGATGGCCATCGCCAGGCCAAACCCGAGAAGTTAGGTGCACTTCTCCCGAACTTCCGGAGAGGCTGCGTGGCCCTCGTGAGCTGGTCACGCTGATTCTCTGTGTGTTTCACACTGGGGCACTGGGAGGTGTCCTGCTCAGGAATCTCCTGTGGGGGAACCTGGCTCCTCCTCGAGTTCCTGAACAAGTTGTAAAGGGCTCGGAAGTCGCTTGATCTCCCGAAGGAGAGCACCTGGGATGTGCCGTGAGGTCGCGAGGCAAACTTGGCCTCCGTCTCTAGTTATATTCTAGAAGGGTCGAGGGAAAGCCATGTCCATCTCCTGTTTTCTGCCTGATCCCAGGAGACACGTGCTTGGGTATAAGTCGGTCAAAGGCCAAGGGTGAGGACAACGGCTCATTAGCTGAGGGCCGCAAAGCACAGCTTCACTTGCAGGGGCCAGGCTCGCTCTGGCCAGTTTAAAGCAACTTAGGGAAGGAAGGCACTTACCACGGGAAGCCTGGAGCGAATGGCAGGAGCTGGAGAATCAGACATTCCTTGTCCCCAGAGGAGGTGGTGCCACGTTCCTGCATCTGCATGGGGAGGACTCGCGAGGAGTTGCCTGTTAGGACGCGGTGACCATCGGTCTCCCCTTTCAGGTTTCCAGATGCGTTCGTGACGTTCAGAGCCTTCCGGAGCAGGTTCCCCGAGGTGTCCGGGTACTGTCACTGTGCCGACAGCCAAGGGCGAGAACTGGCTGAGACAGGTGAGTCCCATCTGGGGGGAGGAGTGGCATGCACCAGGTTCGAGAGCCTCAGTCTGGTCACCTGCAGGGCAGAGGTCACGGTGTGGGCCCGCTCCGCAGCCAGGCTGCCATGGGTGTCCAAGAGGCATGGCTAGCCAGTCCTTCCATCTATGGTGCTGTGAATGGGGCTGCTCTGGCCCAGGGGGAGCTTTGGGGTGCACGGGAGAGAGGCGCCCCCTTCTGGCAGACACAGCTCTGAGTTGGCAGGTGGAAGACCGGCCGGATTCCCGTGTCCAGAGCAGCCTGCGCAGCCGCACGCAGCAGCCCTGACTCGGGAACCGGGAACCGCGCAAGGCTGGTTCAGACCCCGTGCGCAGGGACGCCGGTGGAGGCCCCGCCCCTCTCGATACCCGTTTAAGCGGCGAGATCAGGACTTCTTTCCGAGCGGGGCGAGCCTCGAACCGCGTGCCGTCTTCGCTCAGGTGTGGAGCTGTTGCTGGACGAAATTTACGACACCGTTTTCGCCGGCCTGGACCTCGCTGCCACCTTCGCCGAAACCACCCTGTACCGGATATTGCACAGACGGTTCCTGGCAGTCCGGCTAGTGCTTTCTGGCAGGTTCCGATGTGAGTAATAAGCCGACAACACGTGTGCGCGCCTCTGCCAGGAGGGAAGCGTTTCGGTTTTAGAGTCGCCGCGGCGGTGGACTCCGCGGGGCGGTTCCGGCCAAGTGGGGGCGGGGATGCACGTCCGCGCTTCCAGCGCACAGAGGGCCGCCTGGGAGCTCAGCAAGAGCGATGGACTGACTTCTCTTTGCTCCCCGGGTTTCCCCCAGGCCCCACCAAATGTGAAGTGGAGCGGTTTGCAGCGACCAACTTCGGCCACCCCTACATCCCCAGCTGCCTCCGGAGCGGGGACTACCAGGCCGCGCAGTGCCAGAGGGCAGGGCCGTGCTGGTGCGTGGACGTGCAGGGGACGGAGGTCGCTGGGACTCGGCGCCAGGACGGGTTGCCAACTTGTGGTGGGTTTTCCATCGGGGGTCTCACTCCGGGACCGGGGAGCTCCGATACCGCACGGGCCCTTCGAGCTGGCCATGATGGCAAACGCACTTCTCATCGTTAACTTCTAGCACGTGGCTTGTCCTGTCCAGACGTGGTTTCCTCCCCAGGGAGCTCAGCCCTTGCCCAGGGCCCTGCACATAAAGGAGAAGAGAGGAGGGTTAGGCTTTGATGTGCCATGAGAGGAGTGCAGCCCAGAGCAAGGCGGGTGGATTCTGTCTCCCAGAGTGTACGAAAAGGGGGTATTCAGGAAGGCTTCGTGGAAGAGGTGATGCTCGATTCGTGTTCTGAAATAAAGATGTTTCCCGGAGGGGGAAAATAAGGACAGGTGAGCTCTCCGTGGAGAGCAAGGGGAACAAAGGTATGAGGACGTAGACAGGAGACCACATTGCTTGGCTGATGGCCACTGGGTCTGCGAGAAGAATAGAGGGAAAAACTGTTGGGGCATCCTCAGGCTGGGGCCTTGAACTTGAAGACGGGGGGAAAGGCAAGGCGAGGACATTGAGGTCTTTCATATGAAAGCAGAGGCTTAGGGGCTTCGTCCCGGGGGCAGGTGAGGAGGTCGAGGGGATTTAAGTGGGCAAGTCCCGTGATGGGTTTCGTGAGTGAGAGAGTTTGGAGGAAAGATTGAGAGGAGCATCGAAGGTCAGTGCGCTGTCCTGGACTGGGCTCAGGGACTGTGGGACGTTCCTGCCATAATAAGGTGCCACAAAGGAGTGGCCTAGGACAGCAGGAACGTATCTCCTCCATGTCCTGGAACCTGGAAGTCCAAAATCAAGGTGTGGGCAGGGCAGGCTCCCTCTGCAGCCTCCAGGGACCGCTCCTCCCCGGCCTCTTTCCAGCTCGTGGTGGCCGCCGACAGCCTTGGACACTCCTTGGCTTGTAGCTGCATCCCTCCAAACTCTGCCCCGTCATCTGTGTCTGCCTCTGCATCTCTCCTCCTCCTACTCCTGCTCCCATCGTATAGGATTAGGAGCCCACTCTACTTGAGGCTCATCTTATCTAATTGCATCTACGACGACCCCATTTCCAAGTGAAATCGAGTTCTGAGGTGCAGGAAAGGCAGGAGTTTGGGGAGACACTCTTCAGCCCAGCACGGGGACCGCGTGCTGAGGAAACAGCGGTGGGCTGGGGAGGAGGCTGCGGGCTTGAGAAAGGAAGGGCGCTAGGCATTCCCGTAGGGCTCGATGCGGTGCTGCCAGTCAGATTCGCAGGACGGAACCCAGGGGCGCTGCGGGCTTCCTGCTGGGGCAGACTGGGGGAGTGCAGCAAGGCTGGAAACCGGTGGGGAATGCAGGTCTGTTTGCAGCCTCGACTACTATGGGTAGGCATTGGTGTGCACTCAGCACACCCTTAAGTCATATGATTTCTCCAGCCTGACGTGCTGGTATTCTGCACTGGTTGCTAGTAGCTCGTTGCTAAGTGTGTGGATCTAGGGAAAGAAACATTAGAAGTTCTACCTTGAAGGTGTTTACGGTCACATTGTAATCCCATGAGGGCCTACAGAATATGGTGCCCTCCAATTTTCAGGCGGACGTGAAAAGCTGCAGGCTTCCAAATGAAAACGAAGGGTACTCCCACCTGCACGGATCCCACATTTCTCCTTTTTCTCCCCGGTACACAAGTCCTATGTCTGTGGAAACGAATGCCACGTGGCACCAGCAGCTGGGTTTTTGCGTTGGTGACACCGCGCATGAGTGGGGGTGGGGCGTGCTCTGCTTTGGGAAGCAGCGCCCTGTGGCCCTTCCAGGCCTCCCCTCAGCGGCCCCTGAAGGGGGCCTGGCCTCGCCGAGGGGCGTGTGACGTGTTGTGACACTGCCCTTTCTCCCTCCCTGACCACACACACGTTCCCGTCCTTTCTCTGTGGCCCGGTTACACAGGAAGTCAGCTGACTTCCTGTTTGGCATCTGTGTGAACCGAGGGAGAGAATGACCCTAGGATGGTGGGGTGGTGGGTGGTCGCAAACCTCCAACAGTTGCGGCCCCGCAGGGAGAAACAGATCTGACCGACTTTCACCTACGAACTGGGGCGCCAGAATTTGAATTTAAAATAATTTTTCTTCCTGTGACTACAGTGAACCTGGGGTATACTGGGGGATAGAATAACCAACCATGTTTGGAGTTAACTGAGTTGATCAGTATTTGTTTAGTAATTTCAGGGAAAGGTCAAGAGGCCTGGAAGAACATGCTAAGTGCGTTTGCCAAATGTGCATCATTATATTATAGGAGAGATCATATTTCCTATGGTAGATAACAACATTACTTATTACAACACAGGACAATATTTATTACAGGGAATACTAAAAGCATTGGAAGTGCGCCCTTGACCCTCAGAGAGACTATAAACTGGTTGGCCGAGACCAGACTACCCACAGGGAAGAGTTAGGCGGCCACACAAGCAGTCTATAATGAAGCACTAAAGGCCGTTGAGAATTCCGCCAGGAGAATGCTGGGAAGGCAGCCACACGGCCTTAAAAACACAGGGACTGTCGGTGTACCAGTCCCCTAGGGCTGTGGTGAGGCACGGCCACACGCTGGGCGGCAGGAGACGGCAGAGATGCCTCCTCTCCGAGCTCCAGAGGCTGGGAGTCTGGAATCGGGGTGTCGGCAGGGCCGTGCGCCCCCTCTGCCGGCTCCAGGGAAGATGCTTCCTCACCCCGTCGCTGTCCTGGTGGTCGCCGGCGCTTCCTTATCCCCCAGCCTCTGCCCTCATGTGGCTCCCTCCCCGCGTGTCTGTCCGTGTCCTCCGTGGCCTTCCAGTTGGGACACAAGTCACTGGGCTGGGGGCCCACTGTAACCCAGCAGGACCTCGCCTCAACTAGTCACATCCGCCGAGACCCTATTTCCAACTCAGGTCTCGTTCCGAGGTTCCAGTGGGCACCAGTGAATGATGGGCGGGCAGGTGGGAAGTGGCGGGGGAGACACCACTGAACCACACACATAGTCAGCACCTGTGGTCAGGTGTTCAGGGAGGGGGCGATGTTGATGAGCGTGACCTTGGACGGGGGTCACTACTAGTGGAAGCAGGGAGAGGAAGTCCCGTCCACTGGAAAACTCATTCCCCATGGTGGCCTCCGAGGGCGTGGCTCCAAGGGAAAGCTACCCGTAAAAAGATACAGGGGGAAAAGGCAGAATTTTTTGACGTCTTACTACCAGACAGACCCGAGGGGCTGTCTCGGGGCTGCCTGCGATGTTAAAACCCGTGTTCCCGTTTGCTCTGTCCGGTGCAGCTGGGGACCGCTCCTGCACCTCGGAGCGGCGGCAGGCCCTGTCCCGGCTCCGCTTCGGGCCCTCGGGCCACGCCGGCCAGCGCAGCCCACCCTGGGCTCCCGGGGAAAGGCAGGCCTCTCAGGGAGCCGCCGGCCTGGCCATGCCCTGCCCGCCCTGGATCCAGCAGCTCTTCGTGGACTCCGGGATCCTCCGGCCCATGGTCCAAGGGCAGAATCGACCGTTCCCGGCCTCAGGGACTCTCCTCCAAGAAGCTGTCCGAATGCTTTTTCCCTCCCGCGAGCTGGCTCGTCTCGCCCTTCGGTTTACCACCAACCCGGAGCGACTCCAGCAAAACCTGTTTGGAGGGAAGTTTTTGGTGAATGCTGGCCAGTTTAACTTGTCTGGAGCCCTTGGCACAAGAGGCACCTTTAACTTCAGTCAGTTTTTCCAGCAACTTGGCCTCCCAGGCTTCCGGAGCGGGGGAGGGCTGGTCGATCCGGCCACGCCCCTGCCTGTGGGGTTGGATGTGAGTCCTGCCGCGGAGACCCCCGGAGCCACGCAGGAGGGCGGTGCTATGAATAAGCCCGTGGTGGGCAGCTTTGGCTTTGAAGTCAACTTACAAGAGAACCAAAATGCCCTGAAATCCCTTGCTACTCTCCTGGATCTTCCAGAATTCCTCCTCTTCCTGCAGCATGCAATTTCTGTGCCGGAAGACATAGCCAGGGATTTAGGGGACGTGATGGAAATGGCGCTCAGCTCCCAGGGCTGTGAGCAGGCGCCTGGCAGCCTTTTTGTCCCGTCCTGCACGGCAGAAGGAAGCTATGCGGACGTCCAGTGTTTTGCTGGGGAGTGCTGGTGCGTGGACTCCCGGGGCAAAGAACTGCCCGGCTCGAGGGTCAGGGGCGGGTGGCCCCGGTGCCCCACAGAGTGTGAAAAGCAAAGGGCTCGGATGCAGAGCCTCTCGGGCCGCCAGCCTGCGGGGTCCAGCCTGTTCGTGCCCTCCTGCACCAGCCAGGGGGACTTCTTGCCTGTCCAGTGCTACGACTCCACGTGCTACTGCGTGGACACTGAGGGCCAGGCCATCCCCGGAACGCAGAGCGGACCTGGGCGAGCCATGCAATGTAAGTCTGCTGGGTGTTCGATCTACTAACCCGGATTCTCTCCGGGGGCCCTGACACCAGGTGTCACAGAGAACAGAGAGTTCAGGCACAGCTAGATTTCGAACTCCTGTTCATGGCAAAATGTTCTGGTTGACTTAGAAATTGCCCAGAGAGGTCTCGATCAGGTTAAACGTTTTAAGGGGTGAGTAGGCAGATGTATGTGGCCTTCAGGCTTTGCCACGTGCATGCCTGCCGTGGCGACAACAGTGGGTCTCAGCGGCACCCGCTCAGTGACGGGAAGCTCCCCGTGCCGACGGGATGGCCTCTGTGGCTACATAAGAAGGTGTCGGATGGCATTTGGGCCGTCGAGAGCTTCCACCTTGCTCTTCTGTGCTTTTCAACACCCTGACCTGACTCGTGCATTCGCTGTCCCCCTGCAGGCCCCACCCCCTGCCAGCTGCAGGCCGAGCAAGCCTTCCTGCGGGCGGCGCGGGCCCTGGCCTCCAACGCCAGCAGGCCCTCCGCCCTCTCCGACGTCTATGTGCCCCAGTGCGGCGCCGGCGGGCAGTGGCGCCGGGTGCAGTGCGACGGGCCCCGAGAGCAGGCCTTCGAGTGGTACGACCGGTGGAGGGCTCACAGCAGCGGCGCCAGCCAGGAGCTGCCCGCTACTGAACTGCTCACGAAGCTCAGGAGCTTCCGAGAGGCGGCTTCCAGAAGCTTCCGTCTCTTCCTTCAAAGTCTGTATGAAGCGGGCCAGCAAGGCATCTTCCCGGAGTTGGCGAGGTACCCTTCTCTCCAAGATGTCCCGCCGGCGGTGCTGGAAGGGAGCCGGACCCAGGCCGGAGGGGGTGTCTTCCTGGAGCCCTACCTCTTCTGGCAGATGCTCAGCGGCCAGCTCAGCCGCTACCCAGGGCCCTACTCAGACTTCAGCGCCCCCCTGGCCCACTTTGACCTTCGCACCTGCTGGTGTGTGGACGAAACTGGTCAGGAGCTGGACGGAACCCGGACCGAGCCGGGCAAGGTCCCAGCATGTGAGTTAAACCGTGTGACGTATGGGATTTGTGTTTTGGAGGAAGGGTGTCTGGTGGCAGGGCACGGCGTGCCAGAGCCGGGTGTGGGTTGAGGTGGGCCCAGGTTCATCCCTTCAGTCTATGGTGGAGCAAGCCAAATGCAAGCCAGCTTGGGCTGCTGAACACACATACCGTGGACTGGGCGGCTTACCCCACAGACGTTTACTCCTCACAGTTCTGGAGGGGGGAAGTCCAAGATCAAGGTGCTGGCAGATTCGGTGCCTGGTGCCAGCCTCACCCTGGCCGGTAGGTGGCCGCCCTCTTGCTGTGTAGCCTCATGGCGGGGAGAGAAAGCGCTCTGGTCTCTTCATCTTTTTATACCCACCCGCGTGACCTCACCGTATTAACCCAATCACCTCCCAAAGCTCCCGCCTTCAGATACCATGACACTGGGGGTTGGGGCTTTGACACGTACATTTTGGGGCCACACAAACATTTACCCATAACACAGAGGGCCATAGAAGGGAAGCGATTTCCCCACGTCTGCGTGGTCAGGGGTTGGCAGAGCTAATGGAGCTCTGTTCTAAGTTTTCATATAATTATTTACACCAGGGCCTCAAATGTTAACTGGGTGTCTTCTGATGACAAGGCATTCTGTTAGGCCTGGTGACGGCTCTCAGGGGAATATGACCCGGCTCTTACCCTCCAGGACTGACGCTCTGGTCTCCCTTGGAGATCAGGCGCACAGTTTAGTGAACCGGCACCCGGTGCAATGGTCTCGTTACCTATCAGGACATCACTGGGTGCTCGGGACCTCGGGAAGTGCTCCTGCCTTCATCTTGCCTTTATTTTCCTGGAGGGAACTTCACTAAAGGACAGTGGACTTGTGGGAAAGCTGCGGTGTATGAGGCAGAAACAGATGAGGCAGATGGCGTCAGATTAAAGTGCCTCCTTACCAAGTAGACACCCGCCGCGGTTTCAGACCGCCAGCAGCCAGATTCAGCACCGTTGCTCACAGCTCAGACTCGCCCCAGCCAGCGTAGCTGACGTGACAGGTGTCATTACGGTGACAGGTGCATTGAAATCTCTCCGTCCATTCGTGGCGATGTTCAGCATCGCCCACACCTTTCTGGGTGATGTGAACATTAATCAGACGATTTCGACATCAGCTGAAACTTAGGCTGTAACAGCCAGTGGGTTTTTAGGATGTTTGGTGACAAGAACTCGCCATGGGAGCTGGATGCCCTGGGCCTTTGGAATGGTCTAGGGACCTCTCCACCGGGTTCTCCATGAAAACGTCACGTTCTCGAGATGGGCCGACCCTCAGAGTGAACACACAGACGTCGGCTGTCGCATGGGTTAGACTAGATTGTCTGGGTGACCGTGCTTAGGGCCGTGCCTGGCGTGGGGCGGACATTCACGATTACCAGCCCTCTCTCAGGGCTCATCCTCCGTGAATCTCGAGCGAATGAAGCTGTGGGGACAAAACAGGAAGGGCGGGCGGTCTAGGTTGTGGACAGAGCTGGTGAGGAGGAAACGGCTGAGGCAGACACGTCTGTGTGCACGTGTGTGCACATGTGTGCATGCGTGTGCACGCTTCGAAGGGGTCGGGGAGCCACGCGTGCTGATGCGCCCATCTGCGGTGTCTCTACGCCCCCAGGTCCCGGCTCTTGTGAGGAAGCGAAGCTTCGCGTCCTGCAGTTCGTCAAGGAGACGGAGGAGGTGGTCTTGGCTTCCAACAGCTCTTGGTTCCCTCTGGGGGAGAGTTTCCTGGCGGCCAAGGGCATCCGGCTGACCAACGAGGAGCTCGCCCTTCCTCCACGCTCCCCACCCCGGGAGGCCTTCTCAGAGCAGTTTCTGAGCGGGAGCGACTACGCCCTGCGGCTGGCAGCCCAGTCCAGTGAGTGTCGCGCACGCCCCGTGCCTCCTCCCATCTCTCCGGGCGGCGGGCGCTGGGGTGGCAGCTCTCCAGTCGCCATTGGGGCTTTGCCGCCTTGGTTTGCCCAGGCCGGTGGGTTCCCTCGGAAGAAAAGGCCGAGGTTTTGCGGGGCCAGTCCAAGCTGGGGCGTGCGTGGCTCTCCAAGGTGCCCCCCACCCAGCCCTCCGGCAGAGCCACTGGGTGGGGGGGGGCAAGTCTCCATTGCCCAGGCTCCTGCGGTTCCCCTGCAGCCCCCCATGAAGCCAGACGCACTCGTTAGCATGTGGGGGGCTCTGGCCCCCGAGGCTCCTACTCCCCTCACGGCCAGTTCCAAAGCTTCCCTCCATTTCTAAGAATTTAGGAACTCCCTGAGGGGGGAGGAAAGGGGAGGAACCCTCAGGACTGAAACTTGACTGGTTTGGGGCGCCCACCACCTGTGAGCTCATCTAGTCCTGCTCCCGACTCCAAGAGACCAGCCTGCGCCTGCGTGGGACGGAGAGGCCGCTCCGAGGGCCTGCAGTGCCCTCGCCCACAGTAGCGGCTCCAGGTTGCTGGGCACTCACCCACCCCTGGCCGGGCACTCCCTGAGCTCGGTGGATCTGACCGCCCAACTGTTTCCTGAGAACGATGCTGTAATCGCCGTCTGTGCTGCTTTTCAAAGTGTGGAAGCAGGTTTAGTTGAAAGGCCCGAGGTGACCCAGGGAGTAGCTGGCACAGCCTGGGCGTGCAGCGTGGTCGGCCCCTGAGCCTCCGTGCCCTGCCCGGCCATTGCCAGGCCAAGACCTGTCTCACCCCAGGGCCTCTGCCCGTGCTCCGCTGCCCGCGGCTGCTCCGGCCCCAGGCCCCGTGCCAACCAGAGAAGGACAAAAGACCCCTGTCTCCAAGCCTGCCGGAGTTCCCCGTCCCTTGTCAGGTGATCTCGGCTGGCTTCCTGTCTGGAGTTTTCTGGTCTTGGGTGGCAGCAAAGCAGTCGCCTCCGGACGCCGTCTGAGCCCAGACAGATAGCGCCCACGGCCGTGGGCCAGCACACCCCGCTTCCCCGTCCCGAGATGTCTGCCGCCACGTGGGTGGGCCTGGCGCCTTTGCTCCCCTAACCCCTCCTGAGTGAGCAGCTCCCACGTGCCAGCTCTGTGTCCTGCTCCCTCTGTCACCTGTCATCGCTTTTGGAGGACAAAGCATCATGCCTTGTCTTACTCATCCTCACATCCTGGGCCTGGCGGACCGCAGGAGCCCAGCTCCTGTTGCTTCGCCGTCTCTCCTGCTTCTGCCCTCCCCTCTTTCTCTGCTTCTCGGAGGCCTGAGGACTTTCCCTTTGGGCAAGAAACCAGTTGTTTTGCATTGGGTGCACGGACAGGACTTGATGTTTCTAAAGGGTGGGATTTTGCCCCGGGAGCTGTAGCCACTTTGGTTAGTGGGGGACGAGTGGGGAAGGGGACGGGAAGCTGCTGGAGCCACAGAGATTTATTTGCTGAGTGGCAGCGATGGCGCTTTCTGCCGAGGTCGCGCGAAGGGCACTCCCCTCCACTTGGCCACCGGCCTGCGTTCCCGCGTGTGGTGCCGGAGACCGAGAGGAAGTGGCTGCCGGAAAGGAGCGGAATGGCTCGTTTTCCCAGGATCCCTCACGCTGGGGAGAGGCGTCTCTGCTGTTGCAGAGGAGGGGAAGCTTTGTGTGTAGACCTCCAGGTCCCGGAGAGTCTGGGGACCGGAGCCCCAGGACAAGGAGGGACTGAGGGCCACAAAGTGTCTTTGGCCAACAGAACGTGGTAGCAGCGTCCCCGGGTGACGGGGGTGTGGGTGGAGAGGTCCATAGCTGTGCCCGGCGTGGGCTTGGTGCATGAGCTCCTTTGCTACAAGTGTCCCACTCACCCTGTTAAGTGTTAGACCCCCTTCACAGATGGGGAAGCTCAGGCTCAGAGACGTTGGCACATTGCCTGAGATCACACAGCCTAGAGATGCCGTGCCAGGAATCGGGCAGAAGCTTGTGGGACTCCCGAGTCCTGGGCCCTGGGCCCAACGGGTCCTGGTCTCCTCCAACGGGCTGGGACTGGGGGTGGCGGTGTCCTGAGCTTGGGGAGCTCCCTGCTCCAGGAGCCACGAGGCTGATCACTGAAAGGGGGGGAGTTGGGAGAGTACCCCGGTGGGGCTGCCCGGGCTGTGGCCGTTCCCCTCCCCCTCGTGTAAGCGCTTCTGTTCTTCCGCTCACCAAGTGTTTTGCGAGCACCTACGACCAGGCAGACAGTACTCCATGCGCAAAATAAACTTGAATCTTTGCACCAAAGGGTTAAAGGCTGCCACGGAAGAGACAGACCTGAACACAATGGCAGGCACCATGTCCAGCGTGTCCCTGGTGGGGGGTGCTGTGGGGGGAGGCAGCAGGATGGGGGGACGTGGGGGGCTGAGGACGGGGCGTGGCGATCAGCTGGGCGACTCGCTGTGCATCGTGGAGCTTCCTCACTGAGCCCGTTCCCTCGCTCCTTGGGGTGGAAGTTCCGGCCTCGGGGAGCTGATTGGAGAGAGGAGAAGGTTTCAGGGAGAACCAAGTCTGAGCGGGGTAAAGACCCACATTAGAGGAGTTTGGCAGAGGGCAGGAGGGCAGCTCACACAGACGTGCCTCTGTGTTCTAAGTCCAGCCCCCCGCCCCTCTGGGTGGTGAGACCGCCGGTGAGCTGCTTTCTTCCCCCTGAGCCGGGGAAATGCTCCCTCCCTCAGGGGGCCGTTGTGAGGACTCAGTGCACCAGAGCAGGCGCTTCGCTGGGGCTTGAACCCGTGCCTGTCAAAGGGTCCCGTCTGCCCCTGCCGTTACCTCCTGCACTAAAGGCGTGTCGTTGACCCGAGTGACTCCGTGTGGGAGTCACGGCGAGAGGACGACAGAGCCTCCCTCGAACGTCCGCCCACACTGTTAGTTTCGGGGACTGTCCGGCAAGTGCCTGGCCATGGTTCGAGGCGCCGCTGTCCCTTTTTGGGCGGGAACGTTGGTTGCCTCCGAGTGCCGGTGTGGGGACGTGCGTGGCTCTCCTCGGTGGCAGAGCCCACGCCGCGGCGCCGTCCCGGTCAGGGGCTCACCCCTGCTCCCCTGTCTCCGTTGCAGCCTTCGACTTCTACCGGAGCCGCCGCCTCTCCCCGGGGGGCTCCTCGCGAGCGTCCCTGCCGTGGCCCGGCCCCTACGTGCCCCAGTGTGACGCCTCTGGAGGCTGGGAGCCCGTGCAGTGCCACCCCGGGACTGGTGAGGGGCATGGGCACCCGTGGGAGGCCGAGGGGTGCACCCCCTGTCCATTTAGTGGGAAGAGCCCTGCACTAGGGCAAGCGAGCTGGACCTCAGGGCCCTCCGTGGCAGCTGGTGGCAAATCCCTCAGTTTCTCTGGCCCCTGGGTGACTCACCTGTACAAGGGGAGCAGTGACCCTCTACCAGCCTGAAGGTGAAGTGGGTGATTGCTGGAGGGGGGTTGGGGTGCTAAGGCCTGTGACTGTGAGCAGTGTCGGGCAGGGGGATGGGTGGGGGACCGTTCCAGCCTGCTAGGAATGGAAACATGGGTGGAGGTTTGTGGGACACCAGGGGACGAGCCCCGTGTGCATGTCCTGGACTCCGCTGTGGCTCTCTTCTAGGGCACTGCTGGTGTGTGGATGGGACGGGGCAGTACGTCCCCGCCTCGCTGACCGCCCGCTCCCCCGAGGCCCCGCAGTGTGAGTGATGCACATCCCCCCACCCCCTGCCCGGGCACTCAGGGCTGGTGGCGCCCGCTGTTGTTACCCACCCCTGCGTGCAACCAGACCACGCTCTCCCAAGTCCCCAGCCCGCCTGGGAAGACCTCTCACTGACCTCGGTCCCTCCTCGTTTCCTGGGTGGAGAGTGAGAGCAGGCCGGTGGCGGGGGGAGGGGAAGGGCCCTGGGCATCCCCTGCAGACCTGCTGCCTGGGCGGTCCCACCCCCTTCTGGGGTCCCGCCCACCAGCTCACCTCTGTTGTGCAGCAGAGCCTCTCCCTGGTGTCCGACCCAGGAAACCGGCCCCCCGCTTTGTGTCTCATGGATGATGCATTTGTGTGCATCATGGTCCCGAACCTCCGCCTGCTTCTCCCGTGAGGTTCCGGCACTCCGTGAGGGCCCCTCCATCCACCCACCCAGAGGCACGGCTCTCTGCTCTGCCCTGGGCCTACGCCAGGCCGCCAACGGCGTCTCCCTCTCTCCCGCAGGCCCCACCACCTGCGAGAGATCGCGAGCCAGCGCGCTGCTCTCCGGCTGGAAGCAGGCTGGACCCCAGGCAAACCCTTCGCTGAGGGACCTGTTCGTCCCAGCCTGCCTGGAGGTGAGGCTCTGGGGGCCCAGGGAGGCGGCGAAGGAAGCCGGCACTTGCTCCCACGGGGCGAGCACGAATTTTCCAGCGTGCAATAAATGTGTTTTGGTTGAAAGCTCACAGGCACCAGGTCTGGATGTTTGTCTCCGTCCTGGCAGAGTCTGCCGGGTGACCTTGGCCAATTTACTCACCTCCTCTGCGCTTCGGTTTTTTTAAAAAATTACGTGATCAGACCACACTTCCACCCTGCCCGGTGCTGGGGTGGTTTTGACGGCCCAAGGGAATACCAGTCGTGAACACTCTTTGAAAAATGGCTTGCATGTGTACGTGCTTTCCTTAAAGTCATCTTGGCAAAGTCGAGTGCACATTACACCTGAGTTTCTCAGCATCCATGGAAGACGTCATTCTGTGGCCCTCCCCGGCCCCCTGGGCCACTGTAGTAATTTAGGGCAGCAGCAGGTTTTGGGAGTAAAGGCTCCTGGAGAAAGGAATCTTGCTAGAATCCTAACCGCCGACCGGCCAAGTGACGCCTCCGGGACTCGGTTTCCCCACCCTAAAACAGTCTGGCAGGAGCGGCGCCGCCTGCTCTGTGCAGCCCCCAGGGGCTCCATGAAGGCCAGGTGGGGTCCCTAGAACCGGGTACCCGTGGCCCTGCCTCATGGGGCGGTTCCCCGTCAGTTCCGACAGTGTGTGGAGGGCGTCTGGATTAGGATATCACCTCCCCCACACCGCCTCCCGCTGTGTGCAGAAGTTTGGGAAGGCACCTTCCGTCACCGGTAGTTTTGGAAGGGGCATGCTTGCCATCTGCGCACCGGCCTGGGGCGGCAGCACCGGCACCGGCACCTCCCCCAGGGTGACCCGACCTCGGCTTGTCCCAGACAGGAGAGTTCGCCAGGCTGCAGGCGTCGGAGGCTGGCGTCTGGTGTGTGGACCAGGCCTCGGGGGAGGGCGCCGTGCCCGGCACAAACAGCAGTGCCCAGTGTGAGTAGGCCCCCCGCCCCCTGTGCCCCTGGCTCCTCCCCTGCACCCAGGCCTGGGCGTGGCATCCCAGGCGCTGGCTCCCTGTCCCGGCTCTGCCACTCCCAGAGCCGCGGCAGCTTCTACCCTCACCGTGCCTCAGTCTTCTCATCTGTAAAACAGGAGCAACATTCCCCAGCCTCAGGGGGATCTTGGGAGAAGTGCACACGGCAGGGAGCCCAGGTGTGCTCTGTGACCCAGAAGCACAAGCCGGTGCTGGCCCCGACTGAGACGGGCACTGGCACTTTTGCGGGGTGACCGGACGAGCAGCACCGATGACACGGAGGGCCCCCGCCGGGTCCCTCGCCTCCAAGCCTGGCCCCGTGGCCTGGTCCCCACGGTGCGGTCGAGATGCCGTCCTTCAAGTGCAGATGTGCTGGTGTCCGTCCTCTGCCTGAGAGCCACCCACACGCCCCGTGGTCCCCAGGGCCAGGCCCCCGCTGCTCACCACCCTCCCTGCGCGCGGCTCCTGCATCTCTCGTCTCCCCTCCTCTCATTGCCGTTCAGGATCCGGGTGTGATAAACTGTAGCCAGGCTTTTTAAGAGGGCGACACCCTTCCTCCTGGGCTGCCTGGTGCTGAGGTTCTGCCCCCTGCAGTGTCTCCACGCCTCCCTACCCTCCCGGGCTGACCCCTAGTCCCTGCAGGCCTCTCGTCCGTTGCTGAGTTCAGGGCCTTCCCACGGCCCCTAAACTTCCCTGAGCACCCCCAGTCGTTGCTCTCATCACTCCACACTATAGTTGCTCACTTACTTGTTTATACGTATATTTTTAATAAGAGTTTATTTGAGCTGAACTGATGATGCGTGCTGGGAAGCAAGATCTCAGACATTCCCGGTTGCTCCCATGGTACATCTCCCTGTAGACTCCGAGCTCCTTGAGGGCAGGCTGTGTGCATGTGTGTGCGTGAGTGTGTGCATGTGTGTGTGGTGGGGTGCACAGCGGAGTGAGGCCCAGCCTTCGCCCTGCCCGAGGTCGGTGCCCCAGTGGCAGGCGACGCAGACCCAGGAGGGCCCTGCACACAGAGGGCAGTGGGTGGCACCCGTGGGCGGAGTGGGCGCTGGGGCCTCCGTGGGCAAGGACTCCATCCGGCTTGTCTTTGTGTCTAGGCCTGGACCTCTGCGCGCCACTGCAGACCGGCGTCCTCTCCAGTGGAGCCGGCCCGGGCGACACCCGGGCCTGTGGGACAGAGGACGGAGGCCTTTCCCCCGTGCGGTGTGACCCGGCCCAGGGCAGCTGCTGGTGTGTCCTGGGCAGCGGAGAGGAGGTGCCTGGGACCCGAGTGGCCGGGAGCCGGCCGGCCTGTGAAAGTAAGCCGTGGGCCCTGCTCATTTATTCCTTCCCTCAGGCTGGTGGTGTGGGGTGGGGGTGGGGGCGGGGGTGGGAGGGACTCCAGAGGAGCAGCACAGTGGGGCAGTAGCATGGGGGGGCCAGGATGAGCATGAGGTCAGGGTGCCACTGACTCCCATGAGGTCGAAACTGGTGTCTGCTTCCTGCAAGAGCTCAGCCCTGGAGCTGAGACTGGGGAGAGGCCCCGTGGGCGTCCCCCGAGCTGGTCCCCAGGAAGCTCCTTCTGGCCGGCCGGTGGGGGCTTCCAGGTCCTGGTCTCCCAATGTCAAGGGGGAAGGAAGGCGGGGCCCGAGAGCACACTCTCAGTGGTGGGGAGGGGCCCCCCTCAGCCTGAGCTCTGGGAATTTGGGCAGGCGTTGACTTGTTTGTTTTTATTTCTAGTTTAAAAATGACTTGGATATCAAATATTAAACCATATCATAGGAGTATGTATCAGAATATTGAAATAGGTTATTACATGTTCAAACCTATTATTTAATTATCAGTTACTGGCCTTTTATTTCTCCTAGCTACTCAAGTCACAGGGCATTATAATCACTTTAAAATTCACCCGAGCAAGCAGGGTGGACTCTGCATTTCGTTTCAGGACTGTCCATCAGGGCGTCGCAAAGTGTTCCCCGCAAACTGGGGTGCTGGGTCTGGCGGGGCTGAGAGACGCTGCACCAAGGGATTCCGGTTTTCCCGGGAGCCGCGCTCTTCCGTTGTTCTTGTGCCACGGCGCTGTTTTTAAATGTTGCGGTCTCTAAGCAACCTTTTGGGACTGCAGAGACATTTGATTAAGTCTGGTGATTTATATGTGTAAAGGGAATCTCCTGAATTAGTAAATTTGTATTTGTAAGGAGAACGTGCCAGTCTCGGTGGGGGCGCTTTGCCCTCCAGTCCACCCCCTCCCGCCTTCAGCCTGTGACGTGCCCACAGTCTCATGGCCCAGCTGTTCTCCCTAGCCCCCTGCTTCACCCCCTTCTGTGCGGGGCTGCGGTCAGGGCAGGGCCCTGTCATGCTCACCTCCATGCCCGCAGCAGCTGCCACCATGCAGGGCACGCAGCAGGTGCTCAGTGGGTGTTTATGAGAGGGACTCCCTGCCGTGTGCTTCCGTGGGAAGGGGAATCAGCCTTAGGGTGGGAACAGTCCATGCTCAATTCCCAGGGCACCCGACAGCGTTCTGCACGGTCCGGGACCCGGGGAACCGACCGCCGGGTCTCCTCCAGGAGCAGGCCTGGGGGCGCAGCTCTTTCGGGGTTGGGAGGCCCCTGTGTGACTAGTCCTGCAGGCTTCCATGATCATAGCTCACGTGTGCAGAGACTCACCCGTTCACAGGTGCCTTTCCCATCCCTTGTCCCATGCAGGTAAATGGATAGGACAGTCCCATAGTTTTACAGATGGCAGACCTGGGGCTCAGAGGTTCACGCGCATGTCCCAGGGCACACAGCCGGCAAGTGGAGCAGCCAGGATTGACACGAGCCCCACCCCCCACAGCTCTTACTTCTGGCCTCCTGTGGAGTGAGGTGAACAGAGCTCAGAGGTGGGAGCCAGCCAGCCAGCCAGACTGGGGTGTCAGCTCTCCACTTCCCTGCTGGGTGACCGCAGGCTACTCCCTCAACCTCTCTGGGTCCCAGTGCCCCACTCTGTGGAGTAAGCACGCGGGATCATAGTGATTCCTTAGCGTCACCGTGAGGGTTAACTCAAACAGTCTCTGTAAGCCACGTAGCCTGGGGGCGCCACGCACAGCCTCTGGGGTCACACCAGCTCTCCACGTGCTGCTGTGGGCCGTAGGGCAGAAGAGGTAGCCTCCCGTGTTTCAGCGCCCACGTCTGTGGGGCAAGGTGTCTCCTCCAAGGACAGCTGTGCAAACACCCACGTCCTAAAATTGTCATCGTGGGCAGCAGTGGCTACTCCCTTTGTTGTTAATAACGACGATGACAGGTGACGTGTATTGGGCATTTATTATGTTTCAGCAACTCTTCTGAGCTCCCTGCGTGCCTTAATTGATTTTGAGTCACTCCGTCCTTAGGAGGCAGGCATTCTCGCTATCCTCACCGTTTTAGGGGGGAGGAAACTGAGTCACAGGGAAGTTAATTAGCTGGCTCTGGGGCTCTCAGCTGGTGCACGACGGAACCAGGACTGCATGCCTGGCAGCCCGGCCCCAGAGCCCGCGGCGGCCCGAGTCTGTGTACGAGCCCACTCAGCCCGCCCCCTGCCAATCACAACGCAGGCTCTTGTCCAGAGGCCATCGTTCTTATTAGAAGGAAGTCAGGGCTGCACCTCGGAGTTCAAACTGAGTCGTCGTCCATCTTTGAGGCCCCCGAGTCCCCGAGAATCCCATGTGAATTGTGAGTCACAGAGCCAGACATAAACAGGCGGGGAGGCTGTGCCCTGGAGTCAGACAATTAACTAAACCTCCAGTCAGGTGAGACACCGTCCCGCTGAGTGTGTCTGCTCTTTCATTTGCTCACTCACCCGCTTGTTTCGCCCGCATCCGCGGTCCACATTGTGCCGCGGTCTGGGCGAGCAGGGGAAAGCCACCCGCTTCCGTCCGTGGCTCTGTCCCGCGGGGAGACCGCGGGCAGCGATTGGACGCTTGACTCATTGACAGCATGGGGGGCTGTGCCAGCTGCCTGAGAGCATGGAGAAAGGAGGCCCGGGAAAGCCTAGGGGAACCTCGGAAGGGGTTGGAAAGCTGGGGGTGTCGGGCCGATCACCGAGGGTCCACCGGGAGTCCTCTGGGTGGATGAGCAGGCAGAGGTGTGCGGCGAAGAGCCTTTCGGAGGAAGCCAGCCGTTCCTGGGGGGCTGCGGGGGCCGGGCACAGGGGAGCGGGGAGAGAGGGCCGGGTCAGCAGCACCCAGGAACGGAGGGTTGACATCCGGCTCCGCTGCAGTTCCTTAGCTGGGAGCGGGAGGGACTGGACGAGGAAGCTTCCCTAAGGGGCCAAGGAGAAGATGGAGGGAGTGAAGTGGAGACACAGAAATGTCGAGAAGCGGGCAGCCACAGCCTTCGAGGACGCTGAGCGGGGAGGGGACCGTCCAAGAGGGCCGCCGTGTTTCTGGCCCGGGACAGCTGGGTGGCGGGAGGGGCCGTGCGTTGAGCGCCAGGCACTGAAGCAAGGACAGGCGAGGTGGGGGCAGCAGTGAGTGAGGATGCGTTGGCCTGGAGGTGGGGAGGACCAGTTGGCGATTGGACCAGAGACGAGAAGAAGCTGGAGAGGCCTGAGCTGGCGATGAAGGTCTGAGCGTCACCCTTGCTACAGGGTCTGGTAAAGCTGAGCGAGGACGGCCCCTCCAAGAAGAGGGCAGGGAGGGCGGGAGGGAGGGGTCCAGGCCAGGTGCCGAGGAGCCTGGCATACCTGCGGGCAGGGAGAGAAGGAGGGGGCTCCACCCAGCCCCCTGTGCTGGGCGGAGGCCCACAGCCGGCCCCCTCTCCTCCCTCCAGGCCCGCAGTGCCCGCTGCCATTCGACGCGTCGGACGTGGCTGGGGGAGCGATCCTGTGTGAGCGAGCCTCGGGCCCGGAGGGCACTGCCGTCCAGCGGTGCCGGCTGCTGTGCCGCCGGGGCTCCCGGAGCGCGTTCCCGGCAGGGCCGCTGGCGTGCAGCCCCGAGAGGAGGCGCTGGCTGTCCCCGCCGCCGCATCCCCGGGCCTGCCAGCGTGAGTGGCCTCCCGCGTTCCAGACCTGTGTCCCCTTCGCATGTGCATGCGTGCGTGGCCTCCAGGGCAGGAGCGAGGGCCTGGTGGGGCATTTCTAGAAGGAGCCGGTGTGCCTCACAGATCCCTTGCTGGCTTCTCTGGAGCCACCTGCTCCTTGGAGAGCTGCCATCGTTTCAGGCGCCGCTGGGTGTCTGGGATGGAGGACCGTGTTCACGGGCAGGTGCTCCAGTGGCCGTGTTGGTTACTCTGGTGTTGACAGGCTCTGAGCTGCTTGTCTGGCATCTGAGTGCGACTCTGCCACACAAGCTGCTCCCTCCCCAGGTGCGTCTGGAGCTCTGGGGCTGGTGCCAGGCACAGCTGTGGGCCTGTGCCCTGTTTGAATAATGTCGGCAGGGCTCCTGTCCTGCCCCGCCACGAGCACACTGCCACGTGCGCTGGCTGGGAGGCAGCCCCGGGCTCTGGCTGCGCTGCCTGGGCAAAGGCTGGCATCATTACTCAGCCAGGCAAGGCAGGGGTGGGCGCTGGGACTGGCACAGGGCTCTGAGTGGCTGGCAGGGTGTCCAAGGACAGTATTTGTTGCAAAGCATTCTGGGATAGAGAATGCAATCCAGAAGAAGTCCAGATACGATGTGGACAAATAAAGTGGATTGTCACCCTGACTATGACGAAATGGCCTGAGCTGAGGTCCAGAGTGGATTTAGAGCAAGGGACCTGGGACTTGGGAGGAGAGAGGCGTGGGTCTCGAACTCCA
The DNA here is from genome assembly GCF_004126475.2 of Phyllostomus discolor. Lineage (NCBI taxonomy): Eukaryota > Metazoa > Chordata > Mammalia > Chiroptera > Phyllostomidae > Phyllostomus > Phyllostomus discolor. The sequence continues at coordinate 134,157,184 of NC_040909.2, forward strand.
AAAGCCGAGTACAGGGCTGCTGTGTACGGGGTGCGGGTTGTGCACTGAACAACCGTGGGGCACGCCTTTCCCTTGGGCTGTGGTGTCTGCTCTTAACTGGCAAAACCACACGGCGTTGCCCTGTTGGATGCAAGATAGCATGGAAGCTCTTCCAAGAAGGATACTAGGACCCCCAGTATGGGAAGCAGCCTGGTTAGAGACTGAGGCAGGGGGTGCTGGTTGTGTGTGCTAAGCAATCTCAGAGCCAGCTGTCAGGCTAGGAGGTACTTAGGCTCTGAGGATGACAATGCAAGATGGCAGTGCTTGCATGTTCCAAACTAAATGAAGGAGGGTCGTTTCTACAGGGGAAAAAACAAACAAACAAGGGACAGCAAAGGGTCCCACAGGACTGTCACCCGCGCCTGCTGACCTCTGACACTCCCTGCAGGGCTGCAGCTGTGGCAGGTCCTGCAGACCGGAGCTCAGTTCCAGCTCCGGCTCCCGCTGGGCAAGACGTGCAGTGCGGACTATGCGGGCCGGCTGCTGGCGCTCCAGGTCTTCATCCTGGACGAGCTCACAGCCCGCGGCTTCTGCCGCATCCAGGTAGGTGCCGGGCCTTCCCCACGGCGGGCCCTGGGACTCAGCTCGGGGTCTCGGTGTCAGAAACCCTCAGCGCTCAAACGAACCTAGAGTTCGACACCCTCTCATTTCGCCAGTGGGGAAACTGAGGCCCAGGAGGAGAAAGTAGCTCGGCCAAGGCCAACGGTGCAGCGGTGGGGGTGCAGTCCAAAGCCTCTCATTCCTGGCCCTTCTCGCTGCGTAAAGATGTCAAACTAGACGTGTGCTGAGCACGTCTCGTGTGCCAGGCACCGTGTGTCCCTTGGCACAGAGGGGTTCATGCAGGCTTCCGAGTGACCCTGTTATTGCCGCTTTGTAGGTCGGGGGAGTGAAGACGAGAGGGTTCAGTGATTGCCCAGGGGCACAGGGCTGGGCAGTGGCAGAGCTGTGATGCCACGGAGTGCAGCCACCGCCCGTGGAAAGAGAGCCTGGGAACCCGGGGCGGGGAGGTAGAGGTGCCCACTCCCTGCGCCGCCGGGACAGATGCGTTTCTTGGCAGACCCACGGGGAGGCATCAGGGGTCCTCCCTGGGCGGAGATGGGTGCCCGCCAGCTGGAAAGACACGGGACCATAAATAACGCACGTCAGGCTTTTAGCCGTGTAGCAGGCACGGGCGATTTGAAGCCACCGGAATTCACAGAGCGAGTCTTCAAGAAAAGTCACTCAACTCAGTAATTCCTCGTTCCGCTCCCAGTTTGCTAATTCATCAGAGCAACTCGTGTTCAGTGCCCAACGCTGAGAATTTCGCAGAACACACGTTTTCACACAAGCAAACCGGAGAGTGTTGATTCTGAAACAAACAGAAACATGTATTGCCCCCTTTGCTCCAAAGAAATGCACGTGACAACAGTCCCGGTGCTCCCTGTTCATTGCCGAGCCCAGCGGTGGGGGACTGTACTTTCCTTTTCTCTGATGACTCCAGCCCGCCAGCCAGCAGGTGCACACAGAGTTTCCTGAAGGCTGTAGAGAGTGTCACCCACGATTACGCATTGCTCAGGGTGTCCAGGTCCGCCCAGGCTCTCTCACACCCGACTGGAAGCGGGAGGACTCGGGACACACCCGGGAGGCAGAGCCGCCTGGATGGCTTAGTTAGCAGACACTGCACTGTGGGGACAGGGAAGGTCGGGGGAGTAAGGTTCAGGCTCGAGGGCCGGGCGTAGACACGGTGCTGCCGTTCCCTGAGATGAGGAAGTTAAACCTCCCACGCGAGGGGTGAAGTACCCCAGAATCCCCAGCCCCGAGAGAGGAGCCCGCTGAAGGCCGATGGGTGAGAGGGCAGCCGGGGCAGGGGCTGGGCGGTGGGGGCCTCCGGGAACAGGTGTCGGGGTGTGACCAGGAGACAGAGGGCCTCTCAGGCCCGGGGCAGGTGTTATTCAGAGGTCAGAGGTGATACACAGGCTTTCGAGTCGGATGGGACCGGTTCAAAGCCTGGTTCCCCTGCTTCCTTCCTGTGTGACCTGGGCCTGGCGTGGCCTGGCGGACCCTCATGTGAGCCGTCTGTGCAGCGAGGCCGGGAGCACCTACCCTGGAGGGTCGGATTCTCTGAGATGCTGTGTGCAGCCAAAGCTCTTGCTTGGTACGCTCTGCTGAGAGGCTGAGGTCACAGGTTCTGGGTTGGCAGGAGTTCGAATCCCAACTCCACCGTTTGTTGGCAGTTCCTCAGCCTCCCTGAGGCTGCTTCCTCATCTGTAATGGGCAGCGACGATAGTCCCAAGGCCACAGCTTGTTTTACAGACTAAACCAGCTCATGGGTGCAGCGCACTTTGGCGCAGGGCCTGACTAGTGGGGAACGCTCAAAGGCGGAGCCCATTGCCAGGCGGGCACCCAGCCGTTTCCCTTTCCGGGACGACAGCATGAACATCACCTTCACCCTGGGTGTGCTGCAGTGCGTGGCACGTGGTACAGCGTGGTGCCAGTCTGTGGCATGGCGTGCCGTGCCGATGGTGTCCTGAAGCACAGGCTGCCCCCCAGAGCCGTCCCCCAGGTGCCTGGAGCGCCCCCTCTCCAGGGTGAGCTGGTGTGGCACTCCGCACCCATCGCCACCCACCCACCCACCCGTCCCAAGGGAGCCCGGGAGTCCCAGACATCCAGGGGGCCCTGGAGGCGGCCGTGCCCAGGCTGGGAGGAGGAGCCAGGCTGCGTGGCCACAGCAGAGGAGCCCGTGGGCGCTATGGTGTGTGAGGGAGAAGGGCTGTGTCCCTCCTGCTGGGTGTGCCTGTTGTGAGCACGTTTGCCGAGTGGGCCGAGGTCGTTTCGCCCTTGAACTGTGGTACCACGGGGTAGGAGCTTCCGGGCTTTGAGACACAGGACACGGGGTTCTCACCCCACTTACGTCCATAAGCCGTGCGACCAAGACAGGTGATCTGCCTTCCCCGAGCCTCGTGTCTCTCAGGTGGGGCAAAGAGGGTAGGAATGCTTCACGCCATGAGGGGAGTCGCCGGGAGGAAGTGCTGGTTGGTTGGCACACTGGCCCCCTGGGGAGGGCAAGGAGAGAGCAAGAGGGTGAGACCGCTCCAGGTTGGTAGGCGACAGCGCCCATCAGCAGGGGGCTCACGTGCCTGGCTTGTCTGGGGTGGGGGCAAGATGAGCAGGTCTCCGTACCGCCCACCAGAACCTTCAGCTTATGCAGAGACCTTCATGGGGCTCCGTCTCGTCCACCTCAAGGCTGCGTCCTTGCAGCAGCCTCCACTGTGGGTACGGCGGGCAGAGCGCACGTCCCGAGGATGGGGGAGGGGTGAGGAACCCCTGATGGCGATGGCCGGGGTGCAGCTGGCAGGCTGCCCCGCCGTCACGCCCTCTCGATGGCCTCGTCCAGCAGCAGCAGCACAGACCCAGGCTGGGGCCTGCCGCGGGCCCAGGAAAGCCGGCTCCCTGCCCTGTTCCTGAGCGGAAGGCGTCTGTCTCCGCAGGTGCCAACCTTTGGGACCCCCGTTTCCATTCCCGTCTGCGACGACTCGGCGGTGCGGGTGGAGTGCCTGAGCGGGGAGCGCTTGGGAGTGAACGTCACGTGGACGTTGCGGCTTGAGGACGTCCCGCCAGCCTCTCTGCCCGATGTGCACGACGTGGGTACGTTTCCCGCCTCGCTGCCCTTCCGGGGCTGTGCTGCAGGGTCTCCGGGCCCCAGGTTCCTCCTCGGGCGGGCGGGGCGGTGAACTCAGGGTGCCTTCCCGTGGGCCTCCGGTGAGGGCTGCCCCCGCACCTGGCCCACAGGGGCAGCGGAGTGCAGAACCGGCTGCAAAGATCGGGAGATTTCTGGTCGACAGCTCCCGAGAGGTAAATCGTGTCGCCCGACTGCGTCTCTCTGCACATCTTCTAATTCTCCCCCTGACTTTCTGGGCCCAGAGAGCGGCTGTGGGTGCGAAGAAAGGGTGGGAGGGACTGGCGGGGAGGAGTCTCTGCTGGTTCGTCGTCCACGCCCCGCCCACTGCGGGCGGTAAACCTCCTGAGACCGCTCGGCTGCCGAACCCGTCCCCACGCTGCCCGAGCAGCAGGGCGGCTGCAGTAAGGACGAGCTGGGAGAGGAGAAGGGTCTGTGGAGAAGCGTTGGGGAGTTAACGATACCCCGAGGGTCAGGACTGGCCGGGGCTCACCTTCGTCCTGTGAGGGGGGCTTCTGGAAGAGGTGGCCTGGGTGCCAGAGGTGGAAGGGCGACTGTGTCCGCCCCCCTCACCCCCGAGCCTGATGCATTAAGGGTTCCCTTGTCTTCCTCCGCAAGGAGCCCGATAACTGGGGTCTGTTTGGAGCTTCAAAAGGCAGAGGTATTTCCTCCCAGCGTCGGGCCTTGGCCGGCTGTACGACAGCCTGCCGTGACCGTTCCTCGAGTGCCAGGGCCCCGCCCAGCTCCAGCTGTGGGGCTCGTCCTCCCTTGTCCTGGGACGCACTCGCCGTGAGGTGCTGGAGGCCCCTCGGCAAACACAGAGGCGGAAGGATTCCTCGTCCCCTGGGGGCTCTGTCTTTGCTTGGGGTGGCCCATCACACGTTCTCTCTCGTCACCGTCAGCAGCGGCGGCGAGAGGGGCGGTTCCATCGTGCAGCCGGGGGAAGGAGGCTCAGAGGTGGCGCGCCTCAGATTAGTAACCGAAGTAGTGATGTCCGGTGCCAGCGGGGATCACGTGGCACATGTGGGTTGGAGGGCTAGCTGGGCTTCCGACTCTGCGTGATCTTGGGCCAATCGTCCTCTTCTGTGGGTCTCAGTTTCCCCCTCTGTGCAGTGCAGCCCTGGGTAACGCCCGAGTCTCCTTCCCCCTCTGTGCAGTGCGGCCCTGGGTAATTCTTGTGTCTCTTCCCCCTCTGTGCAGTGCAGCCCTGGGTAACACCCGTGTCTCCTTTTGGTGTGGACGCTCCTAGTGGCTCTGCCCCGGGTCCCCCTGGTCCCCGCAGAGGACAGTGAGCTGACACTGCCGCCCGTCCCGTGTCTTGCAGAGGAAGCCTTAGTGGGCGAGGATCTGGTCGGGCGCTTCGCAGACCTGATCCAGAGTGGGACCTTCCAGCTCCACCTGGACTCCAAGACGTTCCCCGCAGACACCTCCCTCCGCTTCCTCCAAGGGGACGGCTTTGGCGCCTCTCCCGGGACACGATATGGGTGCTTGGAAGGATTCCAGCTCATCTCAGCCGCCGGCAGTGCCACTCAGGACCCCCTGGGGTGCGGTAGGTCCATCTCCCCCCCCTCCCGCCCCCGATCTCTGTTACTGAGCCGTGGGAGGCCGCGGGAAAGGCCACCGGTGGGCTCAGGGCGTGGGCACGCAGAGCGGAGAGCTGTTCACTTGTGTGTTGGGAAGTTGTTCAGTCCTCCGCTGCGTGTGCACGCGTGGGCAGGTCTTGACCACCCAGCAGGCAGCAGCTGAAGCTGGAGGCACAGGTGGCGGGACAGAAGGAAGAACCCGATGACTGACGTGATCCCTTCCCCTTGGCTCTTGATAAGCCCGGACCGTGGGGTCTGGGCTGTGCTGTCTTTGTGACAAAGGCCAGGGCCTGCCCTGCGTGCTCCGTGAGATTTCTTAGTCTGGCTGTGGCGACGTGTTGCTGGCCAGAGGGCCGTCGATGAGCCCAGGACCCGACCGCTCCGGGGAGTGCTCCTGGTGGAGGTTGGCGGGGGCTGTCCTTGGCCTTGCACGTCAAAAGCCTTCGGAGCCGTCTTCGCTAGAATGCAGCTGCAGACTCCTTGAATGGGAGCTGCGTGAATTTCCCGTTGCTACCACCGCAAACCGCCACACACTCAGTGGCTTCAGACAGCACGCATTCACGATTTCACAGGTCTGCAGGTTTGAACTCTGACCCGGGTCTCCCTGGGCTGACGTCAAGGTGTCAGCTGGGCGGCCCTCCTCCTGGAGGCCCTGGGCCGCCCTTGACTTTTTCAGCTGCAAGATGTTGCCCGCACGTCCGGGCTCACGGCTGCCTTTCTTGACCTTCAAAGCCAGTGGCGTCACGGCCCTCTGACCATTCTCCCGTGGTCACAGCCCCCTCGGGTTCTGCCTGTCATTTCTCAGCCCCCGCAGTTAAAGACGGCCGATGACCCAGGACGCTCTCCCTGTTACAGGGTCAGCTGATTAGCGACCTTAATTCTTTCTGCAACCATACTGTCCCTTTGCCATGTAACTGAACACAGTCTCGGGTCCCATGGATGAGGATGGGGACAGCTTCGGGGGCCACTGTTCCGTCGGCTACAGAAACTTCCAGGATCTCATGCAGAAAAGCCTTGCTCCCATGTGACACGAGACACAGAGGCATTTGTGCTGTGATTGAGGGAGGTGCTTTTCCGTTGTTTGTTTACGTTGGTTGCAACACAAGAGCTGCATGGCCTTCCTTTCCTCTCACGACATCCACGCCAAGTTCTAAACTCCATGCGGAGCTTAAGGTGCAGCCAAACCTTCACACCAACACCAGCCACACAACCGCTTCACACCAGCGTTTCTAGAGGATTTGCCATTTGAATACACCTTCCCAAGCAGTTCACCCTCCCAGAGCCCCCGGTGGCAGGGAACGGCCCCATGCGGCAGATGGAGAGGTTGAGGCTCACACGAAATGAGGTCATGCATGCGGTGAGCCCAGAGCAGGGGGGACTCAAAGGAGGGACTCAGGTTCCCGCAACCAGAGGTCTGTGGGCGAGGGACCCCAGCTCCTCTGGGACCAGAGCGGCCTGACACAGAGGACAGGAACCGACGGAGGGAGTGGGTGGCACCACCTGCCGGGGTGGGGGAAGCGGGGTCACGGGGATGAAGGTGTGCTCTGGCACCTGCCGCCGGGTCCCCCGACTCCCCGGGGAGGGCCCTGGGCTCCACTGCCCGTCTCTGAGGTGAGTGGGGGGTGGGGTGGGCGTGTGTGGCCAGAGCTGCTTCTCTAGTCACTGCAGGGAGAGCGGGCAGAGGGGTCTGGGAGCCCCACTCTGAGGCTCGCTGACTCAGGTGCGCCCTCTGAAGGGTGGAGCAGCAGGAGGTGGAGGACGTGGGTGCCAGTGAGGGGTCAGGGCAAGGCACCTGTTCTGCCTGTGCCTTGAAGCAAGTCCCGTTCCCTGGGGGGATGCTGGCAGGGCTGGGGGAGGCGGGGAGAGGGTTGGGAGGTGGGGGCCCGTGTCCTGTATAATAAAGGAGCTAGACTGGAGCTCTGATCCCAGGCTTCCCTCTGCAGAGCCAGGTTACTAGGTTATTAGTTCCTGTCTGCCAGGACGGGTCCCCCAGCTCAGCTGGGAGTTAAGGGGGGGGGGAGCTGAGACTGCTTCCCGGAGGGGGAACACCTGTGTGTGTTTCGGCCAGAGCTGGCCCCAGGGTGGCGGGCTTCAGAGAGAGCAGGAGCCCCAGTGGGGGTCCCAGGGGAAGGGCGAATGGGGGTTTTCCCTGGGCTACGCGAATCTAGGGCAGGAGTTGGGGATCTTTCTCCTTAAACGGCCAGGTAGCTTCGTTGCCAGTAGGCTGTGCTGAGATGGAAATTCAGCGTCTCTGACGCCAAACCTTTGTCCCGTCCTCTGCACCGCACGTCTCCTGGCTCGGCCAGGGGTTCCGCGGTGAGATCACACCGCGGTTCCTCCCTCTGTCCTCACCGGCTCCCTTTCCGTCTCAGGCACACCTGCAACACGGCTGTGAGGCTGCAAGCAGAACGTTGTCCTGTGCAGACGGGGCCGCGTCTCTGTGACTGCCTCGGGGCTCATCGGGGTGACCCCCTCGGAGGGCGGTGGGGACGGCCACCTCCATGACTCCCGTTGGCCTGGTGGCCTTAATCCAGGGACCGGAAACCACGGGGGCTTGGGGCTTCGCTTGCAGCTCCAGTGGGTCAGTTACGTTCACCCTGTGGCCTCAAGGCCAGTCCTGCGGTTTCCTGGAATTACCAGCTGGCAGCCGGCATGCCGGGCTGGCCCGTTAAAGAGGATCCCAGGGAAATCATCTGGGTTTCCATTTTCCATTCTGGAGGACATTAGGTTTTATTTATTCACTACAGGTTCTTATAGTGGAGCTAGTTCTCTATGGGATTTTTCTGCAGAAATATGTCATCTTTCCTTCCCTCTACCCTCTCCTCCTTTTTTCCTTCTGTGCATTCACCCATCCATCCATCCAGGCTTTCAATGTGTAAGTCTATGTCAAAACCATGTTACGTTCTCAGGGAAGCAGAATCGTAGCTCTGCTTTCAAGGAACTGACGGCCTGGGTGGAGAGAGGGACATGAAAAGAGCTGGAACGTCCCGTGAAAGAGCTCCGTCCGCCCCAGGCTGGCAGCCAGGGAGGGAGGGCTCGCTGTGGGGACAAGGCTGGCGTGAACTTGGAGGGCGAGTTGCAGCTGCTGCTCGACAAGAGCGGATAAGCAAGGATGTCTGTGCACGTGTTTGTGTGCGTACACGTGCTTCTGTGTGTGTGCTTGTGTGTGTGCACACACCCATCTGTGTGGAGGCTGCTAAAGACATCCCAGAAATGGAGATTCGTGCAAGAGCAGGGAGTCATGAAGTGCTGTGGCTTCATGGGGACCCTACACGTGACTTACGTGGCTGGAGAATGGGGTGTGCGGGAAACGGGGCAGGACGTGGGGCCAGAGCGACAGGCAGGGACCAGAGTGGGTGTCCTTGGGGCACAGCCAGGGGCTGGGACTGGTGGGGAGGCACCGTGGACGAGTTCTAAGTCGGGAAGTGGCGGCGCCAGGCATGGCATTGAGCGGGGCAGGCTGGGGGTGGAGAGCCATGATGGCTTCTCGCAGATACCTCCTGCAGCAGAAGGTGGGTTGTCACGGTTGCAGGACGAGGGGACCGAGCTGGCGTGACCAGATGCTCTGTGGAACTAGCAAACACAAATAGGCCACGGCGTCTGGTTTTATGGAGGAGCGAATGGAGGCCGTTAGAGGCTTCCAGTGACTGTCACGGAGGGGCTTAACTGAAGGGCGAACGCCCCGTGGTTGCCGTGGACTCGGGGGTCTTTGAGAGGGCCCACCTGCCAAGGGAAGGACGACAGTAATACAGCCGCTGCCTCGTTCTGGCTTATACACGAGGCCTCCCTTGGGTGGACAAGACCGTCGATGTCCCGATGCAGAGGAACAGAATGCACACCCCCGCGCATCGCCCCGAGGCCTGCCCCTGGCCGAGCCTGCAGACCCTTCGCCCGCGCCTCGGACCCGGAGGCAGGCGGCGCAGGCGGGCCGAGCAGGGTTTGTTTTCCTCCAGCCGGGAATTTGGAGACCGCCTGGAAACACAGCCCCGGCGCTGGGGTGAAAACACCGAGGAGATCAGCAGCCTGACTCATAGGAGGAACGAAACCACCGTTCCTGCGCGAGGCCGTTCACTGCTCCGCACCGGCGGGAAAGCACGGCGCTCGGTTTCCAGGGCGTATCTCGGGTTTCTGGTTGACTCAGCCGTGCCGGGGTGAGCACGTGCGAGCGAGCGGCGGGAGTCGTGAAGTCAACATCGGTTTCGTCCTAGCTCGCCCCACACCCGTCTGTACTGGCTGCCTGGTCAATGGAAGTTGGTTGCAGTGGTGGATGGAGGAAAAGAAGGCTTCGGTCTGGGGAGAATGGGGCTCAAGTCCGAAGTCATTTGTCCCCCACCCTGGGCTCCACCGTGCCCTTCACTTCGGGAAATGTTCCCGGGGTCGCTCACGGTGCACTTCACCTTTCACGTTGTTCTCCAGCGCTGCCTCTCCCCTTTGTCTGCTAAGCTCTGCCTCCACAGCTGGCTTTGTGTGGCTTATTTCCTTCCCATTCTGTGGGTGATCCGAACCCACGCCTACCTCGGGACCTTGGCATTGGCCTGGAAGTCCCTTCTTCGCCCGAGACCTTTGCCTGGGGTGCCTCTCATCATGCGTCTCCGGCGCCACCGGTCAGAGGGGCCCCTGCTCACCAGCACGCCCTCCTTCCTGTTTCACCTGACCCGTCTCTGGAATTCTTGTCTGACCCCCTCTTGTCCTACTGGCCTGTCCCCTCCTGCGGGGCAGGACCCTGTCTGCCTCCTCCGCGGCTTGCCCTTGGCCATCGGCGGGCCCTCCACGCACGTGTGTGAGAGGGGCGAGGTCTGGTACGACCTGGGGGTTCCGTGTGCAGGCCCTGCGTGCGGCGAGGCGTCCCCTGTGAAGCAGGTGTCTCGTCTGTAACGTCATTTCCCTGTTTATCTCTTCTAGCCAAGTGCCCCGAAGGAAGCTACTCTCGGGAGGAACAGTGTGTGCCCTGTCCTGTGGGGTTCTACCAGGAGCGGGCAGGGAGCGTGGCCTGCGTCCCGTGTCCCCGGGGCAGAACGACTGTATCCGCCGGAGCTTTCCGTCAGACCCACTGTGAGTCCTGCGGGGCCCCGCCTGGAAACACAGACCTCGCGGTGCGCCGGGGCCCCGGGGTGCGAGGCCTCCACCTCGGCACCATTGGAATCTGGGGCCGATGATTCTTCATTTTGGGGGCGGGGGGCTGTCCCTTGTAGGGCGGGGTGTGCATTCGGCAGTGTGACTGGCCCTTACCTGGTAGATGTCAGAGGCGCGCCTCTGCCCCGTGCCAAGTTCTAATGACAGCCGGACGTGCCTCCAGGCATCGCCACGGTGTCTTGCACGGGAACGGCATCGCCCACCATGGAAAACCACGTGCCCACCGGGGGCCGGGGCCGGGTGTTCCCCGGGTGCTGTCTCACGCAGCCCTCCCTGCTCCCCTCCCAGGGAAATAGCGAGAGCTGACCTTTCCCAGACCAGGAGGTTAAGGCTCAGAGAAGCGACTGAGCCAAAGTCACTCAGCTAGTGACGTGGCTGGCTTTCGGTCTTGGCATCTGAAACCTCTGATTTTCCCGCCGGCCTTGTCAGAGTGAAAAGTGAAAGACAGTTTCCACCTCCCGGCCTCGCCGCTGTGTGGTTCTAGGGCCTGTCGCCCTGTCCTCTCCTTGGGACTGTGTGTGCTCGCAGGCTTCCCGTATGTCACGTGACTTCTCCTGGCCTACTTACGTGACAGTCACCTGGGCGATGTTGGGTTTTTCCCATTGCCCGGGACTCGTGACTTGCCTTGTGCGTGGTGTTTTTTTTTTTTTTATGTTAGCCTGAAATTGTGTCAACAAGAGGAAAAGTGTTATTGCTTAAAAACAGAAGAGCGCCTAGAATTTGAAAATAATTGAGAGAGATCAAGTCACCTTCCCTGATAAAGGCAGTTTCCTTGGTCAGGAGAGCAGGGTGGAAGTGGGGCGGCAATCCTGAGAAAGCAAGAGGAGTTTGGGGCCAGGAGTCTGACCTTCCCCTGGACAGACAGTCCTCAGCAGGTGCGCCCTGCCCTTGACATCGGGGCACTGCACCCCGTGCGTCCACGGCGACCCCGGCCTCTGTGGTTTGGGTGGTGTGAGGGGCTGTCACACTGACCCTTGCCGATGGAGGGGTGCTACCCGCGTGACAGGGGCCAGAGGGAGGGGCCGAGACGAGGTCCCAGGCAGCCCCTCTCACCCCCTGCCCTCCCCCTTCCTGGGGCTGTCATGCAGACCGAGTCGGCTCCCTTCTCTGAAGGTCAGCTTCCTCGTTTGTCACACGAGGCCAGTGCTACGACATCATAGAGTGGTCATAAAACACGTCGTTGTCAAGTTCAGGCTGCTGTGCACACATTACCAGGGGCCGCGTGCCTTCAGCAACCAACGCTGATTGCTCATGGTTTCGGGGGCGGGAGGCCCCGGACCTGCGTGCCAGTGCGGTTATATTCTTGGGGTGCATGCGTGCAGAGTGAGGGGCCTCCCGGGTCTTCCCCTTCTGCTGGGGTGCCAACTCCGTCATGGGGATTCCACCTCGATGACCTCACCCACCCCTCATCGCCTCTCATCCCCAAATACCGTCACCACACTGTGGTTAATGGCTTCACCCCATGAACTAGAGGAGACAAACATTCTGTCCTCAGCGGAGTGGAATCCTTTGATGTGTTTACGATAAACAGTGAGCACTCGCCCCCACCCCACTGTGGGGACGAGCTCTGGCAGGATTCCACGCAGCAGGGGAGGGCTGTCACGTGATTACACTCCCAGGCATCTCAACTCACAGCTGAGATTTCAGCCGTGGGTCCCCAGGGCTGGGGGCGGGGCCTATGCTGAGGGTGTGTTCACACCTCTGAACATCGCCAGGACTCCTTAGCTCCGCCCTTCTGCCTGCTGCAGGACCCGGTCTGTGTTCTTAGGTGGAATCGTGTTAGAGAGAAGCACAGGGCAGGAGAGGCCGCCCAGTTTTAAATGATGCCAGGAGATTCTATTCCACGGGCTTCCTTTTGTGTTGGGATAACTTTCAGTTTAGCTAGGAAACTTTCAGATAGCTAGGATTTCAGTTTCTCTACACGGGTAAGGTCTGTGTTATAATTCTCACTTGAAAACATTTTTCTCCTGTTTTCTAACCTTGCGGGTCCACCGGGTGACTTCCGAGGTTCTGTTAACAACCAAGTAGCTGCTGATTGAGTGAGAAATGAGTTCATGTATAGCATGAATGGCATATGAAGCATGTTATTTAAAGAGGAGCCTCTGTATCTCTTGGCAAAACACATTGTTGTCAGTGGTTAGTCACATGGCTGATTGTGTTGAGAGAGAGAGAACTGGGCATGAGCCAAGTCTCTGGGCTGTGGTGGAAGGGGGTCTTCCACCTACCTCCCAGCAAGGGTCCTGGGGGACCCGTCCGTCCAGGCCTTCCCTTCTGAACTTCACACGCTTGCCTCCTTCCTGCCAGGTACGTCCTGGAAAAGCAAGACAAGTAGAGATTCCTTCCCTGTCCTCCAGATGTTAGGAGTCTGATGGAAAAAAGAAAACATTTCAGTACACTGTAGTGTAATGGATGTCACACGTGGTCAGGGTGGAGTCACCGACGAGTTTTAAGCCGGAGAGTGTCCGGCTCAGACCTGTGACTTGCATGTCTGACCAGCGATTGGGCGCCCGGGAGGCTGAGGGGCGGGACCCCAGAGGCCTGTCACCGATCGTTGACTGCTGTGTCTGTGTCTTGGTTCCAGGTGTCACAGACTGTCAGAGGAACGAGATGGGCCTGCAGTGTGACCAGGACGGCCAGTACCGAGCCAGCCAGAGGGACAGGGACCGGGGGAAGGCCTTCTGTGTGGACGACGAGGGGCGGAGGCTGCCGTGGTCAGAAACAGAGGCCCCGCTCACAGATGCCCAGTGTCTGAGTATGTGCAGCCCCGAGACCAGCCTCATTCCCGGGGCAGGGGGGGCGCTCTCTGGGGCCTCCTGGGAGGGGACCGAGAGGTGGGAGGCATCTGTCTCCAACTTTTATGTAAAAAACGTTAATCTATGTAGAAGTTGGAAGAATAGTAGTAGGATGAGCAAATACCTACCACCTAGATCCAACAATCATTCGCATTTTGCTCTTTCGTTCTCTCTCTTATTTTTAATCGTTGGAAAGTAAGTCTTAGATGCCATAAAACTTCCCCCCGCAATACCTGTGAATGCATGAGAAAAGAATCTAAAAAGCTAATCTTCTGAGGCTTGCTTTTTTTTCGTGGGCTGCTTGCCTCCAAAGAATTGGTCAGCATGTTTTCCTTCGGTGGGGTGTTGTGGAAAGACAGGAGGGCCAGGCCTGGCCTGGTTCCATAAGTTACTTGCTGGGCCGCCCAGAGCAGGCTGCTCCACTTCTCTGGTCCACAGGCCCCGCCATGGCCTCCTGAGAGGCTGAGCGGGCCAAACCCGCTCTTGCTCGTGGAGTGGTGGGAGCAGGGGCAGAACTAGTGTTATCCCAGTGGCGCCCTCTGCTGGCTGAGTAGTCTCGGGCATATCACTTGCCTTCAGCAGTTTCCTTGCCTGTTAGTGGGGATCCTGTCGGGGAGCTGAGTGTGTTAGCAATGGCATGCCTAACAGGTAGTGCGTATCTCGGAATGACCAGCAGTCTCGGTACTGGTTGCCTTGTCTCCTCATCTGCTAACCAGGGAGCAGGCTGAGGCAGTCTGCAAGGGCCTTCCGTCCTACCCTCCCGTCTTCAGAGCTCCACTCCACCTTTGCGGAGTCGCCTTCCGCTGCTCGAAGGCCGTGGCTCACCTTTGCACGCCCGAGAGCAAGCCCCGGCTGCCGGCGCCGCTCAGCTGTCTGGGGGGGGGGGGGCGTGCATGGGCTCACAGGGTGCCAGGCCTGTGCCAGGCGGTCTCTCCAGGCTGTCACGTGGAAATGTCACAGGGCGAGGGGGCAAGGGGCAGATGTCGTCACCCCCATCGTTTAGTTGAGGACAGCGAGGCAGAGTGTTTCAGTGACTTTTGACCAGGTGCGTGTCTGGCCCTTAAACCCATTCCTTCCGTTGAGAGATCCGCTCCTGCCTGGATTTATCTGTTTCCTTACTAGACAGACTTGCACATGCACACTTGCACACACACCACACACGCACACTCACGCACGTGGCCAGACTGCTCTCTAGGGAAGCTGGTGCTGCTGATCACATAAAACACCTGAAAACGCAAGTGAGAACAGCTCATCTCCTAATGCCCAGACCCGTCATTTCTCTCCAATAGCAAAGCACCGCAGAATCCCAAGGATCCGTGTGTATCTGTCCCACTGGGCAGATTTGCAAACCCAGTGGAAGTCATCAGTTTTTCCCATCATTCCTCTCCTTGGGCAGACACAGCAGCCGGGGGAGTGAGAGCTGGAAGGGTTTAAGGGTGCAGGCCGGCAGGTCGCTGCTGTCCTCCACGACCTCGGGCCTGGGAACTCCTGGCCATGCTGGGATCGCCCCAAAGTGCTTGCATCGCAACGTCAGCCCCCTCCGAACCCTGTTGGAGGATGGCAATGCGCACTCAGTCTACTGAGCCACACCAGCCAGGGCTAAAAAGAAAATTTTCATCAAAAAAAAATTACAAGATATAATTGGTGCCTAGAGATAAGGATGGGGAAATATCCCTTTAGATAGAAAATCACCTCCCATGAGCAAGGATGAGTTGTGAGGACCAATGTGACACTGAAACTTTCTCCTTACTTCCTGCCAGTGAGATAGAAAGGTAGAGACAGAAGTCACAGCTCTCATTGTCACACAGAGGGCAGCGTGCTGGGCCGAACTGAGAAGGGAGTCTCCCCACGGGACGTCTGTGTGGCCAAGGGCCGTGACGGGCAGGCGACTTCTTGATCTGGCACCAGTTTTGGCTCCAAGGCCCCGGCATCAGAGTTCACGAGTCTCACATTGTCTTCCAGCGATGCGGAGATTTGAGCAGGTTCCAGGCTCTAAGGTGACGTTCGATGCCGACGCGGCCACGGGAGTCAGGTCCGAGGTTCCGGGTTCCGAACCCCCGCTGGCTCGGTGCTTGGCAGGTACGGGGTGTGGGGAGCGGGCCCCTGGGGGTGGTACTGAAACATGTTCTGCTGATCGATCTGCAAGGCAAATCGAACAAACCACTGAAGCTGTCACGAAAAATACACTTTATCCAAGCACTTTGCCATCAGCTGGTCCCCCAGAGGTGCGCTTAACTCAGAATTTCACGTCAGGGTTTATGGTGCATCCACTGTGGGCCGAGGTCAATGTGACACCGCAGACGCGGGAGCGGAATGCACGGCACTGGTTCCTTGTGGAGCCACGTGTCTGAGCCGGGCGCGCCGTCTGCCTGTTGTGACAGTGAAGCCAGAGAGGGCAGGGACAGCTGCCGTTCGTTGACGGAGCCCGTGTCTGTGTATTTCATACCCCGCAGTCAGCTATGGGCAGTCGTTGTTGTTCCGTGTTGCAGGCGAGTGTGTGTGTGTGTGGGGGGGGTGTGGGGGACAGGCTGTGGGGGTATGTGTCCATCTGTCCTCAGCATCGCCGGGGTGGGGGGACAGACGGGTGACAGTCTCTGGTGCTTGCAGACTGCGCCTCGGATGAGTCCTGCAGTTTCCTCACGGTGTCCACGGTGGGCCCAGACGTCTCGTGTGACTTCTACACTTGGACGAGTGACAACATCGCCTGCACAGCTTCCGGTCAGGTGAGTCGTGGCCGCCAGGTGGCACGCCTGTCTCCCCTGTGCCTGTCGGACGCGCTCTGATCGAGTCCACACCAGGCCAAGCGGGCAAAGGAGCGAGACCGCCCGTAGCTGACCCCATGTTACCTCCATTTCCTGAAAGCGATGAGACTCTGGAAAATTGAACATCAGCGGCACACCTGCGATGGCTCACGGTGCCACGGACTCGAGGCGCGCTCCCCTGAGCAGTGTCACCTCCCGACACGGGGGTCAGGAGGGAATGTCAAGGACGAGTGGCCCATCTGCTCCCACCAGCCTACTCACGGGGCGCCCTGGGTCCCTCTGAGTCCCGGGCCCTGGCAGGCACTCCTTCCATCGTAGAAGGGTGGCTGTGGCTCACGCAGAAAACAGCTACACTTTAGTTAGAGCCGCGTGAGACGGCTGCTCCTGTGAGTCGAAGCTGGTAGAACGTCAGCAGTTCCATCGTTCCAGAGAATCAGGGCAGGCGGGCCTGCAGCAAAGCCACGCACGCTCCCGTCTCCGAACTCTCTGGGCCCTCGACCCACGCAAACCTGCATTTTGCTCCCCAGCTCCTTCTGGGTCCATTCAGGAAATTTCTGTGCATTATAAGCATCTTTTTTTTGTTTGTGTATATGCTAACACTGTACAATGTGTATTTTTCTCTCCTGTATCTTAATAATTAACCTTGCTCTTTCTAACGGCACATACCAGTCCCTTCTGTGGATGTACATAACTCGGCTTACCTCCGTGAAGGGCACTGGTTAGCCGCTGTGCAACATCAGCAGCAGGAGCACCCTGCATGCGCTTTATGCTGCACCTGTGCTCACGGGTGAGTGTGTTTTCATGAGCGACATCCAGGAGGCGCACAGGCGGGGGCGGGCCACTTCGTGTCAGCCCTCTCCTAGCTCCCCCTTCTCGACAGAATGTGTCTGTCCCGCCTGTGTCTTCACCCTCTCTCGAGGGGCGTGTGTCTTTGCAGCTGACACTCGGGACTTGGGGCTGCAGTGGCCGGCTCACTGTCGATGTGCCCCAGTAGACCCAGAGGAAATCCCTAGGAGGGGTCTTTCCTCTGTATCTTCGTCAGCCCAGGGCCTCGCCCGCCCTGGGTAGGGCCGATGCATGTTTGCTGGATTAGCTCTCACAGAATGTGGTAACGCAGCCTCTTCGCATCTCCAGCAAGAAGACGCACTGGGGAACTCGCAGGCCGCGGGCTTCGGTGGTCTCCGCTGCCAGGTGACAGTGAGGAGCCGGGACCGGGACGCGCTGGCTGTGTATCTGAAGAAGGGTAAGTGGGCGGGACGGTGGCTCTG
Source organism: Phyllostomus discolor (assembly GCF_004126475.2). Classification (NCBI taxonomy): domain Eukaryota; kingdom Metazoa; phylum Chordata; class Mammalia; order Chiroptera; family Phyllostomidae; genus Phyllostomus; species Phyllostomus discolor. Next base: position 134,174,416 of record NC_040909.2, read on the forward strand.
GGCTCTGTAGCTGGCCCGGCTGACGTTAGGAGCCGCCTCCCAGCAGGCAGGTCCAGGAGGAGCCAGACCGCCCCCCACACTGCTGTGCACACACGGAGCCCGCTTCCCTGCCCCCCTTCGCTCCTTTGCTCCTGGGGCAGCCTCGTCTCCCCTGTCCTCTTCAGAAAATCAGCTGCTAGGGACCTTCCATGTTGCTGGCATCAGTGCCGTGTGCTTGAGCCTCACACAGGGACGGGGAGCACCGTTCTGCGGGGAGAAACTGCGGTGCAGAGCAGGTGCCGAGGCTGCGGGCGGCTCCCAGCGGAGTCCAGACCGTGTGCCTGCCCAACCCCGGGAGGCTGCCTGCACCCTGGGATGTCTGGGCACCCGGCTCCTGCAGCCGGGCCTCCCGGGCCCCCTCTGCATGGAGCTTCGCTGTCTGGACCTTTCATTTCTGCCCCCCCCCCCCCCCCCCGAAGCAGTGGGACCCTCCCACAACCCGTCCAAACCTCCAGGCCCCTCCTCTCAGGGAGGCCGGAGCAGCCGGGCCTGGGCCAGACTCTCAGCAGCCAGGGCGTCCGTGTTTAGTGGTGCACAGCTCCCTGCCCATACACTTTCTCATTCCATCCAGGCAGAAATTTCTGGAGGAAGGCCTAAAGAGGATCGTAATTCTCATTTTACCGATGAGGAAACTGAGGCTTAGAGAGATTGAAAGTTGCCTAGGGGCACACCGCTAGTAAATGGGGAGCTGGGTGTAAACCCAGGTATGTCTGAGTTCCCCAGTGCAGCTCACGGAGGGGCGGGCATGGAAATGCAGCAGCGAGGTCTCCTGGAACCCCGCAGCCCATGCCCTGTCTTGCTGGCCTCCGGCCTCCTGTCTGTCAGGCTGGGAGAGTGCCTGCGATGCAGGGGCCTGCGCCCTGGGCCACAGCTGGCACTGCCCCGTAAGCTGTGAAGCCGCCCCCAGTCCCTGCACCCCTGGCCGCCCTTCACGCGGCCAGGGTGAGGACGCTGGAGCTGCCTGCCCGGGTTGTCCCAGCTCTGCCACACACCAGCCGTGTGCCCTGTGATCTGGGGCCACGTTCCTGGACTTTCTAGGCTTTTGTGTTTCCTATCCAGTAGGACAGGTGTCACTAGTCATGAGAGGATGACCCGTGTGAGGCTTTCGGGACAGTGTTTGGCATGTGGAAATAGCAGGTGCGGGCAATTTCTACATTTGTTTTCGTGCTTGCTGGCATGTTTCCCAATGACCCAGGGCTAAGGCTGGGGACTGGAAGACAACCCAGGGGGTCTGGACCCCTGTTCAGATGAGAGGTGGCAGAGTGGCATTCTCTCAGGTCCGTAACTCAGGGCAGGAGGCCTGGCTCCCAGCAGCTGCAGACTTGAGCCGCAAACAGCAAGCGGGGACAGTGACGCCACCCAGCCGCAGCCTCATCTGACCTCAGTCCCCGGTGGGGACGAGCGTTTGTGTTTGTGTCTCTGGTCCTCCTTCCACCCCCCGCCCCTGTGCTGTGTGGGAGGCGGCTCCCCGGGCCCGCGAGTCCGGGGGAGCGCGGGCTCTCCGACCTGCAGCCGGGCCCCTGGGGCTCCTGCCCGGGGCTCTTCCCCTTCAAGGCAGCGGAGCAGACAGACGAGGTTCCAACAAGGAAAACAGATGCAGCGAGCAGCCCCTCTCGATTTCCTTTTCCAAACGATACCTTGGCCTTTCGTCACGTTTTTTGAAAATGCAATTATATTTCTTTTTAAGTGTTTGCTATTTCCCCCTCCTTCTCCTCCCCTGAACGTTTATGCTGTGGGGGAAATTGCAAAGGAAACTGGGAAGCTTCCTTGCTGCCAAACTAATCATGGGCGGGACTGTTTTTTGTTTGTTCCTTTTATTTTTGTCTTTTTGGCTTTTAAAAAATTTTCTGTTTTTTAAGCAGAAAATTTTCTATTTTCCTATTTTTAAAACGTGGAGGCCCGGGCATCCGGGCCCCCAGTGGAGAGGGAAGAGACAGGGGTTGGAGTAGACGGCGTCTGGGATCAGACACCCGCTCCAATCAGGGGTGACTTTTTAAATCCGTCTTTCTGTGCAGTGGGAATAAAAAATGTCACAGTGGAGGGGGAAAGGACACATTTCCCGCATGTCCCCAGCACAGCCTGTGGCAGCTGGGTGGGTAGACACGCACATTCATTCACACGCCTGAGCTTATGTGGCCCCCAACCCCCGGGCCATGGGCCGGTACCGGCGCAGGCTGCTGGGAACCGGGCCGCACAGCGGGCGGTGGGCCTGGATGGGATGCGCTTGAGTCATCCCAGAACCAACCCCCTGACCCTGGTCCTTGGAAAAATTGTCCTTCACTGAACCGGTCCCTGGTGCCAGAAAGGCTGGGGGCCACTGACCTAGAGGGCGAGACAGCTTGACTTGGCGTTTGGAACCAGCCCATCCTCTGTCTGCACGCTCTTCAAGTCTGCAGCCTTGGCCGTGGAGGAGTGGCCATGAGATCTTTCGGAGTCAGAAGAAGACAGTGCTCCAAGGCTCCTCGGAGACTGTGTAGCCCCGTCCCCTCATTCACAGAGCAGGTCCACAAAGAGGGGGCATCAGATGCAACCAGGACCTCAGGGCAAGGCTTAAAGGGGGGACCCTTGAGGTGTAGCTGGGCATTAGTAAAGGTTGAGCAGGGGCTTTGCTGGCTAGTCAGGGAGCAGGGAGGAGTGAGCCGGGCCATGCGGGGAGGAGACACCGGCCCTTTGGAGACCTGAAAGGTTGCTGCTGAGCATCCACTAAGGGCCGGGCTCATGGCTCAGCCTTTTATGTAAGCCTATCTTTTCATCCACTCAAATCCATGAGGGTTACAGGTGGTCACCCCCATTGTGCAGATGGGTAAGCTGAGGCTCTCAGGAACTAGGAACTTGCTAGCCTGGGGTGCTGTAGGAGTTCCCACTCTGGTCTGCCTCGTTCCGCAGCTTGTGCGCTTGGGCCTCATTCTGTACGCTCTGTGCCGGCTCCAGGTGCACGAGGCAGTTCAGAACGGTGAATGCTGGTGGAGGGAGGCCGGGGTGGCGACGAGCCTGGGCTCCGGCACCCTCTCTGCCGCCCACCCGCTGTGTGGACCGAGGCAACACCGTTAGCCGGGGGGGGAGACTCCCTTCCCTCAGACGCACAAGGGACGTAACAGTAGAACAGACATTTTGGCTAGAGTGTGATGTATCATCTCACATTTGCAAAGTGATGCCCTAAAAATGACAGGGCTAACTGGAGACGTAGCGTTGGGGCAGAGACAGGCAGAACCTAAGCTGTGACATGTGTAACTGGAGGGCTGAAAAAACAGTAACAGTTCCATTTAAAGTGAAAAATCTGCAGTTTAAAAAGAGACACACTGACCGCATCTCAGGAAACATAAAGGCAGGTGGCTAGCTTGGCGGGGGCAGGCGCAGGGAAGGGTAGGGGCACCTGAGCTGTGGAGCCGAGGGCCAGAGGCACACAGAAAAGGGGAAACCATGGCTGTCACACTGGGGACAGAGCCAGCGGCCAGTCTGGGGTGAGAGGGCGAATGTAGGCTGAGGCGCACCGTGTCCCGGCCCATTTCTCTGTGTTTGCTGCTCTGTGTTCCCCCGTGGGTTGGGGGCATGAGGCCGTGACGTGCTGGGAACACTGCAGATCAGCCCACGTGACTTCAGCATCCAGGGGCCCGGCTTCCTGCCCAGCGGGCGTCTGAGAAGCTGCATTTCTGAAACGCATGGGGTCGCAGAGCAGGTTGAACATACACCTCAGGGCGGAGAAGGCAATGCGGCCCTGCGGGTGAGGCGCGTGGCATGGCGTCTGTGGGCACAGTTGGAGCTCAGTCCGGCTGGTCATCCTGCAGATGGGAACAAATGCCAGCTCCCCACCCATCCCCTTCAGACCCCCGAGGGGTCGTGGGCGTTTGTCCTGGCCGCTGGCTCCACGCCCCCCCCCCCCCCGCACAGACATGTCCCCCAGTTTCATGGCACAGAGAACCCTGCATTGTTTAAGATCTTAAAAAAATTTTTTTCCTGCCTCTTCCCCAGGCCAAGAATTCACCACAAGGAGTCAGAAAATCTTCGAACCGACTGGTTTCCAGAACGCGCTCTCCGGAATGTATAGCCCCACCGTGTTCTTGGCCTCGGGGGCCAGTCTGACGGAGGTCCATCTCTTCTGCCGTCTCGCCTGTGACCGTGACGCGTGCTGCGACGGCTTCGTCCTCACGCAAGTCCGCGGAGGTAACGCAGATGACGAAGGATGGGGAACGGGGGGTCACAGAAGCCAGGACGTACAACAGGGAGACTTCATGGGCATGAGGTGACCCCACCCGTGTAGGGGCGGGGTGTTCACCTACGCAGCGTCAGGGACATGCGGTGCCTCTCTCACTGTGGCACCTGCCTTGCCGGCTACTTTATGTTGTAATACTGGGTTGTTTTTCCTTATTGCTGTCTTCAGAGGAGGTAGTACGAGTTCCATTTTACAAACGGAGCAGCTGAGGCTCAGAGAATTTACACCACCTGCTCCTAGACACGGGCTTGCCAAGCGGCAGAGCCGAGATCTGAGCCCAGGTGTGTCTTCGACAGCCCCTCACCACCAGCTCCGGAGCCCGGACTGGCCGCACGGGTCAAGAAGTGTTAGTCATTCCCGGCACCCAGGGTCGCTCATCCAGTGACTGTCTGCCGAGTGCCTGCGGAATGCCGGGCGCTGTGATCCCTGCGACTGGAACTTTCTGCCACCCCTCAACAGTGGGGATGTACTTCTGTTTGTAGGAATAAGTCCATGTTCCTGGCTGTGCGCACTAGCGGTAGAGAAGGCACTTTGGAGTCGGCCAAACCCGGCTGTCGGTTGCCACCCTGTCACTTTCTGGCTGTGCTCTGTTGGACAAGCTGCTTAAACTAAGTTACGGTTCGCTTGCCCGTGAAATACAGATGATAATACAGATAATGATCGTTCCTGCTGGACTATTGTTACAAAGACAATGGGCCCCACGTGGGTTTGGCCCCTTGCATGCTATGGATTTAGTAACAGAGGGACGCAAGTACACCACCTTTGGGGCTGTTGCATTCAGCTTACGGAGAATTCTGAAGATTAGAACCAGTTTGAAGTAGCCTTATGTGTCTTTCCATGACCTCACTTCCGGTGACCCCCATATGTGTGCTCGGGGTTGGAAATAGACAAAAGGAGGAGCTTGGATCCTGGTTGGGGAGGCGGGGGTGCCGTGAAGGGACCGTGACCTCCCCTCCTCCGTTTGTGCCACCATCAGGGAGCGTGTGCCGGGCACTGCTGGGCACCAGGCTGGATCGATGAGGCCGCAGGAGTGTCGAGACCATGAGAGCCTTGGGGTGCAGAGGAGGGAGACTCCAATGGGACTTGGTAGTCAGGGAAAGCTTCCTGGAAGAGGAGGCATGTGGGATATTTTTTGTGGGTTGGGTAGTGCTTAGATGGGGGGAGAAGAGAGACAGTCTGGTCCAGGTAGGCCTTCGTGTGAGCTGAGATAGAGGCAGGGAGACTCTGTGTTCGGGAGAATGTTAACCGTGACATTGGGCTTCTCAGTAAGCAAACATTCCCAGAGCACCTACCTTCTGTAGCACCTGTGATGAATCCGGCACCTGTCCAGCGTCTGCAGAGCATCCCCCCTGAGAGAGCAAACCCCGCTTTGTGGGTGCCAGAGAGCCCGTCTCCTCCTCCGTCAGTCAGTCCTGCTCCCCACCCTGCCTGTCCTCAGCCACACACCCCCAGCCCCCATGCCGCAGGACCAAGGTTCTTAGACTCTCGGCCTCCTTAAAAGCCGAAAGGAGCACAGCATCACAGAGCTCTTGACCTTGGGTCTTCCCTCCAACTCTGAGGTTCTGTTTCTCTCCTTTTCCACCACAGCTCCTCCCCGGTTACAGCTCTGTCTCCCCGTTCTCCTCGGCCTGGCTGTCTCTAGCCGCTGACACTGCCGACCGCTTCCCAGCTCTTCAAACTCACCCCTCCTACTTTCCCGACACCCTTCTCTTACTCAGTGCCCTCCGTTCATGCAGCGTCCTGAGCACGTTCCTTTGAGCGTAACCGTCAGCCGGCTCTGCCCTCACCCCTCCTGGGTCCCTGCAGAGGTCCAGGGGCCCACACTCGTCTGCTGTCTGCGCAGCCACCGTGGGTGTCCTGCCAGCATCTAGAAGTCAACACGTCTCTGCAGGGACGGATAGCTTCCACCCTAAACGCCCGGCTTCTGTTACAAACCCCGTCTCGGGGGAGAGCACGCCGGCCGAGAATCTGGGAATCCTGCGGAATCCCCGTCCACGCTTCCCTCCCCCGCGCTGACTCATCGCTCCCGTTTCTTGCTGCTGCTTTCTTACTGCTTTGGGGACGGAGATTAAGTGCATCCCTGCTCCTGCTGTCTGGAATCTGGGCTGTGTTGTTATTATTATTATTATTATTATTATTATTATTTTTGCCAATTGTGTGACTGTCTTAATGGCTCCCGAGCCCGCTGCTCGATGCCCCGCCCTTGATACCAGCCTGTACGACGGCTCCTCCCGAAACAGCGTTCCGTCTCTTCTCTCCGTGCCCACGCTCACCTATGCATGTCCCCGGTGGGGCATACCTCCTGGCGGGATGAAATAGCCGTCTGTCCCCGCCCCGAGGGGATGGCCTCGAAATGCCGAGTTCAGCCCACAGCAGTCAGTGGGGGCCGAAGTGAGGGTGTCGTGCTGGCGTGGTAGGGCGGGAAGCTGGCCTGGGGCGAGGGGCGTCCTCACGCTCCGTGTAGGTTTAGTGCCCTGGGACTGTACGAGTGCATCGTGCTGGGATTCAGATAAGCACAGGACAGATAGGTGATGGATGCGTGCACACACACGCATGCACACTCACACGTGTATATAGCATGCATGCATGTGTGCACACACGTCTTTATGCACACATGTATTGAAGATACCGCACTTCAATTCCAGGGAGCCTTCCGCCTCCTTCGAGCTAAATGTCTCTTCTGCAGACACCAGTCCCCCCCCCCCCGCCCCCCCCCCGAGGCCGGATGACTCACCAGACCGTAGGATTTCTCAAGGTGGAAAGGCTGACCTCATTTTCCTTAGGATCATATGTGGAAGAGTTATTTTGTTCCATGGAGCAGTGCGCCCACAAAACCCTTCTTTCCACGCCGCTTCTGGCGGGCGGCCTGATCGCTTTTCCTGGCGAGCGTCAGCGGTGATCTGTGGGTTCAGGGGAGCGGAGCGGCCGGCTCGCTGTGCTGCGAGCTGCGAGCTGTGAGCTAAGCTCCCTTCGAGACAGACACAGAGCATCAGACAGATGTTTTCCCCAGTCTCGTCCAGTGGGCGGGTTTGTCGTTCTAACCATAAAGCTTCGGCTGGCTCCGCTGATGACCAGGGCCAGACTCCCGTTCCCTCCTTTCCCTGCTGTCTGGGAAGCCGTTTAACTTTCGGGTGGGCTCCCCCTCTCCCCCCTCCCCTCTGCTCCCTCCAGCCTCTTCCCGCGTCCAACCCCGTCCTACCTCCAACCCCTCAGTGGCTTAATTTCTACTGGTAGTTATTCCAGAACGTTCACGATGCTTCCAGACCTATGTTTCAGTCAAGACTACCTGGAAGTGGGGTTCAGAGGGACTCCCGTGGCCCCAGGGTCATGGGCTATGGGCATGTGAGGGCAGCTGGCAGTGCGACCAGCAGAGGAGCCCCTGCTGTCCAGCCGGCCCCGCCTCTCAGACATGTGGGGTTCTCACCGACCCTCTCGCACCTGGAGAGCATGGCCGCGTGGGCTTCTCTCCCGAGGTCTGGGCGCGGAGGGACGATACACCTGCCACCTGTTTGACTGCATGCGTTTTTTGGCTGGGGACCGGGGCTGGCCTGGCGCTCAGACGTCCTCTGGGCCCTCGGCAGAAGGCTCCGACTGCCCGCTGCCTGCACCTGGCGGACGCACCGCTGCTGGCCGGCCGTTCCCGTCCTCGTCACCAGCCAGATCGGCCTCCCTGTCCTGCCTCCGTTTCCCCATCTGAGAAGTGGTCCCTCCAGCTCAGGGGGTCTGGCATCTGTCTGTGTGGTGCCACAGTGCGGTGCCACTGGAGCCATCTGTATCTGTGGTGCCCTTTACAACACCAGTTCCCCAGGGCTCCTCCCCCGCACCTCCACCACGACATACCAGGAACTCCGGGCCTGGGGCCAGAGAGCGAGCATTTCTGAAACTCTCCCAGCATTCTTCATGTATCAGTCTAAGTGCCCTGGCTGGAGAACCACCACATTAGGGGGGCTCTGAGGCAGATTTCTTATGTAGAGAAGCTGCTGCCGCTGCTGCTGGTGAGTTTTAGAAGACCGCAGGGGCGCAGTCTTTCCACAGGCAGCAGGAGGGAGGCGGGCAGACCCCCGCCCAGTCCACCAGCCAGGTGTGCTGAGTCTTCGGCTCTGGGCGCATTTTGGCGCGAGCCGGGTTTGAAGCTGCGTCTGGATTTGGACATAGACCAGGAGAGGAAGGGGCTAGGGCTTGTGGGGCAGTAGGTGTTTTTTTCTAGGAGAATCTGAACCACTGAATCATCTAAGAAGATGATGTATCTGAATAGATATAGAAATTATTTAATTTCTAGGTCTATGTAAATTTGGGCAATGAACTTACATGAGACAGTTTTTTCATCAGGAAAATGGAAATAATAACGTCAGTGAGAATTAAGGGGATTAGTACATTTAAAGCACATACATAGCAACTGGCACGTGGCAGAGATGCAGCTAAAGTCGCTATGAAGTTCAGCCAGACCGGGGGATGGTCCTCGTGGTACCAGACAAAGTCATCCTCTTAGGGCGGGTTTTGAAAATGCAAAATGAGAAGACACATTCAAGAGAAAACGGTCCAGTGCTTCCCCTTGTTGTGGGTTTCTCTGTATACGTCCCAGGCACGTGGGCGCATGGGCTCTGCTTGGATGCCTCCAGGGACAAGGAGCTCGCTCCCCACCAGGGGAGCTTGTGCTAATGGCACACAGCTCTGCGTTTGGGATAGTTCCTGACTGTGAATCTTAATACTCCTTTCTGAGTCCCTTTGAGGATGATTTCCTCTGTGTGTGTGTGCATGTGCGTGTGCGTGTGTGTGTGTGAGAGAGAGAGAGAGGCGGGGAGAGGGAGAGAGAGAGAGGGAGAGAAGCTGCCATTCAGCTCTCCTTGAAGGCTCGGGAAGATCGCTGCTGGGTGGGGGTGGGAAACGGGGACAGCAGGCTCCGGCAGAAACACGCCCGGTGGCACACGAGACACCGTCGTCACTGTGGCCCCGGAAGAAGGGCTCTAATGAGGGAGAGAAGGGTCAGCAGGCGTGGCGGCTGCCCTCCCTTTGGGGATTTGCCAGGAAGACAGCAGCACGACTAACTCTTGGGGAAGAACAACCCAGTTTAAAACCAGGCTCCCGAGCCCCAGGGTCCAGGTCCACTCCCAAGAAGGTGTCTCCTGTCCCCAGCCTACGGGGGCACTGAGGTCAGTCTCTGCGGGGACTCTGCCTGTTCCCATCACATCAACCGCCCCTCCCTTTCGTGACCCTGCAGGTCCCATCATCTGTGGGCTGCTGAGCTCCCCCGACGTCCTGCTTTGCAACATCAAAGACTGGAGGGACCCCTCCGAGGCCAGGGTGAATGCCACATGTCCTGGTGTGACATACGACCAGGGGAGCCGCCAGGTGACGCTGCGTCTGGGAGGCCAGGAGTTCACGAGTAAGTCCCTGCCTCCTGCCCGTGGCCCTTCAGAATGGTTTTGCTCTCCGGCAAGGTGGTCTGCCGCTCTCCTGGGAGCGCCCCCCATGCCCTGAGCAGTTTGTACTTCCGCAGAGAAGCCGTGCCGTGGAGGACGCTGCGGGAGCATGCCCACGGCGTCTCAGCAGCGTCGCACAGGGGCTCTCCAGGCCGCCCGTTGGCCGGAGGGAGGTGCTTCAGCCGGGCGGCGCTGCTGACCTCAGCCTGGCTCACCCGTGCACCTGGGGGACGATGGCTGGTCCGGACGGGGCTGGGGCGGCCTGGCCCTGGTCTAGTCCCGGCCCTTCGTCCTTCTTCAGCCTGAGCACATTCTCCGGTGGGGGGCGGGGTCAGCAGAGGGCCAGGAAAGACACGCCAGGCCCCTGGAGGTTGGGCTTGGATCGGACTGCAGTGGCTACGACAGAGCAGGTGGCCCGGCTGAAAGTCCAGGCGTGGGGGAACACACTTGCCCTTTAGTGGCCGGAACTGCACAGTCTGTGACACATGTGTGATGGCAAAAATGCCACCTGTTCCCAAGCCAATGTCCAGGGCACCTTATGCCGCTGTGGTGACAGTTCACTGTTCATTCTAATCATGGGGGGTGCAGGGACCGTGGGCCCCACCCCGCAGGCTCAGTCAACACGAGAACCACGGAGCTTGCTCCTGCCCCCACTTCCTTCCGGAGGCCCCTCTGGCCTTTCCCCCAGTCTTAGCATTTGAGCCAGAAGTCACCTCTGAGATTGCTTGCCCATCCCCTCGTTTTACGGGGCTGGAGGCGTTAGCACGGAGGCCCTGGGGGCAGCCAGACCTCCGGGCTTGGCTCCCGAACCCTGTGCGGCCCTCTCTCAGCGGATGCCCGTGTGGGAAATGTGGGCTCTGCTCTGTCCTGAGCTGCAGTTGGCCACAGAGAGCTACTCCGTGTGGCCAGGACTGGCAGGTGCAGCGTCTCCAGGGGCGCATCAGAAATGCAGACTCCCAGGCCCCACCCCAGGCCCCTAGGAGCCAGTTCTAACAAACTGTCTGGGTAAGGCTATGCCTCATAAGTGTGAGAAGCACTGACCAGGGGCCTGGAAACTTCCTTCCAACCCAAGAGTCTAGGTTTATGGCGAGAACAGGGCCCAGCTGCCCACTCGCCTGTTCCGGTTCCAGTGTGAGGTTGGGGGCTCCCTGGCTTCGTCTCGCCTCCTCTCTGTGCTGTCTCCCCGCCGGCACCCAAACCCAGAATGAGACGCCGTGGCTCCTCCTCTGAGCGGGGGAGGGTGAGCACGCATGCAGGTGTCAGCCAGACTGGAGGAGACAGGCTGGAGGGGGGTCAAGGGGCAGGCTTGGTGGAGCCCTCGGAGGGCTGGGAGAGACCCCGACCTCCCGCCTCCCAGAGGGCTTTCCCAGACTGCAGCTCTCAGTGTCCTCCCAGTGGGGAACTCACGGTCACCGCCTCCGGGAGCCCTCCCAGACCACCTTGTGGAGCTTCCCGCCTGCTCCGCACGTCGCTGTGTCGGGGAGGGCAGTGGCCAGTGCGGTGAGGTTGGGCCTGGCCTGTCTGTGTCCCTCACCAGCCCAGCAGGGCGCCTGCCTGGGCTGTTGAGCACTAGCTTTGGACACCAGCATGAGACCTTGGCCTTGAGCAAGTTCATGGAGCTCCATCGCTCGCCGATATAAATGGGGCAGTGGCAGTCCGCATCTCACAGCGCCGTGTGACGATGCAGGGAGACGATGATGACGATGACATAGCAATAACGACAGCAGCATCTCACATCCTGCTCACCGTGAGCCAGGCACTGCCCTCAGGGCTCTCCTTTCTCAGCTCACAGATCCCCAGCACAGCGCTTGGAGGATGTGCTGTGATTGCCACTGTCCCTGTTTTACAGCTGAAGAAACGAGGCACACGGGAGGGAGGTCCCCCAAGGTCCCAGAGCTTGTCTGAGCTGGGGTCTGGCAGCAGGCGGTCTGGCGCCCAGGTGACGTTCTTAGCCGCGTCTCTGTCTGGGCACCGGCCTGTGACATATGTGAAGGACTCACAGAGTGTCCAACATCACCCTTGTAAAAGCCTGTCACTGTTTTTGTTGTATTTTGTACCTGGACCGCGTCTTGTTAGTGTTTAGATTTGCACCATCACGCACAAAACCTGGCACGGAGAACACAGAATACGGGCGAGTGCGTCCCACGGCACTTGGTTCCTTCTGGGGATGCGCAAGGTCAGGCAGCTCATTTTCGCAGCGGATCCTCAACAGGTGGTATCCGTTCCTCCGAGAGGTGGCCTGGGGCGAAGGCAGGCCCTCGATGGAAGACGTATGGCACAGTCGCAGGCAGTAAATCCGCCGTGGATCGCCTGACATGCGCACATGTTTGGTGCATGCCCAGGACGGGAAGGACGTGCCCGCGTCTGGCCTCCCCGGGAGGTGCCAACCCCCGGAGTGCTTCTGGAGTTTGGGGGTTACTTCCTGTCTTGTGTGTAAGTGTGCACATGGGGGCGCGGTCAAGACTTCAACAAGGGCATCCTGCTGTGGGGGTACCGGGCAGCCTGAGGACGTGCATGATGACCCAGGTGGGAGGTGGGAGGAAGGGACGAACGGGGCAGGAGAGCCGGGCCAAGTGTGGCTGCAGGGACGAGCCGGGAGCGGCGTGAGCAGCCGCAGGGAGGGCAGTGCAGGGCCGGCTCACCCCTCCCGGTCTGTCTGAGCTGTGTGCCTGGGTTGGCCCGAGAGGCATCCGTGCAGCTTCCAGGGGGCGCCTCTGGGTGTGTTCAACGATTTGGTGTTGGCTGGATCAACCATCCTGCTTCTGAGGAAAAAGGCTTAGAAGGCTCTGGGACTAAGAGCTTTCATTTCTCATTTCACGTGTCTCGTTTCTGACGACGTTCTGAAGTGTAAATGAATGAAAAACCGGCAGGTTCAATGTCCCCTGACGCCCACAGGGACTTAACGTTCGAGGGGAAAACCAGGCCTAGGCGGAGCCACTCCAGGTTTATCCCGAGTCGCAAAGGCTTCTGGTTACTGGGCAATGGTGAGGCCCAGCCTGGTGGCCGGTGTCCCCGTCACAGGAGTCTGTGTTGCATCGCTGACCGTCATTATCTCAGGGTGCTGGGAGCTTGGTGGGGGAACTTACAACGCATCCACGATGCCCCTTGTCGCCAGATGACCCTGGACTCGATGTCTGCTGAGTCCCCACAAGCTGGGTGACCCTATCAGCTCTGGACAATAGCTTTCATTGGTGGTGGGTTTCCGTGTGCTTGGCAGTAAGCAGAGCTCAGGACAAGCTTCCAGAAGCACAGCTTGTTTAGGAAAGGCAAGAAATACGAGTGGAGACGTGGGGGAAGTGATGCAGAGGGGAAGGTAGCCTGTACAAGGTGGCCTTGAACCCTGGGTAGCCCAGTGTGGAGTCCCGCCCACCCCCAGTCTGTGCATGCCAACAGCCCACTCGATACAGCTCTCGACCTGTGCCGAAGTGTCCTGAAGTAAGTCAGGGCCACACAGCACCCGTCCACCCTCGAGAACCCGGCTCCACGCTGAGCTCCCAGCGCCCTGAATGTGGACTCGTGCCTGCAGCCTTGATCACAGAGGGCGGGGATGAATCAGTCCGGAGGCCTGTTTGTGTATCGGGATGATCTAACCCAGCGGTCGTGGAAGGAATGCGGCAGACACCTGGACGGCTCCGGCGGTCTACCTTAGAATACCGTTTCGCAGGGATGAGGAGGGGTGATGTTCACCTGGGTTGCGTGTGCCTCCCCACGACCAGCCACACTGGAGCAGTGGGGTTTGGGGGTGGAGCAAAGAAGGGTCTGAAGTCTGCACCAGGAAACCTGATTTGGTGGCCCTCGGCTGTCCTTGGGCGGATGAGGGGCTCCGCTTCACTTGGTGGGCTCTGTGTGAAGTCTGTGGCTTTGTTTTCCTCACTCATTCCTCCTTGCCTTCACGTGCGTGGTGAAGGCCAGCGCTCCGCAGGGCTTATGCCGGCTGTGGGTGACGTGGAAGGGAGTGGGACCCAGTCCCCAAGCTCGGGAAGCTCTGGCACATTCAGGGAGCTGGACGGGCACCATCAAGTGGGAGCTTGAAGACAGGGGTTCGGTTGGTGCTGTGCACGGAGCCCAGCCAGGGGCTTCCGGAGCCTTCCCGAGGGCGGTGCGCTCCAGCAACATGCAGAGGCCAGCTGGGTGAAAGGGGACAAGGGCTCTAGGCAATCGTGTTGGTAATTAGAACCCTCGGGGGCGGGGTTAGAACTTCCTGGTGGGGACTCACAAAGATGCGTCTCAGGACTCAGCAGTCTCTGTGGACGCTGGGCAGGCGATCTCCGTCTGTGCCGAGGCACAAGCGTTCCCGCACAGAGTTGAACTGAACTCCGGGGACTAAACTGCGTCGAAGTGAGCTGAAACCAAGGACGAGGTGGAGGCTCACCAGGCTGGAGCACTCGGGGCTCCACTGTCATGAGATGGATCAGAAGTGTGTGACCAGGGCTGGTTCCCAACACACTGCAGTGCGTTCTGGGCCAGAGTACGTCCCGACCCTGCGTGCTTCTGCGTGGGGCACCTGCTTTTCTCTGGGCAGTGGAGGGCACGAGTGATTTCTCTTTCCACTCCACATAAAGCAGGTCACTCTTACCAGACGAAGTCAGGAACCTCAGGACCACGTAAAAGGCTCAGAGACTCACCCGCGTCAGAAGTGGGGGCTGCTGAGTGGCAAGGCCCCTCCTCTTGCAACTCCCTGAAGGGTCACTGCGTGTGGGCAGGGCCAGGAATGGGCATCTGAATGAATATTTATTGGAAGTCAGAAATCTAATGCTCAGCTCAGTTACCCCGAGATCAACTATGTCTCAAAGTGGTTACTGGGTTCAGTCTCAGATTGGAGAGCAATAAAGTGCCCTAGAGATAAGATGTCACTTCTCCAACCTTTACAGGCTAAGAATCATAACGCATGGCCTGGAGTTTTATTTTTTATATGCTTCCCCCCAAAACTGTATCTATAATGTTTTGTAAGAGTCGTTCCAAATAGATTGGGGTATAAAGACATACATTTTTAAAATTCTTTGATTTCCCTTATGATGAGGTTCAAGGTCTCCTAGCCTGACCTTCATGATAAACAGATGTTATCACAAGTTCACAGTGGACACGGGACACCACCTGAGCAGACGGCCTGCTCTGTGTTGGTGTCACAGGAGTGTGTGGTGTGGCCTCCTCTGTGGGGTGCAAAGGGAGTCCTGTCACTCCAGAGGCCCAAGTGCATGTCCCCCGGACACTGTAGGTTTTCACTCCCCATGTTTTTGCAGCTGACTCCCACAGCCCGGAGAAGGCCGGGAGAGGATTCTGAGTGGGCCGGTTCAGGAGACAGCCTCAGTGTCGGGCAGCCCGAGGAGTTCCGGCGTCACCGTTCACTTCCATTTCAGAAGCAGAGCAGCTCACTCCCAGAGCCCGGCCCTCCTGGTGGCGGGGACTCATCACTTTAATACCTGAGCCTCCCACGTAGTCCAGTGTCCCACTGAACCCCCCAGTCTCCCTTGCACACCTCCCTAAACACAAGGACCTTTCCGGGTGTTTGCCATCGGAGACGGACAGAAGTCTTAAATAGCAGGTCATCCTCTCCTGAGCGTGGTGATTAGAGTGTGGGATGCAGAGCCAGAGAGATGGGGTTTGAGTTCCGGCGTTTTGGTCTCCACCTGGACATTCAACACCCACCTGTGAGGTTGAAATCAGACCCTACATGGAAGGTGCTTATTATGGTGTTGGGTCACTGGCCAAGGTCCCTGGTCATCACTGGCTACCGTAATCCGCGGCTCTTACTAATACTTAAAGGTCAGATGGGATCATTTTTATTGTCTCAAGCTGTGAGCCAGCTGTCTCCCGCCATGTGGGGGTGGTTGGCCTCCAGAGTCCGCGCCTCTGAGCTCTGTCCTGCGCCTTTGGGACCACAGAGGGAGTGGGCGGCATCTTGAGGCCGCACAGAGACAAGGGGGGCACCCGGGCATCAAGAAACGGTGCGGTGGGTCCAGTCTCACCACCACAGGGTGGTGTCCAGGGGAGTGTCGTTCGGGGGAAAAGAAAATGTCATGATATCAGGAATAAATTAAATAGTGGCGGCTACCGGTAATAGAGTGCATGTCAAATATTGCAGAGAACAGCCTCCGGACGTTGGTCCCTTCCTCATAATTACTGTCCCTGTTGGCCAAGGAGGCAGGAGTCTCAGGGGACTTAAGTGACAGAATATTAAGAGAGTTCTCAGATTTCCTAGGCGTTCTGTTCCTTTTAAGCCAGTGTCTGGTTCCTTAAGTGATTCTCTCTGTCACAGGTCCGTGACCCCTCACCACGACAGTCTCTCTGGTGCCCTGAGCTGGACACCAGGGCTCTGGCAGCTCTGGTTTTGTGCCAGGCTGCTGGACGGGAGCTCCGGGAGGCTGCTAGGGTGCACCCAGGAGAGGGCAGTGTGGGGGAGCTGAGGCGGTGTGGCCACGGGGGTCCCCATGAGAGCAAGCCCACTCAAGGTCATAGCCACGAACATCCTCCTTGGCAGGTCTTTCGACCCTGGAAGGGCCTCCAGACTCCTGGACCAGTTTCCAGCAGGTGTACCTCTGGAAAGGTGAGCTCTGTGGTGGGGGGGTAGGGGGGTGGGGGACGGGGTGATGGCACGGGCCTGTCTGGCCCCAACCCTCGCTCACTGGGCACTCTGGCCCCTGGAGAGAAAACGGTAGACTCTCTTTCCAAGCTCACGCTCTGTGTGCAATAGAAGGGCCCCGACTCTCATCAGATGAGATACCAGAGTCTGAAAGAAAAATGGAAAGTGTGGGAACCAAGGAAGGATGGAAGAAAAGGGAGCCCGGGGTCCTGTGTGGTCCAGTTCTCTGACCGCAGGCTGATCCTGTTCCCGGGAGGGGGCTCCGAGGCCGAGGCCAAGGCCAGCTGCAGGGGGCGTTTCTCCCAGGGGGCCTGCCACTGGCGCCTCTCTCCCCGAGGTCAGGGTGAAGGGACAGGCCCCCAGGTGGGTGGTACATGGGCTCCTGCTACTTCAGATGCATTGACCACATGCCTGCTCAGAGTCAGGGACGGGGGCAGGCATTTGGGGTGAGTCTGAGGACTGTGGGGTGACAGGGTTGGGTAAGGCGCAGCCTGGACCTGTACGGCTTCCGGTCTCGGGAGGGAGCAGGAGAGGAGGGGACCCTTCCACGTCACGGCCCCAGGTGCTGGGTGAGAGGCGCGAGGAACACGTCCCTGGCTCCCGAGTCACTTCCTCCCTTTTCCCGTGGTCCCTCCTCACCAGTCTGCAGTCCCCTGAGAGAGAGAACCGGTGGCCTCTCTCTGTGCTCGTGGTCTCAGGAGCACAGGAAATGGACGCGGCGGGCCTGGGTATGACCTCTGGTCTCGTTGCTTAGCGCCCATCTGCCCTCGAGCACATCAGTTAGCCCCTCCAAGCTTCGACTCCCCATGGGCAATACCGCAGTAAGAACAGGACTCACCTCACAGAGCGGCGTGAGCATTGGCAAGGCATGCAGGCAGAGTGCTTAGACCTGTGCCCAGCACGCAATACATGCTGACCGCAGTAGGTGGTGGGGGGTGGGCATGGTGGGGGGCAGAAGGAAGAAGAGGAAGAAGAAGAAGAAGAAGAAGAAGAAAGGGGAGGGGAAGAAAAAGAAAGCAGAACGTGCCCATCATGGTTTTTATTTTAAAATGATAAGATGAGATCATATGCTGCTTATCTCCTTTAGTCCTACCGATAACGTCAGCACACAGAGGGGGTGACATTTTTGTTCACTGTTCAGCCGAGGAAAATGAGACCCGGAGTGTTGAGTGAAATGCCCACGGGAGGTCCGGGGGTGGGACCCAGACACTGTTTCCAAGTCCAGTGCTTCCCGGTTATCAGAAAGTTCTGGTAAACGATGCAGTAGCCGGTGAAAAGTTAAGAGATTGCTCCTCCCCAGGATACTTCCCGCCCTAAACAGAAGCACCCCTTCCGACCTGTCTAGGGCCCCCCTCTCCCCATCGGCTCACCCTGCTTCCGGTTCCCAACCTGGATGTTTTGTCTGCTTATCCCCGGCACGTCTGGGATGAGTTCCTTGGCCTCTCTGAGTCTCGGTTTTCCCACAGTAATTTGGAAGCCTTGCCCCTTACCTTCATGGGGTGCTGTAAAGACCGATGTTTATGGAACCGTGGTTCCTTAACTTTAAAGGGGGTTGAGGATGTTACTACGTTCAATACCAAGGACCATAGTAGTTCTGATACAGGGAGGTTGGCTGACGGTCCACAAGAGGCCAGAGAGTGCAGACGGTGTCCCCAGATCTGTCCCAGATCTTGTCCTGGGCACCTGGCGCAGACCAGGGGGGCTTCTCCCACGGCCAGTGCCATTCGCTGACCCCCTTTTCCTCCCCAACAGTGAAACAACAGTTCTCCTTCTCCTCCTAGATTCTGACGTGGGGTCCCGGCCCGAGTCTATGGGATGTAAAAGGGACATGGAGCCAAGGTCAACATCGCCAGTGGAAACAGGTACCAACCCCAGACCCTTTGTGTGAACTTGGGTGCATAGCTGTGGAGACCGGGCGGTGATGTGAAGGGTCGAATCGATGAACAGACCCATTACATAGCCCCATTCTGCGGCTTGTGGCCCGGTGACATGGGCCGTTATGTAACCCTGAGTATGGCTGAGTGAGTGAGGGCATGCGGGGTCGGTAAGGACATCACCCTGCTTGCCTGCAAGGCGGGGGTGCCAAGCCTGAGAGAATTAGGAGAGAGCGGACTCTTCCTGCAACCGCGTGTGGCCCAGGGACACCGGCAGCTCAGTGTTGGCGCCGTCCCCTCCAGACCCTTCCAGAGCACATCGCTGTGCCCCGGGGGGCTTCCACAGACCAGGAGGGGTCCCACGTGCCGGCCACCGTGCACACGGTGGCGAGGGCTGAGACGGGACAGGCGAAGGGGGGGTGCAGGGGAGGAGAGATGCTAAGTGACCCGCGGGAGTCAGGAAAGGCTTCTCCGAGGGGCTGGGAAGGATCTGCCGGACGTTTCTGGGGGGCACCTGGGAGGAGGGGCCCAGGTCAGGGGACAGCTACGCACAGGCTCTGAGGGCAGAGTGTGGTTGGAGGAACTTCGGGGGACCATGGGCCTGCTGCCTCGATTTTCCTTTCTCACTCCACAGGCCGCTCTACAGGAGTGTGAGATGCAGTGACCGCAGGGCTGGGGCGGCCTAGAGGGGAGCGTGGCCACTTGGTCCCTGGGGTGTTGGCCAGCACTAGACTTCTGGCCTTGGCAGATGCTCATAAATATTTTAACCCCCGCCCCCTGCTTTGGGGACTGCAGGGATGTTTACCTGGGCCCCTGCTTGTCTCCACGACCTGCTTCGTGCCCCCACGTAAGTCCCTCTGGGGTGCACAAGTATCCCTCAGCCCCCAGGCACGGAGAACCTATTTGTAGAGCCACAGACCGTCAGAGCAGGACGGGGCTGCCTGGTCCCTGAAGCCCAGGAGGGCCAGGTGGGCGAGGAGGAAGGCGTACCTGCAGGCAGACTCAGGCAATGGCCGCAGTCATGAGGTGACGAGCTGGGGTCACCAGGGTTTGCAGCTTCGGGAGGGTGAGTCCAGGCTCCCGGGGATGAGGCTCAAAATGGGGGAGAGCCTGTACTTGGCCTTCAGGAAGCAGGGTGCCCAGGGGAGGAGCCTTGCATGTGGACCACAGTGTCTGAAGTTGCGAGAAAAGCCTGGGGGAATGGCTGGGCTGGGACTTCCAGGTTTGGGGCTGGGCTCCGCTGACCACTGACCTCGCAGGTGAAGGCTGCCCTTTGGGAGGGGGATGGGACTCCCAGGAGGCTTCAGAAGACAGAGTGGCATCAGAGCTCCAAAGCCACAGAGTCGGATTGGACCCCGCAGCTTCCTAACGACAGGGCACACCGCTGCGGTCGCGGGCACAGACACGCCGCGCCGGGCTGCAGGGCGGCGGCCAGAAACAGCGTGGGAAAAAGTCCTGCTCGGGCGACAAGTTGGACCAGACGGCTCCCACGGACCATTTCTTCCAAACCAAGATCTGAGGGTTCTGTGACTGCTTGACTGCTAGGACTTCCTGGGGCCTTCTGAACTTTCCCTGCCCGTCCAGGCTCCCAGCTCTGTTCACTGGGAGAGAGAGAGAGAGAGAGAGCGCCAGACCGATTGATTGTGGAGGTGAGGACCAGAGCGGCGGCCGACTCCTCCTTTCTGTTTCAGACGCGGCAGCGGAGCTCTTCGAGCCTGTGGAGCTCAGCCAGGTCGCCGTCGGTGGGGACAGTCCGCTGCCCAGCCAGCAGCTCTACCTTTCCAAACGCCGGTTTTCACCGCAGCAGGCAAACCTGTGGTGCCTGTCTCGTGAGTGTCCTGACACCTCATCCGAGTCTGGTCGGGTGCCACGGGCCTCGTTTAGGATCAAAGTCAAGGGCGTAACTCCCAGGTCACCTCAGCATTAGGACCACGGGTGACATGAAGAAAGGACATAACCCGTGCCTTCAAGGGGCTTATAGTGTAGTGAATTTCTACTCTGCACCCAGCGCCGATGATGCATCCACCCACCCATCCATCCATTCATCCACCCTTTACCCACCAGACGGAACCTACGTTCTGGGCCTGGCGGTTGACCCGGGGGAACTACCCCCGTCAGAGAGCTCATGCCTGCCCGTGGCAAAGCCTAGCACGGGAGTGGGAACTGGGAGGGCACCCACCCAGCTCACCGTGGTTTTGCAGTCCTGTGGCCTCTGGTCTGAAGGTCCGGACTGTCCCCGAGGCGGTCCCGGGGAGAGCCCGTGGAGTTGCGCCCTCTCTCCCCCTGCACCGCCCACCCCTCTCCCTGTGAGACTCGGGCCTTTCCTCAGAGCCGTGGACTCCCGGCTCTCGGAACCCCAGGGGTTCTCTCGGGCCTCCAGCCTGGACGGCTTCGGCTGCCCCGGCCTCCGCCCTGCCCAGGAAGAACGCCTAGGAGGTCTGGCTTCTCAGGAGGCCCCTCGGAGGTAGCCATTGTGTCCTGCAGGCCCTCCAGGCCCTAAACCCCGTGCCCTCTCGCCTGTAGGCTGCGTCCGGGAGCCCTCTTTCTGCCAGCTGGCGGAGATGAGGGACAGCGCCTCCTCGTACTTCACCTGCACCCTCTACCCAGAGGCCCGGGTGTGTGACGATGTCCTGGACTCCAGTCCCACGGGCTGCCGGCTCCTCCTGCCGCACCGGCCGAGTGCCCTGTTCCGGAAGAAAGGTGAGCGCTTGGAGGCAGCGGCCTGACCGCTGGGCACAAGTGTGCGGATTGTCCCTGTTCTACAAAAGATAAAGTCGTCCACACTCGTTGTAGAGGTGGGGAGCCACTTGGAAACGCATCAGGTTGACTGTCGAGAGTAGTTCTGCCCTGGGATTGTTCTGAGAATAAGTCCTCAGAGAAGGCTGCCGCCAGTGCCCAGGTCAGCTGGCATCCCACCGGATTCGGCAGACCCCACCGACCGGGGCCCTGCAAAACAGAGTGGATGTTTCTCTCCGAGGGCATTAGGGACTCTACTTGTTTGCTGGGGTGGGGGGATTTTTTCACTTTATGCAGTCTTCGTTTCTTCCATTTTCTGTTCTGTCGTCTTTGCTGGAGGCCTTTCTCAGACATCTGGGGACCCTTGGTTTTCCACCGGGACACGAGACGAGCACCCACACATACACACACAGCTGACCCGGAAGCTGGGAGTGTGCAGCGGGAGCATGCTGACTTCGGGGTTCCCTGCAGGCTAATCCGGGTGGGCTACCCTCTGGGGGATCCCTCCGGTTGGCCTGGGGGCATACAGCTAGGGGCTGTTGGTTTGGCTCCTGAGTAAGGCTGGGAGAAAGAGTCTCAGTATTTATCACGTACTCTGACCCGAAAGAGTCCTCTAGTTTCCATGTGGCGCTCCCACCACTAACTGTGCCTGCTGCACCCACGACACCCTCTCTCTCTCGTCCTCTGCAGAAAACAAGGCTTCGCTCTGCTTCTGTGTTGGGGGAGGGCTGTTGCCCCCTGCAGATGGCAGAGGAGGGCGTCTGGAGACCTGATTGCCCCCTGAAGGGACGCTGTGCCCACCCCTTCCATCTCACCTCTGTCCTCTCGCTGCCCTACTTAACCCTTTTGGGATTCCAGAAGGTGCAGGGAGTTGCTTCTGGGTTTTTCCTGCAGAAAACACCTAAAAGTTTTTAGGTCTGTTGACTCAATTTTGTACTCTTCTCTGTGACTTTTAGGCTTGGAAAATCGTGTCGCTGTACCCCCTGTCCTTGTCTCTTCGTCTCTGTGTGTGGCATGCCTTCACCGGCGTCCCTCCACTGTTGTTTCAGGGAGACCGGGGTGGGAGTTTCACGGGCGTCTTTCACTGGAAGCTCTCTGTCTGGTTCGTGCACCTTCGTCCTCATACTTTCGTGCAGACAACCAACTTCTCCCTAAGTGATACACATTCCTTCCTCCCCCGAGCAGTTGTGCTGCAAGACAGAGTGAAGAACTTCTACACCCGCCTGCCCTTCCGCAAGCTGACGGGGATTTCCATCCGAAACAAGGTGCCCATGTCTGACAAGCCCATTTCCAACGGGTAAGCGGCCTCGCCCCGCCCCCACCCCAGCCCAGCCCTGCCCCCACCCCACCCCACCCCGCCCCGCCCCGCAGCTGACGCTCATTAGGAAGCCTCTTCGCTGCATGAAGGAGGCGGCACTGTATCCGTTAAAGGCACAGACATCATTAGAAACTGTGAAACTCAAAGCTAAGGTTGAAAAAGGTAGTAAGAAGAAAGTAACCATGTGTAAGAACGTGGCTAAAGTAGGTCACTGGTATTAAACATGAAATTTAGCCCTGGATCACCAGTCAGTGGATGCAAAAGGAAATGCAAAAAGGCACAAGCCAGGCCTTACCAACGAGTAACAATGACCTGACGTTGTAATGAACTTGGTGGGCAAAGTCCCAGTGTGCGGTGTGCGGAAGCTGGAGAGCAAATCAGACTTTTCACAGGGCCGTAGGCTTCTGTGGACTTACAGTTTATTTTACGCAGTGCTTCAGAAATGTGTTTTATCGTATTTTTAGTTAGTTAGCTGTGATGTAGCTGTTTTTGCTGGAGGTGTCACTTCTCTCAGCTCCGTCTGCGGATCCTGCGTCGGAACCTGCGGGGAGGCCTGTGACGGCCACACCTGAGTCCGCCCGGACCTGCGGAGTCAGCATGTCCCAGGGTGGGGGTCAGCCCCTGAATTCTAAATAAGCTTCCTCCTGGCGGTGCCTTTGTGTTCTGGGATGCGGGTCGCTGACCTATGAGTTTGCTGCTCTGGACCGTATTGTTCATTTGTAAAAACCATGTCATATGGCTTTTAAGATCTCTTGGGAATGGAGATAAAAAGATGGTGTGAGGTAGTCTCTCTGGAGGTTGGGCCGCGCTCCGCCTGTGCTGGTGCAGGCGGGGGAGGGGAGCAGGAGAAGGAGGGTTGGAACCAGGGGTCAGCCTGGCCCTGGTGTGGGGGCCGGGCCTGGGGTCTCAGAGCAGGGTAGTTGGATGGGGAAGCACAGTATCCGGGCTGGGGCTCAGCAGTGGGCTTCCAACAAAGGCAAACTGGTGACAGGGCAGGTGGGCAGGGCACTGGGAGAGGGGGCCGGCAGGACGCAGCTGCAGCCAGAGGCCGAGGGGTTGCCTGGGAGGTGGAGGCTCCGCCTGCCAGGATGACTCGGGTTCAGGGGTGTCTAGAGAGGTGGGGAGATCACCAAGAATGAGCAGGGTCCCCACAGGGAAGAGCTCAGGTGGAGCAAGCTCTCGGGAGTCGGGAACGAGTGATCTGAACCAGGGCATCAGGGCAGGGCGGGGGGACTCAGGACCAAGCCCCGGGTAGTAGTTTGGGGCCACTGGGTTCCTCCTGGCAGGACTGGTCCTGGCAGCCGAGGGCGGGGTCGGGGAGCCACCCTGAGTAGGTCCTGAGGGGGCGCCTGGACGCAGCGGCCCAGCGAACAGAGGTGTGGTCGTGGGGTGCGGTCAGCGTGCGCAAGGTGGAGTGCGCAAGGGCATGGGGCGGGGACAGAGCACAGCTCTTTGCCACCTAACCAGGCACCTGACCTGCTTGGGTCACTGCAACCGTAAGCCCATGGGACGCCCCCAACCCCGGTACACACACATTTCTTGAGACACCTTCCCTTCCATTTTCCCCTTTCCTGGAACCCGGAGCTGGAACTGTCTCCCTGTCTGAAAGGACTGTGGGAGCACATTGAGGATGCCGGTTGGCTGGGCTCGGGGCCTGGCCTGGAACAGGCATGGAACTTGGTTCAGGGAACGAATGAAGGGTGGCGAGACAGTATCCCCGAGAAGAGAGTAGCGTGTTTTCAGAAAAACCCTCAAAGCTAGGAATCCACTCACGCATCCTGGCCAGAGTGCCCCTAGTTTAGGTGGGCATAGAGAGAGCAGGCCCCAGAAGTAGCAAGGACTGCAATCAGCCCTGCCCCGCCCCCGCCCCACCCCTGCACCGTCCCCAGGTCCTGGGCTGCCGGTGAAATCCCTCAGGCCCCCCCTCTCTCGTCTCACGCCAGGTTCTTCGAGTGCGAACGACGGTGCGACCTGGACCCCTGCTGCACTGGCTTTGGCTTCCTGAATGTCTCCCAGTTAAAAGGTGAAAGTGGTAGCAAACCCCCCTACCTGCGTAGGGCACCTGTGATCTGATCTAATCCTCAGCACCCGCGTGTGGTGGGTGGGGAGGAGCGACCCCCGTTCTCGGGTGGGAAGCGGGGGCTTGGAGAGGGAGCTGGTTTGTAAATGTGACGGCTGGAGCACGGCTCCTGGTCCAGTACCCGGTCAGCTCCGCACACCCTGCCTCCCCCGCACCGATCGGGACCGCCTGCGTTCCACACCTCACCTAGCGGCCTTCTCGTCCATTCGTGGGAGCTGTACTTAAAACGTGCTAACGGTGCGATCCTGGGAACAGCCCCCTGAATCTCTGAGCCGCGGTCTCCTCCACTGTAAGTGGGGATGAGAGAGTGACCCGCTCGCAGGGCGCGTGAGGACCAGGGTCCGAGGAGACAGCCCTCACCCAGCCCTGGGCTCGAGATGGTGCCCTCTGAGTCCTAGTTACCCTCATCCCTGTGCTGTTAGGGCAGTGAGCGTCAAGGCGCCAGGTGGTTCATCCCTGGCTCAGGTCATGCCTCGAATACAGTCGTGCACCCCAAATACCCACTAGAGAACAGTGTGCAGACTCCCCCTCTCTCAGTTAGAATCTCCGTCCTGATCGCTTTCCTGGCCCCGGTTGTTGCTTGCTGCAGGTGGGGAGGTGACGTGCCTAACTCTGAGCAGCTTGGGGCTTCAGAGCTGCAGCGAGGAGAGCGGAGGCGCCTGGCGCATCTGGGACTGCGGCCCCCCCGACACGGAGGTGCGCACCTACCCCTTCGGGTGGTACCAGAAGCCTGGTGAGTACGTAGCGCGTCCGGGGCAGCTCCGTGGGCGTCTTGAGTTGACCGGGGTCCAGATGTGCATTCGGGTGTTGTCCTGGGGCCTGGAAGATTATTCGGGATTCCCTGGGTGCGGAAGAACAGAAGCAGGAAAGGAGTTTGTGGGAAGTCTAGCACAGACTCAGAGGAAAGAGGGCCAGCGAGGCCTCAGCGCACAGGTGGGCTGAGCGGGAAGGAGCAGGCAATGTCCTTGTGCGTCACCGTCACCGCCGTCCTCCTCCAGAGGGTCTGGGTGGTTGCATTCAAGCTTTAAGTTCAAGGGGGAGGGCTGGGCCCAGCGTGGCTGAGAGTCTGCCCATGAGGGTGGGGCAGCTGGAGTGACAGCCCAGCAAGACAGCAGGCGCTGGTGGGGAGGAGTCCCTCGCAGTGTCCTTCGGGTGCTGTCACTGGGCAGGGGGAGCCGGCAGGTGGTCACTCTGCCGGGTTCCCTCGGTGTCCTCGTCTCGTCCGTTGGAATGTAACGTGTCTCTCCTCCCACGCCGCCTGCCATCCCCTCGTCCCACCGAGTGCCAGAACATACCATTTCCCGTCCTTATGTTGCTCAGGGATGAACCGGGTCGGAAGAAGCTTGGGACAGAGTCCGTTTGTTCAGCCATATCACAGCCCGCAGGGAGCTCCCCACGACCAGTGTGTCAGTGGCCTCCGTGCCAGAGCTGTGTTCACAGGACAGAGGCGGAGGCCGAGGCGGCCTCCGGGAGGGGAGAGGCACACGCCGGCCACAGGGCACCCCCAGAGGGCACCCGCAGAGCCTGCGGGAATGTGCCCTCTGACTTTGCTGTCCACAGCGAACGCCAAGTCCCACGGGTCTTGGTGCAGAACTGAGGGCCCAGACGAGCCATCGTGAATGCAAACGAGGCCGTTTGCTGCCCATTGTTCCCGGCAGCAGGGCCCAGACAGGAAGTGTTTGTACATCCAGGGTGGGAGGGCGGGGGACTAGGGCAGCTCTGCGGTCAAGCACCGCCCCAGAGACCTGGCTTTCCTGGAGGGGGCGGGGCCCTGCAGCCAGGTGCCCCGTGCTCTTTGAAGAGACTCGGGCTGCCCGTTCTCCCTGCAGCTGGGTGAGGCCTGCACGCGGGGTGGGTCATTGGTTGGTTTAGAGAGTCCGACGGGGTTTCTAAAAATACAATGGAGACCTCACAGTTTTTCTCTTCTGCCGCCAAGCACATGCGCTTGGACCCCGGAGCAATTCTAGATGTGGCATTCCAGGAGCTTAACCTGGAAAGGAAGCGGCAGGCTTTTCTAATTAGGTCTGTCTGCACCCTTCGCAGAAGCTGCCACACGTAGGTGGGATTTCCGTACAATCCATTCTTCACCATCATTCACTCGCTGGCAAAGCATTTGCTGAGCGCAGAGCTGGCTCCAGGCCCCAGGCCGGCACTTTGCAGAAAACATCTTATTTTGTCCCCACACAACCCTGCGAGGTAGCACCCGCTGCCACACCCCACTCAGCGGTGCGCTGGCAGGTATTTTACAACCAGCGAAGGTGGAGGGAAGCCTGGTTTCCAGCGGCTGCCGCTTGCCGAGGTGTAAATCGCGACCAACTTGATGTCCCAGAAGGCGGAGTTGGGAAGGAGCAGAAAGCCTAGTGATCCCTTGCTAATGTGAATTAGCCAAGTGAATTGCTCAAGGTTACACAGTGAGATGACACCGTCGGAGGGTCCCCAAGCAATCTCGGCCCTCCCAGGGACACGGGGTGGGGGGTGTTGACGGCTTCAGTGCTGCAAGGGCCCAGGGAAGCTGAGAACCCTCCCAGCGCAGCCACTCCCGTGCAGTGAGAAGGTCCCACCCACAGGATGAGTGGCACCCTGTCATGTAACTCTGATGGCGGTGGGCGAGAAAGAGCAAGTGGCCAACAGCAGCAGAACTGGGCCACCCATTGTCTGCATTGTCTGCTGAGGTGAGCTGCCTGGCGTGTCCCAACTCGCCGTTCTCGGGGCGTCCGAGTGCGATCTCTCCAGCGTTTCATCCATATTGCCTAAACGTGCCTTCGCAAACCGAGCTCGCTTTGGATTGCAAGATAAATTCCCAAAGGCACAGTTACCAAGGTGTGGACATTTATTTCAACGCCCTCGACAGAGGGCCAGGCCGTCCTCCGAAGACTGCACCGGTGCTCAGGATCTCTGCTCCGAGGGCTGCTGTCTTCTAGGAAGGACGGACATTCGAACAAACCAGTGGCGAGCCAGGGCCCAGCCGCTGGGCTGCGGGCAGTGGAGCTCGGTGGACGGTTGCCAGGAGGCTGAGACTTGTCCGAAGAGCTCACAGAGCACCGACAGCGGGAGCCGTGGTCAGTGGCCCTCACAGTGCGGCCCGGGGCCAGCAGAGTCAGCGTGTCCCGGGAATTTGCTAGAAATGCCAGGTCTCAGGCCCCAGCCTGCTGGCACGTGGTGTGCAGGGGAGGCGCCGCTTTGTTGGTTAAAGCCTCTGAGGTGTTGCGACTGCCACTTGGGCATCCTTGTGCCCGCCTCAGGGGATCCAGGGCTGGTGCTGGGAGTCGGATGGGATCTCGGCCCGCCGAGCCCCATTTTGCTGTCACGGAATCGTGCCTCTATTGATGCCTGCAGAGCTCGGGGACACTGAGGGTGAGGATGACCTAACGGGCCGCCTTTCTGTCCTTTGCAGTCGCTGGAAAGGATGCTCCCAGTTTCTGCCCTTCTGCGGCTCTGCCCTCCCCCACAGAGAAAGGTGAGTCCCCGTCTCGTTGACGTCTTTGACAACAGCACCCCCTCCTCTTTCTCCTCTTACTCCTTCCCTTGTCCAGTTGTTCACAGCTCGCTGGACCCTCTCACGCATTCATTCCGGCCCCTGTCTGTCACGCACACACGCATACACTGGGTGTGTCTGTCTGGCCCACGTCACAGGCGAGCAACCTGACTCGCTGCAGTGCCACGACTCGGCGGAGCAGCACAGCCGCCTGCAGGCAGAGTGGGCCCTGAGCCCCGTCCCCCAGTTTGCATTCCGAGGAGTGTTTCATTCTGTCGTGGCTCGACCTACACGGTCGGTCCCAGGGCAGCGTCGACAACGGTGGCACCTGTGATCAGAAGGGAAAGAACTCTGCTCTTCACGAGTGCAGGAGAGTTCAGGCTCTCTGCCATCAGCACACTGCGGGGGCACTGTGCCCTCTAAGGCAGGGCGCTGGCCCTGAGCCTGGGAGCACGGCCCGGCCCGAGGCTGCCGGCCCCTGTCTGGTCACGAGGCAGCAGGAGGTTTGGGGAGGCGGCTGCTCTGGATGGGGGTCGGGGGGCGTGGGCCTCCCCGCATACCCCCTTGCTGCCTTCCCACAGCCGGGAAACAAGAGGCCCCGAGAGCCCGTGTATCGCCAGTTCCTGCCCCGTGACATGATGTCTGAGGGGCTCTAGACGTCTGTCGTGACGGCCCTGGCTGCAGTGACAGAACATAGCTTCTGTGGGAGGCAGTCATGTATGGTCAAGGCCGTGGCTGAAAGTTTAAATGTTCTCAGCCTATGCGCTCGGTGTCCTCCTTTCCTCCTCTCAGGGAGCACGGCCGACTGGGGAGATGGTGTGTACGTGCGTTTTGTGCACACGCCGTCCGGAACGTCTGTGTCCGAGTACCTCAGGGCTTTGCGCCGAAGCCTTTCGGCCTACACTGCCTGCACGGGGCCCGGCTCCTGGGGCCCTGTCTGTGCGTGGGCCACCCTGTTGCCGCCAGAGGCGGGGCTTGCAGAGAGAGGAGCGTGCTCAGAGCCAAACACATAATGCTTGTTTAGGCCAGACTGAGCTCACAGTCGAGTTTGAGTTTTATCAAGATAGTATGCAAACATTTGAAATAATCAAATGGTCCCCAGAGGTTTATGGGGTTTTTTAAATCAAGGTGTTCCTGCTGCACCTCCCCCACTTACCAGTTGCACCCCCAAAGCTACCACCTTTGACCCCTTCAGCTGTTTTTTCCCATTCTGGTTTCCTCCGTGTTTCTAGATAATACATGACGCTCGCTGTTCCTTGACTTGTCAGTTTGGGAAGTAACGACTGAGTTCCCGCCTCACTCGATGACGGCTCAGGGCTTTTATCAGCCTTTTCTGATCTTCCTCCTTCACTCCCCGAACCTAAGAATGCTGAGGTGTGGGGCTGAGACAGTGCACTTGACTGTGATGAACAGGCCCACGTGGGTCACTGGGGAGCCCCTCGGGGTAATGGCGAGCGCCTGCTCTCACCAACCA
Organism: Phyllostomus discolor; assembly: GCF_004126475.2. Lineage (NCBI taxonomy): Eukaryota > Metazoa > Chordata > Mammalia > Chiroptera > Phyllostomidae > Phyllostomus > Phyllostomus discolor. The sequence goes on from NC_040909.2 coordinate 134,203,622, forward strand.
CCGAAACAGGGTCTGAGCCGAGCCTCCTCGTTCTGGCCCCGGGCTTCACCTGTGCCTTGCAGGGGGGCCTCCTGCCCCCAGGGCCACCCCTGGAGGACACAGGCCATGCCTGCACCCTGTCTGTGGGTGCCTGGCGCGCTAGTTACTCCACACTGCTGGGCCCGTCAGCACGCCTCACTCTCCCCTTCTTTTATTTTTTAAAAGATTTTATTTATTTATTTTTGGAGAGGGAAGGGAGGGAGAGAGAGAGAGAGAGAGAGAAACATCAATGTGTGGTTGCTGGGGGCCGTGGCCTGCAACCCAGGCATGTACCCTGACTGGGAATCGAACCTGTGACACTTTGGTTCACAGCCCGTGCTCAATCCACTGAGCTACACTAGCCAGGTGCATCCCTCTGGTTTTGGCCGTTGGGTTGTTTAGGACCCTTCCCCGTTACGGAAATACAGCGGTGGACACCATGGTGCACACGCCTTTGCCCAAATCCAGCTTACTTCCCGGGGACACATTCTCCAAAGTGAGACGATCGTCTTTGGGAACTTTGTATTTTAAGGGTCTAGATTTATATTGCCAAAATTAGTCTCAAATAGTTTTTTTTTTCCTACCACGTCCTGGCAGTCCTTAAGTGTTACCACTTAAAACTGCTATTGATTGAAATGAGAGGGGAAGAGTGCTTTGACAGCTAAATGCCAGCAGCCTGCTATTAGACACGTACACCCACCAGAACGTAAATAGCTCGGCGAGATGTTACGTGCCTCCACCCTGCTCTTTGTGCTCAACGTTTGTGTTACTGAGATGTGAACTGCCTCCAAAAAAAAGGGGGGAGCACAGCCCACCCCCCTCCACACACACACACAGACGCTGCGCATCTGAGTAGGTGTTTCCAAGGCAGAGTGCGCTGCCACGGTATTTTTAAACGCGCCTTTGACGAGTGTGATTTGCAAGCAGGGAGACAGCAGAGCCGCCAGCAGAGCCGACATTCCGTCTGTGCTTAGAGTTCCCAGACTGCAACCCGGAGCCGGAGCCCTCGCCTCTGATGGGAACCAGAGGGGGTGCAGCTCCATCTCCAGGACGTGGGCTCGTCAGCGTGATTCTGACATGGGCTGTGCATGTGTGTGTGTGTGTGTGTTTGCACATGTATATCGCTCCTCTTCATGCAGTTTCTCTTCAGGGGCAAAAGGGAGTATTTATCAAATACCAAACACTTCATAAATCAGTTAATGCTCACAAGACAGTTTGATGGTGGCAAGGTCTGTTTTTCAAAGAAGGAAACTGAGGCTCCTCGAGGTTCAGTGACCCGGCTGGGATTTGAACCCGCGTGTTTCTGGCCCCTCCGAGTTAGATAAGAATATTCGGTCTGAGCTTCTGGACAGGGTGAGAGAGGCGGACCTTCGAGTCCCTGCCCTTGCCTGGAGACCTAGTCTCTTGGCCTTCATTCTTGTAGGAGTGTGTGAATGTGCTGCCCGTTTAAAGTCTAGCGTGAAAGGGGATTCCGACGCTCTGATTGGCCGATGGGGGTGGTGTGAGGAGTGGGGGGACTTCTGAACTCTCACAGGCCTGGGCACACACCACGTGCTCGAAACCCCTCCGAGCACTTCACTGGTGTTGCCCAGAGAAGGCTCCTGACATGGCACGGTGGCTGGTCTGAAGACGGCGGGGGTTTGTCAAAGGGGCAGGTTTCAGAAAGGCTTTCAAGAGACAGTGTTTTGTCCATGCAAAGGCCCCGGGGTATGGAATCGGAGATTGGACAGTTTGGTAGGGCAGACGCAGGGCCATTAGTGGATGAGGTAGAAGACGAACAGTAGGAGAGTCCTGCAGCCAAGCACGAAGCTGGTGTCGGAGCCTTCTCACTGTGCTCGGAACTTCCCTGGCCTCAGGGAGACCTGCTGGGGTGGGCGGTGAGCAGGAAGGGACAGCAGCTCCAGGGCCGGTTACTATGGAAAGCCATTGGGGCAAAACAAATCATTTTCAATCCCATGGAGTTCGGCTCAGTGAAGATGCGCATGCCAGCACTTTCGGATGAGGGCTTGGGGATTCTCACTCATGTCCAGGGGAGATGCTGTGCTGGGGGCTGGAGGTCTTGGGGGCAAAGGTAGGAGTCCACATTCTAGTCAGGAGAAGGCACAGGGTGGAAGAACTGAGGGAGATGGACCACCTACACCGCAGTGAGCCTCCTTTCAGGCTGTAGCAGGAGGGGGAAGACTCCCCCAAAGTTAGCACAGGCAGGCAGGGATGCATCCTGGCCACATCTTGGCCGAGCTAGGACGTCGAAGGCGAGCGTGCATTTGTCAGGTGGCCAGGAGGGGACAGGGAGGCGTCCTGGGCAGAAGGTGGCAGGAGCAGAATCCCAGGGGCACACATTAGCACAGCACACGCAGGGAATATGCGTACAAGACGTTCAGGATTACAGGGTGGGAGGGGCAGGGCAGGGCGGTAGAGCACGTTGGGTACCGCGTGTCCTGAGGGGCTTCAAGTGGTGGTGCAGTGACCTTTAAAGCTTCTCCAATGCTCCTCATTCGGGCTGTGACGGGGATGATGCCTGAGGGGATGGACCAGGTAGATTTTGAGAAAATGAGGTCAATTGTGTCATCTGGGCATAGAGTATCAAATTACTCTTCTTGGGGAAATTTGTCCGTTTTCTTTTTTAAATGAACAAACGGTCAAGATGTTATTTCTTCTTAAGAGAAAAATGCCCACTGCTGTTCGAAAGGCCCACAGCACCTGATCCAGAGGGGTGCTCCGGAGCAGCGCAGGCTGCTGCCGTCTCGGGCGCCGGAGCCTGCCCGTGGGCCGACCGCTCTCCCACACACCCGGAGGTGGGCCTTCCTCGGTTCTGCTCCCAGGACACTTCGCATTTCGCTGTTCACACGCTATTTCAGGAGCGCGTTGCTCATAGGTGCCGCTGAAGCAAACTGAGCATTTGGGTTGCAAGCCTGAGGGAAGCACAGGATGTGAGTCGTTAGAAATCTGTTCTGTATTCCAAGTTTATTTCACCTGCGGAACCTCAGAAGACCCTTTAGCTCCAGACATGCTCCAGCCCTTGACCTCGACTGAGTGCCTTTGGAGGGGTGGGTGCAGCACAGGTCGCTGCCGGCAGAGCTGTGGGTGGGGCTGCAGCTGGGAGGGGGTGCGAGGGTGCTGAGAGAGACGCCCCGTTCAAGTCCGGCCTGTTCAGCTGTCCAGCGCCACCCCTGGAGCGGAGCCTGATCTGGAGGTGGCCGCAAGAATGGTCTTTGGGGCCTCAGTGGTAGTCCGCCCTCTTTGCCTGCCTTGCCTCTGTCCCTTACTTTCAGCCGTGCGCGTAGGTTGGTGGAATTCAGTCGATCTCTCCAGCAAATGTTTCCCATTAAGCTGGAGACAGAGTCGTGTGATCCTAAAAAGTGCCAGCGCCGGCGGGGAGCATGCACACCGTCTAACTGAGGGAAGCGGGGGCCTCCTGGGGCAGGGACGGGCTTTGAAGTCAGTCTGCCCAGCTTCCAAGCCGATCCCCTCGCTGAGCCACTGAGTGCCCTGGGGCCGGACTCCCAGCCTGGTAACACGCCCCCGTTTGCTTCTGGGGAGCGAGGATGGTGGTGGAACTCCGGAACCGTCAGCCAGCCCCGTAGGCCCGTGTCGGGAAACAAATAAAGCGCAGCGCTCAGCGCAGACAGGGCAATGAGCGAGTGCTTCAGGAACGCCAGCAGTAATTCCCAGTCCAAACCCGTGCTTTTCCAGAGAAGGTGCCTCTCCCAAGTCACAGCCAGCTCATGGCAGAGCCGTGAAGTTGCATCTTTGAGACGTGCCTGTGTGCCGAGTGCTCTGCCAGTCAGTGTGCTGAGTGCTCTCCGCATATTAAGTGGGGGGGACCTGGGGGGACATCTCAGCACACACCCCAGGGACGTTGTACTTCAGCAGTCCCACCGGGGGCATCTCAGAGGGCGGAGTGGGTGTTACCTGAACTGGGCGGGCTGTCCTGTACCAACCCAGGGGCGCTGTCCCCTGCACCCCTCCCATCGTGGCCGCTGGGCGACACAAAGCTAGTGGTTAATCCTTTGTCCACAGCTATGAGGTGCAGGTGAGCGGGCACTGACTCCAAAATGCCTGATGTTTGTATGGAAGTTCAGTTTCCTTTCCAAATGTGTGCATGGCCATGTAAACACACACACGCACACACTCCCTCTCTCTCTCTCTCTCTCTCTCTCTCGGGAGCTCTTGGCCTGCCACATTGGTGATTCATGAGAACGGCTGTCTGGGGACAGGGCTCCATCCCAGAGGCCAGTGAGTCAGGGCTGGTGGCAGACACCGCTCCTGCCTTCTCTCAGGAGTGCCGAGAGAAGGTGGTGCCGGTCACCTAGGTGGCAGCCGCATTGTGCGGCAAACTCCACTCCCAAGCCGGGGGTGCGGCCCGGAGGCCTGTGTGCCACGCTGCCTGGGTGCCCGCGTGTGCTGTGAGCACAGCGTTGCCCGTGGCGGCTCCCCTGGACCTCGTCCCTGCTTCTCCGAGGCCCGGGGCAGAGGAGGAGAGGCACGCGGGGCACGCGGGGATCACGGTGGTGGATCCAAGGAGGACAGGAAATGGGAGGAACCTGGCCCCCGCATGGAATTCCTCGCCCTCCCTGCAGAGGCAGGAGGCGGCCTCCGGCCAGCTGCGGAGGCGCTGGTTCTGGGAAGGGGTTACGGCCGCTCCGCCACAGCTGTCACTGCCCTCGGTCATCCAGCGAGCGTTCAGTGCGCACTGATCCCGTGCCAGGCGCACGGGCCGTGGCAGCGCTCGGAGCCGGCAGACAGCCCAGCCCCGCGGAGCTTCGTCCTCACATCTCCCTCCGGGGCCTGCTCCTCCTCTGCTCCGAGCCGACGTCCCCTCCTCCCATGGACCTCCACCCACCCTGTCACAGCAGCCCCCGCCCCGCACTCTCCACCTCTTCACCAGCCTCATTGTCTCCATACAGCTTATTGCTGCAAATTTCCTCCCTTGACTACTTCTCATGTGTTTGTCGGCCCCTCCTCCGACAGGCGAGCTGCACGGGGCAGGGACTTGGTCTGTCTGGCTTAGTGCTGTGCTTTAGCGCCTGGAGGCATGACTGGTACCAGTCAGTGCCCAGGAAACACTGAATGGATGAATGGATGAATGAGTGAATGAATGAGTGAATGAGCGAATGAATGAACTTCTCTTGCTTGCTTGTCTGCTAGACTGATTCCCCAGGGCACAAGTTTTATGACTCACAGTTTAATCTTAACACTCAGCAAAGTGTCTAGTATGCCGTAGGTACTCAGTATTATATTTATGTTGTTTTTAAAAAACATGTGTATTTACCTTACTCTAGGTGAGTGTTTAAAGCTAATAGCCTTTCAGTGAACATTTGCTGGGAGAAGGAATCCGTAAAGGAATGAAGCGATTGCCGAGTGGTGGTGGAGGCCTTGGGTGTGTAACCTTGGCCAGTTTCAAGAGCTTTCTGAGTCTCAGTTGCCTCCCCTGAAATGTGGAGAAGGTGATGTCGTCTTCCGAGACGTTGTTCATGAAGCTCGAAGGAGAGGTCACGTGTAAAAGTCGCCCCTTGCAATGCCCGGGGATGGCGGGCAGTGTTGGAACAGCCAGACCAGGTCGCACCCTGCCAGTGCTCAGGGGACCCAGTGCCAGGTGGCCTTTCCGAGCGCTGCCCCTGCAGTGGGGCGGTGCACAGCCCGTGTGAGAGCAGGCAGCGTGCCCGGGGGCAGTGCACTGACGGTTGCCGCGCGGCTGCGTCGCACACCCTGGTTAGGTCCTGCAGGATGGGGGAACTCCGGGCTTCCCTCAGTAACTTCCTCCCCAGACTGTGCGAGTTTTTATACCTGGACGGTCCATCAGGGGCGTGCCCAAATTTAAGGGAGAAAAAGTCCAGAACAAGTTATGCCAACGTAGGGCCCACCCTTTCTTTTTTTCACAGGACATTCCCCCTGAGAGTGCTCACGTTGTTTTAACAGGGAGGCACACCAGAAAGAGCTCATTTCTAAGGGGGAAAATTCAAACCATTTTTGACAAGCATGTGGGGGCTATATTTTAGACAGGTTACCCTTGGTAGGGCCTTGCAAAGCATTCTGTGTAGCTGGCTGTGAATGACACCATGCCTGAATGCAGTCCACCAACACCTGTGGATTTCCTCTATTTTTACGACTTATGCTAATTTTAACAGTTGATTAAAAATGGTCATACCACGTTACAGTGGCTAGTGCTGCTCACAGTTGTTTTCTACGGACCCTTTGGACAGTCCTCGCTTGTTGGTCTCTGCGGAATTCCCTGACCTCCCTGGAAGAAAGCAGCTTGGTTTATCAAGGGGACAGGCACCGTCCCTGCCCCATGGGCAAAGCCCAGGAGGTGGGAGGGGCCCAGCTCAGGAGGGGCCAAGGTCAGGCTTCAGTGTGGATGGAGCACACGGCACCCTGGGAGGGCCAGGGGAGGGGAGGGGAGGGGGCACGGGCTCAGGTGATGGAAGGAGAAGGCATTGGCTTTTCTGCTGTGATGGCGGCTGAGGTGTCGGGCTCCCCACCCTGGAGGATTCAAGCATGTTGGAGATTTCCTCACTGTGACGGGGTGGCTTACATGGCCTCTGCGTTTCCCTTCACACTTCCTATTTTTTGTATCTCTGGTGATTGGCTCAGTTATACTCGAAGGTGGTTTTTGTTGTCCTTCTGGTTTTTTTTCCCTGCTAACAGCCACAGCAAACAGAAGGTGCGTGGCAGATACTTGCAGAAGCGGTGAAGCAGAGACCGGCCCTGGGCGAATCTGGGTTTCAGTTCCAGTTCTAGTCCTACTCCAGGTCTTGCCGTTGGACCCAGGGCAAGTCACTTCACTGCTCTGAGCCCGACTGTCCTTAAGGTAGACTCGTAATATCACCTACACCCACAAGTTGCTGTGAGATTTGGCTGACGTCTTGCAGGGAAAGCGCTTAGCCTGATACCTAACACACAGCACATTGGTGAACCATAGCAACGGCAGAGGCAGAGGGCAGGAGTGCAGTCTTGGGGGTCTGACTTAGTTCTGTGTCCCTGGGGGGTTACCTGCAGCCCACTGAGAGGTCAGGAGGGCCTCTGTCCAATGCTCTTGTTCAACGCGTCTAGGGAGGGCTCCGTGTGATTGGGGTTACTTTGCTGAGCTCATGTAGGTTCTCATGTGCACGTGCACCTCTGAGTTGCTGCAGTTTTACCCAGCTACCCAGGGTCACATACAGCCACCCCAAGGAAGAGGAGTTCAGGCATTCTCAGGAGACCCACCTGTCGTACCGTCTCCCAGATGGCCTTTGTTTGCAGGGGGAATTTGAGCGGTGTCCACTCCATACGGGTCAAACTTCCTAGAGAGAAAGCCGGTTCAATCCGAGCCTTTGGATGTCCACCAGGAGTTTTGTTCGTGATGAGCCTAGTAATTTGTCGTGAGGACAGAGAGGGACTGACCACAGCCCCAGGTCCTCTTCTGCGGGTACGGTTTTTGGGAACAGACATTTCTCCAGAAGTGTCTTTGATGTTAGCAGTGTAATAGATGCTTACTCACCAGCCCACAAGCTCATAACCTCAACAGATCCTGGACCCTTGCAGATGTCTTTGGAAACTTCTGCTTGCGATATACATGCCACTAAAGGGAAACGGTTGAGGAGACCGCCGTTGAGTCACGAGGCGAAAGAGGCGGTTGTGGCGGAGCGGGGGTTGGGAAGCGGCGCTCCGGTCAAGCCCCCGGTTGGCCAGCTGCGAGCTGCGACTCGGGCCGTGTCACACACCCCCTCTGAGCTGCAGTCCAGCCCCGTGCAAACTAGTAATAATAATATGATTAGTGCACAAGCTGATGTAGTTATTAAATATCACAGTGTGACTGGAAGTGTTTCATAAACTGGAATGTGCCACAATTGCCCGTTATCGGCTTGCTAATTGATTTATTCAATAATTATTATTGAAGCCTTGTCTCGTGGGAATAATTCCAGTGTTAACCTTTGTTGAGATAAAAAAATTAGTATCTCGTTTCTCTTTTAGTAATTAACATTACCATATTTTTCAGACTGTAAGAGGCACTTTTTCCCCAAATCTGGGAGGAATAATGTTTGTTAATGCTGCTGTTGAGTTCTGTTTACATTTACACTGGTGAAATATTATGTTATTTATGTTGTTAAACATTTTGCCACATTTTTTACTTCATTTTTTTCCTGTTTTCCTCTTCTAAAACCTAGGTGTGTCTTATGGTCCGAAAATTATGGTAATTAATTCATTTAATACATACAATTGAGCTGGGCTGTTCATGCAAAATAGTGATATTATTTCTATTTAACACATAAAACACTTAATGTTAGTCACAACTATATTACTACTCTTATTGTTAACATTTTTTTATGTGCTGTTATGAGAGGTCTTGGAGAATGAACAAAAACCGAGGCGAATTCTTTGATCTCGAGGAGCTTCTACTTCAACAGCGATAGAAATACGAGTAAGTTGCAATGCAGCATATTGGTGCATTGTTTCTGCACCAAACTGCCTTGGTGCATCAGTTTCTAGAAACTGCCTAGACATGTCTCTAAGACCCTTTGAGCCGAAGGAAGCCTGCGCGGGGGGTGGGGAGGGCGTGTTCACCGGGCATCTGTAGGAAGGGATGTTGGAGTTGGCCTTTGAAGGGCGACGTGAGTTTCCCGTGTGAGTGAACCGACTCGGCATTGCAAGCGGACGCCGGCAGGAAGGGAACCGTGAGCAGAGGCAGACGACGCACGTTCTGCCAGACCACCAGGTGCCGGGGTGGGGCGGTGGGGGGTTGGCTGACGATGGACGAGGCTGGAGAGGCGGGCGAGGGAGGCGGCAGTCCGGCTGCGGGGGACCCGGGAGGCCCTGTTTGTGGCCGGGGATTCGGATAAGCTGTGTCTGTCCCGGGAGCGTTCTGGTGATGGTGGTAGAGTGAGAAATTCAGACCCGAAGGAATACCTACCCCGGCTTTCCTCCTACGACGCCCTTTCTCGATGGACAGTCATCTCCTTGAACGGCAGTCAAGGACAGTGTCGAACGTTTCAGGCTGGGCGGTCCCGTGGGCAGTGGTTTTCTTGGGCCAACGCCCAAGGTGCAGAATGCAAGGAGGGAACCAGGCGAAGAGCGTTGGAGAGGACGGAAGTAAGAGGGAGTGTTCAGCTCTCCACGTGCTGAGTTGGGGGACGTTTGCCTAGAGGTGTCTCACGAGCACTGAATATCTCAGCGTGAATCTTGGGCAATGGTCTGGCTGTGGATGTGTTTAATAATTGCTAGCATGTCAGTAGTATTTGAAGTCACGGGGATCATGAGATCATGCATGGGAGGGTGTCAGATGTAGACAGTGAAGGTCAAGGACAGACCCCTGAGAAACAACAGTCTTTAAGGGAAGAACAGGAGCCAGAAGAATAGCTAGAAAGATGGGCATGTGTTGTTATGGAAACCAGGGGAGGGCGATGTGGCCAGGGATTTCAAGGAAGACGGGAACCACAAACATTCCTGGATGCAGTGGTAAATACCACTTTGCAGATGGAGCGGCGTGCTGAGGGAAGCACCCAGACATAAATGCTGCATTTTAGAATGTGGAAACTACAAACTTTCCCCAGAATCTGGGCTCTGAGGGAAAAAAAATGAGATTGACCTTTAAAAGAAATTGCAGCCTATCAGTTGGTGACCTTCCGTTTTTAGGTCATGGGCCACCCATGACACTGTACTGAACCCACTGTACCCCTACGTACAGACCAAATGGGTGCCTGTATTTTCAGGGAGATAGGCCTCCCGAGACCCAGATTCCACGTTAAACATCCGTGGGTTAGAATAAGATGCTTCTTTGGTGACGGAGAAATGTGTGAGCATGTTTTTAAGCGGAGTGATGTGTCTGTGTCCAGGAACAGAGTGCAGCTATAGGAGGGTGGGGGCGGGGCTGGAGTGGGGAGTGACCATTGGTGGGTGCCCCTGAGGCTGAGGAAGGACACACTTGGGAGCACAGATGGGGGGTTGGCTCCTAGCAGCTGCCCTTCCTGTTCAGCAGAAGCAAAGAGGGGACAGTGGGCTGGGCTGGGGAGCGGAGAGGGCGCAGGGAGTTGAAGCAGGTGCTGCCGATGGTGCCTCTGTTCCTCGGGAGGCACGTGCCGAGAGCATAGGCGCGATGACGCCTGCGCCTGCAGAGGGCGGCAAGCGCCAGACAGTGTGTTGTAGAGCGGGAGAGAGATGATGGCGCTGTCAGGCCGTGCTGGGAGCTCGGGCGAGGCTGAGGGTCCAGCGTTGTGAAGGCCCCATCGGCCGGTCTGTAGACTGTCTGTAGCCGGGCTCAGCGGCCGAGGCCAGCTGCAGAGAGGGGAAGCCCATTGGATTGATCCAGCTGGGACGGAAGGAAGGGCGTGGAGGCACGGACAGCGGGGAAGTTGAAGTGGTGGCCAGTGGGAGGCCTTGTGTGTAGAAGTCAGTCTCAGTGGGTCACCCCGAGGGGCTGGGAGGGTAGAAATCCCAGTGAGGTTGAAAAGCTGGGGTTAGTGGGGTAAATGGGTGAGAAAGCCACAAAGCAAAGAGGATGGTGAGATGGCACAGAAGCAGAGCTCAGAAACGCCACGACCGAAAGGGTGACGGAGTCAGGGCCGGGGTGGGGTGTGGGCCGTGGTCTCGGAGGCACCTGGCTGCAGGGGGCAGAAGTGAAAACCTCAGGGACTGAAGAGGTCAGGACACTGGGGCCAGAGTACGGACTAGGCTACCTACTGTCCCCAGAGACAGTCACGTCACCCGAGATTTTAGTAGGAGTAGGATGGAGATGCAGATTAGGAGCTGGCTACGGAGGATTCGAAGACTGTGGGAGAGTGACCGGGTACCCACCGCTGAAGAGAATTAGAAGGATCAGAGGGTCCATAGCCAGGAGGCTGTGACCCACAATGAGGGCAGGGGACACTGCGGTCAGGGGAAGGACCCTTGTTTCCGGGACACAGGAGCGGGGGGAAGGGTGAGACAAGTTCAGGGCTTGGCTGTGATGGCGGCAGGGTGATTTCCCAGAGACAGGAGCGACAGAGGCCACGTGGGTGGGAGGCCCCAGGCTGGACTCACGGTCTTCTGCCGGGTTGGAGGGCCGCTCCCGGCCGCCAGCTTCGCATCCCGCCAAATCAGACCAGTCTTCACACACAGAACAAACGAGGCATCGCCACGCTGTAGAGGGACTCGAACGTGCCAAGTTAGGAAGGACAACTGTCAACATATAAAATGACGGCGTCTCACCTTCCAGATGGCGTCTTCCAGGCTCCCGCTCGGTCTGGAGAAGGTGTGTACACTCCCTGACGGGCTGCCTGCAGGGGTGCTGGCTCCCATCCGTCCACCGTGGGCTCACGGCCGGGCCCCTGCCTTTTCTTGGCCTATGCCTCTCCACCGGGGGTCCGTACCTCGCAGCCTGTGGCCTGCTTCTGACCCCTGAGCTGAGGAGGGGCCTCAGACATGTTGAAAGCATTGTAAGAAAATGTAGAAGAATCTGTGATGGAGAGAAAGCATGGCGAGAGGAGCCTAAAATAGTTACAGCCTGGCTTTCAGAGGAGAAATCTTGTTGACGCGTGTCCTACCCTGAAGATGTGCCGTCTTCTCTGACCTTCCTCCCAGTCCCTGAGTCATCCGAGTGGGTCTTTCTGGCCCTTTGGCCACACGACCAGAGCTGTGCCCCGCCGTGTGACAGTCTCGACCAGCAGGCTGAAGGGGAAGCAGCAGTCACACCAGCACTATTGTTGTTCGAGCTTGGGCTGGAAACACCCTGTTTGACCAGCGCTGACGTCAATGCCCCCGGGCATTCAGCCGCCCGGCAGAGAGCAGGAGCTCTGGCTTTGGGGGCTGGCACGCAGGGGCCAGTTCTTACTCGGTGTTATTGTCACCTCCTCTGCCCCGAGCAGCCTGCAGGCATGGTTCTGTTTGGCCCCCACCCTGCGTCTGGAGCGCCGGCTTCTCCGAGCCGTGCACACTCCGGGGGCGATGGCACCCGCACGGGAACAGCCAGGTGGGGCGGCGGCCCCAGCTCCTCCAGCCCCTCTCGCAGGAAGGCTGGGACACTCACTGGCAAATTGTGCCCCTCACCATACGGGAAGACCTGTCCTAGGACACAGGGGACTGTTCTAGTTTACAGGTGAAAACAAGATAGCCTTTGAGACCTAGAATGTAATGTGCCCAGAGTCAGAGCTGGTGGGGCTGGGCTCGGGCCGGACCCGGTGCCCCCGGAGCGGTCCCTCCCGACAGTGGGCGACGCCACCTCGTCCAGCAGGGTGACCAGAGCCGCCGTGGCCCTGGCCGTGTGTGGATGGATTAGACGCCACGTGTAGCCCATCGCAGTGTGTCTGGAGAACAGGAACTGCTTGGTAAAGACCAGCCACCGTGATGTGTGTTAGGCCCCGTGGTCAGAATCATCGCTAGGACTAGCGTGTCCGTGCCAGAGCGCAGCCGTGGGGCGCAGCGGGCTCTCTGGGTGTCTGTCAGGGAACGGTGTTCCTTCCTACCGTGGGGTCGCTGGCTGCGTTCGTGCACCAGGGTCACCATGGCAACGCACCACAAACAAGGGGCTCAGACCACAGAAACGTATCCTCTTGCTATCCCAGGGGCTGCAAGTGCATGGTCACGGTGTCGGCGGGGCTGGCTCCTTCTCTGGGCTGTGAGGGAAGGACCCATTCCGGCACCCTCTCCGTTGCGTGTGGACTTTAAACCGTGTCTTTCCTGTGTCACATCATCTTCCCTGTGTGTGTGACTCTGCCCAGATGTCCCCTTTGCATGACAACCACAGCCACTTGGGGTCAAGGGCCTTTCTAATGACCTCTTTTAACCGAATTCCCTCCGTAAAGGCCCAGACTCTGAACGTGATCCCATTCTGAGGCACTGGGGTGGGGTGAGGACTTCAGGGTCTTGGGGAGACACAGTCCAACCTGCAGCATCGTCACTGTCACCCCACGGCTGGGCCCTGGAGGTGCAGAGTTACAGATGAAAGCAGGCTCCCCAGGGAGCTGAGAAGTGGGCATCTGGAGGCCGAACAGAAGCCCGTACGAGTCCAGGTATGTCTCCCGGGTTGTCAACGTGGAGAGAGGCCCAGCGGGCTGGGGCCTGCTCTCCGGAGAAGTGCTCAATCAGCAGGCAGCCCTGGCCCGCTCTCATCATCTGTCAAGTGAACACACGATAACAAGTGTCGTTTTCTCTTCTTCTCCCTTCTGTTATCAAAGGAACATCTGGTTTTTATTTGAGTGCTGGCAGGGTAAAAATAGCCCAGCGTGACGCGGTTCGCACTTGAAAGACGTGCGTGGTGATGCGCAGTCAGGATGTCTGAGGGTGGGCCCTGCCCCACAGCGGCCGCGGCGCTCAGGAGCCCCCCCCACCCCGGGGCGAGCTCAGGAGGCCTTCAGCTCTGGGTGCTTGGGTGCATCAGTGAGCCTGTTCCTTTCTGCTTAGGCTCGGGGTCATGGCAGTGTGCTGGCGCCTGAGACGCTCTTCCTTCCTGAAGGGCGTCAGGACTTTGATATTTCACCCCAGCCAGCCGGCTGGGGCGTGGAAGCCCCCTGTGATACTCCCTCAGGCTTTCCCCCTGTCCAGCTCCAAGAGGGGCTGTGTCTGGTTCTGGAGGCACGAAGAGCAGGAAGGAGCCTGCATTCTTACACTCCTTGGCATCTTGATTCTTGGTGACCCTTGAGAAAACCCCATTTTCATTTTTTTTTTTCATTAAAAAAATGGCTCTGTAATTATTTGAATGTTGGAAAGAAAGTTGGCATTTGCTATGGGTCTGACATTTCCACACTTCGATGGGATTCAGAAACACTGAGAAACACGCCCCCCCCCCCACCCCGCCCCGGCCTCTCCAGTGAGAACACGAGGGCCAGAGCAGGGACTTACCTCTGGTTTCCCAGACAGCGGGCGACAGACTCGTCCCTGCCGTGTATTAACACACGCCTGCCGTTATGTGGTTTTCTAGGGTTTTTTTTTTAGAGCTATTTTGAATGGTTGCAATTACTGTTAAGTAAGCCTTGAAACCCAAATCAAACATTTCTGCTCTAACCGATGTCTGGAAAGGAAGGCAGGCAGGCAGGGAGGGAGGGAGGGAGGGAGGAAAAAAATGAAATTAACATAGTTTTCCATATATTGGTGGAAATTTCCAAATGTGCTCTCATCTCGTGACTTAAAGAAAAAAAAACGTCGTCTACATTAAAGGGGAATACAGCGCTTTCTGGAAGGGAAGGGAGGAAAGAACAACTGTAGCCCCCGAAGCCTGCCCGTGCTGCCCCAGAGTCCTGGAGGGGCCCCGGCTGTGCCCACCGCGCTGCCTGCTTCTCAGCCGCCCCCAGCCCCTCCCTCCCTCCCCCCGCCCACCCGCAGCCGCTCTGTGGTGCACTGTGGGGCCTAAAGCCGTGGGGCGGCCCTGGGTGCGAATGCTGCCTGTGCCCACGTGACCTTGGGTAGGGCATCGGCCTTCTCTGGGCCCTTCTCTGCAGAACTGGGCTGCTGTCGTTCGTCTCAGTGGGGCGTTGTGAGCTTGAACTTTCAAGCACTTCGTGCCTGCTCACTAGATGGCAGCACCCTTGCTAGTGCACCCTGTCGTCGAGGGGAGGGGCCGTGTGACACTCTCTGCCCCCTTCAGGGTCGCCGTCACCCCTCTGTGAATGGGCTTGCAAGGCCTCTTCCCTCTAAGGGCATATTCTCCAAGGTGTGTTTCATACTGAGGCTGCGCCAAGACTCCTCACTACCGCCATGCAGGGGCCGGGGCCGGGGCAGGGGCTGGGGCAGGGGCTGGGGCAGGGGCCGGGGCAGGGGCTGGGGCAGGGGCCAGGGCCCAGGCAGCGGCCGAGAGGGTGTGCTCTGGCTGCTGGGAAGGAGGAGGTCCCGGGCCGTTGGGGGCAGAGTGGATTCTGATCCCAGTTTCTGCCCCGTGACTTCGGGGAGGGCCCTGTGACCGTGGGGCCTGTCCTGTCACCTTGCCTCCCTGTGGCCCATGCCCCTGCTGGGAGGACAGTTGCTGTGAGTCAACAGCTCCGATTTTGTCGAACGGTGGCATCTCTCCATGTCCTCTGACTGCATGGCATGTTCGGGGTGCACCGCGAGTGGGAGGGGCAATGCAGCCGGGGGCTCCAAGGACTCGGCCTGTGACCCTGAGGGTGCTGAGCAGCGATTGGGGTGAGCAGATTGGAAGGGGGCCCTGGCTGGAGTATGGCGATGACCTGAGAGCAGGTGAGGCTGGTGACGGGGATGCACGGCTGGGTCTCAGGGACTGGAGTGCCGTGACTTCAGTGACATGCGTGAGGCCAGAGTCTGGACGGAGAAGAAGGGACGGCTCCCCAGGGAGAGGGGAGGCAAAGAGGACGACAGGCTTTCTGGGCGGGCCAGCAGGGTGGGGGCTGAAAGCATTCCCCGAGGAGGAAGCGTTGCCGTGTGGGGGTGAAGAACAGGGTGGGCATTGCTGGCAGGGATGGGTCCCTTTGGGGACCTGTGGGGCTCTTAGAGCCTTGAGGCGCCATTTGCAAACGTTGCTGTTTCCAGCAGCGGGTCTCCCGTGCGGACGGAGACACAGGGGCCAGGCAGGCGTGCACACTCTCGGTGCTGCCGTGCGAATGGCTTGGCTGAGGAGCCACAGGGCCAGAGGGTGGAGGGTGAGGTGCTGACAGGCAGGAAGTGGGTGCCCCGAGACCAGGCTGGGTGGGGGGGGCGGGTGGCAAGGGACGCGGCGATCAGGCAGAAATCAGGAAGAGAGCTGTGGTAGTGCTGCCGTGGTGGGGCTCCTGCACCCCTCAGAGAATGCCCCTGGGACGTGCGTCAGGCTCAGACCTCCACAGTTCTGAAGAGACAGTGACTCAGGGGCAGCTCGGCCCAGAGGCAAGGCCGGTGGCTGTCCTCACTAAGTTCCCCCACCCCCGTACAGTAGTAACTCACTGATTCCTGATCCCCATTCTAGGAGAGAGCATCTCGTGCTGTCCCCATTTTACAGACGGGGAAACTGAGGCTCAGAGAAGAGGAGTGTTCTGCCCAAAGTCCCTGAGCTGTTACGTGGAGGAGCTGGGACAGAGCTCAAGAAGCCTGGCTGTTCCATCCAGGTCCACGCTATTAATGACGCATGCTCAGAGCCTGTGACTAGTTCCAGGGTCTGAGGGCATGTCATCGCCAACTCTGGAATCCAGCTGGAGCCTGTCTTCAAAGCAGCCACAGAGAAAAGAGGCTAAATTGCAACTCAGTGTCCTGTTAGAAAAGAAATGCACACCCAGAAATAGCTTTCCTTTAGGTCAACAATACCATTTAAAAACACTTATAATGAAAAGAAATCCTATTTCATTCATAATGACATCCAAAATTAAACATAGTTTTTAAATCTTTTTCTCAAATCCATTTTTCCAATTCATGTCCCAAAGGAGCATTCTTGAAACTTGACAAAATGGTTTGAATTTCATCTGAGAACTAGATAGCCAAAAGTAACCAGGAAATATTTCTAAAAGAAAAACAATACGGGAAGACTCTTGCCGTTAGACGACAACCTATACTATAAAGTGGCTAGAGCCTAAGCGGCGTGTGAGCAGGACCAGAACTAAGGCAGTGAATGAAAAAGGGCAGCCGCCCACCGAGGGTCACTCCCTCAGCGGCACTTAATGTACGCTAAATATGCATTTCCAGTTCAAGGGGAGATCTAAAACAATTAAGTGATGCTAGCATTGCAGTTTATAAAATATATTTTAAACAAAAGAAAAAAATTCGGGCTAATCAGCAAACCACAGAGGTTGCTTTAGAGCAGACTCATCCTTTGGGCGTGCCCGAAAGCTCTCACTACCTTATTCTCTGGAAAGAAGATCTCACGTGGTCATAAACCCTGGCTTTTGGACTTGAGGGATGTGAGCTCATGCCCTGGCGTGCCCCCCCCCCCCCCCACGTCAGCAAAGGCCTTTGGGAGTGTTACTGGACCCGTCGCCTCGTCTGTAGCAGGTGCACAGTGGTGGTGCCGCAGCCTGGGCTGTAGTGAATGTCTGATGCAGTGGAGCCGCTGGGCTCTTGGCACCTCACGACACGCTCCGCAGATGCCCAGCTTGCGTGCTTCCCACGCTTTGGCATTCACGAAGAAATGGTCCTCAGCGTGTTTGTGAGATGTGTGAACCCCAGATGCTGGATTCTTCGTGTCAGCAATCTCTCATCCTGGGGGTTCCTGCCGGTGGGAGGGTGGGGACAGGGGGCGGGTGTGGCAGGGACTCAGCTCCTGGCCCCAGGATGGCGACAGCCGAGCCGCCTCTCACTTTGGAGAGGAAACTCATCCTTCAATTACAGCGCGTTCCCCAAGACATCCGTCAGAATGGGAGTGCGGCGGGGGCTTCCATTTTAAGACCATAATTGGCAGGTTCGGTCCTGAAGCCCCATCATAACTCCTCCCTGAAACTGCTGCGGTGCGCTCCTCATCTAAAAATGTGCTGCGCGGTTTGGTCATGTTGCAAACACGCCGCTTGCACTGACCGTGAGAACAGCAGCCTGCAGGAGACGCTTCAGAAGATGAAAGCATAGCGTCTCTGGCAGGGCAAACGGGCCCCAAGTTCAGAAAGACGGGGTTCCTGGTTCTGAAGCTGGCCCCCCGGCTCCAGGACCGCTGTGGGGCCTGCCTTCTTCTTGCCGAGTCCGTGAGAAGTCCGGTGGTATATTTTGGTGACTTCTCTTTTTCTGTGTTTATTTTTGAAAAGAACCAGACAGGGTTATGGTGTTAGACTGTCTTGGTTCTTGACTACCATCCTCATTCTAGTGGCCCCCAGTGCTCGGTGTCAAAAGCAGGTTTGATTAAAAAAAACACGGCAGGCTCTCCCACGCAGCGTAGTGCTGTTAAAAACAATGGCCTTTATTATTATTTTTTTTCAACCCGGAGACCGTTTCCCGGGAAGGATGCTCAGCTGTGGAGGCGGCAGCTCAGAGCCAGGAGGCTGTCGACCTCTGGCTCGGCCACTGCTCAGCCCTTTTTGCTTGGAGAGTCACGTGAGTTCTGCAAGCTTCCGACACTTTGTGAAGGAGGCATGGGTGTCCCCACCCCATGCCTCCCTCGGGACATTTTGGGGATCAGGCATGAGGCTTGTACCCCTAAGGGCTTAGCTGGTGTGTGACAGTGCTTTGTGAACTATGAAGAGCTGTTCCTAGGTCCCCTCAGAGCTCTGCGAGCACAAGGGACAGGCTCGCAAATATATATCGTGAGGGCAGACTACTGTGAGCTTCTGAACAAAGTCAAAGACAAAGCCAAACGTCAGTGAATAGGTTTCCGCCATGAATTATCCACAACACGCCCGCCGAACGGCTTTCTGGGAGGTTTCAGAGCCTGCACTCCCGAAGGGTTGCGCAGGCCTGTGTTGGGGAGCAGTGCTTTGCCTCTTGAATGCTGTTTGTAGACAGAGTCACGTGCCCACTGACCAAGCCCCCCAGACCTTCCTCTCGGTGGAAGCTGCCGCCGCCTGTCCAGGGTCACCTCCGTCCCCGCAGGGACCCAGGTGCTCTGGCAGATCTCTGCCGGCCCCGCTCCCGGCAGCCATACCATGTGTCCTTCTCACTTGCCGTGACAGCTCAACCGGTGCACAGGATGTGGGAGGCCGCACCTAGAGCAGTGGGAGGGCAGAGACCTACTTTCAGTCCCGTCCCCCCTCGAGAGGGGCACGCTCCTGGCAAGCTGCTTGAACTGCGCCACGCTCCATGGTCTCCATCCTAGCCGGGGTTTTCCAGGAACTGGGGGGCTCTGCAGTGGAGACCTGCAGGCCGGGAGTTCCGGGCGTGGTGCCTTCAGGAGCCACAACTGCAAGGCAGCGAGGGACAGATGGGGCAGGGGCAGAAGTCCAGCTGTGAGGCCACCCAAGCCATGGCCCCCTCTGTGCCTCAGGGAGCTTTCACGTGGGCTGGCCCTTCAGAGCTGCCCCATCTTGAGGCAAGGGCCCGGGCCCCTGTGTTCCCACATGGATGAGTTTTCGGACACAGTTGACCCTGGGGAGGGGCAGCAGCTCATCTAGACCAAAGGCAGTTCCCGGGGAGGGACTCAGCTGGGAGCCCGCAGCCCCCAGTGTCCCATCAGCTGGGGAAATGGAAGCCCCGGCCCTGAAGGGGCCCGGGCAGCACACCACAGTGGGGAGTAATGGTAGTGCCTCCCTCCGTGGGCTGGGCGGGGGGCTTCACAACATCGTGCCGTGAGGACCTGACCACGGTGCAAACACGCATGCGTCCGTTGTCACTGCTGTTCCTGGCGCTGTTCCAATCATTGCCTTCTCACAAGTGCACGGTGTGTGTCTTCTTTTCGACTTCCTCCCAGTAACCATGACCTGCTTAAAGGAAACAGCCCTGCTTTTGTTCGTTCTTTTTTTTTAACCTTTGTATCCCTAAGCTGGGGTATAAAACTTGGCCCATAAAAAACTTTAAACAGTCCTGGCTGGCATAGCTCAGTGGATTGAGCACAGGCTGTGAACCAAAGTGTCGCAGGTTCAATTCCCAGTCAGGGCACATGCCTGGGTTGCAGGCCACGGCCCCCAGCAACTGCACATTGATGTTTCTCTCTCTGTCTCTTTCTCCCTCCCTTCCCTCTCTAAAAATAAATAAATAAAATCTAAAAAAAACCCCTTTAAACAGATGGCTGTAGAATGGGGGGGTAGACCAAGGAATGTGTCACACTGCAATCAAGACTGGGGAGAGGGCGCCCCGGGGCTGCCCGCTGGGGGCGTCAGGTGGCACTCCACTCCCTGCATGCTCCAGGTGGCCACTGTGTGTGACCGCTGTCCCCCGTGTTCTCCCCCAGTTGCCCTGGACTCGTGGCAGTCCCTGGCCCTCTCTTCGGTAGTCATCGACCCATCCATCCGGAGCTTTGACGTGGCCCACGTCAGCACGGCTGCCATCGGCGACTTCTCTGCTGCCCGAGACCTCTGCTTGTTGGGTAAGGGGAGTCTCCGGGCCCACCCCGCCATAGTGGGGTCGACTGGGACGGGACCTCGTACAAGTGCAGCTCAAGATTCTGACCTCGGGAACACAGAGGAGACCCCGAGATACCACGGGGTGCTGGCAGGCAGGGAATGACCTCGGGGAGACCCTGGGTGCGCTCCCCTCCGCAGTGTCCCCGTGCCCCTGCAGTCAGCCACAGTCACGCACGGTCCTCACAGGGACACACCACACAGAAAATGAGTGACACCGAACCAGGTCGGAGGAGAGTCAGAGGGAGGCCCCAGGGGCTGGTAGCCTGGGACGGAGGAGGCGAGCCCACTGCAGCGGCTGCCCTGAGGTGCCAGGTGGGCCGTGGTGGTGAGGGAGAAATGTGCTCATTCTGGCCGAGCTCACGGGCAAAGCTCAGACTTACGCTTAACACTCAAATTTCCAGAGACAGTTTGCAGTGCAATATAAAGAACTTTCTATAGACAAAGCTACCCACAAATGCGTACTTCACTTAGAGGTAAAAGCTAGGTGACCACTCAATAGGAATGTTCTACAAAGACGAGCTTCTGCAAGAGATGGAGATTAGGGAACAGTCACGCTCCTCCAATTCTGCATCCCGTGGATCTCCTCCCCGAGGATGGCTGACACAATGTGTGTCTTACAGACGTGCCGTGTACAGAGGCACAGGTTGTGCACTGCACGACCCTGGGTGGCGCCAGGGCACGGACTGGGTGTAATTACAGCCTTTAGGCAGAGCACAGCTGGCCCAAGGGAAGGAGGCAGCACTATTTTCAAAGCTGTTCTTGGGGCTAAAATGCCACACATAATTTAAACTAGTCTAGGAGCTGGCACACACACGGGAGATGACATCACCCCTAGTGGGGCATTGCAGAAGTGTTCCCCTAGTTGGGGGGGCAGATGAGGTGGAAGAAGAAGGCAGAGGCTGGAGTGCACAGAGCCTTATCTGGCGTGACTCAGTCCTGGGACCAGCGGGGAGCCTCGGAGTATTTTAAATAGGTGAAAGACAGGAGCCCTTTTATGAATAAATAAACTATTCACAAACTGGCCATTGTAAGGAACGTAGATTGATGGGAGAGTTGGGTCCGCTTGCACCAGCATTTTATTCCTAGCCCTTGCAACAGTGCCTGGGATATAGAGCAGGTGCTCAGATGAACACGGCGTTGATTGAATGAGTGGTGGATGGATTGTGTGTGGGTGGCTGGGGGGTGGGGGCATGGATGGATTGATGGATAGATGCACTGATGCATGGAGAGATGGATGGATGGATGCATGGATGCACTGAAGCATGGATGGATGGATGGACGGACGGATGGATGATTAAGCGGTGTCTCTGAGGCCCAGCCCTCACTCTTCTCCCCCTAATCCTCAGAGTGTTCCCGTCACCAGGCCTGCCTGGTCACCACTTTGCAGAGCCGACCTGGCGCCCTGAGGTGCGTGTTCTACGCCGATACCCAGATCTGCACGCACAGCCTGCAGGCCCAGCACTGCCAACTTCTGCTCCGCGAAGAGGCCACCTACATCTACCGGAAGCTGAGTGAGTCCAGGCCTGTGCCTTCGGGGCCGTTCCCGGGAGCCTGGCTGTGGCTGAGAGGGACCGTCCAAGTCTGTGGTGACTTGCGGGCAGTGACTTTTGAGGTCCGTGAGGACAAGTCAGCCAGAGTTGTCCCGGGCTCCGCCGCACTCCCCTGGGCTGGACCGAAGGAAGGCGGAAACCCCTCCTTCCAGGGCGGGCCCTCCCCACCCCATCTTTGTTCACCTGTTCCTTTAGCTATGGGAGCCATTCTGGCCTCTGAGTTTCCTAGTGAAATAATGACACAGACCACTTTTTATTACTGTTCCGTAGTTTGGAAAGTTCTCTCACAGACCTTTCTTGTTCGACCTCCACGTTGATCTCGTGAGGTAGCACAATGAGGGTTTCTACCCCATCTTGGAGACCCGGAGGCGCCGGCCCAGAGAAGTGGAGTTACTCCCCTGGCCTCACACAGAGCGTGGGGACAGAGGAGGGGCCGGAGCCGGGTCTCCAGTCCTCTCCCGCAAGACCACGCTGCCTCGCGACCACATCGGAGTCCTGTAGAAAGGATAGGGGCTCCTGGCCCGGTTTAGTTTGAGAACAGCCAGTGAGGTGCTGTCACGTGTCCCTGGGGGTGCAGGGAGGAAGCAGGCAGGGGGATGGGGGCAGACGCCTGACTCCAGCACCAGGTGAAATCGGTAAGGGCCGTTGTGAGAGGGCACACGGGAGCTGGGGGCCTGCGGGTGCCCCTGCCCAAACACGCTTCCTGGGTAAAATTGGTAACTTTTAGGAATATTGGCTGTAGATACACCCATCTTATCCTCAAAGCAGAGGCCAGCTCTCCACAGCCATGCTATTTATCGCCTCTGTTACGACGGCTCCACTCTGCCATTGTACCAGGAAAGCAGCCACAGACAGTACAATCCGTAAATCCCCGGGCGTGGCTGTGTGCCAATAAAACTTTATTTATAAAACTGGGTAGCAGTTGGATTCGGTCCCACCCCATCCTAGGACATGGATGGCCCTTCAGGGTTGTCTTGATCCAGCGATAACTGTCCTCTTTCACCCCTCCCCCACTTCAGACCCTGACAGCGCCCCCTCCCCCCGCCCCAGGCCTGGGAACACTGAGCTCTCTGGCCCCGGGCTCCAGTCTCATCTCCTATCTGGACATTTCCGTTATTTAGTCAAGTTGGATTCCAACCGCATATTTCACCCGCAGCGTAGCTGATCTGTGCGTTAGTCCTGCTGAGGAATGCCTTGATGTCGAGGGGTCAGTTCTGCACGATAAATTAGACCCTTTCTCTGTTCATTGCGTGTGACTTAAATTCCACGCGAAGTGCTCACCTGCAGCAGAAGATGCTTGCCCACGTGCATCCACAGGCGTTGCTAGTCCCCAAGGCGCTAGAGAGCCGCCGGAAATAGCCGGACGGCCTAAATACGTGGGTATTCTGGAGAGAACCCACCATGTCTGCAGAAGAGTTCAGAGCAGCACCTCTGACACTTGCCCCACGCTGGCTCTCGTTCGGTCTGGGATTCCTCCGGCGGCCTTGGGGCGGGCGGGGGGAGGGCGAATACCGCCGTCCGTGGGAAAGCCAGCTTGCATTCCCTCGAAATTCTTTGCTTTTGAGTGTTCTGTCTTCGCCCCCCTTCGGAGGATGCCACGTCCATGCGATGTGGCCGTTTCCTGCAGAGCGAACAAGCTGGCCTTGGAAAGCCCTGCAGCCGTAGTGCTCACGGCCTCGAGTGCCTGCCCGGGCCCCTGTGATGTCCCATGGCAGCAGGAAGTCTTGTGAGGGGGCGCCATGGGGGAGAGAGGGAGCAGGCTCGATTTGCGACGCAGGCCAGATCAGAAAGCAGCAACGATTTCTTTCCATCCTGAGTTTCCATTTTGAGTTCCAGCTCCCACTCCACTGTTACTGCAACAGAGAAGGTTTCATTCAGTTTCCCTCCTTCCTCCCTTTCTTCCTCCCCTCTGTTCTTTCTTCCCTCCCTCCTTCTCATTCACTCACTCATTCATTCCATCCATCCATCCATCCATCCATGTGTTGAGTTGCCACTTGCCAGTCACTGGGCTTGGGACATTACACGCATGATGTTACCTATTCCGGATACCTCTGTGGTGTAGGGACTGCTATTATTTCTATTTTGCAGGTGGAGGGTCCAAAAAATTACAAAGTTTTCCAAAGTGTCAGTCCATAATATAAAACACAGGCCCACTGGACTCCCCAGACCACCCATCGGATCCTCCTCACTGCCAACTCTCAGGGGTCAGGAGGTCACGGGCACATGGCGCACCAGGGGTTCTCAGCCCCAGTGCCACTCGCCGCTGGGCCCTGGGGAACCCTCTGCCGTGGGGGGCGGGTCTTGTCAATGGCGGCACGTTCCGCAGCATCTGTGGCCTCTACCCTACCAGACGCCAGCAGCCTCTCTCCCTCAGCCTTGTGACAACCAACAATGTCTCCAGACACTGTCAACTGTCTCCTGGGGCAAAACCACCTTCAGTGGAACCGCTGCATTATACCCAGATTTTGGGAAATGCATGGACTTTGTCTGTTGGTCTTTCTGTCTGTCCACCCCCGTCCCAGGCCCCTGGTAGGGTAGGCATCGTACGTGTGTTACAGACAGACGGCAGAGCTGCTCCTCTCGGTCAGCGGACAGTGAAGCTGAGCAAAGCAAAACCACCTGGTGGAAGTAGTAGGAAACCACACACACACACACACACACACACACACCATGTGCTGGGGGTAGGGAGGAAGAGAGAGAGAATGTCCTCTCCAGCACTCCTGTCCTTTGTGCAGGAGGGGGCCCTGAGCCCTGTGGGGAATCACATGGAGCCCGTCTCAGGCCCCTGGACATGGTATCAAGCAGATTATTGAATCAGTGAATGACGGGAAGGCACAGTTAGTAGGGGGTAAGCTGGGCTGCAGAGCCTGACTGGTGTCTAGTGGTTAGCATCGCAGGGAGGGGGCGGAGGGCGCCCTGCAGCATGGAGCTCTGACGGCAGGCGGCACCCACCTGAGTGGGGTGGGGATGTGAACCAAGGGAAGGAGGGTGTTGCAGGTGCCCGCAGAGGTCCTTGACCCTGGGTGGACAGGGCCAGATCCAGGCTGGGGTCCAGAGAGGCTTAAATCCCACATCAGCCTGGAGGCCTGGCAGCTGCCCTCCTCAGGCCCCTGCACGTGTTTTCTCGCCAGTGAAACGCACGTGCGGCCCCCGTTCCTTGGCTGCTGCGACTTGGACTGCTGAAAGTCCAAAAGTCAGAAAAAGTGTTCTTTAAGTCTGTGTCAGACTCACTTGGGGGCAAAATCTGACCTGGATTTTGTGATGGAAGAAATGACCGCCTTTATTCCTTCCTCTTAGTAGCGCCCTGTCACAGCGACACTTGTGTTGGATGACGGGTCTTCCTCCAGTCCTCCCAGGGAAGGCGGCACCTGGCGTGTCTGTGCCCTTCGGTTCTTTTAAAACTCCGAACGAGTCTGAGTTTTGGCACACGTCTGGCCCCGCGTGCTGCGTACGGGGGGCGGGGAGGGGAGGCCTGGGGCCTGGGCCAGTCTCCTGGGAAGAACCGATGAGACGGACGACGGCCAGGGGAGAGGGGATTGGAGCTGCCCTCCGCCCAGTCGGTGCCTGGGAAGGACCAGCTGTCTCTGCTCTTTCTTTCTTTACACTGAGCACCACCCTCACTCGATGTAAGCATTGGGGGTCCGAATGAATTCCTCATATTTTTAAAAGGCCAAGAGCAGCGTTTGTTTCTTAAAGCGTATTCAGAATATTCCTTGTAAACAGAGCACCCACTGCTCTCTCTCCTCCTCCCCCTCCCCCCTCCCCCACTCCCTATCCCAACAGACATCTCTCTGCTTGGCTCTGGGGCACCCGTACCTTCTGTGACCCTCGTCCCCCACGGCCAGCTGCTGGGCAGGTCCCAGGCCGTCCAGGTGGGCACCGCGTGGAGGCAAGTGGACCAGTTCCTGGGAGTGCCATATGCTGCCCCGCCCCTGGCAGAAAGCCGCTTCAAGGCACCAGAGCCCGTGAACTGGACAGGGCCCTGGGATGCCACCAAGCCACGGTAAGCGTTGAGGGCAGTGCACTTCGGTGGGTCCCTCCGCCATTCTGATCCAGCGAAGGCAAACTTGGTGGCAGAGTGGTGTGAGTGGCTTGTGGGGCGTGGGGCGTAAAGTTAAGGTGGCACTGTGTGCTCTCACCTCTTACCGCCCCCCAGTATCAGTGACTTAGCATGACTTGCTCCCGTTGGGTCCATCTGGTGCTGGAGGGGTCAGGGTGTGCCCTGCTCCGTGCAGGGATCCAGGCACCCAGCTGATGCAGGCAGGCTCCGCCTTCCTTAGCACGAACCTCCCTTGACCTTGCGTCCAGGCAGGAGAGGCCGTGCAGGAGTCTGCCAGGGAGGTTTCCAGGGGCCACGCCTGCAGGTGGGGTGCACACATCACTTGCACCTCCCGGCCGTGCCTGACTCCAGTGGTGCCGGGAAATACAGCAGAGAAGGAAACGTGTATGTTAACATGGGCAATGAAGAAAATTTAAAGAGGATGTACCCCCCCCCCCCAAGAGGGACAATATTGAAAGGAACTTTCAAGCAAGAAGAGAAGGAAGCGCTCATGTCCTGTTTCCTCCCTCACCCACCCGTCAGCGTTGCCCCCTCCTGCCCCCCGCCGGCACCACCGTAGCGGTGGACGCGTTAGAGAGATCTGGTGATGGCTCCGCCGACTTGCTACAGAGAACCGGTGACTCTCCCCATTAAATCACAGAGAGCTCGTGAGAAGAGCGCTGCTCATCCCCTGTCCCCGCCCCTCCTGCATTCGCCCTTCCGACGGGCGTGCACGGCTCCTTCCCGAGGCCGCCGCCTCCTCCCTGCCCCTCGCCACCCACGGCTGGCTGGCTGCTGGGCAGCTCTGTAGGCCCAGGCCGGAAAGGGCGACGGAGTGGGAGGCTCCTGAACACTCCGGGCGAGGGCTGACCGAGGCCTCGGCAAGGGCCGTGGCAGGAGAATGCGGAGCGGAATGCCTGCCGCGGATAACGCTCCACCTTCGGGCAGCAGAGGGAGCAGGTCGGCCCTGATCAGAGCACTTTACCATCCGGGAATGTACCCATTTGACAGATGCGGTGGTCGAGTCGCAGGGGCGTTTGAGTGGAGATTAACTGGAGAGCTCGGTTCACGGGAGCCCGGGGCTGATGAGGCCGTGGGGCAAGCAGGACCGCAGGGTTGACTACCGTCATGCTGACATTAGGTGTGCCCCAGACAAGGTCTCAGCTCTCAGGCCGGGAGATGCTCACACGGGCACCCTCGGACTTGGTGCTGGTGTGGAAAGCAGGCCAGACGCCTCATCTGGAGACAGGTCTGAACCCTGGGAGCAAAGAAAGGCCGAGGCCCAGAGCAGCGTCCGTTGTCTCTTCTCTGTGCTGGGCTGGCGCCTTGTCCTTGGAGGATATTCCTCCCCAGGCCCGCGGCGGGGACAGTGGCGGGCACCTGGCTCCCCCTGACACTCCCTTGCCCACCCGTCTCCCATCTCCCGGAGGCAGAGCAGCGCATTCTGACTTGAGCGGTGCACGGGGAGGGAGGTGCGTGGTTAAGGGGGCATTGCGTGCTCTAGCAGATGAACCCCCAAACGCCAGTGGCTTGGAATTACCTCGCTCCTATGAAGTGCATGCGATGATGGAGGGGCCGGTGTGCCCGGCTCCACGCAGGGATTCGGGGACTAATTGCCCAGTTGCTGAGGAGCTGGCGGGCTCCGGCCGCGGGTGCTGGGCTGGAAGGGGACAGGGGCGTGTCCCTGCGGTGGTTTCCCCGGAGTCAGACAGTCTGCACTTGCAGGGCCAGCTGCTGGCAGCCAGGAATCAGAACGCCCTCGACGTCCGGGGTCAGCGAGGACTGCTTGTATCTCAACGTGTTTGTCCCTCAGAACATGGTGAGTCCCGCAGCCCGACAACCGCCCATCAGCCACCCCCAGCTCCCGCAGCTGCCCGCAGCGTTCCCTCTTCCCCGCTCAGCTCGTGCGCCCTGAAGGACACACAGTGCCCGGGCTGCGTGGGGGCTTGATCCCGTCTCCCGACTCCAAAGTCAGTGCCTCCTCCTGCAGGGACGTCCTCAGTCCCGGATTGCATTGCCATTCCTGTCTTGGCCTCTGTTACCTGATCCTGGCCATGGGGGGAGGGGTGCGGCTGCCGTAGCCTGGAACACCACAGCAGTGCGTGGGCCCCCCAGGGACAGACCCTGCGGGGGAGGGGCCAGCAGCTGACGGGGTCTCAGAGGCAGAGGGCGGACCCCAACTCACACCTGGCCCTCACCGCATGGACTCTCGCTGAAGCAGTCTAAACAGGGATGCCTTCCCTCTTGCTGGCCTGCTGCCCAGTGACAACAGCTCAGGGCACTGCAGTAGGGGGTACAGGGCCCAGCCCCGACCTGGCTGACAGCCCTCGGCAAGTGGGACCAGGGCCAGCTCAGCCAGCCCTTTTTTAGGACGTGAAAAGTCTTCATATGGAAGACTCGACACCTAAGAGATGGAAGAACCCGGGAGAGTGTGCTGGGAGGGATCCCAGAGTCGGAATTCCGGGTCAGCCCCCTCTCGTCCGTAGGTTCTTTTAGCAGTGGCTTCGCCACTCAGAGCCTCTTCCCACACCTCCAGAGTGGGCCGCCTGTGGTCGTCAGAGCCCCCACCGTGTGGAGTGGTGGCTGCAAGGAGGCGTCCTGGGTGGGCACAGCAGCCGTCGAGCCCGGCTGCGGTCAGCACCTGCTGTCGGTGCGTCGGAGCCCGCGGCCGGTGCAGTGGGGAAGTCACAGCGGGCAGAGGCGGGGCCCGGATGGCATGAGACGCCCGGGCCCTTGCACATACCCCGGCCTGGGGTGGGGTGTCAGACCCCCTGGCGGAACACTACAGTCTAGTATCAAAGGGTCAGCCTGGGCTCAGAGCCCCGCTCTGCTGCCTCCGAGCCGCTGTGTGACCTCGGACGAGCTAGTTCACGTCTCTCAGCCTCCACTCCGTCATCTGTAAAACCAGGAACACGGTCCCTCACAGAGCTGTTTGACGACCGAATGAATAAAATTCTCAGTGCAGCGCCTGGCTGGCGGTCAGCCCTCAGTCCAAGGTGGCCCTGCGTTACCAGGATGGGGTTTCAGTTGGAAAGGTCAAAGGAAAGGACCACCAAGGACCCCGAACCTCCTTCCGGAATAAACTTGTGGCCAAAGCTGGGGTCTTGGGTGACTGCGTGGCTCCATGACGCAGGCCTCGAGTCCGCCCTGAGCTGCCATTCCGGCCACGTGTGCATTTTGCAGTGTTGGCCACGTGTCTTCGCTTTTTGTGACCCTCGGTTTCCTCCTCTGTGAAATGGGTCTGTCAGCTTGCCTGGGCTGCTCTGACGAAGGACCACCGATAGAGGCTTCAAGCCACAGAAATTTATTTTCTCGTAATTTAAAGGCCTGAAGTTCAAGGTCAAAGTGTCGGCATGAAGGTCGACAAGAACCAGGTGTTCTGCAGCCACTCTCCTTGGCTTGTAGATGGCCTTCTCCTCCTCCCTGTGTGTCCAGGTGGTCTTGCCTCGGCGTGTGTTTATGTCCTGATCCCTTCTTATCAGGACGCCATCGTGTTGGGTCAGGGAGCACTAGCCGATCACCTCTTTACAGGGCCCGTCTCCAAGTACAGTCACATTCTGAGGCCTAGGGGTTGGGGCTGCAATGTGTGAATTTGGGGGGACACACTTCAGCCTACAGCTCGGGGTCAGGTGTGCCTGCAGGGCAGGGTGGATGGGAACAGTCCCCCTCGCCGGGCTCCTGTGGGTGAAAATGGGCCGACGTCCAGCTTCCATCTTTCTCCCCACCCCCACAGGCCCCCAACGCATCGGTACTGGTGTTCTTCCACAACACCAGGGAGGGCCGGGGTGGCGAGGGAAGCCTGGCCCTCGACGGCTCCTTCCTGGCCGCTGTCGGCAACCTCATCATGGTCACGGCCGGCTACCGAGTGGGCGTCTTCGGCTTCCTGAGTTCTGGTGAGTCGGTGGGGGCTGCAGATCCCCGAGCCGAGGCTTGTTCTGTGTGAGCTGGGCTCCTTCTGCCCAAAGCCTCATCCCCTCGCAGTCCCTGGCCCTGCTCCAGCCCCGCTGAGCATACCGGGGGACACCCAGCACTCTCAGGAGGCCCTCCAGGGATGCTGACACCCACGGACACGGTGACAGCTGCCATTGATTGAACTTTGTGTCCGAAGCTGTCCGAGGGACGTTGCATGTCTTATCCTGTGATGTGTGGTGTGTGGTGTGTGTGTGTGTGTGTGTGTGTGTGTTGCGGCCCCAGGAGGTTAGACACTCGCTCCAGCTCACATGGTCGGGAAGGAGCAGAGCCGGGATTCATCCAGGTCGACTCCCCCTGGAGAGCTCGAAGGGGTGGGCGGCACAGTGGCTCTTGGGCCGTAGGGGAGCCGGCTGCCTGGGAGTGCGGGCTGCACCAGCAGCAGCACGCTTTCCCTTCAGTCCCCGCCTCCCTCGTGAACGTTGGCCTGTCCCTTTAATTTAGACGCGTTTGTCCTCCCCCCGTACCCCCACCCCGGGGCAGACCTGCGGCTTGGGCCAGTCCCCCGTTTTCCTTCCCCATCTTCCCCCTCTCCAGCCCTCACCAGTGGCAGGGCGGGCGTCAGGCACGGGCTAGTCTGGGGATTTGAAGAGCCAGCTGTTGTCTCTGTGACCCTGGCCCAAACCCTTCCTCTGAGTCTCAGTTTTCTCCTCTGCAAAACGAGAACCGTTTTACCCAACTTCCAAAGCTACTGTGAGACTCGAGTGAGGTAGTGCGTGGGAGAGGGCTCTCTGAGACCTCCAGGGCGGGCCCTGAGCTTGTCTCTGTTCTCCCGGGACCCTGCTTAACCCCTGGGGTGTCTCACCTGCTGAGAGTGGTCTGCTGGGTGGAAGGGAGTCTGACCAGAAGGACAGCCTGGACTAGCATGTGGGCAGGGGATTGGGCATCCAGCGTGACCTCTTGGGGCACTGGGAATGAGGGCGGATGGGCCAGCCAGCATGAGGCCAGGAGTGCCACAAAGAAGATTCTGGGCCTGCACAACCAGCGTGAAACCGGCAACAAGTCAAGACAGAGAGCTGCCGGCTGCCAAGGCGGGAGACATGGACGAT
Organism: Phyllostomus discolor; assembly: GCF_004126475.2. Lineage (NCBI taxonomy): Eukaryota > Metazoa > Chordata > Mammalia > Chiroptera > Phyllostomidae > Phyllostomus > Phyllostomus discolor. Next base: position 134,234,091 of record NC_040909.2, read on the forward strand.
AAGCAGACCTCAGAGCTCCTTTGAGGGAGCAGAGTCAGCCGCTCGTGCCCTAAAAACACTTTTCCTGGGCCTTCTTCCCTTCCAAAGCCCCGGCTGACAGACGGCACTCGGGGCCAGCAGCTCCTTTCCCCGAGGCGGTGGGACCCAGGCCTCCTCCCGGTGAGCCACGGTCCGGCGCAGCTTGCCGCCGGCGTGGCCATTTCCTGGTTCCGAGTGCTCCCAGGCAGAAGAGAGAATTTCCATATGTCGCCTGTCCCTGAGTGGGTGGCGGGTTCTGACGGCATGGACTGCAGTCTCCCTGAGAACTGTGTGCTTTTGGGAAGGGAAACCCATTTCTGCAGCGGCCGGCGGGACGCCGGTGTGGGAGGCCAGGGGAACTCCCAGAACACTCCGCCCTTCCCGTCCTGATTCGCAATGCGCCTTGTCCACTGTGCTTAAAGCCAGCAGCCCGAGAGAGGGAAAGCTCCGCGCACCGAGCCCTTGGCCTGCGTGAGTGTGTGTCATCCCCAGGGCACACATCCCCTGTGAGGCCCCGAGAGGGCAGGGAGCGCTGCGCCCCGCAGTTCGGAGTGGCGTGCTGGCTGGTAAACCCTGGTGGTCACAGCAGAAGGGACATGCTGTGGCCCCCTCCCACGGGTGTCTAGAAACGGCCTTTGGGCTTACAGAGTTGGGTTGGCCTTTCACGTTCCTCTCTCCTCTGGCCGTTTTTCTTTGCGTTATTTGCTAGACCTCCTAGCATCCCCCCCTTCCCGGGTTGTCGCATCTTTTCCTCGGCACTCAGGGGGGACCCAGGAGAAAGTTGTGGTCCGTCCCTGAAATCCACCAGTGGTGACGTGTGTCCTCTCGCTGGGGACATGTGCGTGGTGTTGGTGGCTCAGCCAGAGCTCAGGCAGTGCCCCGAGACCCCCAGGCCCCAGGAGCCTGGTGGGAGCCAGGTGCCCACACACACTGGCCCCAGCTCTGTGGCCCGCTGGCCAGACCCCTGCTCTCTGCTGGACCAGGCGGCCAAACCCAGCAGGGAGCCGTGGCCCCTGGTGAGCTGAGCACTCGGAGAGGCAGTGAGGGGTGGGTGCTGGGCTCGGAGAGGCCGATTCCCCAGCCGAACCCTGCAGGAGGGAGGGGCCCCGGGGGCAGAGGGGACGGTGATGGCCCTTCTCTCTCCGGCAGAGCCGCATAGTGAGGCAACCGGGGGTGGCGGCCTGCGGGGTCAAAGGGAACTCGGGTGCCACGGGGAGTACCTGCAGGCCCTCCTCTGGGAGCAGGAGCAGAGGAAGCGAGCATTGGCCGGGGGGCCAGACAGACGGCCAGACAGGCTTCCATCATCATGACCTCATCACGCTTGGGGCACCCTGAGGCCTCCCGAGGGGGGAGGGGCAGCTGCCACACCCCCTAGCCAGAACGACAGGACCGAGGCCTGTCCCAGCAAGGGACCCATCACAGGGGCCACTGAAGACAAGGCCGGCCCTGCCAGGGGCATCTCTCTCTGAGACAGTGCTGGGGCCTAGACCCATTTTACTCTGTTTAGGGAAAAACAGCTTTTGCAGAGCTTTCTGCCGGGCACAGTTCTGTTCCGTTGGCCAGTATTAACTAACTTAATGATGATAACGGCCGAACAACGTAGGTTCTATTACTGTCCCCCCTTTACAGACGGGGACAATCAGGTTCCGTTAAGGGACTCACCCAGGGCCCCCTGAACTACTGCCAGGCGGTGGGGCTGGGCCTGTGCCCAGCTCCCCAGGCCCCGTAGCCCGTGTGCCATGCCAGCGCTCCGAGCTGCCTGTTACTGACGGCCATCAGCAGAACGGGGGTGGGCACCCCTGGGAGCCCAGAATCGTGCTAAGGAGCTTCAGAGGGAGCCTTGAAGAAATCAGATTTGCAGGCAAGACAAGAGCCAATAAAACAATGAAGGAACAATTGAGCCTTTGCTGGTTCTGACCGCAGGGGCGGGAGACTGGAGGTGGAGGGGTAGCTCAGGGCCAGCCGGGCCGCACGGAGAGCGGTGTTGTCACGTTGCCCAGAGGTCTCCCACGCACACCCGTCTCCCCGCCGAACGAACGGCCCGCCCCCGGTCCGTGGGGAGAGAGCAGCCCTCTCCACCTTCACGTCCCCCGCATGACGGGACAGCACACGTCTGTGGTGGACTGAGCCGGGTGGGGTGGGAGCAAGGCCCTGAGGATGAGGGGACTCAGGGCCCAGCCTCAGCTGGACTGTAGCGGGGTGAACGTGGACTCGGCGAGGGGGCCCAGGCGGCTGGCGAGGGCTGGTGTCGGACCCAGGGGCCCCCAACCGCTCACACGGGCCGGCGTTGCTTGGAGACGGTCTGAGAGCCGAGGGGAGGTTTGGACTCGGCGCAGCAGGAAGGAGGGGGTTACGAAGGCTCTGGCGCAGAGAAAGCTCCATAAATAGAGCGCTTTGATTTTTTTAATGGAAATAACACAGTGCCTTGTGCATATTAGCTTTTTAGCAAATGTTTGCTGAATTGGATGGTATGTCAGGACAAGAAGTTCTGAGTGTGCATTGGAGTTTAAGTCTGAACTTCATCTCAGATTGGCACCTAAGCAAACTCCTTCCTTCCTCCTCAGCGTCTGGGTCCCTCACCAGTGAAGGAGGAAAGGGTGGGGCCGGTGTGCATCTCGGACCAGCCGGGTGGCGGCCCTCTGTGCCTGTCCTTGAGGCGGCGTGGGCTGAGGGTCAGCCTCTTGTCTGTCTCGCCCTCTGCCGGGCCTAACACACTGCCTGGCCTGAGGTCCGGTCCAACCCAGACATGTCTGACCGAGGGCAGCCCCTTGAACGCGGCGTCCTGAGGGTCTGTAGACCCCACCGTGTCAGCACTGGCCCTCGTCATGCAACTGGGACACGGATCGGTGGGAAGCGAGAGTGAGCACCGCCCTCCCCACACTCCCATCGTCACTGGACGTGCGGGCCGTGGATGGCACTTCCCGGACTCGCAGGCCGGACCGCCTCAGTGGGCGCCCCGCTCCCCGGCCCTGCCTGAGGCCTGGGAGGCAAACGCATTCGTCCTGCCAGATGCAGAAGTCCCCAGCGAGGGCGGTGGCGGTGGCACCCCAACCCCGGCTCGTGGAAAGCACGGGGGGAAGTTCTGCAAGTCTCCCCAGCGGGAGGGGAACTCCTGGGGCTCCGTCTGCTGGGCCGGCGTTCTCGTCAGCCCCGGGGTACCGGCCGGGGATGGGGATGCGAGATTGTTTTCTCCGGGAGTACAGAGGTCAAGTTCCTCACTGGACACCACGTCCTGTTCTTCCTAACCATGGTCCTTCAGTCGCCTGCCATTCACTGAGCACCTGTGACATGTCACTGGTTTTAGTGGGGGCTCAGCCTCGCTTGGAAGGCCTCGGGGACAGTGCCCTGAAAGGGCGGCCTTACTCCACCCGAGGGCTGGCCGCCTGTGAACCAAGGTTGCAGTTGAGACTGGAGGGAGGGCTGGGCCAGAGGAGGCAGGGAGGGAAGACAGGGCGAGGGCCCTGGGCTGAGGCCACCCACGTGCCCAGCAGGCCTGGGAGAGGATGGTGCCGTGTGTTTGAGCAACTGGTGGGAAGCCGGGGAGGCGGCGGCACAGGCACGGGTTGGAAGTGTGACCCCATCCCACAGGGCCTGGAGTACGCTGCAGAAACTGGGACCGTGTCCCAAGGACAGTGGGACAAGATGGGAGATTTTAGGCAGGGTAGGGCGCAGTGTGTGTGTGTGTGTGTGTGTGAGAGAGAGAGAGAGAGAGAGAGAGGAAGAGAGAGAGAGAAGGGGTGCGGGAGTGGAGAGAGAGAGAGAGAGAATCAAAATACAAGTTTAAAAGACCAGGATAAACGGTGACAGGAGGAGACTGGACTTCCATAATGCAATGTACAGACGATGTACTATAAAACGGTATCCTTGACACTTACATAATTTTATTAACTAGTGGCACCCCAATAAATTCACTTAAAAAAGTAAAGACCCACTGTGGATGTGGGCGCAGAGCTCGCCAAGGGGAGGGACGTGCTGACCCAGGAGGCCAGGGGGCAGCTCTGGGGAGCGGCGGCAGCCGGGGGTCCATGCAGAGGGCCAGAGGGTCGGGGAGGGCGTGCGGACGCTGTAGGCAGAGGTGTCGGGGCGCTGGGGGGTTGTGCAGGCGCAGCACGGGTGGGCAGCACTGCACTGGGAGGAAGAGACGAGACGCTGTGGAAAGGCCGCCCGCGGGGATACTAGGGAGACTTCAGACCGACCCCGTGTGGGGCCGATCAGACTTGCGGTGTCTGTGGGAGAGACCCCTGGAGCGGCGTGAGGGGGCCGCAGCCGGGGGTGCCCTGGCCACTGGCCCGCTCCTGAGCACCGCCCGCATCTACGTGGCCAGTGACCTCGCGCGGTCTGCTGCGGCTTCTGGAGCGAGGCGGGCGTGGGCCTCAGCTCACACCCGAGCGGGCCCGTGTTCTGGGGTGGTTAGCGGTGCCGCTTGGCAAGAAGCATCCTTTGACTTCAGGGGAGGGTCAGAACGACGTGGACGTGCAGTGTCCCAAGCGCCGAGGAGAAGAGCGTGGTTTTGCTGTACGTGTGCGTGTGTGTGTCTGATTCACTCCATTAGAAAAAATAGTGCCGCGCTCTCAGGATAGAGTTGCTGGCATCTGTGAAAAAAGGAAGGTGAGGTCAGCTCAGCTCAGGGCAACTAAAGGTCACGGAAGATGAGGCCGTGGGAGGAGGGGGTCCAGAGCCACAATCGGTCGGGCCTGGCCGTCACTGGGGGGAAGGGGCTCGGAGGGCCGCCGGCAGTGGGGGGAGATGTGGGGGGGGGGGGGACGTCATCTCCTCCCCGCTGCTGGGCTGAGCCAGGGGCTGGCCTGACCCTGAGCAGCTGCCCTCTGGTCTGAGCCCCCGCCTGTCTCAGACGGGGGCGCTGTGGTCCACAGAGGTGCAGAGATGTGTCCAAGGTCATCTAACCCCATGCCTGGGTGGCTCTGATCCCCGAGCCCGTGCTCCCCCCCCCGCCGGCCACGCTGTATCTGGAACCTCAGTCCCAACCTGTGTGGACAGAAGTCCAGGTGCCCCCCCCCGCCCCCCGCCACCAGAGACACCACGTGGGTGGCCTGCACTGCACCAAGATAAATTTCAGTCGCAAAATCGCAGCAACGAAAAGGCTCTCCTCTTTCCGAAGGGTCCGACGAGGTGAGTGGCAACTGGGGGCTCCTGGACCAGGCAGCGGCCCTGGCCTGGGTGCGGGCCCATATCGGCGCGTTTGGCGGGGACCCTCGGCGCGTGGCCGTGGCAGCTGACCGCGGCGGAGCTGACGTGGCTGGCATCCACCTCCTGACCACCGGGGCTGGCAGCCGCAGACTCTTCCGGAGAGCCGTGCTGATGGTGAGTTGCCGTCCCGCGGTCACCGGGTCACCGTGCTGCGGGTGCCGCCGGGTGAGCGGGCCCTTCCCGTCTGTTGAGGCCAGTTGGCTCCCAGCCGTCGGGTGCCCTCATCCTGTGTTCTGGGTGTGCGTCCTGCTCACGGCCGTCTCTGCACATACGTGTGAGCCCGCGTGCCAAGGGGCTCCCCAGGGGCTGCCCACTCACACCTCAAGTGCTGATAATCCCAGGCGGGGGAGCCTCGCTCGAGTTTCGTGGTCTGAACTCTCCACGACCTCCCTTGTCCGTGGGCCCCAGCGGGGGGGCGGGGTGTAGGATGGGATGAGAGGCCTCTGGTGCAGCTGGTGGAGGAAGTCAACGCTGAGGGTAGAGGGTGGCCAGCACCGTGCTCGCTGCACCTGGCAGCGACCCCAAAACGGGAGAGAAGTCAAACCGAGAGAACTCGCGTCTGCCCCCCAGGGTTGCTCTCCTCATCTCCGGGTTCGAACCCCGAATCTTCCCTTACGCGGGCTGGTTTCCTCACCGGCCCATGCTCCACCCTGGCCCCCCTCCCCGCGGTCGCATTGCGTAGGACAGCGTGGGAATGCCGACGCCACCCTACGATGGCACTCCACTGTCGGACGGCACTGGGTGACTCGTTACTCTCACCGGCCCCTTCCCCTCGGTGACGTCCCCGGTCCACGTGCGTGCGTGTTCAGGGAGCGGCGGGCAGCTGAGCCGGCAGCCCCAGGCGGGGCACAGAGCTCCAGAGGCTCGCCCAGCTGACTTCCTGGCTGTCGAGTGACAGCAAAGGTAGAACTCAGCACTCGTAAGTCTGCTGGATGGTCTGCAGCACCTGCTAGGTGGTGGTGGTGGTGATGAGATGATGATGACGATGATGATGATGTAATGATACTGATGATCATGAGATAATGTTGGTGATGACGACAAGTGTGATGGAAGAAATAACCCGGTTGGCCCCAGCGTGAGCCCTGAGCACCAGCCCGCCACCGAACAGCTTCTCCCATTTCACCGAGCGCCCGGTGTTGCACAGGCGCTGCGCCAGGCCCTGGAGGTGCCACAGTGAGTAACTCACGTCCCAGTGGTCAGGAAGCTGCGGGCTGAGGGGCAAGCACTTGAAGCTGACAGGAGGAGAGAGGGCCTGGCGTGGCTCCGAGAGAAGCCCCAACCATGCCCAGGGAAGGAGGGGGTGCTGGGAAGTGCTTCTCCCGGGGGGGCGTGGTGTGTGGGTGGGAGCCGGGGACAGTGCAGGGCTGTGCCGGCGGAGTCCCGTGCCCGGGGACCACCTGACTCTTCGCTGAGACCTGCAGCGCCCCGAAGTGCTGTGGAGGACGCGTCTCCCTGGGCAGTCATGGGGGGAGGGGCGGGGGCACAGAGCGGCTGGACTGTGCTGACCCCCTTGGGGTTCATCCCGAGCACACGGGCGCCATTGTCATTAAACGGTTTTGCTTGTTCGCTTGTTGTTTGGTTCGGTTTACCGTCTGAACCCCTTTTAAGAGTACAGTTCAGGGGCGTGAAGTCCATTTACGCGGGTGTGTGGTCAGCACCATTCGTCATGTCCAGACCTTCTGTCGTCCCAGACGGAAGCTCCGTGCCCGGGAAACCGTCTCTCCCCTCCCCCCTTCTGCTCAGCCCCCGGGGACCACTGCCCTGCTTCCCGTCGCCATGGACTTGCCTGTCCAGGTGCCCGGCGCCAGCAGAATCACACAAGATGTGTCCTTCCGTGCCCGGCTCATTTCCCCTAGATGTCTGCAGCTTCGTCCGTGAGCCACGTCGTGGTTTATTATCAGAATCTCATTCCTCTTCAAGGCTGAGTAATACTCCGTGGCACGTATAGACACGTTCTGTTCTTCGATTCTCTGTCGACGGACACTGGGGTCGTGCCTACCTCTTGGCTTCCGTGAACCGTGCCGCCGTGACCCTCGGAAGCAGGCGGGAAGCTTGCTTCCCTTCAGGGAGACTCCTCTTAGAGCGGGGTGGGGGGCGCGTGGGGGGAGCCGTGCTGCCGGCAGAGAGAGCGACAAGGAGACTGTGAAATGACACGACTCGGGGAGAGAGGGAGGCCGTGGGGACTCGTGCACAGACCAGCGGGCAGACCCCCGCGGCTCTGCCCAGCCCTCCTGGGTCGAAGCCGGTGCTCGGGCAGAGAGGCTAGGGGTGGTGTTGTTCGGGCAGCATCCGCGCCGTCCCCGACCCGGAGCCATGCGTGCCTCCCGCCTGCCGCGTCATCTCTGTCCTTCTCGTTCCCTGGAGTCCGCGACCCATCCTGCCCCGTGCAGGCACCTTCCTCTGTGGGAGGTACCGTCTGTCCACCGTCTTCCTCTCTGTCTGCCCTGCTTGTCCTTCAGGCAGCCCTGCCAGGCTTTTCGGCTTAGAGTCAGACCCCCTGTGTCGGCCCGTGCCGCCCGTGCTTCTCTGAGCAGCGTTCCTCGTGGGTTCCCACCAGTGCACGGCTATTCCTACCGCTGAGCCCGCCTCCCTCCCATGGCTGTGAGCTCCAGGAGAACCGGGCCCGTGTGCCTTGCTCTCCGTGGGGCCCCAAGCACCCAGCACAGCTGTCTTACTGTAACTTGCATAATTAACATCTGGGCAGGGGATGGGAGAGCAGATGAATGGGGGACCCATGGGCTGGTTCCTTTCCCTCCCTCCCTCCCCTCGAATGTGTTTTTTGTCCTTTGATTCCAGTTTTCTTCAGTCGGTCCCTCTGCAGGGGGCTCCATTTTCGGGGCAGGAGGTCTGAGCCCAGCCAGCGCTCGGCTTCTGGGACTGAAAGCAGACCTTCCTGACTTGGCGTGGATCTGAAGGTGTTTCCCCAGGGCCCCCTCAGAAACCAGACACTCGGCGGGACCCAGGAGACACCGACATTGTCTTCTAGTAGGCTCAGAAGGCAGACTTTTCCTTTTGAAAATTCTGGAGCGTTTAGGTGTTTGGGGAATTTCGAAAACGAGTCTGTTTTAACAAATGGTAGTGTATTTAAAAATAAACGCGCCATCTGTTCCAGTCATTTAGGAGAAGCTTTTACAACTGCTCCCAGCAGTCTTTGCGACGCATGTGAAATGATCTGGAATCCAGGGAACCAAAGCGCTTCCACGTATTAGCAGCTCTTCAAGTGCTCTCTTCCAGCAGATGCTTGGGGGGTGGCTGCAAGCTGGTGATAGATTCTGTAAAACCGCATCGTCCTGCAAGTCCTGGGGCCAGAGCTGTAGGACTAGCAGGTGGGACAGACTCCCAGGGTAACTAATAACTTTTATTCATTTGTTTAGTGTGTTTGGGGCCTTACAGAACTGGAGCGTATCACCTCAGAGATTCCTCACATTGATTCACGCTCAGTGTTTTTTAAACAGTCATTTGGAGATGAGAAATCCAAGGCTCAGAGAGGTTTAGTGACCTACTAAAGAACACACAGCAAAGAAGGAACTGCATTAGGGGTTAGAACCGAAAGCCAAGTTCTGTGTCTTCCTAGGGGTATTTTTATTTTTTGTTGTTCTTTTTTTTAGCTTTTAGAGACATAACATTCTTACCTATCCTTTTGCAAATTCATATCCAGTTTTATTGCATTATTACCATAGGGCATGAATTAGAGGAGGTTGACTCTTGAAATTTATTCGGACTTACTACTCTGTGGCCTAATGTATTCTTGGTCAGCAGGGAAGTTATATAGTGTGAGTGGAATCATCTCCTTACTTAACCTTTGTTTAATCTATCTGTTTCTGAAAGCTGTGTTAAAATCCCCCAAATAAAATGATTGATTTATCTGTTTGTCCCTGTAATAGTTGCTTAACATATTTCGAAGCTTGTGTTAGATTAACGTAGGTTCACTCACTGTATCTCCTTCATGTAGCGTTCCTATTGTCAGTCTCTCCCCGCCCGTGGGCGAAGACAAATTTTCACCTAAATCTCACTGTGCCTCAGCATTCAGCAGATGGCCCTTCTGTTCATTTTTGCAGGGAAACATCGCCACCCCTTTATTTTCAAACTCCGCAGCCTTTCATTTTAACCGAGTGTCAGGTAGAGAATGGAACGTGGGAATTCTGAAAATCCATTCTCTACCCAGCAGCCAGGGTGCTCTGTGAGGCATAGAACCGAGATGATGTCACTCCCCTGCTTCGACCCTTCCAGGGGGTTCCCGTTTCTCCCAGAACAGACCCTATGCCCCTTCCCATCCAGTCCAGGCCCTGCTGGACCTGCCCACCTCCCTCCGGAGAGCCCCTCACCCCTCCCTCAGCCCCGGCACCCCGCCTTCAGAAGTCACCTCGCCAACCCCACCGCCCCCAGTACTCTTCCTTGGTCTTGGCTTGGCTCTTTGCTTCCCATCTCTTGGGCCTCGGTTCAAATGCCCCCCCCCCCCCCGGGGTGGGGCTTTTCCTAAGCAGCAGATTAAGCGATGCCCCCACGGGTCACTCGCCAGTCTGGCAGCCGGTGCCCCTTCCCGCATAGCGAAGTTTCCTTGTTTGTTTACGACATCACGCTCTGGGAGAGCAGGGACCTCGTCCGCTGGTCATGGCGGCAGCCCCAGCACCCAGAGCGGTGTCTGGTGCTTAATAGGCATCCAGAGACATTTGGGGAAGGCAGTTCTTCCTTCCAGGGTATCACAAGGGATGCAGGGAGGTGTCCAGGCGAGACAGAAGTCTCATATAACCACCACCGAGTTTTTCCGTCCCCCTTCAGGTGTGGTAAGTTGTAACACCTGGCTTGCTCAAGGCGGCACCTCAAGGAGGAGCTGGGATACCAGTGGGCGAGGTTTCCCCAGCTGTTTCGTGTTTTATCCCCTTCCCAGTTGCCGGAGTCTCTGGGAATCTGAGACCCTCAGAAGCTGCCAGATCAGCCACGCACCCAGCCCGCCCAGGAAGCTCTCCATACGCTCCAGGGGTTAAATACGCGTTAGGTTTATTTTAATCAGGAATAAATACATGATTTAGCAAAACTTAATGCTTCCCACCTAGAAACCCCTCCCAGTCCTCCCCACACGCTCCGCCCGCAGGAGCCGCAACGGAAAACAGCCCGGGAGACGCTGCACGGACACCTGGGGTGCGCGGGGTCACCCTGCCGTGTGCAGTAGTAGGTAACGTCAGCGTCCGCCGCAGTGTCGCGTCCACTTCCCGTACGCTGGCCGGCCCCTTGGAAGCAGCCTTCGGGGACTGGGGCGGAAACCACACACGTCTCCGTCTACAAACACTCCGGAATCTGACGACACGCAAGCTCATGTGAACGCGCACACACACACACACACCGCGAGTGCAGTGACTTCAGAGCTGTGGAATGCGCGTGGCAGGCAGACGGGCTTCTCTGGGGCAGCGAGAGGCACCACGTGTGCCCGCCCTTCCCCCGAGCCCGCCTGCAGAGAGGGGAACGAGTCGCGGCTGCCCCTGCAGCCTCCCTGCTGGCGGGGCCCGGGGGCGCCTGGAGACGCAGCGTCTCCTCCAGGGCCGCTGGACTGCGCCTCTCCGCCAGCTCTTCAGTGACACAGAGAGCGCGCAGCCCCTCCGGCCCCTCCTTCCCTGGAGCTCCGCGCTTGTATTCATGTGGGTGCCAGACCCTTAGACTCAAGTACCGGATGGGCTGAATTCTTTAGAACTTACCAGTTCCTATATATATATTTTAAATCCAACCATTCTGACCTCCAGTCTGGCCGAGACTTCCAGTCTCTGAAGGTCTGGCTGAAACGTGAGCCCCTGGGTCACCCCCATCTAACCGCTGTCCCCCCGGAAGCCAGGAGCTGGTTTCTGTGTTCCCACCCCACGTGCACAGTATTTGTTAGTCCACGCCGTGGCTGCCTCTGCTGGGACCCGGGGCTCACTCATCCTTCCCTCTCTTGTTTTCTGGTTTCTCGGCCCGACACCGCACACAGGACGTGATGCAGTGCCTCTTCAGGCAGTCGTGAGTGAACCGCCGATGCATTAATTTAGGTGTGAACCTCCGCGTGCCCCTGAGTTCTCTCTGGGCCGCAAAGCCGTAGCTGGGACGTGGTACAAGCTTGCACAATTCCAGGACCCGCGTTGCGCCCCCCAGCCAGCAGCCACCCCCTCTCCTGCTTGCCTTGCCCCCAGCGGAGGCAGGGAGGCCGTCTGACTTCTGTATCTGTGGCTTTGGGACCAGCAGGGCAAAGGGATCTCCTGGTTCAGGGCTGATGAAGAAGGTGAATGTTTAGTGTCACCGAGTCCCCTTAAAGAGAGAGAAGATGCACACCAAAGGTCTGTCTGTGGATTGGCTGAGAGAGTTCCAGGCGCAAAACCAATTTGCAAACCCAGACGCTGGGCCAGGACACAGCGCTGGGCTCATCTTCTTCTCAGACGCTTCTCATTCAGAGGTTTTCTCTGTGAGCGCGAAGTGTGGCCATCCGGACAGTCGGTCGGAGGATGGCCCTGGTGCGCTTTCCGGTGAGAGGGTGCCTGTCTTTCCCACAAGCACCACGGGCGCACACATACAGCACACAAGCAGGACTCTCCCGAAACACGGCTGCGTCCAGGCATCGCAAGTCAACGTTCTGTGACGTCCCAGGACCGGTCAGACGCCAGAGAGGGTCCCCCAGGTCTTCATGTGGACGGAGAAGGTGGGAGTGGGAGTCTCCCGCAGCTTCTCTTGGCTCCTGGGAGACGCGAGGCTCCCCGGGGGCCAGGGAAGTGAGCCTTTCGGTGGGAGCCCAGGTGCGAGTCCGAACCTCTGTCCCTTCTGGGCACGCGGCATGGCGGCGGCCCCCCGGCTAGTCCTCGAAGTAGGGCGGCGACGAGAAGAAGGAGCTCTTCCTCTTGCTCCCGCTGTACATCAGGGAGATGCTCTTCTTCTTGCGGTCCAGGGGGGCGCTGTCCTCGCTGGTCAGGGACAGGTAGGAGGCGATGCTTTCCCGGAGGCCGTAGCTGAAGAGGGACTCGTCCACGCCGAGGGGGTTCCCTGCCCCCTCGGGGTCGTCCTGAAGCCTGCGAGCGGGGGGACGGGGCGGGGCAGAGGAAAGGGAGGAAGAGAGGGACGTAGAGGGATGGAGGGCCGGAGGGTGAGGAGGAGAAGAAGAAGAAGGAAAAAGAGCCTGGTTAGTATTCCACTAGCTTACCATTCTAACTCTGCTTCCTACCTGTGTGGCTTGTGACCTTGGGTAAACCCCTTCACCTCTCTGAACCACCGTGTCCTTAGATGGCTAAAAGGTCTGACTGCGAATTTTAGTGAATTATTTTTTTTATAAGGAGGAGCAGTTTTGTTCATTTCTCAGGCAGTTCTGACCTCTAGTTTTCTTTGCATGTGCCAGTGGGACATCGAGATCGAACTCAGTTAGTCAGACAACCCACCAGCCCACAGCCACGCAGGTCCCTAACATGCGAACGCTGACACTCAAAGAAAACGAAGGAGTGGAAGATGTTTTTGCCTTTAAAAAAAAATGATGCCACCTCAGGATTTTGCTGGTATGCTTCAACTTTCTCAGTGAGCTTAAAATAGTACTAAATCTAGATGAGATTTATGTGTGCATTACTTTCTGGGATCCTAACAATTAGAAAAACAATGATGGTATCTTTCAGCTAGAAGACACCCTGCTCACCCTGGATGGGGACTCGGGAAATGCTTGCAGAACTGGGGGGCGGGGGGCCCTGGCACGGAGTGGCTAGGGTCGTGCCACCTGCTGCGTGAGGCCCGAGGTTGCTCTGCCTCCCAGGGGATGGGGGGACTCCAGGGGCCTGTCCCCTGGGAGACGGAGGGGCCGCTCAGCATGCCCTCCGTCACGTTTCAGCAGGGACGGCTGTAACTGGCCCCGGTTTCCATGTGGCAGGCTCGTGTGTTTATGGAGGACACACACACACACACACACACACACACACAGACACCGCACCTGGACACCCTCTTCCAGTCCAGGGTCTTCTGGCGCAAGGTGACGGGCGAGTCGGCGGCTCTCACCGCGGGGGTAGCCGTGCTCTGAGTCAGGCAGGGCGTGGTCAGCACGCAGCAGAGGCCGTCGGCCACCTCTGAGGGGGGAAACAGACCGCTGGTCAGTGACGCCGAGGTGCCGCGGCCGGCGTGGGGGGGTGGGGGGGGCCGAGGGACCCTCGCTGAAATGTCAGAGCCCCATCCACGTGGGTGAAGCTCTTGTGTGCGGGGCAGTGCGGGGGGTGGGGGGCCCGTGTGCAACACTGGCTTTCCCAGAGCACACAGATCAGCATTCCGTACAGCACGGTGGGCTGGGCACGTGTGCAGGAAGAAAGGAAGGTGAAAGAAACAGTGAAAGAAGACAGGGAAGGAAGAGAGAGGAGGGAGGAAAGGAGGGAGGGAAGAGGAAAGCAAGAGAGAGAGGAAGGGGAGGAGGAAGTAAAGACAGATCCAAGAAGACACGAGGCGCAGAAGAGGAGGGGAAAAACAAAGATTGAAAGCGAAAGAGAGAAAGGGGACGACGTGAGAAGTGAACAAAACCCTCTCTTCTTTCCCCGAGGTACTCGTGCACAACGAGCATGAAAATTAAGTCCGTTTCTTCCTTCCCTCAGCTAGTGTAACGCGTCTCGGCTTCCAGGGTCCCCCCCTTCCCAGGAACGTTAGGATGGAGCCTCCGTCTCTCTCGGAAGCCTTCTCCCAGCCCGTGTCATGGCAGGAAAGGTGGATTCTGGCTGTGCTCAGACATTCCGATAAAGGGGGCAGATTCCGAGTGGGCTTCTTCCGGCTGCCACCCCGCCGCTCTCAGGTCACAAGGCAGTGGAGTGGCCGGCCACGGGTGCCGGGGGCTGCTGGCCTCTGGCGGGACACAGCACCCTGGCTCCAGCGAACCCATCTCCAGGCTTTAGGAAGCACGTTACAGCAGTGGGTGTCTCCACCTCCCGTCTCACTCACGGGGCGAGGCCAGCGGTGACCTCGCCACAGAATGACGGGCAGTGGTGGCGAGCGAGCCAGCCCCGGCTGTCAGAGGGCGGCTGTCGGTCGGTAACGCCTTGTTCCAGCGTCCGGCCTGCCTTTCACCAGCAACCCGAGCGCCTGCCCACACTGTCCCACAGACTGTGGGACTGGACCCTGAGGTCAGAGGGGGCTTAAGTGAGTGTGGGTCTGAACTAACCGCCGGCCATGGGCTGGGAATCAGATGGCCTCCCAGGTTGCGGGGGGGGGGGGGGCGCACTAGGTGAGACAGGAAGGCTGAAGAGAGCGGCGGCGGCATTGCACAGCCCAGGCGGGGGACCCTGACCCGGTCCTGCCCCAGGAAGGCCGGTCCTTCCGGTGAGAAAGAAAGCTCGGCAGAGAGGAAAGGAGGAAAGGAGCCGGTGCTTGTGAGCACCTGCCCGAGCCCGGTGCTGCGCTGGCCCCTCTTGCATCAGCTCTGCGAGGCCCACGTCGTTGAGCAGTCAGGACGGCGACTGCCAGACTGCGGACCCTGGGGTCAAGTCACCTGCCCAAGGGCACAGAGGTGGGACCCGAACTGTTGCACGGACTCAGAACCAGGCAGCTCTTCCCGAAGCAGCCCACTGCCTCCACAGTGGGGGAGAGAACCCCTGTGCGGCCTCCGGGGCCCGGACACGGGGCTCGCCTGTTCTCCCCGCCTGCGGAACTCTCTAGAACACTCATTCCTCTCACACCTTTCAGCTCCAGCTCCGCATTCCAGGGCCCCCTTCTCCCACGCCTGCATTTCTGTGGCCCTGTTTTAATGGCACGCACGTCCCACCCTCTCTGTTCTGTCCGTCACCACCGTGCACGGGGCACTTTGGATACTAGATGCTTCGCGTGCACGATGTTTGGGGGGGCCCTAGCAACAGCCCCGTGAGAGGTGTTTTCATCCCCATTTTATAGTTGAAGAGACTGAGGCTTCGAGATGTTACGTCATTTGCCCCAGGGCGCCGGGGTACTGAGTAAAAGCAGCCCTTTCATGCACAGCTGCTCTGGCTCTGTGCCTTGAGGAAGATTCTGGTGGGAGGTGAAGTTGCCCATGTTGTTTCCCCACGCCGGGGTCCTGAGGGGCACAGGAAGCATTTTAGGGTTTCAGTTCTTTTTCAGTTGCTCGCAGGGGTGAACGGGTGGCTGCAGGCTGTTAGCTGATGCGGCGGCTGGCGGGTAGTCCTGGAAGGCCCCGCCCCGTGCTGTGCACCGTGCGTAGGTGACCCTGGCCTGGAAGCCGCGTGGACCACCCTGTGTGTGCGAGCTTCGCTGGGGTGGCGTCCTTTCCGTGTTTGCTTTTGCCTATGCAAAACTCCTGGTCTGCACGCCGCTCATATGGTTGTTATTAAAAGCCAAATACCACAACCAATCTTTACTCATAATCAGTAAGAGCTGACTGTTTCCAGGACTCCCTTCCTCTTTCATTTTTAGCCAAGCTGCCGGGTTTTCGGGTATCACAGAGATAATACTTGTTATCGTTTACATCGCGCCCGCGGCATGCCAGGCTGTGACGCCCGCAGTACACGAATAATCGTGCCCGGCAATCACTTCAACTGAGGGCTTCTTGCGTCCATCTTCTGAGAGTGGGGAGCTGCGTCCAGGGGAGGTGGAAGGTTTTTTCTAGGGCCCCCCAGAGCCCCCATCTGAGCTCGGCCTGCATTCCCCATGTGGCTACACCTCGTTCGTGACCCGCACTTTTCACAGGCCCCGGGCAATAACCCCGGGCCCTGTGGCCTCTTCCTTTCTCCTCGAAAGACCCCATGCCCTGAAGATCCCTGGCGTGTGAGGCCGGACCTTCTGAACCCGTGAGCGGGGAGACACTAACAAAGTGAAGGCACCTTCCTCTCTTCCTCTCTGTCCAATACTCAGGGAAGCAGGGGGCAGGGGCCGCCCCGGCTGAGGGGCAGTGGGAGCCCCGGCACTTGGCACGTGCTAACTCTTGAGTCGTGCGGTGCCCCGAGGTCGGGACAGTTGGTGTCCCCATGACACAGAGAAGAAAAGGAGGCGCAGAGCTGACCAACCAGCCCAAGGTTGCCCAGGAGGCCCGGGATACGAACACAGAGGTTCCGGACCCAGGTTTAGGAACTCAGCCAGCTTTTCCCTATCTCCCCATTTTCCATCAGGGAAAAGTCCGGCTCCCGCCCCAGCATTCGGGCCTTTCGGCCTGACTCAGATTTCCTCATCCACCTCCACACCCGCCCTTCTCCGCTGTCCGGGTCCTCGCTTTGCTTCTGCCGTCTCGGCAGGTAGCCCTGCCCTGGTCCGCGTGGGACATTCCGACCCCTCCACTGGGCCCAGGAAGGGCACGTGAGTGAATGAAGCACAGCCCTTGGTCTCGAGGAGCTCGCTGGGAAACACAGGCCAGAGCACAGCCCACGGGGCCTCCAGGCAGAGCGAGCGGAGTTCTAAGAACCCTGGCATCTGCTGGAGCAGAGACCCTTCACCCTTGAAGGCGGAGGAGGACTCTGACTTGCAGAAAAGGGGAAACGAGCCGCATCTCAGAGCAGATCCCCAGGGGCCTGCCAGTGCGAGGCCCGCTGCAGGAAGCCCCAGCTGTCTGTGGCTGTGAGCACTGGGGCGCCCTGGCCGCTTTCATTCACAGGCCGGGGAGGGCGAGCACGACATCAGCTGTGTGTCACTCACTCGGGCGGCATTTGCAGGCAGCCTGGGTTAGCCTGAAGCGTACAGCCTGAGTGAACAGGAGAGGAGCACGCGGAGCAGGCAGCAGGGGCAGGGAGCAGCGTGCATCCCCCGGCACGTACACGTGACCCAGGAGCCCCCTGGGTGGAGGGCGCCCCAGGACAGTTAGCAAAGAGGCCCCACGGACCGGTCCTGTGGGAGGAGCGCTGCTTACCGGAATAGTGGTTCACCAGGTCCTCCAGGCACTGGAAGGTGAGCCTGGGCGAAATGTAGTACCAGTTGTTGGGCAGGCGGAAGATTCGGTAATGCTTTACCTGCCGATGTCTCACGGACAGGGAGTAGAAACCTGCAGGACACAGAGGACGAGTCAGTGGCTTCCACGTGAACCCCCCGAGGGCAACTGGCTAAGGAGCCCACCGCCACCGAGGCAGAGAGGCTTTCTGGGCCTCAGGACACAATAATCGTGTGCAGGCCCGCCCTCTGCAGAGCGGCAGCCACGAGAACCCCGTCTGCGCAGGCACGGCTCACGCTTTAGAGGCCACGTGACACGTCAGCAGCCACGTGGCGTGGACCGTATTGCAGGACAGGTTTTCAGGCGCATAGGCCTGGTCTTTGCCTTGTGAGGTTACCACGTGGGGTGCTTCCACGCCCTTTTCCGGGTCCTTTGGCCGGATTACATGGTTAGGGTTGCAGGGTTGCTGCGGGGCAGGCTCTGTCTGGGGTCGACCTAGGGTTCTTCCCGAGCACACTCTCTAAGTCGTCCGTGCTGCCGTCTCATCCCTGGCCCCCCAGTGCCACCACCCCTCTGAGAGGGCCTCGTAGTGGTGCCCCTGTTTTCTCGTCCCAGCTCCCTCTGACTTAGGCTTGGTGTTCTCAGAAATTTGGAAGAAGTGGCAGTTGAGACGTTTTCCCAGGTCTCCCTAAGAAATGTGTAAAGCTCCTTCTCTCTCCATAAGCGCCATCTGAGTCGTGACCCAGCGTGGGTTAGTGAGAACAGAGCCCTGGGCCGGCACGCGCCTCTCCCGGCCGTGACTGGCCCGCGTGGGAAGGTTGACTGAGGGCATGTTTAGGAGCCTTCCTGCGCTGTATTCTGGGGCGGGGGCGTCCAGGGGTGAGAGGGTCACAAGATGGAGAGAGGGAAGAGTTCTAGATGTTACCAAGTCTTTGCTGCTTGTGCTGGCCTGGGCTCTGCTGTCTCGGAGCAACATCTCCGTGAGTTCTCAGACAGACCTGGGGAGGAGCTCTCCCCACCTACTTTACAGATGGGGAGGCTGAGGCTCAGAGCCCCTGGGGGACGTGGCCAGAAGCATGCGGCTCGGGAACGACAGACCTGGGGGGGGCCCTTGCCCCGACTAGTCCTCCGGACTAGGACCCGAGGGGCGTCTGTAGCTCGGCCCAGGCCTGCCCTCTGAGCCGCCCCCACATGTGTTTTCCGGTGGTGTCGACAGGGACCTGAAGTACGGCCGGCGGCCCGAAGGGGGCAGGTGGAAACTCATGAGAACTTTGCATACCCAAGCGAGCGGAGCCCGCCACCCCGCCCGGCCCCAGCCCAGCTGCAGCTCTGCCCGCCGACACCTTTATTTTTAGATCAATTCAGGTCCCGCAGGCTGGGCTCTCCCTGCCCCGGCCACGCCAGCCTGGAGGCTCTGGGTCCGGGTGCGCTGCTTGGGGACCCTGGGATGTGCACAGGAAGCTCGCCTTGGCTTTGGCCTTGCTCTCCTCCAGCACGTAAGGTTTTTGAGGGGAAAGCTGCAATCGGATTTTATTACGTGTCTGCGGTCCCTGCTTCCCCAAAGTGAGGCTGCTGCTCATTTCGGTGAAGGGTCCCGGCACCCAGCAGCTCTGGTGCTTAATCGGTGCTGGAAAAATCCTCTCAGATACAGCATTTCCTCTTCTTTGATAGCGAGCGTGCAAGAGGCAGGCCCAGAACTGGAAAATATCTTCTGTATGTAAGTAGTTATTATTAGTCTTACTGGGGCTTGGAAAGCCCAGGCTGCTAAGTGCCCTGCATCTGCTTAAGTGCATCTACTACGCCCCCGACACCGTGCTGGGCACTCCCCTCTTTTTAATCCCTCGTGATGGACGAGGGAACCTAGGCTTAGAGGGAGGAGGTGACTTCTCCATAATTCATGCAGCCGAAACTAGAATTAGGGACCCTTGCTCTGAGCACGGCAAAGCCCCGCCCTGACATTTGTGCTGAATCACTTCGTGTGTAGGATGTAAGGAAATTACAGTGATAAAGACCAGGGTGAGTACACGAGAGTCTGTATCTGCTTGTTCCGATTCTCGAAGATATCTGATTTCCCTGTTGGGCACAGAGGGAACTGGTACTGGGGTCTCCTGTGTAGCACGGCCGGCACAAATAGATTACACCTGAGTCGCTCCACCGCCTTCCAAGGGAGGGGTTTTCTTCCCATTTCACAGATAAGAAAACTGAGCTCAGGGAAGTCCGTGAGCCGCCCCAGTCCCAGAGCCTGAGAGCCCAGGCCAGGCCTAGTCCACAGCCACACCCTCTGCCCAGGTGCCACCTACACGGGCATCTGCTTTTCTTCTCAGTTGATGGGAGGAGTCGGCAGGGCCCGAAAGGGGTCCAGGTCCCCAGTACCTGGGTCCAGTCCCCCCGCTTTGATGGTGGCCTCCCTGGCGGTGTGCGGTCTGCCAGTAGCCCACCGCATGGGTTTGATCTGCGTGCCCCACGGGAGGAGGGGCGATGAGCCATTGGATGAGCGAGCCCAGCCTGCCTGTCCGACCCAAGCACGAGAAGCTGTGGTGGGGGCACTCACCTTTCTTGGTCTCACTCTCTCTGATCATGAAGGAGCCGATCTTCGTGTCAGGCAGCTGCAGCAGCTCCTCGGCCTTGTCTCTGCCCAGCCCCTCGAACAGCCAGCTGGGGAGTAGGAAGACGGCCATGAGTGCGCGGGGCAAACCCTCCCCACAAAAGACAGGAGGGTTCGGAAATCAAGACAGAGGGCCAGTTCATGTGAAACTGTTGGGATTGAAAAGTCGAGGGCGATGGACTCTTCACTAGTTCATTCATTCATACTTCTAATCTTTCAAATCAAACTCCTTAGTACCTACTGCATGTCAGGTATTGCACTGAGTAATGAGGACACAGAGATGCATCAAACAGCCTTTCTGCCCCGGCTGGTGTGGCTCAGTGGACTGAGTGCCGGCCTGCAAACCGCAGGGTCGCCCGTTTGATTCCCAGTCAGGGCACAGGCCTGGGTTGCAAGCTAGGTCCCCAGTAGGGGATGCACGAGAGGCAACCATACATGGCTGTTTCTCTCCCTCCCTTCCCCTCTCTCTAAAAAAAAGAGACACAAAACAAAAAACAGCTTTCTTATCTCCTTTCTCAGATGCCACCTGGACTGGGCCTGCTCTGTACTAGGTAATCCGTGAGCATTCTAAAACTCGATAAGGTGCCTGTTTGGTAGTTCCCCGGGTGTCTCTCTCCCTTCCAGTCTAGCTACCCAGCCCCTTCCTCACTGCCCCATGAGGGCAGGGGCTCTGGCTGTGCATTGGGGTTCCATTTTTATGTCCAGGTCATCGAGCTTGGTATACATTTGTGAATGAATAAATGGACACAAGAAAGAAAGAAAGAAAGAAATGGTGGTGCCTCATTTCATCAACATAACAAGCACCATCTGACATTCGTTGTGTTTCCTCCTTGCCTTTTTTTTCCCCAACCTATTTTAAATACAGTTCTCATTGCTGTGTGCGGTCACGTGTGTTTCTTGCTTTTTTCACTTAAAAGCCGCCGTAGAGCGGGACCCGGCGTGCCCGTGGAGCGCGCCCCCGCCGCAGGAGGGCCGGCGCTGCGGGTGTGTGTCGGGGGCAGAGCTCCGTGCACCAGGCAGTCCGTGTTCCCAGCGGACGCGCCCTCGCTCACGCTGCAGAGCAGGCCTGGCCGGGCCTCCGTGTGGGAGGAAATGCTTTGTTAGCAGCTGGCGGCGGTGCACTCAGACCATTTGTACATCCTTTTTTTCTTTTTCTAACTGCTTGCTGTGTTTCGGTGAACAGACCCTGGCTTTTAATCGGAGGATCAGAATTAATGTGGTAAACATTAATACTCTGCTGTTTCTCAGCCTCTCACATCCCCCATGGCACTCAAGCTGGCCACCGACGGGGCCGGCTGGGTGCCGCCGAAGCACCGCGTGTGTGAGGACGCACAGACCTGACACCGGGTCCTGTTCATCTATGTACTGGGCTTCTGTTGTCAATAGGCCAAATAGCTTAACTGCTCCTTAGTTCTGCAGAATGGTTTAGTCCAACTATTTTAGTTGAGGTGACATTCATCCTTTCAAGTCCTGACATGAAATCCCACTAACAAAAATGAAGACAGTCACAGTAGGCACGTGCGCCTAGGAAGCATGGGCCATGTACCGTGTTCAGCACTTGGAAACTAACCCTCTTATCCATGCAGTAAGCCAAGTGTATTATCATCTCTCTCTCGCTGATGAGGTTACTGAGGGTCAGAGCGATGGCTTTGTCCAAGTTCCTCTGTGTCAGCACCCGCTAGAGCTGGAACCGGAACGTGTTTTTCTGGGACATCCCATTTCATAACCAGTGGACTGCACTGCCTCTCTGCCTGTGCAATGTTTTAGGGACATTTAGTGCATCGACTAGACTGGAAGCTCCATGCCATCGTGACTACATCTCAGTCGTCTGGCTTCCTCGCCAGCCCCCGGTCCTGGCCGCACTCAGCACCTCAGCCTCAGTGTGAAGGTGTTGAGGCAGGTTGGCTCAACAAATGAATGGATCGGTGACACCGAGGGTCGAGGAGAGTCACGTGACTCGCCTCTCTTGTAGAACACAACTCTGGGGGCAGCTGCTGCCCCGTTTCTGCTCACCCTCGTCCTCCTGAGCATGGGAAAGGCTGTGGCAGTCGTAACCCAAACCAGGAACGCCACACGCAGGTGCGCTGAATCACGCGCTGCGCGGTGTTCGGCCTTCTGCCCCTGCAGAGCCGCGTGTGGCGTGCGGGTCCTTCTCCGAATCCAGTTACTTCTGGGCCCTCCAAATACAAACAGTCCTTCCTTCTTTCCTTCTTCTTCCTTCTTTCCTTCTTCATTTCCTTCCTTCCTTCCTCCCTCCCTGGTGTGCACGTCATGGCCAACGTCTGACCTTGGTAGCTTGACAGATGTGGAGACGGTGGCTCGGGAGGTCATGTAACTTTTCCAAAACTCTTGTGTGGAAGTCAGGGGGCAGAGCCACACACACCCCAGCCCGGGGGTGCTGGCCTCCACAGCCACCCTCCAGGCGGCGAGGCCTCCCCCACACAACCGCAGGGCAAAGCGGTGTGCGTGGTTCCTCATCCTCCATGCCTGATTTTTTTTTTAAGTCTCTCCTTTTCTGCTCGATTCTCCGTTTGTCAAGTTGGATACGTAGCGTTTCTGGTGCTCAGTGTCCGTTGCATATGATTTGATAAGAACGTGGCGGATGGGTGCCGAGTGCTTACTCCGGTGCCAGGCGTTGTTCCAAGAATTGTCCGTGCACTATTACCCCATCTCCTCTTCCTAACGACCCTACGCTTCGGTCACACCGCTCTGTATTGCTGTTTCTATAATTCTGTGCTGTGATCGCTAGCAGACGGGCAAGGAAAGGAAGCTGATGCACCATCTTGCACGTCCTGCCTACCGTCACAGCCAGTGAGGGATGGAGGCGGGACTGGAGCCGGGGCAGGCTGACTGGGCCATTGGACCGACTGCATCCCTGTTTTTCCTGGGTGCTAACTGCCATGCGCCAGGAACGCCAAGTTAGAGCTGAAAGGCCTACCCCCCTTGGTCCTACTGAAGGGGCCACTGAGTTTTAGACAGTGGGAGGGGCTGGCCCAAGACGGCACCCTTCCCCATGAACCGTACTGAGATAGAAATGACTTTCTCAAACCAATGCCTTCCTTTCCCCTCCAGCAGGCTGGGATCCCTCTGTGTACACGCACGAGTCATTAGCACAAATACCACGCTGTATTGATGGCCCTTGAGACCTGTACTCACCCGTGGTAAACTCTGGCCACGCATATCCCAGGAATGTAACTCTCCCGGCCAGTGCTGAGGGAGATGGCTTTCCACCAGCCCCCTTCGCTGCAAGAACGAGAACAGGCAGGAAACCGTCACAGCTAAGTAGCAACATGAATGAATGAATGAATGAATGAATACACAGAATAACCAGGTTGAACCTGGGGTGCATTGGAACGTTACTTTTTAAAGATCTATCATTGGCCAAGTTGCCCAAGATTTCTCCATAGGAAGATTTAGTTTTTAAGTACACCCCACCCCCATTCCACACTAAGTAGGAAATCTTCCCACGTGCTGGCGACAGCCCCCAGAGACCAGCAGCAGATGCTTCCAGCTGATGTCCCACAACTGGAGGCTTTTAAGAAATAAGTGTGTGCTTGTACTGATTCATACCCTGTGATCAAGACAGTTTCACATGCCCGTGTCCAAGTAGACTTAAATAGAAGGGGATTCGAACCCCGGTTTGCTCTGCAGCGTATTTCGATTCAGGGAGAGACAGCGGGACGGAAGGCAATGCTGTTCGTTTACCAGGAGCACTTTCTCAGACCCCCGGGTCCTTCTTCCCCGGTCTGCACTGGTGACTGACACCAGCACCCCATGCGCAGTGGGGGATGCGGCTGATGTGAGAGGCAGAGTTTGGATCACGAAGGATCGATTTCAGTTGTCACCCAGTTGGCAGTGGGGAGCCACTGACGGCTTCAGGACGCTGGCAGCGTTGAGGGGGATAAAGCCATAGGGACCTCTGCATGGGCCAAATGCCTCCCCTCGCACTAGGGCAGGGCCCGTGTGGGATTGGACAGCTACAGCTGAAACCTGCCCATCCCCTCCCTGCAAATGGAGTTCATCCTCCTGGAGAGTATTGTACAAGTCTGTGGAAGCCGACTCACTCAGAAATCACGCGCAGTTTCTCTCCGCGGCGGAATATTGGGGGGCTGATGTCAGGAGACGGGTAGTCACTCAGCACGGCCAGGTAGTCGCTGTCCAGTCCTGGGGACACAGGGACAATCGGTATTCTTTTTCACAAGGAGCTCAAAGGGGGGTCCTGGGAGGGGCGGCTGCAAAGACGAGTCCCTCCTGGGAACTTTGCAGCTAGAGACGACCGACTTATTCTGAGACGGCAGTTTGTACAGTAGGCCCTCCTCTCTTCTGGGATGGGGGCGCCTGCGGGGTCCCTGTGGGTCAGGCCTGCCTCGGCCCTGGTGGTCTCATCTGAGCAGAGGGACCCAGCGGTCCGTGGGCTGCAGGCACAAGACCTGCCTCAGGGTCCACCCCCGTGTCTACTGACTCGTGCGACCTCGGTCAAGTCCCCCAAGGCCCACCAGACCCGGTCTCTCAGCCTTGAAGCGGGGCTGATGACACCCCACTCCAGGGTCCTTATGAGATGAGATGGACATGTGTGGTGCCACCTTGTCAACAACAAGGGGCTCTGAAAACACCCCTTCTTAGTGTCACTGCCCTGGGTGCCCCCTGTGGGCCTCGAGGGCCTCACACGGATAACATCATGGGTGTTGGAGGTCAGGCTACCTGAGCTCCGAGGGCCCATCAGACCCTGGAAACTGACTCTGAATCTCAATGAAGCACCTCTTCCTCCTAGAACCTAAGGCACCACGTTGGGGATCTATTTAACAGAGACTTCAGGGGCGGGGGTGAGAGAAAACTTCAGTGCTTTTCATCATTGAAAGTTACTGTATATCGAAAGTAACTCTGGTGAGGTTCTGAGAAGGAAAGTGCCCGCCTTCCCAGACACGAGCACAGCTCGCCGTGCAGGAGAGAAGCGGCGATAAGATAGGGATCAGTTTCTCGTCCTCGAGCCAAGGGCTCGTCTCGCAGCCTTAGTGATTTGCTCTAATTCCGGTGCATTGGATTCAGGGTGACACTGGGGCACCTTACAAACCATCAAGTACAGTAATTGTTTGCTGTCCCCCCATCGTTGGCTGGGCAGCCGAGCTCAGAATTTTGGGTGACATTTGTTCATTCATTGACCATTATTCACTGAGCGCCTCCCCTCGGCCACGCATGATGGACACAGGGCTCCCTGCTCTGATGGAGCCCATGTTCTAGACCCTTCTGAAGAGTACACAAGTGATGGGAAGAGGGGCCCTTCCCTGCCCCGTTCACCCAGCAACACCTGGAGAGCCCAGCACTCGGGCACGGCAGCCTCGGTGGCCCCTACAGGCCACTTTCTATGACCCAGTCTCCCCCAGGCAGGCCGGCCAAGTCAAAGGAGAGCTTAAGGACTGGGACGAGTAAGAAAGGGGAATGAGGCCTTTTCGACATAGGATTTGTTTATCAGCCGACACATGAGTGAGTCACTTGGGGAAACTGAGTTGCAGAGAGGGAACCGTCGCCGGGTGGGCGATGGAAACCAAAAGTGATTCACGGGGGCAGTGGTCATGGAAAGGGGTCCCTCCCTGAGCCTGTGGGGAGACCCCCCTCACGTTCTGCATTGCCGAATTAACAAAAGGGGTCCTTCTGGGTGTGTAGCTCAGACTCCACCCCAGAAATCAGAGGCAGCGCTGATGAGTGTGTATGAGTGAGTGTGTGTGTGTGTGAGTGTGTGTGTGTGTGTTGGGCTTGAAGGCAGAAGCCCTGAGTTCTAACAAGAGGTGGGTCCAGACTTGGTGGGGCATGAAGCGTATGTAAATTTGGATGTCCTCTCTGAGAAAAAGAATGTGAAGTTGCAAATACAGAGTGTGGGACAGGCCCCAGAGAGGCGCCCTGCCAGGGAGGGGGCCTAATGTACACGGGTTGTGCGGCTCCCCAGCCACTCTGCCCCGAGCCGGAGGCTGACTTTTCCAGCCTGAGTGTGGCCGCGTCCTTCCGCACGTGGGCCTGGGTTAGTCTGGGAAAGGAGGGTTTGGAAACAGCCTTCGAGGTGGAAATCGGGACAAACAGCCCCATCTGTGGGCAGCCCCCCTGTGGACTGCTTCCGGAGCAGAGCAACAGGCACTTCCATCTCCACTGGTTGGTCCCTGCATCCTCAGGGCTTGTGCCCTCGGCCCAGGACCCGTCGGGCCCTTCCCTCTCTCATTCCTCCCACCTCCATTCCTCCCACCTCAGGGTCTCCTCCCGGAGGGCAGGCTTTCCTTCCTGCTAGACCCCTCGCGCCCCCTGCCACCCCGGCTTTTCCCTGGAGCCGTTACTCCAGGTCAGGCCATAGTTTTGAGTTTCTGTGACTGTCAGCGGCATGACCGTGAAGCTGAGGAGCAGCTGTCTGGTGGCCCCGGGCCCAGCACCGGGCCCAGCACTGTGCCCGCACCATCAAGGATGCTCGAGGCAGTGGGGAGAGGTGCCAGTGCTCCTGGGTCCTTCCTAGCTGCCACGGTTGGTAAAGCAAGCAGGAGAAGCACCCCTGGCGTGCGGCAGGCGGCGTGGGGAGCGGGTCGTCTCAGAACCGGCCCCTGGAAAAAACGAGTGTGGACAGGAGAGCCGCTGCGGGTGGCATCTGGGCCCCTAAGGGAGCCTCGGCCTCGAGCGTGCGTCTGTGGACCGGCCGTGGCTTTGATCTCCGACTCCAGAGTGAGACTGTGAAACAGAGCAGCCGTCTTTCCTAACGTCAGAGCCAAAAACTAGCAGAAACAAAAACAAAAGCAAAACCCCGCGACAAAAACAATGGTTCCAAGGGTGGGTGGTGAAGAGGCAGGCTCCAGGGGCTGGAGTGTTTCAATTTCGCAATAGCAAAGGTGAGTTTCCTGTGGAATTTCCCGTAATAACAAGGTGTTTATAGTTAATAGCGCCTAAACATCAATCAGATAAGTCTTTCACCGGGGCTTTTGCTTCAACGTAAGCACCGCCTTCACGTGGCCCTTTGCACGAGATCAGGCCCACTGTCACCTTGTCACCAGTGTCAGGAAAACAGACAGACGGGGAGAAGACACTGGGATTTGTTAGCAGTTCTGAAGGAAGGGCGGCCCTCCCACAGGCCGTGGGTGGCGGGACCCCACCTAAGTCATCCCTGAGCTTTGGCCCCCGCAGCACAACACACACTGAGGTATGCTTGTCAGGGTCCAGTGTATTGTCACACGTTCCTGGAGCCCCCGGCATTGGACTTGAACCAGATCAGTGGGTGACCTGGAGGAGCGCTGGGGAAGCTGCAGGAATTATTGTGGATGGCAGATAAGGCAACACACGAAGTGACGAAATATGTGCCAGGAATGAAAAGAGAAACCCAGAGAGGATTTTCAGAAGAGAGAGTGGGCTTTGGAATCAATCAGACCTGCCTTAGATCCCACCTCCGCCACTTAATAGCTCTGCGATTTGGGAAGAGGTTTATTTTTAACTAATCTGAGCTTGATCTCTTTATGTATAACAATGGGAAACATCAAAACGGCCTCGAATGGGCTGGTTGGGACCAGCAGGCGTCCGGAGCCCACCTCGGTCAGCGTGCCTCCCACCCCAGCACCATTCATGTGCCATAGGGCGGGTTACCATTCCCCAGTCCCGGACCCACTGCAGCCACGGCAGCCCGCATTCTCAAAAGCCTCTTAGTCACGTACGTTTGAAAATACTCTTATCTGCTAAAAACAAACTCCATGTGGTGAGAACAGAAGACGAAATTCAAAACACTGAATATCTGCTGATAGCTTAGCTCAAAAATGAGTCAGACCGAACAAAATGTACAAAAGTGTAAAAATAGAAGACGGATCCAAAAAAGGAAGGAAACCCAGGCAGAACTCACCAGCCACAGATATTACGAGGTCAAAGATGAGAGCCCCCTCCCTTTTTACAGCATTATTATTTCTTGGAGCATTGTCACTATTTCTTTTGAGACGCTGGAAACCTTTTAGTAGGTCTCGTGTGCAATCACCCAGCAAACACAGGCGTTCATTAGGGAACGTCTATTCTTGCTTAAAGGCTGAAGAAACCAAGGCTGGGGGAGTTTGAGTAACACGTCCAGGAGAGAGTATGGAGATTTCTAAATCGATGGTCATGTCACAAAGCCACACGGCTCTCCTTGGCGCTGAATTACCAGGCTCCCCCCAGTTAACACTTGATCCTTGACAAGTCAGGACAAAGGCTAGGTTAAATGAGGCGTCAGAACTGGCACAGCGGCTCGGGGGAGTCGGGGGGCAAGGACGGAAGGCCAGCGATTTCAGCTTCTGCTCGTGCCTCCCTTGGGTCACGCCCGAGCTCATGGCCTCCCGAGGGCTCAAAGCAGGCCCTACTTTTTGTAGCTTTCCCAGGAAACACACGCACATACGACTGACCAATCAGACAGGGCTGGGCAGGCTGGCCTGGGGAAGGTCCAGCCCAACAGGCCACCACAGAGCACGGCCTGCGCCTCAGTTTCCTCAACTGCGAAGTGGAGAGGATAAAGGTGTTGATCTGCTGCGGCCGTCGTGAGAACTAAGTCTTGCTGTGGGTAAAGCACCTGGCGTCGTGTCTAGAGCGCTCTGGGCCACAAGTAACTGATCATCCCTGATTCGCAAGCGAGGACAGAGAACCCGGCAGAGACAACCGCGGAATCCCGTCTCTCGCTGGGTGTTTGTGTAAGGGCCTCACTGAAAGCTAGGTCCATGGTCTGCAGGCTTAGGGGTTTGAGGTGCACTGGCGGCTTGCCAGCCATTAAGTGTGCTGGTCCCGCCCACCGTCACTGGATTCTGATGAGCAGGCCTGGAGTGGGGCCTGGGAATCTGCATTTGATGGCTTCCCAGGGGAGCTGAGGCTAGGCTCTGAGGACCACTCCCTGAGATGTGCCAGGCTGAGTCTGAGACTTCCCTGCCCCCGTCTTCCTCCCCAGAACCCCGCCCACCCCTTTTTCCACAAGGGCAGTGCCCTTGAGGCTATGTAAATACACTGCTTAGCATGTTTCCATCCTTGTGCAGAAGGGGGTCCGCACAGCAATGGCTGGGGTGGCGGCTCCCCCCGCCACCCCATCAGGGAGGCCTCACTTTAGGTCGGGTCATGTAAGGGTGAGAATGGACCAGGGGTACAAGACCCCAGTGACGTGACTAAACTCTCTCTTTATAAGACAGACATGCTTGGTCTCCCCGAGACACGGGCATTCCCTAGGTTCCAGGCTGGACTGCCTGTGTCTGATGCAAAGCAGGCGTCTGGAGCATGCGTAGAACGGTAGGGGAAAACGAGCTGTTCGGGATGCTGGCAAACACGCATGGAGTTCTCCATTGTACGGCTTCATAGTTTTGTGAGGGGATGGCCTTCTCAGACGCAGCCCCATGCATGCAGAGAACCCCAAGTGGAGTTGGAAAAACAGGCTTCCACTCACATTTGTCAGCGAGCTCCCTTGTGCCGTGCTCTGGCCCATGAGGGAGGGATCATTCTGATGTCAGAGAGCTGAGTCCTGCCTCCCACAGGCCGAGTGACTTGCCTAAGGCCCCACGGCTTCCGGGGCACAGTACCAGCAGCTCCACAAGGTCATTGGCCTCTGAGGCCTGCCCTATTTCTGCAAGTTCTGCTACCTCTTTGACTACTGTGATGTCAGTCTCTGGGAACTAGACCAACCAGGAATGTTCCAGGAAGCTCAGTTTAGGAGAAGAGTTACAGTTCGGGTTTGAGGGGACAACGAGCTCCTGAAAGCTTGGAAAATTTGTCTGTCTTAAAAGTCTACTGGTTGGCCTTCCGAGGGGCTTTTGGCGCTTAACTCTCTGTTGCTCCTGCTCATGGCGAGGAGGCCCCGAATGTGGGGGGGACTGAAGCAGCAGCCCCTCGCGCCCCCTCCGGGCACCTGAGACTAACCAGGTGAATAGGCACCTGGGTGAGCTGAGGAGGTGCGTGTTCCGTGAAAGGCCGAGCCTTTTGCTTCATTTGGATAAAGGCTAATGAATGCAGCACCAACGGTGCCACGTTCTTCTCCCTCATCCCCGTAGGTGTCAGAGAAAAGAGGAAATCGAGTAAGGGCTGATCACAAGGGGAACTTTTGAGGGGTGGGGGATGGAAAAGCCACCCGCCGGCCCTTGATGTGGTTGCCTGGATTACAGACCGGGTCTGACCTGGGGAATTCTCTACCGGGGGGGTGGAGGGGTGGGGAGACCCCTCTGCCTCCTCTCTCGAGGTGACCTCCCACCCACACAGTGGAAAAAGAGAAACTTACTTCATGACGATTTGCATGTAAAAACTAAAGGCAAATGAGCGAGTGTTGGAGGTCTGTGTTTTCATGGGGGTTGCTCAGGCATGCAGACCCCCTTGGCCCCAGTGTGAGAGGCGACAACGAGAAACGGGTTTGCTGGGCGGGAGCCCACTGAGCATGCCCGGGCCCTCGGCATCACCGTGTCGGTTTTCTAGCAGTGGCCGTGACCTGGGAGGGAGCGTGGCTTGAGCGGGTTTGGAGAAGTTGGGAGGAGGGGCCGGGCTTTCTCCCAGCCGTGGCGGGCTTGGCAGCTCCGCACAGCCCTGAGCTCTGCGTGGGAGGCAGGGGCCCCCTGCTCGTCAGAGGCCCCGGGGGCACATACTCTGCTCCGCCGCGTCTCACGGCTCTAGCTCCTCTGTCCCAGGAGCTCTTCCTTTCCCCTCTTTCACTGGGGTGGGGGCAGTTACTGGGCTAGAAAGGGGGGCCACTCCTAGTGCCTGCAGCTGACACGGGCGGGGAGCAGGGTGGCGGGGTCCCCCTATACCCCCATGGGGACGTCTGAGGGGCCGTGAGGCCCAGCAGAGCCTGGCTGTCTGCATTTTGGAAAAAGTGAGAAGGCTGCCTCTTTAGGGGCCACGGAGGTCATGGAGTGAGCAGCAGGAAGGGGCAGGGCGGGAACCTGGCTCTGTCCACTCCCGCACTGAGCCGCGGCCTGGCAGGCGCTCCGGTGAACATCTGTGCCTGGGGCCGTGGCACACGGGGCGTGGGGGGTTAGGCGTGGTCACCTCTGTGAGCAGAGGGAAGCCAGGCCCTGAGTGCTGTGCTAAGAAAGGGAGGAGGGAATGTCCTAAGGTGTCCTAGTGACTCAGCCCGGGGACATCGGTGGATCACCTGGCCTCCTGGCCACCCCTTCCCAACAACCTAGAGGACCCATACAGTGTGTGCCCCAGCGCCATGCCTGCCAAATAAAGCCAGGCTGTTGGAAGCGATCGGCACCGTGAACCCAGAGCATGGTGGATCTTACTCCGGGCCATCCTCTCCTGCTCGCTGGTGTCCCGTCCCAGCTCTCCGGCCGGCCCCCGAAGGACTGTCGCTTCGGGGGTCTCGCTCCACCTGGCATCTCTGGGAAAGGCTGACCTTTGTCATCACTGATGAACCTGGGACATTGTGCCCTCCCTGAGAACGCCTGACCCTTGTGACCCTACCCACGGAACACAGAGTTTCTTTGTTTTCCGGGAGATTTCCTAGGTCTAGCGTCTGACTTTGTCAAGTCACATCACCACGAAAGCCCGAGCAGAGCTTTGGTAACACGGATTACGTGCCCGTGATGCCATTATGCGCATGACAACGTTGAAGCACAGGCTGGCCGGGTCAGTGGCAAGCGAGAGCCTAGCTTCCAGAGCAAGGCCCACCTGGGTGGGAATCCACAAAGAGCCCACGTTCCCGCGGTGAGCCTGCGTTTCCTCTGCCTATAAAGCGAGGGCATTGAACCAGCCCTTCTCAGGGGCTCGCCCCCAAACGCCAGCAGATCGGCACCCATCCAGGGTGCCACTGCCCGGTCCTCTTAAACATTTCATTGTGACAGAGCAACCTATGCGCAACACGAGGGACCCGTGTGCACCCACTGCTCTGTCCACACAGTGGCCAGCACCCCCGTCACCCCGTCTTTGCCCCGAGCGCGTGTAGGGCAGGGTTAGGCAGGGAGCAGCCAGACTTACCGTCCGGGCAGGGCAGAGTCCTCTCGGGAGGCGCCGGGGTGGACCTCACGCTGTTTCCCATCTCGCTCGCTCCCGGGGCTGTGGACGGCTGGCGAGGCCTGCGACACAGGGGGTACACACAGACAGTCAGCCACGCGCCCAGCCTGCCGGGTGGGGAACCGCCCGGGTCACGGCGCATCGTG
Source organism: Phyllostomus discolor (assembly GCF_004126475.2). Taxonomy (NCBI): domain Eukaryota; kingdom Metazoa; phylum Chordata; class Mammalia; order Chiroptera; family Phyllostomidae; genus Phyllostomus; species Phyllostomus discolor. The sequence goes on from NC_040909.2 coordinate 134,265,838, forward strand.
CCTCATGGTTCAGGCGGCTTGCTCTTCAAGGGTGGCTGTTTTCATGTGCAGATGAGGTTCGAGAATGCTGGTTACATTTACACAGTGCGAGTTCTTTTATCAAGGGAATGACAGAGAAAAACCGCAGAGAGGGAAGTTGCTAGCAAATGCTGTTGGTGGCGAAAGTTTCCATTCCCCTGCATGCCGGGTGACAGAGAGCTGCCAGCCGTGTTTGTGTGAGAGCCTCGGAGGGTCACGTGGCCCGTGGGGCCTCTCACTCCCAAGGCTGTGCCCTGGGCTCCTGGCACCCGGCGCCCAGCACTGCGCTGGACGCCGCTTTCCGACCCAGACGGGGCGGGCGGGGGGCTTTCCGCTGCACCATTCTCTCTTCTGTTCGAGCTCCCCAGCGTGGCCGAACAGACGGGGCAAAAGGAGAACTCCACAATACAACCTCAAATGTGCTGCGTGCGTCACAGTTTTACATCTGCCGGTACTTTTTAAAAAGTTGTTTTCCAGCGCCAGTTGATAACACGATATTATATTAGTTTCAGGTGCACGGCATAGCGATTTGACATTTATAAACCCTACGAGGTGATCACCCTGAGACCATACGTAGTCATTACAGTAGTATTGACTGTATCTGCTATGTTCTACTTGACAACTCGGTGACTATTTTTGTGACCGGCGATTCGTACTTCTTAATCCTTTCCCGTTTTTTATTCAGCCCACCAACCCCCCTCCTAGCTGGCGACCACCAGTTTATTCTCTCTGCTGGGAGTTTGTTTCGGTTTTGTCTGTTTATTTCATTCTTTAGATCTCACATGTAAGTGAAATCATGTGCTCCTTGTCTTCCCCCGTCTGACTTATCTCGCTGAGCTGAACGCCCTCCAGGCCCATCCGTGTCGTGGCAAATGGCAAGGCTTCATTCTTTTCTATGGTTCAGTAACATTCCATTGCACTGTACAGTGAAATCTGTACAGATTTCATTGTATACCTTCGATTATTGTCAAGTCCCTGCATCCTAACCCCAATGCAGTGAAGGAAACAGAGTCTCAGAGAGGGCAGGGGACTTATCTAAGGTCACACAGCACGTAACCTGTAACCACGGGGCTGGGGTTTGAACCACAGATGCTCAGTCTCTGGTTTGTTCCATAATGGTTCAGGTTCTGTATTGGAACACACAAGCTAGGTGACCTTGGACACATAACGACCTCTTCCTGCCTGTTGTGGGGAATAGTAAGAAAATGACATCAGGTCGTGGCTGCAAAATGGATGGGTAAACCATGAGAAACACTTAGCATGACCCGACAGAAAAGCCCACGCGAGTTACCGCCATTCCACACGCCTTTTCTGATCGTCCCGGAAGATGAGCATTCAGACTGTGGGCCTCACGCAAGGGCCTCAGAAAGGGACTCAGGTGACCGCAGAATAAAGCCGCCCTCCCCGCTGCCTGGAGCCCAGAGGCCACACCCTCAGCTCTGCAGCATCCGTCTCCTGGGGACAGCGAGGAGGGCTGGCGGCAGCCTGCCCCGCCCCAGCGCCCCCACCTCCACCCCCGCCCCACCAGGTGCAGCCCATCTAGAGACTCTCGCGCTGTCTCCTGTTCTCTGTCTGCCATTTGGGATCAAGGCCTCGGGCCTCTGAGAGGGTCCAAAAGTCAGCCAGGCCCACCCCACTCGGCCTCAGGGCCTTCCTCCGCGCACTTCCCCCCAGACTGTGGTGGGACGCGCTGTGTGCTCTCCAAGCGAGGCCTCCCAAAGGCTGCGCCACTTCCTTCTTGAGAGGAGGAAGGGAGACGGGATGCTCCATGGATTAGGGAACAAGGAAACCCAAAGCGAGGGCTTTCTGGAAGTGAATATGTTTCAAATGTTTATATGAACCACTGGTCAGTTATAACTCAAAGGAATATAATATAATAGAAAGGTGCTGCTCTTGAGGTGATTACAGAGTTTGCAAAAACCATGAGCTCATTCTGCACCGTAGACGGTGTGGCCGGAACAGGCCTCGCGTTCAAAGTTAAGAATTCTGTCTCACTCTGACCGCCCTGGTCTCTGAGCCCAGAAACAGCAGGGCAGCGGGTGAGGGTGAGCCGCTCCTGATGCGAGGCTGGCCCTTCTTTCTCCACCATGCCTGCCCCGCCCCGAATATAGCCAAGGGGACACCCGTGACCCCGGCAGGGCCTCTCCTGCAAGCTGGCACTGGCAGGCTTTCACAGCATCGGCCTGGCTCCAGCGGCAGGGACGAGTTTCCTCGGTCCCCAGCCCCTAGCCTGTTGCACGAAGGCAAGAAAAACAGTGCTCCAAAAGTGTGCTTGGGACCCATGCCTGGCAGAAAGACAAGAACCTCTCCCCTGCAGTCCGGCAGACACTCCCCAGGGGTCTGCCCTGCTGGGCACTGAGCCCGCCCCTCCTGAAAGGCAGGCCCCCGTGATCCCACCCCCTCAGGTGTGTCGGGGCAAGAGCAAAGCCAGCAGCCTCTGACTCGGAGGAGCTGACAGCCACGTAGTGTGCACAGATGTCCCACTGAGGCCTCCCTCCGTCTCTGTCCTATTCCCAGTGCCTTCCTGGAGCCCACCAGTCACCCCGTCCCCCGGCCTCCCCGTCTGTCATTGCCAAGGCTGTTGGCCTGCTGCAGAAAGCTGCCGGGACCTGTGCGGCGAGGCCCTAGCAGGCCCATCTTGCAGAGATGACCTTGAACCGTGTGTGCAGGCCTCCCCCACCTCAGTCTCTCTCGTGTCCCCGTACCGCAGCACACTGCACTGTCCCCCCGCTCTCCTAACAGTGCCACCCTCTTTCCTATCGCCTGGCACTTGGTGTCAGGGACCAACAAAGACAGAGGATTGCTCCTTTAACCCTGTGCCCAGGGCACCTGCTCGTGGTGTCATACCGCACCCCTCCAGACACCCCCGGGCCCCGTCCCCCTGGCCTGTCTTCTCTTCCCCCCTGCCCCATCCTCTCCTCTGAGCCACTGCCAAGCAGTGGCCTCCGGTTCTCATGTCCACCCCAGCCCTCCCTGTACACCGCAACCCCTGCACACTCCTCGGGAAAAGACCTGGTTACCCGTGCAAGTGAGCTCTGACTTCAGCACTCCTCCAACAGCTTGGTAACCCTCAGACATCCGCGTGCGCGTCGGGGGGACTCACGGAATCTAGCACAGGGTGAAAAAGACTCAAAACTTGCAGTTTTCAGCTGGGAATGCTGAGGGCCCTCCAAGAAAAGAAACCTACCCGGGGTCAAGAGATGAGAAAGGTGCAGTAGGTCCCAGGCGTCTGGGGTCTTGTACTCCGACACGCGCCCTCGCCCTGTCTGTCTGGCGGTCCGCGTGCGGGCCGGGGCCGGGGCCCAGGCTCACCACATCCCGCACTGGTCAGAGAAGCCCACCCGGCGCACCAGCCCCTCAGTGGCGCTCACCGGCTTCCCGTGGTCTCCAGGAAGGAGTTAACTTCTCCGAAAGAGACAGTGATTGGATAAGAGTGAGAAATGCCCCAGAGAATGAGAGCCGGAGTCTCCCTAATGAAATGGCTGAACAATTTGATTTCATCTGTGACAGTTTTATGCAGGAGCCGGAGGTGGGAGAGGGTAGGAGACATAATTGCTTCGAGAAACAATGAGGAGAGGGCAGAAGAATGAAATAAGTTAATTAACTCTGGCGCTAAAAATTCTTGATCCCGCTCCCGCTTGGCTTTGTGCTGTCCGAGGGTCAGAGCTGATCTCCCTGCCCCTTATCCCACCCCCCACCCCCGCACCAGCCTTCGGAGCAGCGCTGTCCTCTGTGCGTGAACTCGGGCCTCTGTGTGTTCCTCTTGCAAAATGAGAAGAGGGGAGAGGATTCTCTCCAAAGAGAGAGCCACTTAATTAACTCTAGCAATCAAGACTCAGTGACTTTTGGAACATTATTAATAAGAGAGAAAGACCGTCGTCCCTTTCGTATGATGTCCCGTTAGACAGAAAGCAAATTTTGTCTTTCTGTCTGTCCGGGTCAGGGGAGGCAGTTCGCGTGTGCTCCCCGGCCAGCCCTCCTGGCGGGCCGTCAGCAGCCGCCATTGCGTTCAGTCCTCCTCCCAGGCAGCGTCCCCGCCACCCCAGGCGGAGAGCGGTTCCTGCTCTGCCTCCCCCGTGGAGGTCAGCCAGGGAGCTCGGCAGCGCAGGGGCCCACCTACCTCTCCTGCCTTCAGAACCCGTGTCCTTTCCCCGGGGCCACGCTTCGTCTCTCCATGGGGACGAGATCACCAAGAACTGGGGTCAGCGAACGGCGGGCCACCGTGAGAGGGGACGCACGGTACGGAGGGGTCACGGCCGGCAGGGAGTTGCCGGCAGGAATGTGGGACGTGCCTGCGCCGGCGAGGTTTCTGCCGGACCAGCCCGGGGCCCCTCTCAGCGTGTGCTCTGCATTATCTCGTAAACACAGGGGTCAGGGTCCCCGGGACCTCGCTGTTGGAAGGGAAGGTCACCCGAACCGCTTCACAGCGTGCCAAGGGGGTGCTCCACCAAGGGCAGGCAGGCCTGGACTCTAGTAAAACCAGGGGCGGCTGAAACACTGTGGTGACGGTGGGAATGTGCAAACCCACTCAGGGACTCAGTCCCCCCTTCGGCCTCTGAATGTCTCCTGCAAAGGGTGACGGCCCCCAGCCCACTCGCAGGATTTGCTTCGAATGTGCACGGGGGAGGCCACAAGTGGGGCTCTCCCGCTCACTGTAGCCCAACCCCAGCAGCCTTCCCAGAACCTCGGCCCCACCTCCTTCCCAGCGGTCTGCTCTCGCCCCACACCCGGCGGGGCTGAGCCCTGTACAGGGGCCGCGCTCTGGGTGGCTCGCAGCGTAGCTCCACAGCACAGGTGAGGTAAAGGAGGGGACCTGTCCGAGGCCACAGGACCAGGAAGAGGGAGGGCTGGGGTTCACGCCAGGTGTGGCTGACTCCGAAACCGGTGGTCTATGAGTGCAACAGGAAAGTGATTTTCAAAAGTCATCAAAGCACCCATTGGGGACGATAAACTTCTGGGTGACTCTTTAGTGCAAGGGACACAGAGGTGCCAAGGGGCCTTGTGGATGTCAGGCGGCAATGTTTGGAAGCCCAGGCCTGGGGGTCTGGCCGTGGGGAGTGGCAGGGACAGGAGGGGGAGCCCGGCTGTGGCCCGCTCGGATCTTGGCAGTCAAGGCCACTGTCCGGTGTCCGGGCATGGTCGGGGGCCGCGGTGAGCCATAGGGAAAACGTCACAGCACCATTTGAAAGGATGGTCATGCTCTGGGGGAAAGGAAAGAAAAACTAGATATGTTGGCACCATCCCGATTTTATAAATCTTTGATGCACACATGTAAAAAATATTAAAGGAAATTATTCCCAAGATGTCTCCGAGGTGAATTTACCTATTTTTTACACCTTTCTGAGATCTCCAGGTTTCCCCCTACATGCATGAGCAGAGCCTGGGAAGATGAGGGAGACGCGAAAGGTTTTTTAAGAGCAGGCCAGACTGCGTTCAGATTCCAGCGACTGCCCGCCCTGGCTGGCGGTGTGTCCCGTGGGGAGTTACTGCACTTCTCCGAGCCTCGAGTTTTCAAATCCATAAACTTGAGGTCCAAGTACATGCCCTGCAGGACTGTTCCGAGGACTAAATTACAGATTATATCCAGTGCAAAGATTAGTTTGGCGAGAAAGGATAGCTAAAGGTTTACCAAAGCCAAGTCCTCCAGGGGCTGGGGGTCAGCCGGCTCACTGCCCACCCTCAAGGCCCTCACATACAATGGGGAGAGGCTGGGCCAGACAGTGATTCAAAGCCCTTTAGCCTCAGCTGTCCCTGCTCTGTGGCTGGTACCCACTGCCCTCCCTGTTGGCTTGGGACCTGCCCGGTGCTGCCTGTGTCATGGCGCTCTGCCACAGGGACAGCGAGAGCGGGGACAGGGCTTGACATCTGTTGGTTTCCCTGCCAAGGATCGTGCAGGGTTTCCGGGGGTACCCCACCACATCCTGACCTCGCTCAACAGGTGCACCTGCCCTGTGACCCACATTGTCCCCTGCTCTCCTCTTGGGGCAGGTGCAGCCGCAGGCTGCCAACCAACGCCGCCACGTCCTCCTTTCCCCGCATGGCGAGGGAGGCTGCGGTTCCGCTGGGGCCCTGGGGCACCGGGCAGGGCAGGGCAGGACCCATGGAGAGCGGGGAGCCAGCTCAGAAAGATGCACCACCACCCCGCTGCCTCCTCCTCCCGCCCAATGCGAAGCCGGGGCCCCTGAGAGCCACGTGGAGGAGACCCTGGGACCTGCTTAGCCAAGGCAGTCCAGGCATGCTGGCTGGAAACCTGCCCTAAGAAAGTCGCTGCAGAAGCTCCAAATATAAAATAGACAAGGGCAAGCTGCTGGGTGGGGCTGGCGGGGGGCAGCACTCTGGCCTCTCGCTGCCTCCTGATACCACACCCCCGTCCTAGGACTTCCTAGAGCGCCAATGGAAAAATAGCAATTCAGTGTCCTCATGTTGTTGTTACACAGGAAAGGCTCAGAGAGGGCAAGCAACCTGCTCAGGTGCACTCGGCGAGCTTGGACAGGGCTCTGTATGCGTGTGCAGCGCTCTGTCCGCCGCGGGCGAGCCATTGTCCGTCTGTCAGCTGGGCGCTCAGGTCTGACGCCTGCGTCCGTGAGCCTGTGTCCTGAGCCCTTCTACCTTGGGGAGCCCAGGAGACTAGCCAGGGGGCTAGCAGGGAGGCTCGGCTTCCCCTAAGACCAGGATGCAAGCATCTTATAGAGTCTAAACCATCTTGGGGTCGTTTTAGGATATGATGGGAAGAAGCCAGCTTTGGGGCGAGCTGGTGCTAGGCAAAGTTCCAGTTTTGCCCCTTACTAAGTCGCTAAGCTTCTTTCCGTTGTCTCTGATTTAGAGACAGACATAGCCGTCTCTGCCTTGCTGGGTTCTCCGGAGTCGGGGTTAGAAGGCAGGTGGTACAGGGTGAGCATGCGACAGGGGTGTCCGAGGCTCGTCCCTGCGCAGACAGGCCGTGTGACCAGAGATGGACGTGCCTTCTCTACCCAGGCCTGGTGGGAGTCTGGGAAGCAGCGTCTGGCCTTATTGCTCATTGAAATCAAAAGTGACAGTCCCCCCAGTTCTATCTTTTCTAGATCCGCCTTTCCTGCACAGGGGTCCCCCAAGGCACAGGGCTGGTGGGCTACGGTGCTACCTTGTCTGTGACTCTGTTGGACCCGGAACCCATTTCCTGCCAAAAACCAGGCTGCCAATGGGCTTAGACCCCCGGCCAGGCCCCGGACGCCCACAGCGCCCGCAAGCCGGCTGACACCGTCAACGTTCGCAATGGAAAAGCAGCTGTAAAGACAACTATTTTGACATTAGGTGACACAGATGCCCCGTTTCGCAGCGCAGGGAAACAGTGAGGTCAGAGTGGGCTTTTTCCTTCCGTCTCAAATGTGGCCCCTAGAAAATGCAGGCTTCATTCGAGGGGGGCGGGTGGGGAGTCTCGGGCGGCGCCAACGGCAATCTGACGTCAGGGCCCAGGGCCTGTCGAGTCAGCGGCCGCTCTGCCACGTCACGTTTCCCGGCCAGACTCAGTGTCGTTTCGTGTCCACACACGCGAACCGCCAGTGTGGCTCCCACACACGTCGAGCGAGATAGAAGTCTACAGTATCTCCTGCCTCCCAAGAGCCTCTGCGTGCACTGAGCATGCTCTGCATGTACTCCTGCTCAGGGTCCCCGCCCCTCACTCACCCACCCCCTCTTCAGCTCCCCTTTCTCTTCTCCCCCCCCCAGAACACACCCATGGCCCTCAAAGAGGACAGTCATTTCCACAAGTGTCTGTGTCTCTGTTTGATGAGTGACGGGGGTGCTGTCAGGACAGAGACTTCAGATGCGGTTTGGGTCCTGGCGGGAACACAGCAGGTGTTCCTTAAGGAGACGAGCACGGCAGATGGAAACGGAAGGGTCAGGGTGCCCGGGAGAGACCTGTCGCTCCCACTGTGCCTTGTGAAGAGCAGGAAGCCGAGGTCAGAGCATTTACGTAACTCGTCTGGGGTCACCCAGCCGGTAAGAGGAGGAGCCAGGATCGGGGCCCGGCTGGCCCTTAACTGCGGCACTGTCGGGCATAGGGATTGGATGGAGGATGGCACAAAGCTGTCTCTGTCCTTGATGGTGACAAGCTTGTGTCGCTGCTTCTCTGCATGCTAGAGGGCCAGGTGCACGATAGGTATTTGGTGGGTGGGCCCATCTGTGTACTGACTCAGTAGTAAACCCAGAACTGGGTCCTGACACTTCGGGTGCTTGGAATTTGTATTTGGAGGGTGTGAGTTTTAAACCAGTTGTGCATGTGACTTGGAGGGGTACGTGGGGAGAAGAAGGGAGAACTGGCACATCTGTAAATCAGGAGGGAGTGTGGCTACCTGCCAGGGTTAGGGTGGCCATTAACATTTAACACACTTGACTGACTCCACTGGGTCCCCTCTGACCTCTGTTTTGGGGCCGGCTTGCTCCCTACGTAGCACACACCCCCACTTGTCATCATGTATCCATTTCTCTAAGAGTTTCCAGCCTCCAGGTTGTAAACTCCCTGAGCACCCAGTCCGTGCTGTTACAGTCCTCGATGAAGAACCACGACCGAGCAGGTGCCTGGCACATAGCATGTGCTCACTTAGTGCAGTTCGGTGGCTGGAGGCGTCGTCTGTACAGAGCCTGGACCGGGCTGGGCTCTCAGGGGCGGCCTGCCTCTCTCAGGGTGGTCATTCCCCCCACCCCCGACCCGGGACAGTCGGGAGGACAGCCCCCACTTCCTTCTGAAGCCCCGGGAGTCTCCCAGCTCCTCCTGCACCCTTCTTGAGACCTGAGTCCTCCTCTGGCCACGGCCTCAGCTGCCTGGAAGGAGCTGAGGGGGGAACTGGGACCTGGCCGAGCTGTTTGACAACAGAAGGGAGTCGCTGAGCCCTTGAGGCCCCAGGTTCTGTCTGTAGCTCGAGTTACTGTAACGAAACGAGCCCCCTCCCCTGGCGGTTCTCAGATGGGAGGAAGTGGTTTGGACCCAGAGTGCTATTTCCTTAGGAGAGAGCCGGTCACATGGCGTGGCCTCAATGTGTATTTAATAGTGGAAGGGACAGACGGATGAGGGGATGGTTGGCTGGACGAAAGTCCTGCCGGGGCCCTCAGGTTGCTGACGAGAGCCAAATGGTCTGGCTGGACGTGCTGGGAATTTTTAATGAGGTTTTTAAGCTCCAGCCTCTCTCAGAGCTGGGGGACATAAATGCTTGCTGAATGTCAAATGAGAAATTAAAATCAAGCAGCATTTATGGGCGCAGGAAGCTGGCTGGGGTTTACCAGAATGAATAATTTCTAAGTCTTTAAGAAGTACATTCCCCTTGAACTACATTGCCCGCTCTCAAAACTCAGAGCGGGGAAATTTTTTTTCTGTATTAGGAAAATGATTTTGGTCTGCTGCAGTGCAGACCCGGGGAAGGTCACTGACTGTGTCAGACGGGGGAGCACGCAGAAGCAGGCAGCCGGGAGCATGGAGGAGGGGCTGCGTCGTGTTTCCCGCTGCAGTGAGTGACACCGCCCAGGAGTGCCCGGGCAAGGTGACGTCCTCCCATCGTCTGGGCTCAGCTTGATATGAATAGCCACGGTATTTAGCATCTCCAACATGTCGAATGTAATTTAATCTTGTCACAGACACATGAGGAAGCTGGCCGCCTTTTTAAGAAAAGGAAACTACGCTCAGAGAGGCAAAGTGACTTGCCCACAGTCGCACAGCGCGTTGGCGGCTGGCCCAGAACGTTGACTAGGGGGCAGCCGACTGAGTCAGAGACTTTCCGTGCGGCCGTCCGACTGCTCTGCTTCCACATCTGCTGAAGGTGCCGCAGTCTAGATTAGATTCCAGCCCGTCCGTCCCACGGGCTTCTAGTGTTAGCGGCAGTGTGCTGGTCAGAACACATTAAGTGCTCTTGAATAGCATTCTCCTACCTAGAGAGTATCCATTGCAAAAGATTTTGCAAGAGCTTTGATTTGGTCTTAACCTCCCCAATTTTAAAAGGACCACAGCCCGGTTTAGAGACTTGCGGCTCAGCATCTCAGAGCAAACCACAGAGGGACGATTCGCAGAATACAGGGTGTGTTTCTCCCCACACGAAGAGCACTGCTTTACATGCACAGTCCGGCCCTTCACATGCTCGCTCTCACGGCCGCTGTCTCCACCCCCACCTCCGCCCTCGGAGCCTGTCCCTGCTGGGGGACTGGGACGAACCACCTAACCTCTCTGAGTTTCGTTTTCTTACTTGTCAAAAGCAGATAATAATTGCAGTCTTACAGCGTTGTTCTGAGGGCTGTAGGAAAACAGCTTTTCGTGCAACGCGCCTCCCCCAGCCACTTGGCATGGGAGACATTGTCCCTTCCCTTTGGCGTACGTGACCCCCAAATCAGGACATTCTGAGCCCAAAGCCAGGGTCATTTCCCCGACACACCAGGGCTGCTGGGCACCTAGGAACTTCAGAGAATGTGGAGCGTGCCATGTCCCTGGGAGAAACCTACTTCCCCACGTCCTCTCCGATCCTGCCCTTGCCCCGTACGTGCGCATACCACATCCTCTGGTGTTTACCGCTCGTCATATCAGCCACGGTTGGCGTTTTCTTGAAGAAGGCTCCCGCCGCCAAACTCCCAGAAGCACCGCGAGGAGCATTCGGCCCGTCTGGGCGCTCTGCACCTTCAGACACCAGCCCTCCTTACCGGTAGGGTTTATCGAGCACCTTCTTTGTGCCTGAGACTGGCGGGCGCTTTGCATATCTGAGCAGGTACCATCCACCCACTGTGTGGGCTGCCTGTGTGAGTGGAAATCCCATTGCTGTCACTTCACAGAGGAGAGAATAAAGGCCTGGAGAGCTTAGGCTGGCTCGCCCAAGGCCACACGGCCAGAAGTCTGACTGCAAGCAGCAGCTGTCCCTAGTAAGAAGCCCGCTGTGTGCCAGGCTGTTCTGCAGCCTCAGAGGCTGCCCGGGCAGGACCGTACCGGCCCCAGCTCCCCAGCCCTCTGGGTCGTATAATTGTGCAGTAAATACCCACCGAGCAGCTGGGACGTGCTGCGCCCTGAGGGAGGCACGGGGTCTCCCTGCAGACGGTGCCCTGCCCGTCCTCACCGAGAGCTTCTCTGTGTCCCAGAAGTCACCCCCTGCCCGCTGTGTATCCAAGGGCTCCTGACGTCTCTCCCCGCCCGGCCCCTGCCACATCCCCCAAGATACCTTCACAGGCTGGACATGGTCTCCCCTGGGAGTAGCTGACGAGGGGGTGCCAGGATCGCCGTCAGCGCCTCTGCATCAGCTGCGGTGGGTCCAGCGGAGTGAGCGGGCGGCGCGGCCTCCCAGGGGCGTAGACAAGCCCATGCTATCAGGGCGAGCAGCAGTTGCTACACACGCCGCACGCTTCCTCTGTGAGAAACGAGGAAGGCGCGGGCCTCGCAGAGGGGCAGGTTCCTGTTTTCAGTAACCGCTCTGAGCAGCCTTCTCCCTGCAGGGACAGGGACGAGAGCGGCTTTAGGGAGCTTTCTGCAAGGCACCGGGAGCGCGGGCAGCTGGGTCCTGAAGGGGCAGGCCTCGTTCCGGCTTTCAGAGCCTGGGACGTTTTCGTCTTGAGTCAAAAGGCCGAGGGGGCCGAGGGGCTGTGCTCACGGCCCCTGGAACTCACGGGGTCCAAGGAGCAGCAGCTTCTCTTTTCTGGGTTTCCCAATGATTTCTGCTTCCTTATGTCTCAGCCACGTCAACCCTGGAGCCGAGCTCCTGGCCCCGCTCTGCTGTGGACTAGGTTTTAATTGGCAGAGGCTTAAAATAGTGGCATCAAAGCCCCTCTACAGAAGGGAGCTGCCCACCAGCCTCCCGGGACGAGGCACACGGCCCCAGGCACACGGCTCTGCTCCGCCAGGAGAAACCGGGAAGGGGATGAAAAACGGCTTGGAGATTAAAGTTGACTCAGAAAACACGGTGACCGAACAGAATGCATGACCGAGGGCGAAGGACCAGGAGGAATATTACTGGGATGGTGGGGCGCATTCCCATGGACAGCCCTCATGTTAGGTCATAGTGTGTCAACACCAGTTCCCTCAGGTGTGATAATGACATTGCAGCTATGTGGGAGAACGTGCTAGTTTTAGGAGGTGCGTGCTGATGCCTTTGGAGGTCGGGTGTCAGAATGTCTAAACAGTGCACCCAAAGAAAAAGAAATATAAACTATACATTTAAAGTAAGAGGAAGAGAACACGAGAGAGACGGAAAGCAAATGCGGCACAATAACACCGGAGGAATCGAGGTGAAGGGCGTATGTGCCTTGTAGCATTTCAGCTTTCTGATGGGGTTGAATCTTTCACAACTAATAACACACAGCTCCCTGTTCATAACATGCCGGTCTCACGCAGGAAACCCTGGCCCCTGGGGCCCGCGAGGTTGACAGCGGCAGAGGCAAAAGCTGCCGAATGTCCGCTCCGGGCCTGGGAGTGGTCTGCCGGAGCCAGGAATGCTGGGGCTGCCTCTCAGGGCCCTGGACGATGCCCCAGCTCGCAGAGATGACGGAGCAGGGCACCCAGTGACTTGCCAGAACCACACACAGCTGGTCCCGGAGCAGAACCCGGGCCCGAGTCTCTCTGGCCGCTGCTGGGAGGCCCAACCCAAGCAGGGCTGCAGCGGCCGCTGCCGGGGGACAGTCATTTAGAAACCTCGCTCGGTGCAGTGATCGAAGATGAATTGAAAACATCAGGGCCGAGTCTAAATTTAGAAGGAACTCTGTACTAGGTAGGTGCTTCCTTAGACCACTTGTGAAAACGCCCGCAGGGCCCACGGCACCCTGGGAACGGACAGAGGAAACGTTGCAACAGACCAAGCGGCGATGTGCTGGCAAGGGGGAGAGCCGAAGGGCAGAAACTCGCCCCGGAGGGGTCCTTCCCCAACATCCACACAGAGGCGTGCGCAAAGGGGGCTTGGGCCCGTAGTCGAAAGCCGTGAGCTCTGGGGCAACTTTTCAAATCAGCATCTCCTGAGAGCCTCCGAACTCATTCCCCTGTTTAATCACTTGTTCCGAGAAACGTCCCGGGGCCAGTCCCAGGCCCCGGAATCCGGCTGCGCACAAAACCCCTGTGCCGACGGAGCCTCCTCTCTCTCGGGGGGCCATGAGCTACAGAGGGGACCACAGCGGCTACCAGTCACGGCAATGGCTGGAAGGAGAGGAAACGGTCACTGTGCCAGAGCAGAGGGGCCCGAGGCGCCCTTCCCAGCAGCGGTCAGTGGCGGGGGAGGGGCTGCCCACAGGGGTGCCTCAGCTGACACCCGTAGGAGCTCCTCGGGAGGGGCCAGGGCGTGAGGGGCTCGTGCGGAAAGAGCGGTGGGGTTAACTCAGGCTCTGCGGGTTGTGGGGAAGACACGCGGCCCTGAGAAGGCGCTAAGCCTGAGGGCGGACAGGGAGCGACCATGGTGGGCTATTCATCCAAGGACACGTTCCGACAGGAGCAGCTGCTGCTGCAGAGGAGAAGCTCCGAATGTGGGACCCCAGGGGCCAGGGTTGCTGTACCCACGCTGCCCCTTTTTATTGGGGGACTGGGTGACCCGGGGTGCCGCTGCCAATGTCCCCTGGCCTGGATGTTTCATCATGTCCCTTTTCAGTCTTGAGGACACCGATGAGAATCAGAGTAAGTTCTAGACAATGTTCTAAAACGGACCATGCAGGAGGGCGGTGTGGAGGTTGGGGCCCATGCTCGGCCAGGGACGCCCCCCCAAAGCGGGGTGCTCAAGTAGGAGTCTGGCGTCTGCCCTGGCCCAGCGACGCGTCAGGAGGCTACGCGTCCGAGCTCACGAAGACACGCGGGCCCATCGGCGCAGAAGGTGCCTGATTTCCAGGGGCTCTGTCAGTTCATTGGCTACCAAGGCCGGGCTAATGGCCGTGGGCAGGCCAGCAAGACTCCCCTGAGCGTTGAAGATTAATCAGTTGAGTCCGAGGCTTGAGTCCTCAGATTACAGAAATGAGATATCCCGCTGCGTAAACAACTAGCTATGCACACTCAGGTAGTCGGGAGCCAGGTGTCCCACTCCCCGGCCGGGGTTAGGCAAGTGTCCTCATCCCTTTGCCTGGCCCATTCCTCCAGCTGCCAGTCTCAGGGTGCCGCGGCATCGTCATGTGGCAGGGATGCAGTGAGTAAGCCGGGCAATGCACAGCGCGGTCCAGTATGACCGGATCCCCAGCTGTACTCAAAGTACCTTTTCTTCTTTCTACATAAACGTGCGAAAGGTTAGAAGATGAAAAAGGAAACCTCAAGACTGAGTAAACTCCTTCTCAAAGGAGAGAATCGAGGGTAAGTTAGTTCACTCAGGAGGGCAGTGCAACGCACGTGGACTGAACGCAGGGCATTCTCGGTGCCGTAGAACGGCTGATGGGATCCTTGTGTCCAGCGAGGGCTTAACGCATGCCACCGTCAAGTTCCCGGGCCAGCCAGAAGTTGTCTGAGAGCCAAGCCTGTGCCCCTTCTCTGGCTGGATCAGTACTGACCCATCCATCCATCCATCCATCCAACAAGTGTCTGTGGAGTACCTGCTGTGTGGTGGGCACTGCTGCAGGGTCAGGGCTAGGGAAACAAGCAGGCAATGGTACCGAAGGCTGCTGGGGGAACGGGGACAGTAAGGGGAACTGTCACCCGGGAAGAGAGTTTTGTGTGGAGCCCAAAGTGACGCCAGTGAGGAGATGAGGAGGAAGAAGGACCCGGTAAAGCAAATGTCAGACGCCAGGGTTCAGGGCTGCTGATGCTCGGAGCATTGAAGGGAAGCAAAAGGGAAAGGGAGCTCACACCTGGGGAGCCAGGAAAGGATCTCGGCTGTTGCTTACGGTACCTCCTCACTCTCCCCAGTTACTCCATGTGTCTGGACGTCGCCAGAAGAAACCGAGGCTCCTGGGGTTTCACTTACTTGCTCCAGGTCACCCAGCGGATGAGTGACACCACCTGGGTCTAGCTCAGTAGGCCCCCGGGGTGAGCTCACTGTCACTGTTGTGCTGGCCTGCTTGGGGCCCTCCCACGGCGTCCCTCCTCTGTCCCAGCCCGGTTTCCCCAAACAAGACAGGTGCTGCCCCCACCTTCCTGCAGTGCCCGCCGCACACTTCCGTTTGCCCCGTGACCGACTCCATCCCTTTGCCTGGCATTCGACGCTCATCACGGCTTGTTCTGCACCGTCCTCCCGTGACAGTGCCCCCACACCAGGCCTCCACACCCCACACCCCACAGGGACTTTTGTGTCCCTGGGCACCCAGACAGCCTCCCACCTGTTCACCATTGACTTTGCCACCGCCCAGCCCCTACCTGTGCGGAGTGCCCCCCTTCCTGCAGGTCCCAATCCTGAGCTCACCTTGTCCACATGTACCCCCAGACCTCCCCCAACCAGAGGTGGCTGCCCCCTGCTCAGAATACCCCTGGCAGTTTCACCCACCCCACAGGGACAGGACACATGCCTATTGGAGTCAAGAACAGGAGGGGGCGTTTTGGGGAGCTGTGTGACCTTGCTAAGTTTTCTGAATCTCTCCAGGGCTACTCCTATTTCTTTCCCGGGTCTTCAGGGTCCACGGAAGAATGCCTATAGGTGAGCCAGCCTAGTGCAGGGCACGGAGTGGGGGTCCACTGGGTATGGACGCCTCCCTTTCCTTTCAGCGTGGACCGTAAGCTTCGGAAGGCAGGGCACGCCTAACGCACAACCACTGAGCCTTGCCCCAAAGAGATGACCCGTAATCATCCAATGAATGAATGAACGAACGAATGAATGAGCGAGATCAGGCTGCCTTCTAGACAAGAGCACGTGCTTTGCGACTGTGGGCCTTCCCCCTCTGGGGAAGGGGATGAGCCAACCCTGAAAATCAGCTGGGAGAGGTCAGACGCCATCGCTCCTCTGGAGACCGGAGCTCGTGTTTCGGGAGCCGTCTCCAGCGTCGGATGCGTGAGTGGGTGGGCGGTGCATCTGGAGGAGCTGAAGGCTCCCAGCTGGAGCGGAACATCAGTGTTTATGACATCAGCACCTTTTTGGTACCTCCGTGGGGGCCGCTGGGCACTGAGCGTTCTCCGGAAAAAGAAAAGTAGAAGCTGCACTTCCACTGTCCGTGTTGCTGAGGGGAGTTGCACAAGCCCGCTGACTCACTGGAGCTGGTCTTTTCTTTCGGTCTTGCCCGGCCCAGCTCCGCTGCGTCCACCTGGGGCGGGGGGGCGGGGGGGGGGGCGAGCTGCTTCTCAGCTGTGGGAGGGTTGAGAAGCAGGTCAGAGAACTTCCCAGAGCTTGGGGCGGCCTCCGAGCAGGGTCCTGTTTCGGTCTCTGCATCTTTGCCGTTTTGCTTTTCTCACTAACTTCCTCTAGGACACTGACATACACACTCTTTTATTCAGGATGCCTAGCTCAGGCGTTGCCTTATTTCAACGAATATTAGAGTAAACGAATGTTAGCCTCAGGCCAGCCAGGAGGCTGAGCTCTAGGACGACAAGGGTGAGTGTGACGGGCGCCCTGCCACCTAGGAGCTCCGTGAACGGGGCCAGGGATGAGCCACAGTGGCAGGCGGCGTGGCGGGGGTTCCAGGGAGGAGCGAACACAAAGGAAATTCTCTCAGTGTCGCAGTGGCCCCGAGGCCTGATGGAGGGATGATGTTCAGCTCGACCTTGAACCCGAGGCGAGCAGAGCCCACTAAGGATGTTCGGTTTGTGCCTTCTCATTCTTCCTTTCACTTTGGGATGCTGTCGGTTGCGTCTTCTCTGGAGTTGGAAGCGACTTCAGTATCTGCTGATCATCACTCATCCTGCCTCCTGGGATCTCCCCCCGGCCCGTCTCAACTGCACCTGGGACGGGCTGATGCACCTGTCCTTCTCGTATCAGTTCGGTCTCAGTCCCGATCAGCCCCAGCCTTCCAGCCCCGCCCCCCATATGGTCCCCGGCATTTGTCTGGCTCCCTCAGCGGGTCCCTCTTGCCCGGACCCACCTTCCCAGCGACCTTGCACTTTCTCCTACTCCCCGGACAGTCCCTGCTGGCTCTGCCTCGGGATCCCCTTCAGCTGTCCCAGCGAGCTGGAGTGGCACGTTAGGGTCTTCCCCTCATTTGGGGATCTGCCAGAACCAGGAGCACGTCTCCTGTCGGGGCTTCCGGGGCTTTGGTCCTTTCACGCCTCTGAGTCGGAGTCTGGTCTCGGGGCTCTTGCTCTGTTAACCCCTGCAAGAGGTGGGGCCCCGCCACATGCCACTCCCCCCACCGTCTTGTCCTCTGCCTGAAGGTGAGATTCTTCAACTGCCCAAGTGGCCCGTGTCACAGGCAGGGAGGAGGGGGGGATGGTCAAGGTGGTGGCAGCATGACCTGGGACTGTCCCGGTGGCACAGAGTGTGCCGATCGCGTTTGTCCCCCCGGCAGAGCAGGCGCTGGGGGTCTGTGCCGACGTCCTAGCTCAGCCCTCTTTTCCTCGGCCGGCCGGGAGAACGGCCTGTTCCGCTGTCTGGAGCAGTCTCCTCCAAGCTGGTGGATCACATACCCGGCAGTGAAAGAAGGAGTTCTGTGTGTGCAGATGGTCATTAATTATATGCCCAGGCTGCTAACGTATGCATTGTAAATATAAACACACTTTGAAGGGGTAAGGGTGCTCAGCATTTATACGTAACATCCGAGGCTCTCCCCACGCGCCCGTGAACGGTTCGGGGGCCGAGGTCGGAACAGAAACATCAAGGAGGAGGCAGGCATCGTTGCTCAACAAAGAGGGGCGCTGAGAGGGAATTTTGAAATGTCAGCTCCTATGTTCTCCTGATGCAGGCGCGTAGTCTGTCTCCCAGGAAGGGCACAGAGATCCTCGTGACCCCTGCTGAGGAACAAAGGCCAGAGTCGGTCTTCCCGTGGCAAAGAGGACGCCGCGCACGGTGGCCCTGGCGGGCGCCGGGCCCTGTGAAGGGTTTCTCGCAGCGCCTTTCCCCGTCTCTGTGTTGGCGTGACTTCCACGCACGGGCAGTTCCCCGAGGGCAGGGGCCACCTATTTCGTCACGGGTTGCCTCCTAGCACCGGCACCTTCCAGGGCCGGAGCAACCGGCAAACATTCACTAGGAAGAAGGGAGCTTGCGTGGGAGAGAGAGGGGGAGGTTTTTTTTTTTTTAAGGAAGGAAGAAACTGCCCTGTCTGTAGGTTACAGACTTCCTCGAGGACTTCAGTGCCTCCTGGCTCCCGGCAGCACCTGCAGGCGAGAGGAGCCCCCAGGCCCCCGGGCGTGATGGGGTCACCCCGATCGCAGCCCAGCTCCCAGCAGCGCAGCTTGTGTCCCTGGAGAGTGGCCCAGCCGCCTGGCTGGGGAGAGATAAGGCCCTGCCACCAGTGGCCCCACGTGACCGAAGCCGGGCCTCTTAACCGCCCTGCCCCAGTATTTTCATCGCATAAGAAATAGTAACGATGAAACTTGCCCCACCACCACTGATGATCAGCCCCAAACTGATCTTTAGGGGAGGAGTATTTCACTATTTTTTTTATTTCAGTTTGAGTGGCAATAACATTGTAAATAATAATACCTGCTGTCTGTATGGTGCCTTGAGGGTTATATTTTTCAAGTCTGTTCTTGCATCTACTTTTGCAAGAACTTTGTGAAGTATTGATTATGATTGTAATGGTCGCTGCTGCTTGCTGCAAGCCTAGTGCATGTAAGCACTCTACACGTTGTCTCATCACTGCAGCTCCACGAAAGAATAGTTTTATCCTCATTTTACACCAATTTGCTTACTAGCTTCCTCTAGGTACACTAATATACACACTGTTTATATACAGGAAACTGAGGCATGGGGGGCTTTAATAGCTTTTCTAAGAACACACAGCAAGTAAGAGGGAAAGCTGGACTTGAACCTGGGCCAAAGGGCCCCGTGGCCCATGCTCTTGCTGCCACACCTTGAGACAGTGTTCTGTACCCACTGTAGAGATGGGAACACCGAGGCTCCGTCAGAGTAAAGCCACCTGCTAATTTGTCAGCGTAGGACACACTCCGATGTATCTAGTCCCGAAGCCCTTGCTGGTCCATTTTCTCTACAATACAGTAACTCACGCCTGTTTGTACCTGGCGCATCTGAAGGGAGTGGTGCTGGAAAGGATGCGAAATGGGTCCCAGGAGCGGTGCCGGGCAGGGACACGGCATGCACCTGTGTGGTTAGGTACAAATGCAGCTGCACCTCAGCAAGAGCCGTGGGAGTGTGATGGGGGGAGGGGAGGGGTCTGGGAGGAGGCTCTGCTCGAACCGCAGGCCCCGGGCTGTCAGGGCCATGCCCCTTCCTGGGCTCAGACCTCACGCCAGCTGGAGCGCACGCGGGATCAGGAAGTGGTCACCACGGCGGAAAATGCTGAGCCCGTCTGGACACAGGAGGCCAAGCGTAGGGGCTGGGGGTGAGGCCCCGGCGGAAGACAGACAGCAAGACAGGCCAGGGCCGAGGGTTTCCGTCCAGCTGGTCCAGCAGGTAGCTTGTCCTCAGGAGCCCCTGCGGGTGTGTCCCCAGCAGCCTCTGTGGTCCGGATGTTAGTCGGGAAGCAAAGCGACAGGAACCAACGACTGGAATGACACATCCAGGCACTTTCACAAGTTATAACGACGGGATTCTTTTAAAAGGGCACCCACACCCAAGGTGTGCGTCGGGATTGTTCATCGAGAGCCGCCAGAACAGCTCAGGAGCCTGCATTTTGCATTCCCTGTCGCCTCGGCTGTCACTCAGGTGCCACGTGTAAAGGGAGACACCTTCGCCTGCGGAATCAGCGCTCCTCAAGCGCCAAGCATTTAAACGGTTTCTGACAGCCAGGAGGTGACGGAGGCAATTAGACGCAACGCTGGGACAGACGGAGAGAGGCGTTTTGTCAGGGCTGCGACAAGCTGGAGACCAGGCTCCGTTCTGAAGGGGCAGAGCCACGGCCCAGCTCCTCCCCTTTTCCAAGCCCCCCCACCCCCCCAGAGGGGTCCCCACAGTGATGCCCTCAGCGAAAGGGGGCAGTGTGCAACGAAGCCAAAATGTCTGCAGAAGGCGGTGGAGGGCAGAGGGTCACTTCCTTCTGTTTCCTTCGGCGCATGGAAGCCGGGCTGGGCAGTGACTTGGAGACGCACGGCCTGAACCCCCTCCCAGGCAGTGGGGGGTTTGGGGCAAGTCACACGCCCTCTCCGAGCCTCTGCCACTCTGCAACACAAGGGGCACAGGCGTGGCTCCTGGCCCAGAGGTTTCCTCAGCACAGACTGAGAACAGGGTGGGGAGCGCTGAGGGCACAGCCGGCCCCTGCTCCCTGTCACACCTTCTGTCTCTGCTCCAGGTGCAGGCTGTCGGGGGGCGATTTAAGTCTGCAAGTAAAAGTACACCAAGGTACATCCTTCCCGCGGGACAGCCTGACAGCACATGGTAAAAAGAAAAAAGGCTTTAAAAATATGTCTATTTGGAATGCAAGGTGAGAGACTGCTGGCCTTTGGGTTAGGCAGTGGTTCCTTAGATACAACTCCAAAACCAGAAACAGAAAAAAAAATGGACTTCATCAAAATTAAAAACATTTGTGTTGCAAAAGAGCCCCTCTAGAAAGTGAGAAGACGGCCCGTAGAATGGAGGCATGTGTTTACAAGTCATCTATCTGATAAGGGACTTGTATCTGAATACATATGCATAACGAACACTCATACATAATGAGCACCCACACATCACGAACACTCACAACTCAACAAAAAGACAAACGACCCAATTTAAAAATGGGCAGCGGACTCCAATAGACATTTCTCCAATGAATATGCACAAATGGCCCTTAAGCACATGCAGGGAGGCTCAGCACCCTTAGCCTTCAGGGAAATGCAGATCGGAATCGCAGCGAGATGCCACTCGGTACCCGCTCGGAGGGCTACACTAGTGGTAAAACAGGTGACAACGAGTGCGGGCGAGGATGCAGAGGGCCGGACCACGCCCGCGTTGCCCGAGGGCATGTAAGTGGTGATGCTGCTGTAGAAAGTGTTGTGGCAGCTTCTCCAGAGGTTGAACGCAGAGTTACAGTGTGACTCAGTGGTTCCACTCCTCGGAACACAACCAGGACAGATGAACATAGACACCCACACAGAAGTGGGACGGGAGTGTTCGTCACAGCATTATTCATTGTCACTAACCCCAATGTCCACCAGCTGATGAAGGAGAAACTACTGCCTGCCTATACAGTGGAAGAGTAGCCGACCATGAAAGGGGTGAGGTACTGATGGACGCCACGCCATGGGGAAGGTGAAGCAGACACAGAAGGCTACCTCTCGTGTGGCCCCACGTGTGCGAAACGTCCAGAGCACCGCCTGCTCTGAGCTGTCTCTGCAGGGGCAGACACTAGTGCGGCGGTTGCCAGGGGCTGGCAGGGCGGGTGGGGAGCAGCAGCGGCTGCTGATGGGCACAGGGTTTCTTTGTGGGCGGTGAAGATGTCCTAAAATTAGGTTACGGGGATGGGGACATGACTGTGCACGTAGCTGAAAACCGCTGACTCGTGTTCCTCGAACGAGGGAGCACCGTGACACAAGTCACAGCTTGATGGAACCACTTTTTAAAAGTGAGCTGTGGAGGCCAGGAATCATAGCTTAAAAGACTATCTGTGTAGCACAAAGATGTCTTCCTTCAACAAGACTTTTACATATATATAGTGAATGGAAAACTATTAAAATATTATGTAAACAGTTCATTTGCTACACTTTTATTATCAGGGAAAAGGTGTACCTTCTGACCCAGTAATTCCAGGGTAGGAGGAAATTATCACGAATATGTGAGTTGATTTCGCTATAAAGATGTACATTGCCGTGCTGCCTAAAACATCGTAAAATTGGAAGCAGTAGCTGTCACCTATCGAATATTTAGAATTTGCAGTGCGCCATGGGGTGGCATGAAAATCATCTCCTTTCTCCGCGCGAACAGTCCTCTAGGGAACCTCTCCATATCCTTCTGGTCCTCCTGCCAGAGGGGGAGCGAGCCAAAGCAAACAGCGACCCGTCAGAGCTGGGACTGGCGCCCAAGTCTGTCACTCTCCGGGACCGGCAGGTGCTCCTTACTGCCACGGTCTCCGTGACAGCCCCGACACCAGATTGCTCGCTGGGATTAGAAGCAGCCTGGCGAATTAATAGGCGTCAGCCCACAGCGATGCACGAGGGACGGTTAGGTGAGGAGGACAGGTTCGGGACCAGGAGGCTCTCACTGACTCCGTGCACGTAAACACGTGTGTGAAGAGCCACACAGCCGCGGGAGAGACAGACGTGCAGAACTGACGGACGGCACGGAGCAGCCGTCCTCCGTGTGGAGAGGACGGCGGGTCATTTCCATCCTCTCTGTGTTGCCCTCCCTCGCTCCTCCCCTGAGCTCTGTGCTGCTGTCGTTGCTCTGCAGTTTTGCACAAGTTGCTGTGTGCTGCCTTGCCCTACACTCAGGTAACGCAGGTGGATACAGAGCAAGGCTCCCCAGCCTCCTTCTGGAGTATGAGGAGGATTGTCGCTTTGGCCAGCCTGTGGTGACAGCGAGGGACCCTTGTTGTGGGGACCCTTCCTCTCTGTCAGGGACCCGTCCCTCCTCCCTCCCTCGGGAGTCTTTCTTCTGTCCCGCTCTGTCCCCCTGGCGGAGTGTCCTCAGATGATCTTGGTCATGGCACTTGGTCCGCTGACGGGCGGACGTGACAAGTAAAAATGAGTGCTTTCCTCTCGATGAGAGTCAGTTAGATTTTAGGAGGAAATTATTCTTTTAAATGTAGTTAAATTATTTTCTAATTGCAAATGTGATTGAAATTCACTGGAGAAAGGTTAGAATATCCTGAAAAGCTTAAAAAGCCAATGTGACTCAGCCATCCTACCCCTCTGCTGAACGGATAGAGGACTGTGGGACCTGGTGAGGTTGGAGTCTCCAAACACCTGGTGGAATGACGGACGACAGGGGAGGTGGCGAGGGGGCACTGAATGCCTGTGAGTGCCGCACGGCCTCTGCCATCAGTGAAGGCACCGTGGCATCATGGGAAAGCCGCAGAATCCTGGAGTCAGAAAACACGGGTTCCCAACCGCTTTCACATGGGGCTAGCAGGTTACTGAGCTTCTTTGACACTCCCAGCTGCATGCACCCCAAATTCCTTTTGGAATGAAGTGGGGAACGTGAGAAGAATGATTACGTAATTTGTGTGGCTTCTTTGTAAATAATATCAGTTCTTTGTACTTTGTAGGGTGGTTAATAGGTATGTAAATGAAACCGCATGAGCGAGAGCTCCACATGAAGCAGAACACGGCACGGTTGGTTACAAATGCCTGTCAGAGCGACAGGGTGGATCCGGTTCATCCCACCTGGCTTTTCCGGGACGCAGGCGTAACAAGGACATAACAGCGTGTCTTTCGGAGCCACAACCGGGCCCTGCCCCCTCCTCTCACTGTCCTGGCCACCCTTGCAAGGGGCCTGTTTCTGAGTCTCCGTCTGCCGGTCACTCGGGAGGGTGGGACACCAGGCTCTGCGATGTGGTTGGTGGTTGTTGCCCCCGGGGGTGGGGGGACAGCGCAGGGGAAGGAGCCCCAGCTCCGTAGTCCTGGCTCTGCTACTCGAGGCCCCAAGACCCCAGACAAACGACCTCCCCGCTCTGGGCCTCGGTCTGTCCATCTGCAAAGTGGGACAAGCACACTTACAGGTTGCTGGGGGGATCTCGAGAGAAAACGTGCATGAATGGCCTGGCCCTTTAAAGGCGCTTTATAAATGTGTCATTCTCTTCCACTTCCCTTCAACGTTGTCTGATTTAGAGGTGGCAGGGTGGAGGCAGAGAGAGGCCGAGGGCGTCAGGCCTGAGTGAAGAGAGGCGTTTGAAGTGAAGACATACTTTCTGGAACACCCTGTTCAGGAGCCTTTACTGTCCTCTCACCGCCTGCATTCTGGGGTTTATCACCCTCTCCATCGCACCGCTAGCTCAGGCCAGATGCAATGCCCTCCGGACTCTGCCCTCACTGCCCCTCAATGCAAATGCCTCTCTTCACTAAGGAGGATTCATCGATCCATCCGTCCACCGTCCATCCACCCATGGTGCCATCTGTCCGTCCATCAGCCATCCACCCACCCACGCCCTCGCTCACACGTTATGGGCTCCCCTGTTCTGGGGATCCCTGGGACGAGCTGCTCCCCCGCACAGCTCCCCTGGGCAATCAGGTCCCCGCACACACCCGCTGTCCCAGCCCCGCCCGTGCCCCCAGGCATAGCCGCCCACCCTCTTTCCTCTCCTCTGGCCGTTTCTCCCCAGCAGAGCCCGCTGGAGTCGGACTTCAGAGCCGTTTCCTTCGGGCCACCCTCATGCTCAGAAAACTCCCCTCCTCGGAGCTCTTGGCCCTGCCAGTGAGGAGCCTCGTCCTGAGGCCACTAGTGTCTGTGTCCCCCTGGGTGGGGTCTGTGTTTCACAGTGTGAGCACACCCCCAGGAAGGAGCTTGCAAGGGACCGGCTGCCCGTCAGCCTTGTTTGTCATGAGGGGTTTCATTAGGTGGCACTTCGGCCCGTGATACAAAACTTTACAAAATGATCATTACTGCATCTGTAGTACGTCTCTGCAGGGCGCCGTGGCAAGGGACCTGTGTGAATTAAGTTCTTGATTCCACGTGCTGCCTGAGGGGAGCCAAGCTTCCCACACACCCTCCCTTCCCCACGAGACAGACGTCACCGTCCCCTCGTTGATGACAAAGCCACGCGTGAGGGAGGCCGGGAAGCCACCTCCTGCAGGGCTCGCTCTCCACCTGGAGCTGCGTCCCTGGGCTCACTGATGCCCCCAGGAAAGGGCCGTGGGTCCTCCTGGGACCGCCACCCTTGTCACAGAGGCCGTCCCCTCCCTGTCGTGGTCAGCGACTCCTCCACGGAAGGCCTGTGAGTGGTTCCTCCTGGGACTGGGACACGCTGAGGTGTCCATTCCAAGAAAGTCTGAGTGTGTGTGTGTGTGTGTGACCGCATGTTTCTGAGTGCGTGTGATGGGAGTGTGCTGCTCTCTGGGCCTGCGTGTCCGTGTGTGTCTGTATATACTTCTGTCTGTGACTGTGTGTTCTGAGTGTGTCAGAGTGTGACTGTGTGTCTGTGTATGTCTGTGTGTGAGTATTTCTGTCTGTAACTGTGTTTCTGAGTGAGTCTGTGTGTCTATGTGAGTGTGTCTTGCTGTCTGTAACTGTGTTTCTGAGTGTTTCTGAGTGTGACTGTGTGTCCATGTGTCCGTGTGTATTTCTGTCTGTAACTGTGTGTGTCTGAGTGTGTCCGTGTGTGTGTGTTTTATTGTGTATTTCTGTCTGAAACTGTTTCTGAGTGTATTTCTGTAACTGTGTGTTTCTGAGTGTGTCAGAGTGTGACTGTGTGTCTGTGTATGTCTGTGTGTGAGTATTTCTGTCTGTAACTGTGTTTCTGAGTGTGTCTGTGTGTCCGTGTGAGTGTGTCTTGCTGTCTGTGTGTGTCTGTACGTGCGCCTAAACAGGCGCAGGTCCTGGCTCTGAGGTGACTCACCCAGGTCACCTCAGCCGGTGGCTCACTGAGGTCAAGTCACCTTACCACAGTCAGAGGCTCCGGGGACAGAAAGCAGTGGCCAGCACTTGCGGTTTTGCCCTACGCTATTTTTAAAGTTTAAAAAAAAGAAAACCAAGCGGAAACTCATTGCCATTTAATAGCTAGCTCAGATTTAGATAAGCTGCCGGCCCAGGGCCGAGGGACTGCTGGCGTGACCCGGCGGGCTGGCAGGACCCTGGCCCCCCGAGCCCCAAGCAGGGCCCGGGCCCCCATGCAGCGGCAGCAGCGCGAGCTCCACCCCCACCCCAGCAGTGGGTTCCCCCCACCTCCCGTGTGTTCTCACGATGACCGGGAAGCACGTTTACCGTTCCCACTCCCGGACGAGAACACCGAGGCCCCGGATGTCAGTCATCTGCCCATGCCCACGGTCACGTCATCGGGGCAGCAGGGCTGCAGCTCGGACTGGCTCCTCTGCCCCCAGAGCCCCTGTTCTTTGCCCGACCCTGCACGACACCCCTCCCCCCAGTTCCTCGCTCCAGCCCGGTGCTTTCACAGGGGGGCTGAGCCGGCTGCCGGCTTGTTTGACCACTGATTTTTCCATGAAGAAAAAGGTTTCCTTCAGAAAGATCAATTAAAACTAAACACTCTGAGAGGAAATTTCTCTAAGCCGTCTTGCAGTATCAGTGTAACCCACGCCTCTAACCACTTCCTGGCCAGATCAGGAACTCTGGCTTTTTATAGCTGGGGACAACGTGCAAAACACCAGGGGGGCCCATCCCGAAATCCACGTCTCCCTGCGGCCCCGCTGCGGGCCGGGCGGGGCTCAGCGGCCCCCACCCCCGCCCTCTGCTGCACGCCAGGTCATTTCGCAACCTAGAATGACAATGTGGGGCTTTGACCTTGAGGACCTTCGGTGTGTGAGAGAGAGAGAGTGTGTGTTTGTGTGTGTGTGTGTTCTAAAGCACATCCAGTGATTCTCGGAAAAGCTGGCCCCTCCTCATCAGAAAGACAAACCTGCGGGCTGATCACCCTGACCCTGTTTGTTGTCACTTTTGCAGAATCCCCATCCCAGGCTGGCTAGCTGGGTAGTTTATTACAGTTGCTGCTTATCCTCACCCTGAGCCTGGGGCTCTCCCTGCCCATACGTGCCGAGCTCAGAGCAAACCCCGCTGGCGGGGACAGAGCAGGCTGCTTCGTGCGCACCTCGCCGACGGCAGGGGCCCTGGCTCCCTGGACGGGCCGAGGACAGGAGGACGCACACCCTGCCCATCCTGTCTCAAGTCTGCAGAGCAGGCTGCCCGCCCTGCGCTGAGCAGCTCGGAGCTCTCGGGCACGGTGCGGCTGTGCCAGGATCCACACTCCCCCTCCCCCGCCGGCTGCCCTCTCCCTCGGCTTGGCTTCCAACCACTGGCCTGGCCTCTGGCTCTGGCCACAAGGTCCCTCCATGGGCCTGACGGTGAAGCAGACGTAACAGTGACTGTAGTATTGTCACCACCTCTCATCGAGGACCTGCCAGGTGTCTGTGAGAGGCTGGCGAGTGGCTGTAGGCTCGGGCGGGTGCCTGGCCACCGCACCCAGGTCCTGCCTCTGCCCTGTGACCCTGAGCAATCACTGGCCTCTCTGTGCCACAACCCCCCTTGTTGCAAACATGAGGTGGTCATATTGTCTGCTTCATGGGAAGGCCGTGAGGCTTAAGTAAACACATGTCTCTCCAATACTAAGGACACACGTAACACTCCACCGGGGTCAGCTCTCGTGATGCCCAGGCATCTTGGCCCAGAGGTGCCGGGTGGCGTCAGTCCCCGTGTCCACGCGCCCCAGGGGTAAAGGGTATGGAGGCACCGTGAAGTCATCCCACGGACCTGGGAGCCAGGCCCGGTGCACAGAGCTTCTACCTGCGCTGCAGTGAGCTTCTGGGGTTTGGAGCCATGGCGGTCCTGGTGGCCAGGACCAGTCCTGGGCCCTCTCCTGGCCCTTTAGGTGTCTGCTCCTCCCAGGGCTGCCCTCAGGATGGCCTGTGTCCCTGCAAATGTCCGTGCTTTGCCCATGACCCTCAGTCCTGACTCTGAAGCCCAAAGGCTATTGAAACCGTCCAGGGTGGGGCTGGCCTGCACCCCCGTGTTCCAGGACAGATGTCCAGCTGGGCACTCGGGAGGATGTGGGTCTCCTCCCCTCTGGGCGTCCGTTTTGTCCTTTTGGCATCAGCGTGATAGGAATGACCCGGGTGAGCAGGGGTACCTCCCCTAACAATTTCCAGAAGGCTTTCCTTGGCCTTATTTCAACGATTCTCCTGACAACCCAGCAGGAGAGGCACCCTCTGCTCTGCCCCTTCCACGCTCCAGGAAACCGAGCGCTGCGTTCCTGGTGTTTCCTTTGGGTTTTGATATTTGTAACTCGGGGTGGGGCCTGGAGTGGAGATGTACACCGTGGAGTCAGCCAGGTTCCTGCTCTCTGGACATTGGGTTAAAAGCATCCAGTTCGGCTCAAGGATACGCTGTGTTGTTCTGGGTATAAAAGTGCCCGTGGCAGAGTTGGGGGGTGGCGTGCGTGACCCAGAGGCAGGCTGCTTGCGCTGGGGACCCGGCTCTGCCTCTCACCGAGCTGTGTGATGCCGGGCAAGGTGCTGGGCCTCTCTGTGCCCTGGTTCCCTCCCGGAGCCGGGCTCCCACTGCCTGCGTCCTCAGAGAGGAGATGCTCCGAGCAGCCCGCAGTTTGAGGAGACCCTCACAGCAGTTTCACGGCTGCAGTCAGCGATTCCGGCACCTCCTAGGTGGGCACCTGTCATCAAGTCCAAGTCCGTCTTCACTGAGCCGGGAAAGGTGGCTATTGCAGCCGCCCCAGGAGCAGGGGTGGGATGGGATGCCGCCGTGGGTGGCGTCCTGACCTTGGCCCCTGTTCAGCCACCGTCAGCCCTGTCCTCAGCGGGCAACCTTAGTGCACAGCGAAGACTGCACTTTACCCGCACCCTGTCCGGTGCCCGCACTTCGCGGAGAAGGAGACTGAGACGGAAGGAGGCATTCCCTCGGGGTCACACAGCGAGTTGACGCAATGTGGATCAGTTGTGACCTCCCAGGTGCCCGTGGGCGTCTCCGGCGGGTCCCGGCCCCCGAGTGCGGGTGTGCTGGGGCGTGCCCTGCGGTCTCTGGGCTGCGCGGGAGGGAAGCGGTGTCAGAGTGTCGGCCTGTGTCTGCGCTCTCTTCCAGGGCGGCTCCCCACTCTCCCCCGCCGCTGTCATCAGCCAGGAGACGGCTCGGCAGCAGGCCGTTGCCTTGGCGAAGGAGGTCGGCTGCCCCGCCTCATCTACCCGCGACATGGCGTCCTGCCTCCGTCAGAAGCCCGCCGATGTCCTCAATGATGCCCAGACCAAGGTGGGCCCGGGTGTGCAGGTCGTGAAGGGACACTTTACCAATGGCCTGTAAAGGGGACATGGCCCACCTAGGGCCACTCAGTAGGTTGATGGCCAGCTGGCGCTATAACACACACTCCCTGCCCCCAGCGCTGTGTACGGACCCCGTATGTGGTGGACTGAGTGTGGGTGCTGATAGCCCACAGGTGTCTCTGCACCTGGGACCTTACCTGTAAGGTGGGGCTAGTGATGTGGGCCTTGTGGAGCAGGAGAAGAAAGCCTGTGTGGGGACTGTGGTGGCAGATCTCAGCTGAGCGTACTGAGTGACGCGGTCACGCTGCAGTGTAGCTGGGCCACCCTGCCCCTTGGGTTGGGCAGCTGAGTGCTCCCCGTTCCTACCTGCAAAGATGCTGCCCACGGTCCCCGGCTGGCCCTGCCATGAATGAAGGAGACACTAGCAGGGGTACCTGTCGTCATCAGAGCTGATGGCTGGACGCCTTCGGCAGTGAGCCTGGGCTTACAGACCCGGAGTGGGTCTGATCCTCAGCCCCCCGGATGGGGGCTGAGTGGGTGGTGGCTGAAGCCGATCCATCTCCCCGGCATGTCCCACCTTTGGCCACCCCTCACCCCGACCAGTGTCTCCTGCCACACTGGCACCCCTGGGCTCAGGCTTACCCATCCTCCTGTGGCTGTTGTCTCCTCAGTGCAGGGCCCTGGGGACCAATCACTGCTCAGAGTGAGACTCACCTCCCCGCCCCTGGCACTGTCACCTGGCGCCCTGCCTGCTGCTGTTCGGGTCACTGTGCCCTGGGTCCCCCGTGGAGGCTCAGGGGGACAACCAGCACCGGTGTTCCACGTGGTTAGGCACAGCGGTGCAGCCGGCCATTTCAGTCCCGTTTCTTCTCTAAAGAACAAAGCCCGTGTAAACAATGGCATTCCTTTGCACCCGACGCAGCTGCTGGCTGTGAGCGGCCCTTTCCACTACTGGGGTCCCGTGGTCGACGGCCGGGCCCTCCGAGAGGCCCCAGCCAGAGCGCTGCGGAGGGCTCCGCGGGCGAAGGTCGATCTGCTCATCGGGACCTCCCAGGACGACGGGCTCATCAGCAGAGCGAAGGCCGTGAAGGTAGGCGGGGTGTGGGGGGCCCTTGGGGGTCCCCTGTAGGGTTGAGGCCCTGGCTCTGGTCCTCAAGGTCTGATCTTGGTCAAGAGTCATTGCCTCACTTGCTCATTTGCAGAACAGTCGCTGAGTAAATTACTCTGTGTGAAGGTTCCCTGGGTGGGGGGGGGGGGATGGTCCTGGGGTTGGGGCACAGACACGTGACCTGTGCAGAGCTGGGAGCCGCACAGACTCGGCCGCACCCACAGATGGCTCCTGTGAGTGACTCGCCGTGGGAAGCAGTGAGCAGAGGCCGGCCAGGGAGCTCTGTGGCCTCGGGGTCCAGCCTGTAGATACCTCCGTCCCACGAAGGGTGCTTGACCCACTGAGACTGGGGGGGTGGGGGGCGGGTGGAGGATACTGCCTCCCAATCCCAGCAGGGAAACCCAGCCCAGCCTTTCCAGCTGGTTTTCCCACCGGGAAAGCAGGTTCCATGCCCCTGGCAAAGCAGCCTCGTGCGGGGTGTCGTCGCCAGCACAGCCAAGTGGGAATGAGCTGTGAGGCCCTTTATTGGCCTGGACACACTCTTCCTGCCCTGACCGGCATCATTGCCCCTCCCTCGGGGGTGGCTCACCCTGGAAGAAGCAGAGCACACTCTGCCCGGCCCTCCCGGCCCTCCCGGTCAATGCACTCTTGACAGGCAGGGACAGGCCCGTAGGCTGTCCAACCTGGTGGCCCAGTGCACGCACACAGCGGGGACACACCCCTGAACACGGGCTCCGTCTGGGTCCGTGGAGTCCAAGGCCGTAGCTGGAGTTAGCGACAACAAAGTCATTCATGCAAATGGGATCTCGGGGGCCTGGAAATGGCCTGCTCCCTTGGGTACTATCTCACTCCGGGGGTCTACCTCACGGCGACAGAGGCGCGGCTGCGGCGTCATGGCCACACGAGGGCATTTGCCGCAGTGTGGGTTGTTGCAGCAGTACCCTGGACGCAATTCAAACGTCCATTAGCCGGGAAATGGCTGAGTAAATCAAGACCCACAGAGCATTAACGATTAAGCAGGTGCCGCAGAGAATGGACTAGACCCATCTCTGCCGGCTCACAGAACGCCTGCGACGTGCCGGTAAGTGGGAAACAAAAAATAGGAAGGCCGAGGAGTTGGGAGCGAAGGTAGCGTTCACAGTCCAAGAAATAGCCAGCCTACCTCTACCTGTGCACATGCGAATGTCATTCAAGTGAATGATCTGGAAGGACGGAGGTGCGGAGAGACGCACAGCAGGCAACGGCCATGGGCTGTCTCAGGAGGCGAGGCAGTGCGAGAAGAGAATATTGGGAATTTAGCATTCCTGATGTTACTGCATGGGCACATGTATGTTCTACACAACCTATATGCTCGTGTGTGTGTGTGGAAAGAGTTGTGCTGGGTGTGCGTGTGTGTGTGTGAGAGAGAGAGAGAGAGAGACGTGGCACCAAGCAGAGCTTAGTCACCATCAGCTTCCGTCCAGTCGACTCACGGCCCAGGACGAAGAGCTTTCGCCCCGGTCCACCGCGTATAGCTCTCGAGTTACCGCACGGGGCTGCAGCCGGGTTCCCGAGCCAGACGGGCACACAGGGCATGCGGATGAGACGCCACTGTCCCCACTGGCCCTCGGCGTTTCTCCTCTAAAATAGGGGTCCTCCAACACTGTTGACCAGGCCCCTCATTGGTTAAAAACCAGTCAGTATAGTCATTTTAGTATAAAGGACACCCATGCGTATTCCTGGGCTAACATGCTGAGCTATTATTGCAAGACATTCGCAAACACAACAGAAGCAGAAAGCGGGCCAAGGAAACCAAGGTTCTTGTATCTGGCTGCAGCCTCTCTGGGATCCGCACTGGAGACGGGGCCCTATAAACTTGGGGCTCCAAGCCCTCATCCATCCATGCGGTGCCTCCTTTCCCACTGCCCTGCAGGGCAGGGCAATGGGATCTTTGTGCAGAAGAGATCATATCCTCACAGCTCTGGTTCTTTGGACCATGTGCTGAAAATGTATCCCCGCCATCTCTGACTTTAGAAAAAGAGGAAGAACTATTATAATCCCAGGAGCCTGGGGCTAGTCCCAGACAGGTAGGCGGGAGGGGGCAGGCCCTGGCTACTTCCCATCCCCTCCCACAGCCGTGGAAAAGCCATCCGTGGGGGTGGGGGAGGGATCTCTTGCTAGCGGCTCTGGGGCTGTGGCCCACCGGAGCGCAGCCCAAGTCTACCTTCTCTGACTGTTCCGGCCCACTGTCAGAGGGCTGCCTGCCCCGGCGGCTGCCTCGGTCTTCCTGGTCCTCTCCTGGCAGTGTGTTTCGGAGTTCCCCACCCCTGTCCTCAATTTCTGAGCCCCTCCAACCAGGCGCCTTGACCAGAGGACTGGAACCCCTCCCCAACCGTGCATTTTCATTCCTCATTGCATTTTCCTCTGAGGGTTTCAGGGAGATGTTTCCTTGGTCCATGTGCAAGAGAAGAGTGTCTGAGGACAGGGACTCACTGGCCCTGGCAGGAGTGGCAGGGAAGTGTGCCCCCAAGTCCAGAATGGGGGGATCCTGGGAGGGTGTGGCGGTGCCGTGGCTGCCATCCAAACCCCAGTCCCAGACGCACCCCCTCTGCACAGTTATTCTTGGTTAGACCGGTCCTCTGGTAGCTCCCTCTCTGCTCATTCTTTGTGAGCACGTGCTAGTGTGGCCGTGGGGTCGTTTTGGGGAGCCTGCGCCCTGTTCCGCCAGGAGTGCATCTCGGTGCCGACGTGGGGAACCGAGAGGACGGGGGCCGTAGACGTGGCTGGACTGGAAGCCAGCGCCACACTTCCAGCGTCACTGAGTGCCGATGTCTACCTCCAGTCCTGCGTTACTCCTCCTGCCTGCGCTTTCCTTTTGGACTGTGGACTGGTGTAGCCCACATGGTCTGTTTGACACCTTCACTTCGATATCCCATAGCTTCGCACTCGTAAGGTACCCAGAATAGCTGCTGACTCCACCTGTCCCCCCGCCCCCAAACGGCACGCTCCCCCACTGTGGTTCACCGGCTCAGTACACAGCAGCTCGTGCGTCTGCATGCTCAGCACGGAAGTCCCTCTGGACTCTGCCCTCTCCCACGCCGCAGACAGCGGTCTGCCCTGTCTCTGAAGTGTACCCAGAATCCCTCTCTGCCGTCGCTCCGATCCACGCCATCATCTGGGCCCAGGATTCCCGTGATGACCTCCAGGCGGCCCCTGCTCCACCGTTGCCCCTGTAACCTGCGAGAACTGCAGTGGCCCCAGCTGTCCCCTCACAGTGCAAACTGGATCCTGTTGCCCCTCTACTCAGAGCCCTCCTGAGGCCTTGTCTCCCGCAGAACAAAGGCCACAGTCCTTACAGTGACCTCCAAGGTCCTACCCGATATGCGGCCTCTATTTTCTCTCAACCTCGCCTCTGGCTACTTGCTCACTGTGCTTCATCCTGCCCAGTCCCGTCGGCATTCCTCAGCGCTGCACAGCATGATCCCACCTTAGGGTCTTGGCACTTGCTCTTCCTTTTCTGGAATGTTCTTCTCCAGGCAAACTCACTGCCTCGCTTCCTTCAGGGTCTGCTTATTTGGAGTGGTGGACCCTGGTGGAAAGGGTGGTCACACCCCCAGCGTGCTCTCCCCCACCACCCCGAGCTCCCTGTCCTCAGCACTCGCATCCCTCAACACCCCAGCTACTGGTCTGCTGCGTTTCTGCCTCGACTAGAGTGGGAGCCCCGAGAGCACCCAGACTGCATCTTCGGTTCCTGGGGAAGTGTCTGGTGCAGCCAGTGACCAACGAACCTTCGTCAGATTGAAAGTAGGAAATGAGAGAATCGGCCGCGTGCCAGGATCTAACCTAGGAGGCTTCCATGAAATAGTCCCTCCCCAAACAACGTATGCAACGGGAATGTGCATCACTGTTTTTACGGGCAGGACACGGGATCTGCAGAAGGCAGAATCCAGACCCAGGCCTTGCCACCTCCAGAGGCATTCTCTCTCTACAGCTCCCCGGGAAGAGCCTTCCGCAGCACGTGCGCTGGGTGCTCGTGCGTACACCGACGCAGCCACTGCCGGGGCCAGTGTGTGCCCAGAGCTTTGCCGCCCCAACCACCTTCTTTCTTATCTCAACCAGCACGCCGTGCGGTCAATGCTCACGAACGGTATCGGCTCAGTACCTCCCATCGGTACTGAGGAAGAAACAGGCTTCAAGGGGGTTAACGATCGTCCCAAGGTCGTGTCACTAGGCATTTGCAAAGCCACGTCTCCACTCCTGGTCCTCTGGCTCCAAACGAGCTGTGTGGCCCACAGCCCTGTGTGTGTTTGACTCAGGAGCAGGGCCACCCGTGCCCCACGATGCGCCATGACGACTGAGCCCAGAGCAGCCTCAGTGCCCTGCCCGACACAGAGCTGCACAGGAGTGCCCTGGACACACAGCTGGACACCGGGCTGCCAGCTCCCCTGTAGACCCCACATCAAAGTGTATTTCGAAACATCCTGCCTGTGCACGCCCTCCGGGTTACCTTCTCTTACCCCCGCCCGCTCATGACCTGGATTTAGAGTTGGGTTTATGGGTTTCTCCAGCCACCCCCCGCCCCCCACCGCCCAGCAGGCTCCATACCACCTGGGTCCCACTACCGCTAGTTGAGAAGAACCCAGGAGGGCGCGTCCGACCCAGTGATTCCTGGCCTTCAATAGCAGCCCAGCCCCCCACTCGTCTCTGCCGAGACGCAGGACATCGATTGTGGGAAATCGCCATGTCGGCCTGGAGTGGGGTGTCGGGCATGGCTCTGGCGCCCAGACCCAGCTGTCTAGTCCCGCCACGCCGAACGACGCCCCTTCCTCGGTGCCAGGCACTGTGTCCTGTGTTTGGAGCGCGCGCACCGGTGGCATGTGCCCCCAAGGAGCTCACAGTCGGGTGAGGAGGCGGAAAATGAGCAGAAGGAAACGCACACGGTCTGGAGAGATGGACGCCGGCTGCGGGACCGCAAGGACAGGGGCGGGGGAGGGGCCATGGCCAGCAGGAGGGACACGGCGCTGGAGGAGCTGGCCAGGACCTCGTCCCCCTGCTGTCTGCCAACAGAGCAGGGACAGTGTCCTTGGACTGCAGTCAGGAACACCCGAGTTCCTGAGCCTGAGCCTCAGTTTCCTTGTCTGTACGGTCAGGAGGTGACTACTGAGTATCCACCTGTGGAGAGGACTCGGGCACCAGCATCTGGCAAATAGGATGCGCTCAGTGGGTACTGGTTTTCCACCTCACTCTGTGACTGTACTATTGTGATTTGTGTTCTAAACTGTTGTCCCTGGCCCAGAGAACTACCCAGAGAAAGCAGGAGGGGTACGCAGAACGCCCAGTCGCTGAATCGCCCCCCTGACCCGAGACCAGACTGTGGCAGACACACCCCCACGCTTCCTCCTCGCGCCAACCCTGCGTCAGGACCGCCGGAGCCCAGCCCACAAGCACACATGGTCCAGAGTCCTGGGGAGTCACGGGAGGGGCAGTGGATCCCCTGCCCAGCCCAGCCCCTGGGGCCCACCTGTCACGACTGAAGAGGGTGGGTGGGTGGGGCTTCCACCGAGTGAGTGAAGACCCTCACACTCCCCTGCCATCCTACCCAGCCGTGGGCCACCCACAGAGTCCTAACCACACCTGCCAAGTTAGCGACATACCCGTGGCGTATCAGGGCTGGCCGAGATGCCTGGGAAGGCTCCGTCCGCGGAGGATGAGCTGATTTCCTGAAGTAGCAGCTTTCTGCCGAAATTCCTCATCCGTTGCTGGCCGTGGTGGGAGTCCCCCCCCCCCCCCCCCTTCTCTCTCTCTCTCTCTCTCTCTCCCTAACTGGTGAAATTGACAGTCTGCCTACATTAACCGGCTTTAATTTGCATGATCAAAGCAGATTTGTTCCAAGATGCAATGTTCTGCCTGCCCCTCCAAACACAAGCGTCTTCAAGGAAGGCAAGACAAATCAGAAATAGCGTGTGGCCACGGCTGCCTCGGCCCGGATCTCGGCCAGGAGTCGGCCTCGTCCAGGAGCAGGTGGAGGGGGGCCCGGGGGCAGGGGAGGGCCTCCCGCCCGAGAGCGGGGAAGCGGCACCTGGCAGCTCAAGATGCTGGCACCAGCCCCAGCACGGGAAAATCAAGCCTCTGGTGACAGATTACAGCAGAGGACCGAGCCGCAGTCCCAGCGAGGACACACCATTTCCTGAAAAGAGGCGCTGCTGTACCGAACCACTCACAGGTGTGTGGGGGGCTCAGAGTTGGACGCAGCCTGGGACCTGAAATCAGAAGAGGGGTCTCAACTCCCGGCTCCAGCCCAGCGATCAGGACGAGTTGCTCAACCAGCGAACCACAGTTCCGAGCCCTTCCAGTGGGTGCAGGGAAGCCAGCGGAGTGCTGAGGGGTCTCCGGGCCCAGCACTCGGGGGGCCCGTCCAGTCCCCTGGCTCTGGGCGTCCCAAGCGCATGATGGGCCCTGCATGCCAGGCCCTGGGAGCTGACCCTGCTTCCGTCACCTCACCTCAAAACCCCCGTGGCCACACCAGGTGGGGGTATTGTTCTCAGTTCAGGGACAGCTGGGGATCAGCAGGACTGACCTGTCCCCCCAAAATAGGAAAACTACATGCCCCCTTGACTGTATTAATAAGAGCTGTGGTTATCTTTGCTGTTTCCCAGATCACATTTCCTCTTCACGGCACTGGTAAAAGAGGGATGCAAGCCAGGCTGGGTTCTTTATTACACAGTCACTGCTTATTTATTTATTTATCTCTGATTTTAAAAGGAATTTAAAGGAAAATATTTTCATGACTGCCCCTAAGCATGTGGTGGGCCCTGGGCCTGCTGTACCTGATGGAGAAGCGCCCCCCCGCCCCCCTGCAGCCTGTTAACACCCACCATCATTCGCGGGGCCAACCGCACATCAGTTCCCGCACATGCCCAGTGTCTATTTGTTGAGGAGCCCTTCCCGAGGCTCCGGCTGGGGGGGGCAGTTGTCGCCCAACAGACGAAGCTCCTGACTTTCAGAGCTCGCGTTCTAGCATGAGAACACGAGCCGTGCTGTGTAAGCAAATGCATTAAGGATTTCGGGTCTTGGAAATGAAGTGGTAACAGGAGAGGAAGTGATGCGATGGAGGGCATTCCTTCAGCAGGGGAGCCGGGGCGGTGACTGTGCCCTGAGACCCGGATGGCGAGAAGGGGCCAGCTTTGGGGCAGCTCTCCACTGGGGTGCAGAGCCGGTGCAGAGGCCCTGGGCTGGGGCTCATTTGCGGACCGGAGAAGGCCGGACGGTCGGAAGCCCAGCGGGTAATGGGGGCAGGGGTGGGGAGGAAGCTGCGTGTGCGGGAGGGGCGTATTAAATGAGACCTCCTCATCAGAAAAGTGGTTTTATCCTGCTTGCAGTGGGCAGGCCACTGCAACGTTTTACGCTAGGAAGTGATTATGTTGATTTATCTGTTTTAAAAAGAGCATCTGACAGATCTGTGGAAAACTGACTCGGGAGGGCAGCACAGGCAGCAGAGGCCAGATTGCACTCCGTCGTGAAGTCCAGGGAGCAAGCGAGCAAGTTCCATGAGGGTTCGAGACCACGGATCGGCGAGAAATAACCGCGTTTGGAGTCTGTCTCAGATTGGCCCGTGGGACTGGGGGCGGGCCGTCCAGGAGAGATGTTGGAGCCGCGGACACGGGCTTGGAAGACATCCAGGAAAATCTGATGTCATCAAAGCCAAGGCAAGAAAGCTTCCGAAAGGAAGCGGAGGTCAAGCACCGGATGTCATTGGAGGTGGTGTGAGCTGAGGACAGCGGTCTGGCCACCGGGCCCGACAGGACGGAGGTCCCGGGTGACTTGAGGGGAAGGGAAGCTGAGAGGGGGCTGCGGGCCCGTGAGGCGCGAGGCGGGGGGTTCTGTGCTCCCGGAAGTCGCACTCTCTCCACGACACCGTCTTCCCGCTGCACGCGAACGCTGAGCCAGCTCTCAGGGGGCACTCCGCTCGCTGACCAGCGGCCTCTCCGGCGTTACCCTTTCCGCCCCGCGGCAGGGTCTGCATCACAGTCATTGTAGACACGCGCTTGCTGGCCGACAGGGAGTCTTCGATTCTGTCCATTAAATGAGCACATGAGTGGACGGTCCCCATCCAACTCAGGGCTCTGGGGCATTCTAGGGACACTCACCACTTCATCTCTGCACCCAACAGACTTAGAAGAATCTGGCGGAGGCTGCCTGCCCTTCCTTGGGGGGTTCTGCCCTGGGCCTCTCCTCAGACCTGTGACGTCGTGGCCGTGTTGCCTGACTTGCAGAGTAACCGGTGTACAAAGATTCGTTCAGGGCTCTCTGCGTACAAGACACGCCTCCCCCAGCCCCCACCTGCCGCAAGCAGCCTCGGTGCTCCTGCCCCGTGGCGGGGAGGGGAGGACGAGGGCAGGACAGGGCAGAAACGTGGACAGGAGGGCAGGGCTAGGAAGTACGCGGGGCCGGTCAGCGGGACTGGGGCACAGAGGAGCGTGGGGAGATGAAGCAAGGGAAGGGGACTAGAGACGGCTCTTGTCTCTCCTCTGTCGACCGAGTCCTGGTCTTAGGCACTGAGGATAGGGAACGAGGAGGGAAGACAGCTCTGGCAGTGAGGAAGAACACTTCCAGGTGCACTGTGCTCGCGTGCAGGTGGAGGGACCCAAGAGAGCCCCGGGAGATGGGACCCGTTTGGACTCACGTGGGTCTAAGGTGCAGGTGGGAGAGAGATTTAGGAATCATTGACTCACAGGCTGATGTAGAAGTGAAGGGAGGGAATGGAGCATGTGTGGATGGAACGGGGAGATAAGGGGACAGGGTGGAGGCTTTTAAACATTAAAAGAGAGCCAAAGGGGTCCTAGACTGGAGCCTGAGACAGAGCCGTGGAGGCAGGAGGAGAAGGGGAGGATGACGGGTCGAGGGGGGAAGAGTGCCGGGACAGGCACGGCCCCGGGGCCAGTGTGGGCCGGGCCAGGTCACTGCGGCCACCGGTGACCTGGAGAGCATAGCTGGGGCAGGGCGGGGGGAGCCAGGTGGCCGCGGAGGGAGGGGCTGATGGACACGCTTGTCGAGCACAGACCCGGAGGCGGGCGGGCAGACCAAGACCCCGCTTGGCAGAGCTTCCCTTGTCTAGGACCGAGGGAGGCAGGGAGGGCGGGTTCCTCGGTCCAAGACCAGGGAAGGGAGCCGAGAAGGGCTTGGAGGGGGATTTCCCCGAGCAGCAGAGAGCCGTGCGGAGGCGGGGAGAGCCCCAAGGGTTACTCGGGGTTTTTCAGCTGCGCCATGGGATCAGCATGGCCGGAGAGGGAGCCAGTGGGAGGCAGTGGCTGGCGGGACCCCTACTGAGGCCCCGCAGAGCTGGAAATGCCGGCTCAGGGACACCTGGCAGACGGCCTTCTGTCTCTCCTCCACGTGCACCACAAGGGAGGACCCTCCTCCTGGCCACGCCCGGAGCAGAAGCAGGGGGAGGCCGCACCAGCTGCGCGTCCATTGCGAGACCCTCACCACCAGAACGCCCAGTTCCCGTCCCGCTCTGCTGGTCTGGTGTGTGCCGTCACCCTTGTTCCCACTGAATGTATCGTCAGTCCCCCCGGCTCGACCAGTAGCCCCCCGGAGGGCAGAGAACTCAGCCCGGATTGTCCCCAGTGCCCAGAGCTGCGTCAGCACTGGGTGGCAAGTTGTCCAATAAATGGACAGTTGCAGACGAAAAGACCCTGAAGCTAAGAGTTCTCCCTCCTGTCTGTCTCTCCAACTGGAGCTGAGCCCAAGGGCATGTACTTTTAATAACTGACTTCCCGGAGGGCAGAGAGGAGCCGTGTGCACTGTCGCCCACGCATCAGCTGCTTCCCGATCGCTCGTCCGCTTGACTCTGACGCCCACGCCAGCACCGCCGGCACCGTGTGGCCATCGGGCTCATCGGTGGGCAGCGGAGCTTCTGGAGTCTCCTGCTGCCGGAGCCGGATGTGAATCCGGGTCTCTCAGATGCCAGGGCCACGCACGCTCAGGCCACCAGGCATCACAGGTGACGGTGGAAGCCCTCCGTCGTCTGTTTCCGAGGGGCTGTCACTTTTCTCCAGGACATGGGAATGGCAGTCCTTTAACAGCACACACGAAGGACCTGCCACCTCTGGACGGCCCTTAACGAGGCCCAGCCCGCAGCAAGCCCGCTTGGGCCTGTCGCACCTGTAATTACAGCTCATGGCAGTTGGCGCTGGCCGGCGGGCGGTCAGGTGCGGGCCCTGCTGCCTCCTGCCAACTCTCTAATTAAACCAGCAGCAGCATCTGTGCGGCCGACCCTGCCAGGGATGGAGAGGTGCAGGTCCTGCTGCAGCGGGGCCCCCTGACATTCCCATGGGCCCCAGGGGGCTCGGGTTCCCCCTCCAGCCATCAGCAGAATGTGGACCCGAGAACAAGGCCATGCCCCAGCTCGTCTCAGCGGCTCGGATCCCCTTAAAATGTGAAACTGGTCGAGAGCGCAAGGAAGCACAAGCCGGGCCCCTCCCTCCAGCTTCCCAGCTGTGGGTGTGTCCCCAGACTGGCTCTCGTTAGAGGGACTCCCGGCAGTGCCCAGGCTCGGTGCCCCGGTGCTCCCGAGGGCCTCATCGTGGGAGAAGGGTCGGCAGACCCATGAAGGAGAGTCTGCCCGTTAGGTGGGCCGACCACTTTCCAGCTGTGATTCAGAAGGGAGGTTCCGGGGGTCTGGGCTCCTGGCCAATGGGACAAGTGTCACTCAGGCCTCTCTCTAAGACACGGCTTCTCTGGCCCATCTGGACTGGGCACACGGTTGAGTCTGCCAATACCTGGCAACAGGAACGACTAAGCACTTTGTAGGTGTCATCTCATTTAACCTCAGGACGGTGTTATGAAGCCCATTTGACAGGTGGGGGAACAGGCACAGAGTGGTTAAGTCACTTGCCCAAGGTCACACAGCTAATGCGTGGGAAAGGTAACCACCAATCCCACGTCTTTCCAACCCTGGGATGTGGACCCAAGAGGTGTGACTTTGGACTTGTAGCCCGTAGCCTGTGTTACCTCCGCAAAGGTCAGCATCTCCCCCGCTCTCTGTCCAGCACGTGTTTGCTGAGCAGCGACCAGGGGCTGTTCCCACACGTACAGAGCCCTGCACACCCCCTTGGCCACGTGGCCGTTGTGGCGACAACAGCACAGCATCCTGAGGGCACACGGGCCCCACCCCCACCTGGGGACAGGTTAATAATAATCGAGTCTATTGTCCAGGTGCCCAGAGCACTGTACTAAATCCTTCATATGCATGTCCCATTGGAATTTGGCAGGAATTCTGTGCAATTATTTTGCCACTTGAGAGAAACACACCTGTTAAATGTTTGGCAGTAATTGGAGATATGAAAATGATCCCCAGCACCATTTCTGTTATGAAATATTCCAAAAGCTCAGAACAAGGACAGAGAAGAATGCCAGGCAGTTTCCCCGCTAAACTATTAGCAGGTTGTCAACTTAACAGACTGCAGGCGAGCGTTTTTGAATAGACCAGCGCAGGAGAGCATGGAAGCGATCAGATGCACTACATGTGGGAAGAACCATGGGTGTAAACGTTATTCACGAGCGTATTTCAGGCCCATGGGTGAGTGTGTGTTTGTGTGTTCTGTACGTATAAGACACAAGGGTCACACAAAAGGCCTATAGGCTGAATCTGGCCCCCCACCTTGGTTTATCTGGCCCGGCACCTGTTTCTACCCGGCGGCAGTGCTGAGCTCTCACTGAACAGTTAAGGAGGAGTTACACGTATACAGTCCTCAAGTTGCATCCGGCCCTTTGAAGGCGACCACAAAGCTGATGTGGCCCCCGGTGAAAATGAGTGCGACGCCCCTGGTGTAAGATGACTTACTACATAGATCAGGGTCAGAAGCATTTGAAAGTCTCTGGTATAATAAATGCGTGTGAGTTCTTTATTTAGGCTTAACAGATACTAATATGTTGTCATACTTGCTTCAGATCTTTTCCCAAGAAACACACAGTATAGACAGAACTGAAACGAAGCCTTCTTTGCATGCCCCACCCCGCCCTCCTCCTTCTGCTGAAGCCCACGGACCCGGACACGCCTCTGATCAGCCATTCCACCAGCTGAGCCAGGCCAAGGCAGCTCATGCCCAGGGTCGGCCGGAAAAGCGTCCCAGCCAGGAGGGGTGGCTCACTGATCAGAGGCCCTGCATGCTTGGCAATGTTCAGAGAAACAATTTAAACGTGCCGGGGGGGGGGGGCAGTCCTGATAATCTCACTGTTGACACAGAAGCCTAGAACTAGGCAAACGCACTTCACAGGACTGGACCAGGGCAGAGGGGTCTGACCTCACGCTCCGCAGCTGCGTCTCTGACGGCATGCTGCCCTTGTCTCCAGAAATGAGGAAACTGAGTCCTGGGGACTCAGGGAGGTGGTCCTCCCTGAACTCCCCCGGGGCAGGCAGGAGGGATGCAGGGACGGAAAGGAGAGCAGAGAGATGGAAGAGGGGCAGAGGGGGAAAGAGAGGGAGGAAGAGAAGGAGGAAGGAAGGAAGGAAGGAAGGACGGATGGACATATTTCCACGTGCACACACATGCCCACAGAGCCGCGTGTCTTCCCTGACCACCCCCGCCCTGTCCCTCTCCCCGGCTCTGTTTCTCGTCACAGCACCTGTCCCCCGCTGCAGTGTGCCATCATTTGCTTATTTTCCATCTCCACCCACTAGAACATGAGGCCCGTGAGAGCGGAAAGCTTGATCGGCATGTTCACGGCTGTTTTCCCAGGCCGGGCGTGCAGCTGGCGCCCGACAAAAAGCGTCGGCCACTGCACAAGCGTGCAGAAAGCAATGCTGTGTTGAAAGACGGAGCCACGGAGTGACACTGAAGTTAGCTCTGCTCACAGAGCCAGGTGGCACGCTGGCAGTCCGGGCAAAGCGAGTCAAGCCCCAGTGTGGCCCGTCATCAGCCTGCAGTGAGGACTCACGCTTGCTGGGCTCTTACTGAGAGCCGGGCGCCAGTCACTGCGCCTCACGTGGTGACGCTTTTGGCTGTTGCCGCAGCCCTGCACAGAGGTCCTCTCACGGTGTCTGCTGCAGGCGGGGAGAGGAAGGCACAGAGGGGTCCGCCACTCATTCGAGGTCACACGGCTGCTACGAGCAGTCTGCCTCCGGCCTCTGTGGCCTTAATGCCATGCCCCACTATTTCCCACAGAAAATTCTAGAGCCAGGACTTGAGGGCTACTGACTCAAGCCTTTCAGAATCTGGGGAATTTTCATCTCTCTCTCTTTCTCTCTCTCGTTTTTTAAGCAATTTGAGGAAAGTCAAGGCCGGACCAGTAGCAAAACAGCCTTTTACCGGGCGCTGCAGAACTCGCTGGGCGGTGAGGGCGCGGACGCCAGCGTGCAGGCCGCCGCCACGTGGTATTACTCCCTGGAGCACTCCGCCGACGACTACGCCTCCTTCTCCCGGGCCCTGGAGAATGCCACCCGGTAAGAGCCTGGGGACGAGGGTTCCGCTGCTGTCCTCGGGGGCTGAGGTGGTGCTCAGGTGATGAGAGAGACCCGCGGTGTGGGACCTGGCACAGCCACTTTCCTTTGCCCCGTTCCATGAGGACACAGCTGGGCTGACCCGACTCTCCCCTGGGCAGTGCTCGCGCCTGTGGGGGGCACAGACAGTGCCTGCCAGGGCCCCTGTCGGATGCCCCGCCCCTGTCGGATGCCCTGCCAAGAAGCAGCCGCTCAGCCAGTGCTGATGGGGAGCCTGCTGGACTCAGCCCGGCAGAGGGGACTGCAGCGCTCACACCCGGGCTGCCCGTGAGAACCGCACGGGGAGCTTTCAAAGGGCGGCAGGCACACGGGTCCCATAAGCGCCGGTATTTTTCAGAGCTGCCCCAGGTGACTCTGTAGTGCCACCAGGCGCCACCTCGCACGTGGGAAGTGGAGGCTGACCCAGGGGAAGGCCCTGCCCGATGCCCACGCAGCCCCTCTCCCCTAGGGTGCTCATCCCGCGCTCACTGCTTGTGTGGCTTGCTGGTCACCTTCGTGGCTTCAAGCCTCCCCGCCTCAGGGAATGTGTCCCTGACTGTCCCACCCCAGGAGCCATTAACAGGTGCCCCCACCCCATCTGCCTGGGGATGTGCTGTCCCTGTCCCGCTGCGCTGCTCAGGACCAGCCTGCCCCTCAGGCCGTGGTGGGCTCACTGGGGTCAAGAGCCGTGTCTCATGTGAGTGCACAGCTGGCGCTGGAGAAGTGGGTTTTAAATGGAACCAGAACATAGCCAAGGCTCTGGCTCTCTCTGCCTGCGGAGCCCCCCGGGGACGAGACCACAGTGGGGGCTCCAGCCGTCTGTCACCTTGGAGCCCGTCTCCCTCGACACACTGCTCTGTGTCCCTGGGCAGAACGTGGCCGGGCGGTTTGCACATCCTGTAACTTCTTTCCTCCCTCCTGGAGGTCCGCCCTCGCCTTTGCTCTTCGTCCCTGGGCACAGAGCCAGTGCAAGGCTCAGAGGCCCGTGCTGAACTCGACTGTGTTGGGAAGGCAGGGACTGAAGCCTGTTGACACCCACTGCCTGGGGTGGTCTCCCCACCCTAGAGTCTGTGGCTTCCAAGTGAAGGCCCATGAGCTCAGGATGAGCCTTTGTTCCACCCACTGGGGTCATGGGGACCCGAATGGCTTTAATTCCCCCCAGCAGAGAGCTCATGCTGACACCCCACAGCCAGGCACCATTCCTGGAGGCCCGGGCTCAGGGGACGCCAGGAACTCCCGGGTGCCTGCGTCCTGAGGGGCTCATAACCAGGTCAGGCCTGGCTCGGTCTGTGCTGCAGAAGGAGCTCGGGGCTCGAGTTCCTGCCCCAAGTTGGCCTTTAACTGGCTTTGAGGGTGGTCTGTGCGCAAGGCAAGAGCTGAGGTCAGAGGAGGGACAGGTAACCCAGGAAGGCTTCCCTAGGGACTCCAGTCTTCCCTGAGCTCAGGCCCTCCTTCCCCTCTAGCCAGACTCAGGCAATGGCCTCCCTGCCTCCAGTCCCCTTGGCAACGCCCCCATAGAGCTGCCGGTGTGTGACGTTTGTGGGTTTG
This sequence comes from Phyllostomus discolor, assembly GCF_004126475.2. Classification (NCBI taxonomy): domain Eukaryota; kingdom Metazoa; phylum Chordata; class Mammalia; order Chiroptera; family Phyllostomidae; genus Phyllostomus; species Phyllostomus discolor. The sequence goes on from NC_040909.2 coordinate 134,310,751, forward strand.
CTCCCATCCCTGTCCCGCCCTCCGCTCCCAGGGGGACCGTGCCACCTTCCCCTGCCCTTCCGGACCCTCACCCCTGGCCCCGCCCCCCTCAGAGCCTTTCCTACAAACCCTGGAGCTGCCCAGCTGACCGGCTAAGGGGGTGCTAACCCTCATCATCGAGGGACTTCCACGGGTGTCATCAAGCTTGGCCGTTACAGCATCTCCGCACGGTGGGACCCCACGGGCCCTGTTTCGGGTCTGCCCGATTCCCACCAGGCCAGCCCCCCTCAGCGCACCGCCGGGCACCTCAGAGCCCAGTGCTGGGCCCACGGTGCTGAGCGGGGGCTTCTAAAATTCATTCTCACACCCCCCAGAGGGGGAGCAGGTGTGAAACTTGGGGCGTCGAAAGCAGGGAGCAGGGTTCTTCACCTCCTCACCATTGACATCCAGACTAGAAGAGTCTTCGCTGGGGAGGGCTTCCCGTGTGTTGTAGGATGTTTAGCAGCTTCCCTTGCCTCGACCTACTAGAAGCCCGTAGAAGCCTTTCCACCTCCAGCTCTGACAACTAGAAAAGCCCCCGAACATTGCCACGTGTCCCCTGGGGTGAGGGTCTCCCACCTGAGAGCCCAGCTGAGAGTCCATGTGCATGAAGCACCCTTGAGGTGTCTGTGTCTTCGGATGCACATGATTTGGGATGCACATTATTTTATGTGCTGCTCCGTAGGATGTGGTCGCTATTTTACCATCAAGTGTTTCGCTCCCAAATCTGTAAGTGACACTGATGTGCTGCAAAGTTGCCTGTCACTCAAATGTCTTGATCCTGGGATGCATCTCCCCGGACACCAGCCTGTGCCCCTGAGTGGCCCTGAGCCAGACTGGCCCGTGCGCGGCACCCGTGGAGCCAGCTGGGGGATTCAAGGTGGGGGTGTGCTCCCTGCAGCCTGTGCAGAGGGGCTTGGTGGCCGAGGGACCCTCGCCTGGAGGAGAAGCTTTGGCCCCGCCCAGTTGTCTGTAGAGCTGTGTGTCACCAGACCCCTCCTCTGTCCTCCTTCTACCAGGGACTACTTCATCACCTGCCCCGTGATCGACACGGCCAGCCTCTGGGCAAGGACGGCCCGAGGGAACGTCTTCATGTACCACGCTCCCGAGAGCTACGGCCGCGGCAGGTGAGGTGGCTGCGAGGCTGCAGAGGGCGTTGGCGAGTGAAGGGAGTCTGTCGGGAGGGCCCTGTCACTTGGACTCCTGTGATCCCCAGGACGGCAGAGAAAAGAGGGATGGACCTAGGTACAAGTCCTGACTCAGTGACATGGGACGTGTCACGTACTCTCTGTGGGCCTCGGTTTCATCATCTGAAACGTGGGTGTAATAGTAACAGCCACTTGGTTTCATGGCATTGCAGGAAGAGAAAGCACAGCGACAGGTACAGAAAGTGCGATGGTAACTATTAACAGGTTCGCCTGCCGGGGAGAAGGCTTCAATGTTTGAGAACGGAGCACTTAGCTTTGCTTCTAGAATGACAGCATGAAAGGGTGAGGGGGCAGCAAAAGAAACATTTTGTTTGCACCTACTTTGTGTACCTTTCTCGCTCCCAGAATAGACTTAATGTACCTTATAATAAAACTCCAGCTGCAATAAAATGATCAAAATAGAGAAGAAAAACAGGAGGTAGGAGGGAAAGCAAGTCCACAGGAAGAGAGGGGACACTGGCGGGCACAGAATGCGGCCCTTACTCCTCAGGAGCCGAGGAAAAGGGTAAACAATAAAGAAGAACTAAGGTTGGGTCCCAGCTCCGGCAGCTCAGCAGCGCCCGGGCCTCCGGGAGGCATCCCCAGGTAACCGAGTGTCGGGGCTCAGCACCCAGGAGACGCCAGGGTCAGGCGGTTTGATTGTATCTGACAGTGGGAGCCCGGATGCTCCAAGGTCATCGATCACCCGTGTCTGGGGTCCGTTTTGTGTGTAGCAGGGTGGAGCTGGAGCCCCACCCCTCACCGGCTGCACAGTCTCAGGCCAGCTCCTTTGCCTCTCTGATTTCGGTGTCTTCATCTACAAAATGAGGCGAATTATCCAGCTCACACATGGCTTTCACCTGAGTTATTTTGCAACAGTTCGGCGTTAACACGCATAATTTCTCACTGCAATCGGCAATGTCTCTATAGTAGGCTTCCTAATAGCCACCTAAAGATACCAGGCCCTGACCCCTGCAACCTGTAGGAAAACGGGCTTTGCAGATGCAGTTAAGGACCTTGATGTGGGAAAATTCTCTGGGGCCACCCTTGGTTGGCCCTATGTTCAACCCTTGTTAGAGAGACGGAGGGATTCGATACGCACCAGCACCCACCCCCGGGCTGGGATAGCGAGAAATGCCTCCTCCCTCAGAGACCCCGGAGGGAGCTTGGCCCTGCGGGCACCTTGTCTGGGCCCAGGGGAACCGATCTTGGGGTTCTGGCCTCCGGAACTTCATGGCAGTAAATTTCTGTTCTTTTAAGCCACCGAGTTTGGGGCTATGGGTTGCAGCAGCCACGGGAAACCGGTGCAATGCCCAAGGCGTGCTAGCTTCCCTGAGGTTTCTCCTGCTTTCTCCTGGTTGCTCGGTTTATACAGCGCTTTACAGCATGTCTAGGACCTTGGTGAGGTCAGCAGGGTCAGTTCATCCCTGTTTAACAGATGAAGAGTCTGGGTTTCAAGGAGTTTCACGCGATGCTCCCAAATACTAGCAGTGACCTGCCCGTAGCTTCTCTGAGCCCGAGAACTCTTTTTCAACTAAAGCCCATGGTCTCTCTTCTTAGAACAGTTTATAATCTCAACCTGATCTGGCATCTCCACCTGGGTGGTGGGAGGAAAAGGAATGGGCAGGCTAGGGTTCCAGTAGGAAGACATTCAGGAGAGAGGGCGTGAGAAAGGGTGCTGATGGTGCGGGTGGACATGAAGGAGTCCTGGTAACCCTGGGGCTGCCTATGGCCAGGGAGGCCCAGGGCGGGCCGGCGTCCGCAGCGTAAGCCTTGGCCACAGCTTCCGAAGGCCAGGCTCTCGGAATGCAAGGACGCCTAGGGCAGAAGTCCTTCCGTCCGGTTCCCTGCCCCCCTCCCTTCCCAGCAGATGTTACGGCAAACGGTACAACACTTGGGCAGCAAGTTCATCGAAACCCTGAAAAAATATACACATGCCTTTCACCACCCAAATGTGCGCTGGCAAAAAATGGATAAATAAATAAGCAGTGCATCTACAGCAGGAGGTCAAAGCCAAACGAAAGGATCCACGGGATTCCAGCCAGCCCCATCGTGCTCTGTCCTCCCCCCCGGCCCCCGCCCCCGACCGCCTTTCCCGGAGCTGCCGTAGCCCAGCCCCACAGCGGTTTCCAGATTTCCAGCGACATGAACGAATGGTCTCGGGGCTCTGGAGGCCAGGATCCCAGTCTCTGACAGCCCCAGGCATTTCCTGGAAAGTAGGGGCCATCTGCCCCCTCTGCGTCTGTGTCCAAATTGCTCCTTTTCATAAGAGCACCAGTCACGTTCGAGTCAGTGCCCCCTGGGTCTTCATAGTCACGCACCCCAGGACCCAGGGCCCCTCCGGCAAGGGGAGGGGGTGTCTTAGGCGCTCAGGAAGTCATGCCGAAGCACAGAAGGTGATCTACCTGCCTCACCGGCCAGGGTGGGGGCGGGACTGGGGCCTTTCTGACCTGGTGTGCGGGCTCCTTGGGGCCCGGTGTTGCCACCTGCAAAACAGGAGTAGAGGGGCGCCCCCAGGTCTGCAGGGGGAGGGAGCGAGGCGGGGGACCCCAGCCCCTTTCTAACTGTCTCGTAGCTGAGCCTTAAGGGAAATGTCACGGTCTGCAGTTGAGAGGGTGTGAAAAGCTGGTGTGCTCACCTCGTAGGTACCTTCTAACTCTCTGTCGTTTTTGGAGGAGAGTGGTGTTCGGCACCCCCAACCCATTTTACAGGTGGACACAGTGGTGACGTGAACAGGGGAGGAAAGTATCCTGGTTGTGGCAGGGACCCCGGGTTAGAAACCAGCTCTGACCCTTGTTAGCTCGGTGACCTAGACCAGCCACATTGCCTCCTCGGTGACTCAGTTTCTTCATCTGTAAAATGGGGATGAGGAGAGTGGTACCCACTTCAGAGGGTCCCTGTGGGGATTAACCTGTACAGCAGAGGGCGCCTGGCAAACCCTAAGCGCCGAGAGCATCCTTCCTCGCACCCTCCCGGAGGCGTGCGTGACTGCCCGCCAGCGCCCCGTCCGGCTGCTCTCTCCCCACCGCAGGCACAGTGGGCGCCATCTACGGAGCAGACACCCGAACCCGTGAGTGAGCCCCGGGAGCTAGTTCAGCTCGGTGGCAGGTGTCTCGCACCGTGCCCTGGAGCCGTCACACCTCTCTCATTTATTTCTGGCTCAGGTCTACAGACTTAGGGCGCATGTGCACACCGTGCGTTCCCAGCCATCTGGCTCTCGCCTCCCTCCCCGTGAGCGCTCATTAGCTTTCCTGGCATGGCTAGTGAGCAAAACCCAACGAATTACCACTTTTTCCCCGACTGCGGTTAATGACTCACAGAGGAGTGGGGCTCTGGAACGGCTCACCTCGGTTACAGATGGGATTTTTGTCTCTGAAATGGAGGGACGAACTCTGGGAGGAAAGTCTTGACTCATTTCGAATGGGGGGAGGGGCGGGGCAGGACTCTCGGGACTAACAGTCTAGCCAGGCTCCACGGAGGATGTCAGTCCGCTCTTTGACTTGGGCAGAGGTGGCTCCGTGCGGCGGGAGAACACACTTGTTGAGGTTAATTCCATCTCTGCCACTGTGAGTGTTCTTCGTGTGAGCAGGTGCCTGCACCTCAATGTTCTTACCTATAAAATGGGTGTAGTCACACCCTCTTCTGAGTGTGAAGATGCAAGTCAATGAATGTTAAATCAAAGGCGCATTGTAGCCGTCCAATATTGGTTCTTTTCCCTTTAGGAAAAATGAGGTTCTAAGAAGAAAAAAAAAACTTAAAGGGACGGAGGAGCCAGTCGTGTTCCATGTTTCTAAGCTGCCCCAACCCTGGGAAACAGCCGTAAATTCTGGACGGAGGACGTTCTGTACAGCCCTGGGTTTGCGTTCGAGAGAGTTGCGTGCATTCCAGGGGCTTCTAACATTCCGATTCAGAATATTATCTTTCTCGTCGACCGCCGGGGTGTTGGAGTTAGCAAACCAAAGAAAATAATCCTTGGTGTCTGGATTCTTGAATTGGGTCCATTGGCCTGGCCACGTCCTGTGTTGCGAACGAGGTTATTTCCTAGCAAAGACAGAGCCCGTCATGTCCTGAACCTGACCACGCCAGCCTGGAGATCCGGGTAAGCTGCTGGTGTGCGTTCTGTTCCGCACCGGCTCAGCAGATACTTACTCCTGCCTTCTGAGCCCCTGGTCCCCTTCTAGACCCTAGAGACAGAACAGCTGGTGGGACAGCCTCTGGGAACTGGCACCGCGTGAGGGACCAACCGGGGCTGATGAGTGTCCAGCCCCGGGTGCAGGGTGGGGTGCAGGGAACAGGCAGCACGCACCTGAGTACGCAGGGCTGGTCCAGACCACCGCCCTGGGGAGGGGGCAGGGAAAGGCCTGTCATGCTTGAGGGTGAAGGAGGGGCCCAGGAGGTGGAGTCTGTTGAAGAAAAGGGAAGTGGCGGGCGATTCAGGGGGCAAAAAGGGTCTTGGAGTTCCCATGGAGGTTTATAAACAAGGATGTGCAAAAAAGCAGTGTTTTATCTGAGTGTGATGGAAAGGCGCTGGAGATTTTTAAGAAGACACAGTATACAGAATGCCCATTGGTCTTTTCTTACACGTTTAAAACGCAGCTCTGTAAAAGCCAAGTGGTTTTTAAGTAGAATGTAGAACAGAAACCCTGATTTCCCATGCATTGGTCAGTTAGTTCATCAGAAAATCCAGTTAAAATGGGGGCTCGTGGAAAATGAGTGAGATAGGGTTCCACCTCACACCTTCAGGTTTCGCCCTAAGCACGCACGCGTGTTCAGCCGGCATTGCTCCAGCCCAGAGCCAGAGGCGTGAGCAGGTGAATGCCGTTTGGAGCTCTCCACTTGAATTCCTTGCAAAAGCAGCAACGTAACGCGTGGTCTGTGACTGCCAGTCTTGCTTTCTTGAAAGTAGGGCATCCACGTGATATGTGATTAAGCTCTCCAATTGCAATAACAAACACGACGGGGTAAACAGTCAGAGACAAACACAGTTGGCTCTGGGTAAACACCAAGTTTCCTGGTGGGAATGATGCTTTGGGCCAGGAAAGTTCAGCCTCTTCTGAGCCACAGTTCTCCGTGCTGTATGTCGGGAATAAAAGGTCTGGGTTAATCCAGCAAGGCCATGGAAAGCTTCGGTGGTGCTGCCAGACGATAAATCACCCCGCTCCGCTGGGCTTCAGGGAATTAGGGAAGTATTGCAAGCATTTCACTTGGGGCAGGAGGTGGGACCGTAGTATTTTAAGTACATTGGGGAGCTCATTTTTTAAAAGAAATTGTGTAGGAATCCTTTTGAGGAACAGAAGCGGTTGGTCCATAATTCACAGGCAGAATTCAAAGTTTTGCACGTTAGGTGTGTCCAGAGAGAAGCACTTGGACAGGCTGCTCCATGCAAGAGACTTAGCAAAGTTTCGGCCCCTGGACAGAAAAGCCTGGGAAGCAGGGGGATTTTCATTCCCCTGGTTCCCGCATTTCCTTTGGAGGAAGTTATCTAGAGATGCCAGCTGCAGATAAGAAGGGGAGCCTGTTTTATGGGAATGAGGTCAATAAACTTCCTCCTACAGACAGAACAACAGACTCTCCAACTGGTCTAATCAGATGGGCCCGAGGGAGGGGCCTTCTTGCAGCCTAAGCCTCTGGAACCCATTTTCCCTAGAAGAACCACATCCATCGTGCAAGATAGAGCCTGCCCACTGTCTCCCCTCACCTCAGGGGTGGCCCAGTTCAACCCGTCTTCCCAGCTCAGCTCCTTGTGTCAGCATGGCCAAGGTCGAGGGCGTTCCTTTGGTGACACCATCTCAGTCACAGCGCTCCCTGATTAGCTCCTGGTGTTCGCCAGTGAGGGTCCCTGGTGCTGGCGGCAGAGCTCTCGTCAGAGGCTGGTGCAATGAATAACCTCTGCAGTGTGTGGCCCCCACCTGCAGGATTTAAGGCGAGGGGGGTGGCTGAAAGGTAAGGTGGGGGGGGGGGATGTCATGTAGAAAGGACCAGCCTCTGCCTTTCCCGGACAACTCAGGGACCCTGAGATTTGTCACTTCCAATCTTTATTCTCCCACCACGCCAGGAATGGCTCTACAGGAAAGGCAGCTTGCAAATCGCCTACTTAGAAAAGGCCGATGTCCCCATCCCCTTTAAGAGGTGGCCCTCAATTCCTGTGGCCTCAGTGATCACACCTTTGACAGAACCGGAACCGGAAGGACCTTAGTGAGCATGTCATTTTGTAATTCCAAGATGCTCAGTTTTTCTGGACCAGGAACAATTCCAGTTTCACCTTGCAGCGTCGTGACGCACTTCTCAGCACAACGCATGAGGCCCGGAGTGCTGGGGGCTGTGACCTGTCACAGCGGCTCCCAGGCAGCCACCCCCTCGCCCAGTCACAGCTCCTGTCCCCACCCCACACAGAGCATAGAACCCCCTGCACGCCGTCACACGCTCTGGGTCTCTGCCCGAAACACCCCGCCCCCCGGGGCCCCCGGCTGAACCCCTGCTCCCCTGCCGGGGCCTCGGTCAGCTGGGATTCCATCTCTCTGACCTTCTATACACTCCTCTCCATCGCCTTGTCTGAAACAAATAATATCACCTTTCTCTCTCCTTTTAGGGCCCATTGTAAATATTTCTATCATTCGATATCTGTCTATCTGTCACATTATCTATCTATCAATCACACAACTCACGGCATTTTGAGTTGTGTTTTTTTTGTAATGCTGACTACTTCGCATTTCGTGTTAGGCCGAAGCTCCCTCCCAGAGTGGCTGGCGTACCCTCCTTTCTCCCCAGCACCGCTCAGAGGGGACCCACGGTGAACTTCCACCCAGCGTAGCCCCGGAGTGGTCTTGTCCCGATATCCTGTGTCTGGCCACCGTCCTCTCCGAACTACATTCGCGTCCTGAGGCTGAACCACACACAGTCGCCCCTCGGGCCACATGGCTGGTCAGCTCTTCCCAGCCGGGCCAACTGTCACCTCACCAGCACGGGCCAGTCCTCCTCGGGCAGCTGTCTGTACGTCATAAAGGAGACCCACACACCCTGTCTCTGTGAGCCTCTGGTGGCACCATGTGGGGGGCTAGACGGGGCTGATCAGACCCATTGGACAGATAGAAACCCCAGGGCTCAGAGCGCCGGCGCTGGAGGGGGGCTTCAACCGAGCCCACTCGGCTTGGGCAGGGGGCATCCCAGGCCCCGCACACAGGTCTGACAGTGAGAAGGTCCAGACCTGGCCAGAGAGCAGGACAGGCAACCGTCAGACTTGGGAAGATCTGACCCAAGACCACAGACGACCGCTGAAAGCTACTAAGTGAAACCAGCAGGACACACGCCCCTCTCACTGCAGCGGGTTTGTGTATCCGACTGGTCAGCGACCAGACGCGGCGCAGAGCGGAGAGGCCGAGTCCACGTGCAGGGACCGTCTGCCCCCAGACGTCACACGCGCCGCTATCGAGTTCCTCCTGTTACCTGGTCAGGCCCGGTGTTTGCTCCTGCGTCTCCTCCTGCTGGGGCTGCATCCGGATCCCCTGTTCTCCCCGCAGAGGGTCCTGGGACTCCCAGCCAGGGCCCCGACTCCCTGCAGGCTTGGTCCTCCGCCCCCAAATGCCGTCACCCGAGGTTCCCACCGCCTGTCCCTCCTCCAGATGTCTGCCTTAAACTGCTCAAAATAACTCCGGCATCCTGATAACCATCAGCCCTGCCGAGGAAAAAACAAAACAGAAGCCCTCGAGCCACAGCGCATCAGACGGACTGGAATGCCAGGCCTGGCCCCCGCAGCCGTGCTCCGCGGCCTTCCTGGGTCGCTCACCGGCGGCGGTGGGCCGGCCCCGGGTCCCACCGGTTCTCGAGGGCCAACGTGCATGTCTTTCCCCAGCCCAGTGTTCCGTGACATCTGTTGGTAATTTGAAATTGTCTATGGCGGGAGTGTTGACACCGTGGAAAGGGCACATGTGACAGAGGAGGACCTCTCACTACGCCGCCGTGCAGACCAGCCATCAGACGGGCACCAGCCCGCCTCCGGCACAGCTCTTCCTGAGAACATGATGGATGCCACGTCACCTCGCCTGGCAGAGACTCACATGTGCCACGTCACACCGCTTCCCATGCAATACCAAGGAACTGGCGGCCTTCTGAAACCCTGGAATGCAACCCCCAGGTTAAAGACCGCCCCGCCCCCATTCTTCAGCTTTCAGGTATTTCTTCTCCCAGGAAAAATGGAAAAATAGGCACGTGAGCCAGAACCTGGGCCAGAGATTTGAAATATTTTATTGCAAAACCTAATTCAATGCTTGGAACATGAATGTGTCACCATTTTACAGATAGGGACACTGAGGCCCAGAGAGGTTATGTGTCTTGTTTAAGATTTTCCAGACACTAGGCCATCGACTTAGGATTTGAACTGGGGACACTGGCCTTGAAAGTTTGTCTCTGTCCATTCGAAAAGCAGCTTTCTTCGGAAGAAGCGGTAGTCAAGGCCACCGTGGGGGGGCAGAAGGACGCCCCCCAAAGTGCCCACATCCTAATCCCCTGACCCTGTGACTCTGTGACCTTCCACGGCAAAGGGACTCGGCGGATGCGATCGAGGTGAAGGACCTTGAGACAGCAGACTGCCCAGGGTCATCTCGGTGGGCCTGATCTCACGACATGGTCCCTGAGAGCAGAATAGCAGCAGAGGACACTGTCGGAGAGTGAGGCGTGCGAAGGACCGGACCCCCTCGCTGGCTCTGAGGAAGGGGACTGCGGGTGGCGGCTGCCGGACGCTCGGGATGGCCCTCGGTCTACAGCCCGGGAGGAAAGGGGAACTTGGGCCCTCCAGCTCTAGGAACTGACTTGTCGCAACCCCCACGGGGAGGCGGGTCCTGCTCAAGGCCTCCAGAAGGAATGACACTCTGACTTCAGCCCAGTGAGATGGAGGCGGGACTTCCGGCCTCCAGAAACTCCAAGGTAGTGTATGGGTGCGCCCTTTGAAGCGACCGTGCACATGGCGACTTCTTAGGGCAGCGGTGCAGCGAACACAGCGCTTTCCATAAAGGGCCTCGTCAGAAAAGGGCCATTTCCCCTTCCGCCCACCCGGAGAGGAAGGAGCGGGCCCCAGGGGTTCAGCAAAGGTGGTCCCTGTTGCTTCCCTGGTTTCTCTGCTGCCGGCTGCAAGGGGGCAGCTCTGAGGAGGTGCAGACTTCCACGGGACCAGTGGTGACGGGAGAGGAAACCCACGCAGTGAGGCGGGTGGGGACAACAGGCCTTGGAGCCACAGCCTGGGGCTGAAGTCATGGCATCATTCACCCTGAGTAGCTGTGGGGCCTTGCCAGAAAACAGCGTCTGTGAGCCCACGTTTCCTCCCGTGCAAAAACTCAGCTAACGACTCTCGTAATACCTGTGTATGGGGGCCTGGAGGTAGTACAAGTGAAAGTGATTTTTCACCTGCCCTGTGTGGGTTTGTGCGAGATGGGGCTTCTGTGGGCCTTGTTACAACTTCCATCTTCCTGGCACTCTTTGCTCTGTGTTCCTTTTCCCTTTGCAGACCTTCCAACAACGCTCAGAACTCAGCTCCTGAGTATCTTTTGGTGACCCTCAGCGCCCCGCCCACAGGGAGAGCCCACAGAGCACAGAGTGAGGCCAGGGCCCTCCGCTCTGAATCCCGGCTCCCCGTGTCTCCGGCGTGTGTCTCCTCTCTCTCCTGAGCCTCGCTGCCTGGAAAGCAGGCAGGCGATGCATGCACGGGCCCGCTGGTCCTGGATGTCGGTGTTCACAGGCCTCCCGGGTCCCTGGCGCATCGCAGGTGCGTCTCGGGAACCGGCAGCTGTGATGGGCTGAGCAGAGCTAGCGGCAGAACAGGCCGGCTTGGTGCCTGCAGGATCGGCTCTTTCCTGAGCTCGAACACAACAGTCCTGGCCCTGGATGTGGGCTCTGCTCTTCAGGCCCCAGGAGCCTGTACATTTTTATGGCCCGGCCCCTTTCTGCTTTCCTCTCGGGAGCAAAGCCGACCCCACTCTGAGGGGGCCCAGGGGGCCTGGCGATGCAGTGCTGCACCCCGTGGTTCTTACTCTCCCCCATCCCGACCGACTGCAGCTGGTCCCGTAGCTCACACACGTCCCCTCTCCCTCCTACCAGGCCCCCCGGTGTCAGGGCCCCGTGTGGACACAGTACTACTACACCCGTTATCATGCCTGGCCTTGGTAAAAGCAGTTTTTTTTGAGGAGCGGCCACATGCTGTGGCTGGTTCGGTCTGGTTTTTCATGATGAGGAAACTGAGGCGTGGAGAAGTCAGATGACACCCAGTTATACAGGCAGTAAGCGGCTGAGCTGGGTCTCAGCTGAGTGACTCAAGCTGCTGCCTGTCACGTGTACACCTGGTGGTGACACTCGTGGTCCTAGGAGGCATTCCGGCTCTTGAGTCCCTCAGAAGTTCCCTTGGCCATCGGGCCCCAGCCCCGTCCCTACTGGTCCCCACGGTCCCCAGCCTCGCTCGAGAACCCCCTTTCCTAGTCTGGGGGGACAGCAGGGATTCACTCTGAGTCAGAGCCGCGGCCACACTGCGTGTTCATGAAGTGTCCTCCTTCGTACTCAGCCAGTCTCTGCCCGACCTGCTTTTATCTGGGTGCCACCCAGTCTGAGGCTGTCCCCAGGACGCGTGTCCACCAGGTGCTCCGCGCCTCCTACCACGCAGAGGAGATGCGCCGGCGACCCTCTGCACCCTGCTCAGGGTTTCTGCTGTTACCTGGGCGACGGCCGGTTGCATCAGGGAGGAGGAAGAGCTGGGCCACGCTGCGTTTGCCTTCGAGGTGCCCACTCCACACACCATCTTGCCCCGGTTTCCCCATCGTCCCCGTGAGGCGGGCATTCAGACACCTGTTCCGTGGACGAGGACGCAGGGGTCAGGGAGGTCTGGTAACTTGCCAGACGTCACCCACCTGAACACAGAGGGAGGAGCCACGCCCTGGGCCTTTGGGCTAGCATTGTGCTTCCTAGCAACACCCCGATCTGACTCCGTCGTTCAGCTTCCTGTGTGTCTCTGGGTAAACGGAGAAACCTCTCTGGACCTGGTTTTCCTTGTCAGAAAAATTAGAGACTGGCTCTTGAGATAAGTTTGGCACCAACTATAAGGTCAGAAAACACAGTCTTCATGTAAGACCACGTCCGTTCTGGCCCCGAGTGCAAGTTCAAAGGAGTCCCCACACCACCCTCAGTTTGATCATTCACTAGCAGGTCACACAGACCTCCCCGGGAGCTGCTGTACTGGTGGGGACGGTTGTCACAGGGAAGGGTGCAGACGTGGGTCAGCAGAGGAAGAGCGGCAGAGTCGGAGCCCGGGGTGGGGGCGGGGTTCCCAGCGCAAAGCTCCGCCACTGTCTCTTGTGGACTTAGGAGGGGCCACTCTCTCTCAACATCGTTGTGACAGCACATACTGAGTAGTGCCACTCAGGAGTTGCGCCTGAACTTGGTGTTTGAAGGTTTCACTGGGGACCGGTTGGTTGGTTGATGGCCCAGGTGGTTAATCTCAGTCTGCAGGTTGGCTGGGACCGTGTGACTCAGATCCCCCATTCTAAGTTGCACAGTCAGTGTTTTGGCACGGCCAGCCCCCACCCCCCTCGGTAGGATGTGGTCACACGTACTAGGCGATCTGGTGTGGCCAGCCTTTTCCTAAACAGAGACACTCCCATCAGGGATGACATCGATCCCCCCCCAGACACAAAGGACAAAGGCCAGACCTCTCTTTGGGGAAAGCCAAATTCTTTACTGTTCACCTATAAAGCCCCTCCCAGCGCCCCCACTCTCCCACTGCTCAGTCCCAGGGCCCCACGCACCCCCGGGCTGGTCTCCCCGGTGCCAGCTCCAGCTCTGTCCACTCAAACCACTCGCCTGGCCTCCACATCTTCATCTCCTTCCTGCCCACAGCTTGTTAGGTATTCATTCCGCCATAGAGTACACTTACATTTAGCAGCCGGCTGCTGTGTGCAGGCCCTGTACCGGGGTGGGCCGCACGGGCGCACGTCAGCCTTGAAGAGCCGGGCGTGTGCGCACCGTGTGTGAACAAGGGCCGGCACCGAGAAGGGCTCAAACTACAGGCCGCTCCGAACTAACAGGTGTTCGGCTGATACCGTGAGTCCCATGGCTGGAGCACGGTCGAACAAATGTTCTCTCGGACAGCCACTTAGGGGACTGTTCCCAGAGACTTGGGCGATCGGCGTGGCGTTTGCTTTAACCAACAGGCCACAGGCCTGCCCCGCGGGGGCCGCCGCACGGAAGGTCCAGCCAGACCGCAGCTGAACCGGGCGCTAAACGGAAGCCCAGACGCGAAGAGAGGAAAGTCCCCATTTGGGGAGGAATGTTGGTTTCCAGCTCATCCGGTTTTTCCAGCAGTGTCCTGCCCTCATCACCTTTGCTTCCCCTCCTTTCCACGTGTTTTCGCAGCCTGGAGTTGCTGGCCGACGTCCAGTACGCCTTCGGACTGCCCTTTCACCCTGCCTGCGAGGGGCGGTTCACCCGGGAGGAGAGAGGCGTGTCCCTGCAGGTCATGCAGTACTTTTCCAACTTCGTCCGCTCCGGGTGAGTGGACCGTGGCACCCCGACGCCCTCATGTGCTCCCCTGCCCCCACACTGCACACGGGCCCTGGTTGGCATGGACGGCTTCGTGTCTGTCTCCCTCCACTGGGCAGTCGCCTGCCCCCGGTCTCTCTGGCTCGGTCTCCCCTTTCTGGCCAAAACTTCCTTTGCGTAGATTCATCTCGGCAAAGCACAGTTTCAGTCTGACTCTGCCTTGTGCAGCCGCATTTGACGGCCCTTGACCAGGGTTTCTCAGCCCCAGCACTGTGGACCCCGGGGCCGGGCAGCTGTCTGTGCTGGGGGCTGTCCCGGGCCCCATAGTCTGCTTGGCCTGCACCGTCCCAGCCGTGAGCACTGCAGCTGTCTCGGACCCTGCCAGATGTCCCCTGGAAGGCAGAGTCACCCGAGCTGAGAACCACTGTGTTGGATCATTAGATTAAGTGAAAAAGCTCCAGACTCATCCTCCTCTGCCTCCAGCCGCCCCCACACGCCGCTCCTCCAGCCCCTGTAGCAGACCGGCTGCTCCGCCTCCCGGGTTGTCTCCTGCTGCCCCTCCCACTGGCAGCCCGCCTCTGTCCCTTTGCCCCCTTGCCATACACGCATTGGTCCCCTAGCACGGTCCCCGGACCCCCGGAAAGGTAAAAGGTCAACAAGTCACGTTTCAGAGACCAGCTACTGGCAGTCGGAAACGAAAAATCCAACCCCAATTGAAAGCAGGACAACAGAGAACTTGACACAGTGTCTTGTGGGAGTTAAATGGAAAGGCCTTTTAATTTGGAACTTGAAAATGTTTCACTGCGGATGTGACACGGGGAGCATGTGGGAGCCGGGGCAGGGGCGAGAGACGCCCCTGGCCTGGTGAATGTCAGATGGTCAGGTGGGGCTGGGGTGCGGCTAGCGTAGGGGAGACAGGCGGCTACTCTAGGAGGGGGTTCTGGGTGACAAGTCTGAGAAGGAGCCTGTTTCGGGGGGCATGTGACATCCTCTTTCCAAAGGAAGTTGACCTGCAGGTGGCAGACACATTTGCCTGGCTCGAGGCCCGCCCACCCTCCCTCCCAGGCCTGCGGCAGACAGAGGCATCCCAGAGACCAGCCTCGGGGTCCAGATTAAAGGACCCCAGGGCAGACAGGGGCACAGTGGCCTCTTGAGCACTCAGAAACGCAGAAAGGCATGGCCAGGTCCTGAGCGGGGTGCTGCTGGGTCGCGACCTCCGGTCTTCCTCTCCCAGAGATGGCCCGAGGGTGCGAGTCCGGGGCCTTCAGGCCTTTAGCCATCTGTAGCACAGCCGTTACATCCTGCTGGGACCCCCAAAGAGGCGCGAGCGGGCCGTGAGAGACCATGTGCCGGTGGAAGTGACCCCCAGGGATGGAAGGAGAGACAGCCTTCCTTCACGGGTGTCTCACTCTTCCCCTCCTCCCAGAAACCCCAACTACCCGCACGAGTTCTCGCGGAAGGCGCCTGGGTTTGCAGCCCCCTGGCCCGACTTCGTCCCGGGTGCCGACGGCGAGAACTACAAGGAGTTCAGCGCCCTGCTCCCCAACCGCCGGGGCCTGAAAAGGGCCGACTGCGCGTTCTGGTCCAAGTACATCAGGTCCCTGAAGGCACCTGCAGGTAGGGGAGCCTGGAGCAGGTGGGGCCAGGTGGAGGGCGGGCGGGTGGTCGATGCTCGGCATTTCCTGCTGTGTGTTGGCTGAGCGTGCTGGAGCCACCCGGTCACTGGGGGGCTGTCAGCACAGCTGCCTCCCGTGAGGAGCTCCCAGCCTGGGCACTCCTCTTTGCCAAGGGCCTCCTGTTCTGCTGGGGGCAGGAGGGGGATGCGAGAGAGAGAGAGAGAGAGGACACTGCGGGGTAGGGGGGCTGCGGGACAGTCGAGTGGGGAGCCAGCCTGCTGCATTGGTGTCCGGAGAGAAGGTAGGACCTCGAGCCTCCTCCTCCTCGCTGCCCTTGAAGGGCTGGGTAAAGCAGCTTGGGGAGTGAGCTCTAGCCAGGGGAGAAGCGGGGATTCTATCCCTTCCTGTTGAAGTGGACTTCCTGTCGAAGAGAACTTCCTCTTGGAGAGAACTTCCTGTTGAAGAGGTGCCACGGGGACAACGGGAACCATAACAAGGCCACTGGGAGTATCAAGATACAAGCAATGCCCTTGAGAAGCTTTGAGAGGGAGGGGGAGGGAGGGACCGAACCCAGTGGCTGGCCGTGAGCTTCCTGGTGCTGGCCGGAAGTCTGCCCAGAAGTCTGCCCAGAAGTCTGCCCGGAGCGAGGGCTGGGCAGTCTTCTCAGGGAAGGGTACTGGGCTGAGTGTTTCACAACGGCAGGAGGTCTTCACGCAGAGATCCCGTAAGAGTGGCGCATTTGTCAGGGAAGGGACCTTGTCCAGTACCTTCTGGACGCTCAACCCTGCTTTTACCTTCTAAGACCCAGAGGCAGTCTGTCAATGCACCCAAGTCCCATTGCACCCTCCGCTCGTCCCTACGGCCAGGCTCTTTGGAAACACCCTCTGTAGGGTGTCAGCAGGGAGCGCCCTTCAGAGGCTTGGGTCTCTCCGGGTCAGAGAGAGAGTGACGAGGGAGGAAAGCCCGGACCTGGAGGGGATCAGCCTCGCCCCCATGTTTCAGATGAAGCCGAGGATGGGCTGTCCGCACTCGGTGAGGAGGAAGAGCCGCCGGCGGGCTCCGGCCCGGGAGAAGACCTCCCAGATCCAGGCTCCAAGAGCTACAGCAAGTGACCAGCCCCTGGCGCCTCCACCCATTCTGCTGACCCCCCCACCCCACCCCAGGCTGCCACCCCAGGCACCTCATTGTCTAAAACAGCCCCTAGCCCTCAATAAAGTGTCTACTTGCAGTCACACAATGGTGACTCTGATTTCTTCATTCAAGGCTATCCTTGGGAAATGCCAAACTGTGTCTTAATAATCTTCCAGTCTTACCCCATCTTCCTGCGGTTTGCACCCCGGGCTACCCTCTGCCACTTGCTTCCAACAAATGTTTCTGTAGCGTCCTCTGTGCAGCAGGCTCTGTGCTGGGTGCTGGGGAGGCGAGAGGCCCGCCCTCCAGCAGGAGAGGAGAGGAGAGAAGCTGAACAGACACCGGGCCCAGGGACCCAGCGAGGGCAGGCCCGGAGTCCTGCCTGAGTGTTAGAAAGGGCTCTGTTGTGAAGGTTCCAGAAAGGAGGCAGGAGAGCCACTAGGATGGCACAGTATTCTGAGCAAGAGGCGATGAGCTGAACCGAGGCGGAGGGGGTAGGAATGGGGCAAGGGGCGTGTCTGAGAGAACCCTCTAGGAAGAAGCATTGCCGGGACTTCACTGAATGTGAGGGGCACGTGCAAGGAGATGGGATCAGGACCCCGGCTTTTGGCGGATTTGGGTTCCCAGATAAGCAACTGACTTTATCACTCGCCCTCCTAAGGGACACACTTGTGAAGGCAAATCTCCTATTTACAGCTGTCCGTCTGTCTGTCTGTCTCCCAGTTACACACACACGCACACACACACGCGCACACACACAGAGTGGACGGAGCTGATCAGCAGTCTCTGTCGTCGACCTGGCGTGTCAGAGATGAGCTCACACACATATTCTCACTTGAGCACAGACCACACTCAGGGACACGTCACCTGCTGGGACTGTCACCTCACCGGGCAGACCTGGGAGGTGAGGCTCCTGGAGGTTTAGGGTGCGTCTGAATTCACACCTCGGGGAGGCAGTGAATCGGAGCACAACCCAGGTTTGCGGACTTCTCCGTGTCCTTGCACTTCCTGGACTTCAGATTGGTCTATAGCCACGTTGTGTGTTCCTCAAACCTCCCCCGTAGCCCCCAAAACCCTAGGTGACCTCTAACCTACATTATAGGCTCTGTGGGCTAGGATGGGAAACCCAGCACCCAACTGAAGAGCCTTAACCTAAAGGTGCTCCCAGCGGCACGTGGTCCTAGGATTGAGCAATGGCTCAATCACATCCTCAAGGGCCCAGGCTCCGCCCAGCCTCCTCTCTGCCACCTCTGCCGGCACACAGATAATATCTCACTTCACTGACGCAATGTGGCTGCCACAGATCCGGATATCACAGCCCCTCCTGACAGCATCCTGTGCTGGAGGCAGGCAGGGAAGGGTGCAAGATGTTCCCTTCAAGTTCTTCTTTTTTCTCACGGAGGAAAATCTTCCGTGAGAAATTACTGGTAGAAGCCACTTGACATCTACATTTGTGTCCCCACTTCTAGGAAACGGGCTCACCGTGATTTGAGCAGAGCAGTGTGGCTTAGTCAGCTGACGGGGAGTGGCTGATGTCGCCCTGGTGGGTCCCACGCAATCACAAAGGCCCTTGAAAGTGGAGAAAGGAGACAAGAGGGAGGAGCAGAGAGATGAGAGCAGGGGAGGGACTTGGCTGGTTTTGAAGATGGAGGAAGGGCCGGAGCTCAGGATTGTGAGAAATCTTCAGAAGCTGAAAAAGGCAAGGGCATGAATTTTTCTGCTAAATTTCTTCCTCTAGAAAGAAATTCACAGAGCCGACGCCTTGATTTTAGCCACCTAGATCCATGTTGGATTTCTAACCTACAGAACCATCATCATCTAATCAGGCTGCATTGTTACAAGCCCATTTGTGATTTGTTGCAGCAGCTATCGAAAACTAATACATCGTCATACCTGTTCAGGGGTGTGTTTTATCCTGCCCTTGGGCCACACCCCAGGCCTAGCCCATTATTTTCCTGGTTAAAAAAAGTCCACTCCAGTCCAATACCAAAACCCCCAATCCACCGTCACTGGCCCTGAAAGTGTGTTGTTCCGTTCGCTGGTGGGTGGGTGGTGGGCTGGTCCTGGGGGACCCCGCTTGGGCAGCCTGCTCCGGGAGCCCTGTACGGGGCACGGTCGAGCACAGGGTGCCACCCACTATCTGTTCTCAGCCTGTGAAAAGTGTGAGAAAAAAAACAACCCATCATGACATCCTGTTGTAGCGATGACGCCCACTTTGCCCTGGAGTCGCCCCGCTGATGGAGGGTGCTGGGGTACGTGAATAGAAAACCATGGAGTGCTGTTCAGAAAGCCCTTACAGTTCACAGCCAACGCGGCCCCGGTGATGTGCCCGCCTGCGAGAAGGCAGGGCTGGGAAACGGGAGGGATCTGACGGCCAGGCCGCCGTGGTCTCTGCGCTGGAACTGCTCTCAGAAAAGTATGGCCACAGGGACAACATACAGTGGAGTCAGGTTGTAGGAGTTGGAGGACCCCTGGGCCCCTCATCAAGAAGAGGCTGGGAACACGGCACACCAGGGCCCCCCGCCGGCCCCTGTCATCAGGGCTGCTGTCAGAACTCCAGGCTGCGTCCCCACTCTGGTGTTCACCCAGGTCCCCCTGAAGCCCCCACCCCTTCCCAGATGGGATGGGCTATCATGTGGGGTTGATACGGGACGGGGGTCTGGGCCCGGAGCCACCCTGCCTCGGGCCGGTTGGGGATGTGCAGTGTGTGGATTCTTCGTGCAGGGAAGATCCCGCAACGTGGTGCGGGTGGTTTGGAGAGTGTGTTGTCAGAGCTGGGGACCGTGGGACAGAGGAAGGGCTGAAAGCAGAAGCAGCAGCAGGAGGGAGACAGTCGGAGAAGAGGGGGCCGTGGAGACAGGGTCAGGGGTAGGCCTGGGACAGGCTGCCGCTGCCGCCGCCCACTGCCCCCCGGGTGCAGGCCTCGCGGGGACCCTCGGAGTTCGGGAGGAAGACAGCAGGGACACGAGGCATGGAAGTGCTCTACCGAGAGCACACCGCGGGGCCTTCATCGCTAGGCTTTACCCTCCTTTGGTGGCAGGAATCCTAGGGGGAGGTCTCGGGGTGGTCTGAACAGAACATTTGTGAGCTTTCCAGGTGTGTCTTTGCATACAGTGGCTCACCAGAATGCGTGGATACAGGGGTCAGGGTTATTTTCTGGTTAGTTCTGTTTTCAAAGAACGTCATCAAGAACGTCACTGAAAAGGAACGGGGCCCGAGGCCATCCTGTTCCCAGGACACTCTGGAAAGTGTAAACCGCTTGCTTCGACGTGTCCTCGGCCAGGGCCGATAGAGCCGTGGGATTCATTCGCTGGCTGTACACGGCTCAGGTTGCTCGGCCTTCTTTAATGACCTGGTCTCGGTTTCCTTTATTCCACATGTCCAGGAGTTTCCCTAGCTTCCCACTCTCCTGCCTCAAGGAGACAGCATTGAAGGCATGGCAACCCCCCCCCCCCCCGGCAAAGGGCAGGAAGGCAAAGGTCACCACTGAGTCAGGAGGTGAAAAGGGCAGCACCGCCATCAGAGTGGCCTTCGGGGTCAGTCGGGCAGGAACTGAGAAACAAAGTGAGGACGTTGGCCCCGAGCACGGTCATCTCTCTGAGTCATCTTCCCCCGATGCTGGGAGCAGCTGGGAAGCAAGAAGCTGAGTAAGGCCGGTGCCTCCCTCCGAGGGAAGTTGTGACACCAGCCTGCGAGGCCCTCCCCCCTCAAGCCCCCTCACAGAGGCAGCAGAGTGCAGGGGGCTCAGGGACCCCTTGGTCCCCACTGGAGCTGGGGCAGCAAGGACAGCTCCTCCCGGGCCACCCAAGGCCATCGGGCAGTAGTGTCACGGCCGGTCTGAAGGCATGAAAGTCACCTGAGAAGCTTGTGCAAAACAGATTTCTGTCCCCCAGATTTTGAGAATAAATGGGCTAAGGTACGGCTTGAAAGTCTACATTTTCAAATTAACAAGACCTGTCCTTAAGGGATGACCCCCTGTGGTCCCCAGCCAGCCATCGTCCTGTCGTGCAGGAGCCACCTCCTGCAGCAGCTTGCTCCCCAGCTCGGTGCCCCAAGCTCCCGCACGGTCTGTTTCCTCCGTGTGATTTACCGCCGTGTGCCTCTGGTTTCGGTTCCCGCGGTCCCACCGGCCTCTCCCCACGGACCTCCGAAAGTGGGCGAACAGTATGCTTCTTATTCCTTCCTTTGGCTACTTTTATAATTCGAAAGAATATAGTTTTCTCATTCCACCAATTTCCTAGCTTGCTACTTAAACAATGAGTGTGTTTGGGTCCTTACACCACCTCATTTTTCCTTCTTTGTTCCTTTTTTCTTCTTTTCTTTCTTTCCCTTTCTCTCTTCTTTTTTCTCTTCTTTTCTTTTCTCTTTTTTCTTTTCTCTTTTTTCTTTTTTACCGTCCACGCTCTCAGATTTTCTTTGTCTTCCAACCTCACCTAAGCCCCCCAGGCTTTGCTCCGTGGGGCGATCCCAACCACCAAAAACCAGTGAGCTTCATTTACCGCATTAAGACTTTATGCAGATTGTTCCCAGGCCAAGCGATGTGCTTGAAGTCAGCGTCGTACCCCCCTGGTCTGGGATACAACCCCGGTGCCTTAAGATCAGGTGATGATCTTGTATTATAGTTTATCAGTTGCTTACAGTCATGATAGATACATTTCAGACTGTCATGTTATGCTTCTTGTAGCCCTCACCCTAACCACCTCCTTCTCCTTCAGCTGCTTCTCCCTCTCCCTCCCTCTCTCGCTCTTTCCTCCTTCCCTCCCTCCCTCCCTCCTTGCTGTCTTCTCCTTTCTCCTCCTTCCCTTCCCCTCTTTCTCCCATGAAGTCCATGCTTGCATCCTGTCTTCAAGGAATGCGTGTACCTCTACGTCACCCTTCGTGGGGCTCAGACAGGTTCGGGCATGACTGCCTTAAAGGCAGCAAAACAGACGACTGTTCTAGTCAGGCAGCAGCTGGAGTTGTGACTCAGCAGCTCCCCGGCCGCATGACTCAGCACACGCCCCCCCCACCAAGCCGGGCACGCGCTCCCGCTGGAAAACGTGGGCGCCCTCGGCCCTGCAAGCCCTGGGGGGAAGTTCCCACCAAACAATGGAAGTGAGTGGCCTGCCTGAGCTGACGTCGACGGACAGCGGTTAAAAGACGTTTTCATTGCCGTCCCGTGGTCCTGTCCAGCTCCTTCCCCGCTCTGGCCAGGCCCTCTGCTCAGTGCCGAGGACACGGGGACAGACGGTGCTGACGCGGACGGGCTCCGAGTCCGGAGGGCGGCTCGGGGAGGCCGCTCACGAGGCAGTGGAATGCGGGTGACCACAGGGACGAGATAAAGCAGAGGTTTCAGGGGCCAGAAGAGGGCACCCGAGGCAGAGCGGACGGAGAGCGTTCCCCAGAAAGGGGACTCCAGCCCGACTACAAAGGACGAAAAAGATGAGCCTGGCGCGGGAAGCTCAGGCTCGTGGGGATGCTGTTCCACGACCCCTGCGGGAGCAAGGGCACAGCAGGTTCCCGGGCAGCGTGTCATGGTCAGGAGCTGCCTCGGCCCCGCCCGGCTCCCTCAGCACGCCCTCATCCCCCCAGGACTCCTGGGGCCCTGCCCCTCCCCCTCCTCGCCCATGGCTCTGCCCCCACCCACCCGGGACCCGGGTTCCAGCCCCAGAGCCAGACTGCAGAGTCTAGCACCGAGCCCCAGCACCCCGTCCTGCGTGCGCCCCTGTGAGTCAACGTTCTGGGTCGTCCAAGGTCAGAAAGTGAGTAAGAGTCCCCGTGGGAAACAGACAAGTGGGGCTAACCAATGAGCGTGGGGCAGTGACCAACATCCGGGCTCTGCCCAAGCGCTGCCTGGCCTGGGGCGTGTCTGCTTGGGAAGGGGAGAAGGGGCCCCCATTTGTCTGAGGCCTTAGCCGGTCCTTTTCTAAGATGACCCTGGGGTCCTCTCTGCTTCCTGATACTTCGTGGGGAGCTCGTTAGGTCTCTCCTCCTTGAAAGGCACCACCTTTCTCTCTCGCCCTCATGCAGCTGTCCCCAAACATCCTCGAGCCCCGTCGTGTGCCAGGCCGGAGGTGGGGTGACGAGAAAGTGGGGGTGGCGAGAAAGCAGGGGCGCTCGGATCCTTCTCGAGAGTAGATATGACATCATCCATCTGACTGATCTGTTGGAACCAACCATGTTGGAAGAGCTGGGGGAAGGACGTTCTGAGTAGAAAAAGGAGCAAACGGACATACTGTATAAGGAGAAGCCACCCCCACCCCACCCTCCATCAGCCAGCCCCGCAGCAGAAAGAAGAGCCAGGCCACCCCGTTGGGTGGCGAGTCCGTGTGGCCTCAGACACCAGCCTAGGGCTCTGGGCCGGTGTGGCCCTGGAGAAAGACAACCCAGCGTGGATGCACCAGAGCTTGGCCTTGGGTTCTGTTCCCCCTCCTCCCAGCGGCCCTCTGGACCGTGCCCTTGGCCAGGGGCCCTGGCCTTCCCGAAGCTCGGAGTGTTTAACCATACACCAGGGGGACAGAAGCAGCAGCTCCCCAGCACTGCAGGAAGGGGGTGCGGGCGGCCCCCACTGGCTCGTCAGAAAGAGGAAGGAGTGCACCTGGACCACCAAGAACATGTAAATTCGGCCAGAGGAGACTTCAGGGCCCAGCGCCCCCTCGTCACCACAGTCTTCCCCTGGCTTCTGCAGAACCCTGGGCCGCCAGACCGGGGACTGCACGCTACTCAGCTGTCCCCCCGGCTGTCTCAGGAAAGCCCCAGGTCCCTCCAGAAGGTCACAGATGCAGACAGCCTCACCTGCTGGGGGGGGGGGGGAGGGATGTCGCCCCTGTGGGCGGCGGGGGGTGTCCAGGCCTTGGTCCCAGCAGGCGTGGTGCTGCCCTGTGTGGACTGGAGGTGTCCTGACCTGGACAGTCAGAGGGGACACTGGGCCGTGTATCAGCTGGGTGACCTTGGGCAAGTTACGGAGCTCCAGTGTTCCCATCTGTCCGATGGGATGCCCTTGACCGTTAGAGAACATACACGAAGTGTGCCCAACACGCTGTAGGTTCAACACTCAGTGTCCCTTCCTCCTCCTCCTCCTCCTCGGTCCTCTTAGGGGTAGAAGCCTTTGCATCTTACATTCCAAGCACCCAGTGAGTCCCCAGCACACAGTGGGTGCTCAGGAAGTGCTTTTTGAAAGAAAGGACAGCTCAGAGGTCCTCAGCTCGGAGTCTCTCTGCGAGGGAATTCTCATCACGGTGGGACAGAAGCCACAGTAGGGTGTGGCAGGCTGAATAATGACCCACAAAGATATCCACGCCCCGATACCTGGGCCTGTGTGTAGGTTGTTACGTGACAAGAGGGACTCTGTCTCTGTGATTAGGGCTTCACACAGGAAGAGCTCTGGATCACGTAGCTGGAGCCCGGAGTAGAAACAAGGTCCCCGAAAGCAGAGAACTTTCTCCGGCTGGCGGTAGAAGGGGAGGGTGAGGAGAGTCAAGGCTGAGGGGGACTCAGTGAGCTCTTGCTGCCTCCAAGATGGGGGGACCCCCACCCCAGGGCTGCACAGAGGCCTTGGGGACCTGAGGCTGGCCCCCGGCCGTCTGCCAGCAAGGGGAGGGGACCTCAGTCCTACAGCCACAAGGAACGAGGTCCTGCCAACGACCTGAAGGAGCCTGGAGGCGAATTCCCCCAGGAGCCCCCGTGAGGAAGGCAGCCTTGACCGGCACCTTGATTTTGGCTAGGACTTCTGACCTACAGACCCCGAGGGGGAATACATTCGTGTCATTGTAAGCTGATCTGTTTTGCCAGCAACAGAAAATCGACACACAGAGCTTCCAGGCTATGAAGAAGTCAGAACCACCCAGCTCTGGGCTAATATAGGCTTTTAGCAAGTGTATCTTCGGAAGTGTGACCGTCTCCACCATTGGGGTGTCTCCTGAGAGCCAGGCACCGTGCCAGTGGCTCCCACGCACCTCTCCTCCTTAAATGTCGGGCCGCCCTTCGAGATACCCCACTGTGTGGCTACCTCAGCCCGTGGCCCATGAGGCCTTGGACTCCAGGCAGGGTAAATGCAGACCAGGACCTTTTGACTCGGAGACTGTGGGAGAATTTTATTGGGACTAAGTGTATTTCATGCTCTAGGAATCTAGGAGTGTTCCCAAGAAAGCCGAGGTTTATCCCCCAGATCCTGTAAGCCCCATGTTGCAAGTTCCTCCCCACTGCTGACAGCGCCCCCCCCCGCCACTGCATGATGCCTCACACCCGCTGATGGGTCACGGGTGTGGGAGGGTGTGCATGGGGACTAGGGGAGGGGGAGACCTTACTGGGGAGAGAGCCTGTTGCTCCTTCCACCTGGAACTTGGCTATCTCAAGTAGGTCATGCCCAAACATGGGGGGTGAGCACCTTGAGTTGTGGGTTCCCGTGCCCCCACGGTAGGAGCCGCCATGCTCCTTTCTCACCTCGCTTCCGGCTCACGGGGGCTGAATCTGGGTCACACACGGGGGCGCCTGATGGTTCAGACAGAGTCCTGGCCAACTCAGTCTGCTGGGCCAGGAGGAACCCCCGAGTCTCCTGGTTCTCAATGACTCCTCTGCCCAGATCCCTGGGGTGCCTGGGGAGAAGGGGCCTTTCCGAGTCCATGCCCAGGTTTAACATGAGGTGTCCGTCCTGGCTGCATAGTGTGCCTGCCCGTCACTGATGGGACAGGGAGTTGGAGGGTTCAGTGCGAGTCCCCAGGGTGTTTGGGGACATCCAGGAGGAGGAGCTGTGATGAGATGCAGAGGCGGGAGGACCGCTTGTCACGCAGCGAGCAGTGTCCCGGACGGGCCGAGCCGGAGCAGCCCTCGTTTCGTCCTCACACAAAGTGGGGAGTGAGCTTTGTTTCACCGAAACACAGCGGAGGGGGAACTGCTGCCCCAGGCCACACCCCGTGGGAGGGGTTTGGCCCTGGAACTCTGACACCAGGCCTGGAGCCCCAAGTGTCCGTCTCCGTGCCCGTGGCCTCCGGGGGATCCGAGGAGGAGGGGACTTTTGACCAGACTCTTTGAAGGGCGAGTTGGTGTTAATCACTCGGGGTCCCAGAGGGCCCATCGGGGGGCCGAGTTAGAGGTCAGCATGCTGGGGTCATAGGAGAATAGTCAGAACTGACCTTAATGATCTCCACAAAGCCCAGTAAAACACAGTTGTGATATGAGCCCTCTCAATGGTCAAATGGCAGGCGGTCAGCAGGCTGGGCAGGGCTGGGGGCCCGCGAGGTCCAGCCCCGAGGAGGGCGCAGGCCCGTCCCCGCATGCCCCCAGGCCCAGTCAGCTGCTCTGCTGCAGCCCGAGAACTTCTCGGGCTGTTGGGGCCCGTCCCTGCGGACCTAGTGCAGATGAGGCAGCTCCCTGGGCAAGGGACAAGGGGGCCCCCAGGGGTGCCCCCACCCAGTGACTTCGCTGGCCACAGAGCCGCCCAGCCAGACAGCATATGACATCATAACCACAGCCACAGGCTGCTCTGCCGGGTGACATCACCGGCCCCAAATAGCTCCCACGTGTGTGAGCCGTCAGAGCGCGAGCCGGTCGCCATCGGCTCCAGCCACGGCAGCGCCCCGGCATCTGCATGGCGGTTCTTCCCCGGCCACCCCTCAGACTGGCAGGTGACTCCCGGCTCGGGTTACGGGGGCGTAGAAAGCATGAGGTCACCCCGAACCCCAACACCCAGAGAGTGACTCGTGACATCTGGAGTCTATTCTGTCATCTACAGTTAGAGAACTATTCCTATAGCATGGGGTTTTTGGTGCATTCAAACAAACAAACAAACAAAAGGCTCCCACACTACATACTGTTTTGTAGCTACCTTTTGAAAAAGCCTTAAATCACACATGGACATTTATTCTGTCGTTCATTACTCTCCTGAGTAGTTTTTGGTCTCAGCTTATCACAGCGGTGCAGAATCGAGTGCCCATATGAGCACCTGCACTATCACCCCAGCACGGAGCCCAGTGCCAGCACGGGTGTCGTCGCTCTAGTGTTACCCCAGCCCCGCCTCTTGCGTCCTGGGCGGGAGGTTACTCCACGGTCCTGAACGAAGATCACGCACAGTCTGAACGAAGCTCGAAGACCTCCGCGTCATCCAGTGCGGTTGGTGTAGTTCGCTGCCCTTTTCTTTTCTTTCTAATATTTTATTTATTTATTTTTAGAGAGGGAAGGGAGGGAGATAGAGAGAAACATCAATGTGCGGTTGCTGGGGGCCGTGGCCTGCAACCCAGGCATGTACCCCGACTAGGAATCGAACCTGTGACACTTTGGTTCGCAGCCCGTGCTCAATCCACTGAGCTACGCCAGCCAGGGCAGTTTGCACCCTTTCCCATCTGTCAGTGTTTCCTCTGATGCTGGGGCAGATCCCTGTTTGTTGGTGGATCACACAAAAAAGTAGGCTTTGCATTTACAGGCATTTGATTCAACAAACTTTCCATGTTTCCACCCTAACTGTATTATCACCGCTGGCCTAGCGCACAGGGTCCCACAGTCCCACAGTCAAGGGCACCCGGACGCGGTCTCACGGCGCCTCCTCGGCTGGGCGCTCCTCAGCTCCGTTTTCAGTGCCTCCCCGCGGACCCAGGAGAGAGCTGTCTGGGGTGGAATCCTGTAGCACCGTGGTCCTGTGCAGTGTCATAGCTCCAAGGGACATTCGGGATCAGCCTGTCGCCCTCTGCCACTTTCTAGGTGGGAACAGGCTTGGAGAGGGGAGGGGACCCCAATGGTGGCTAGGCCACCAGTAAGCAGGGCCTCCTGGCAGGCCTGGCGGGAACACTGGGGACGACGTAACTTGGCCCCAGCAAGTGGCTTGACACAGGGTCCCTCAGTGGCCGTGTGGAGTCACCAGTTTCCACCTCGGGCCTCTTTTATGTAAATACTGCCTTCTCGGGAGTGCCCACGGGGCATGAGGGTTTGTAACTCGTCTGGTCTGGGGAGCAGGCCAGAACACACAGTGTTACCAGCATCTTACAGGTGGAGAAATCTCAGGCTCAGGGAGGGGGAGTAAGTTGTCCGATGTCACAGAGCTGTTCCCTGGGGCCTCCTGGGTGTCATCGTTGGACCCCTGTTCTTAGGGCGTTTTCCATCACGTGACCTCCTCTGCCCCACGGCCACGCCGTGTTGCACAAGGTGGTGGGGCACCAGACTGCTTCCCCAGAGCGGATGGAGTTGGGGCAGAGCCTCCTGTGCAGCCAGGGCGGGGCCAGACGCAGGCTCTTCACGCTAGCAGTGTTCTCGGGGCCTTGGCTGGTCCCTCTGGAGTGTTCGGTTACTTAGAAAGAGGTGCTCCCCTCTGGGGCCGCCCCCGGAGGTTCCTGGCTGGGGGGCAGACAAGGCAGAAGTCGGTCACTCTGCCGCCCCTGGCGGGAACTGTACCTGCTCTGTTGGCGTGGGACGTGACTTCTGGGGCCTGACCCGGCCAGCCCGCCTGCACTTGTGCGCGCCTGAGTTCTCATCTGGCGACCACAGGGCCCTACCGCTCTGACTGTGCACACACGTGTGGAAGTCACGTTTCCTCCTCAGGTCGCTGCCCACGATGGGAAGATGCAGAATTTCTCCCAGCCTCACCCCCCATGCCTCCGCCCAGCTGGGGGAATGGGAGAAGGCAGCGGGAGCATCGGCCACCAGACGTGCACGGCCAGCCCTTGCTGGCTGAGGCCTCGGTCTCTTCCGTTGCAGGCAGTGAGCTTGGGGCATCAGGAAGAACGTGGTGCAGAAATGCTTCTTACCGGGGCCAGCCCCAGCCCCAGCCCCAGCCTCGGGGCCAAGAAATGTCGGCCTTCGCTCACACTGCCTCCTCTGCCCGAACCCTCCCCTCTCTTCTCCCCCGTGAGCTCCTTCTCACTTCCTCCTTCTTCCTGTCCTCCTTCCCGTGAAGCCTGTCTTGGCCCCTCTAGGTGGCCAGGGGCCCTCTCCGCTGCTCACCCACAGAATGTCACCGTCACCGCGTCACCGTTTGTATTGCTGACCTGTGATCAGCCACTTGCCTGTCTCCTTCTCTGCAGGGGGAGGGAGCAGTTCAAGGGCTAGGAATGTGTCTCTCGGACTCCTGTGACTCACGGCCTGTGTAGGTGACCTCCTGTACCTAAACTCTCCCGTTTCTCTCGTGGTTGCCTTTCCTTTCATGAGAGTAAACAGCTCGGTCTCCCCTCCTCCCTCAGGAAGCCCACTGCCCCCTCCGTGAACTCCAGGGAGCGGCGAGGTGTCTGCACGTGGCCGAGGGAACCCACTCGCAGTGGCCCGGACAGTGACCCCGGGGCTGGGAGCCCTCTCCTCCTGGCCAGAGGGGCGGTGCCGAGCAGGCAGAGCTGCCCCCTAGACTGGGTCCTGTGGCCATGGCAGCTGGGACTGCAGCTTCCTGTGGTCCTCTGAGCACTGGCAGCTGCTTTCCCAGACAGTGGCCGTGAGCTCCCCATGGGGAGACCCAGCGCCCCCCCGAGCCCCTGGCAGGCCCATGTGCCCACGACCCCCTGCCTCTCTGTGCGGTGATGGGAGGTACCCCGTTAGCAAGAAAACCGGTTCCATGCCCATGACCTTGTGGCATTCATCCCCAACCCCCATGCCGGGACACCAATGATGCCCCGGCAGTGGCCCCGCATATGTACCAGGGAGAATCCCCGCATGCGCCCTTCTCATGCCCTCTGCTGTCCCGAGCGTGACCTCTGAACCCAGCCACCTCACTCCACCTCGCCCCTGCCCCTTCTCCCCCGAGAGCCTGGCCCATTGTGGACACCCACCCTCGCCCTTCACTTCCCCAGCCCCGCTGCCGGTGCGGCAGGCTCATGCTGCAGGGTGGGTGGGAGCCACGGCCCACCGAGGGCAGGGGACAACTCGCCCCTAGGGACACTGGGCCTTCTGATGTCTCAGCCGCTCCACCACCGGGCACCTTGCTTTCCCCACCCTCTGCCCAGGCCCAGCCTCCCCCTCGCTAGTCTTCTAGCGAGACTTCTTCCCTCTTCCCCTCTTCTCCCCTCTCCAGACTCTGGCCCCTCTCTCTCTCCCTGCCCATCAGAAAAAAATCTGGAATTCCTACTCCATCATCAAGCAAGTCCTCCTTATCTACAGGCAGCCTGTGTTTGTGTCCTGAGGAGGGTGGGGGAGCCAAGCTTGTGTTTCTTAATCCGAAAGGCTCCCTACGGCGTTTGCATAAACCAGGAGCCGGCCGCCCACCACCTCGAGCTACACCGTCTCTCCATCTTTTCTATCGTTCGCTCCATCAAGACATTCCAGAGGCTTTGCAGCTGTGGGAGTCCCCTAGCCTGCACTCAGGCGGGCGGGTTCACCCCCTGCCCCGCCCCTCTAATTGATCATGCAAGGCGCCAGGTCCTGGGGAGCCCCCCGGTCATGCGCTGTGTGACTTCTTCCTTTTACACATGCCCAGTGGGAGTGAGGAAACCCGTCTCGCTCTGTGTGCGGGGCGAGGGGCGTAGGAAGCAGTTGGGGCTGGAAGCTGTGTATGCGTGCACACGTGAGCGCAGGGAGCCGGGGCTGGAGGCGATGCGCGGTGCTAACACATGCGGGAGCTGGAGATGGGGTGGGGTGGGGGACAGGGAGAAATTTGTATATGATCTGAGGTTTCTCGGGCCGCCTCTGGCCAAGCGTCTTCCTCTGCAGCTCAGAACCAGCCCATATGGCCGGGTGGAAAATACCACAGTCGGCAGCCAGCCCCTGACTCATTCCGAAAGCCTGCAGGCCCGCCACAGACCAGCCTCACTCTCCCGTCAGCTCAGCCCTGCCTTCAGGGTGGGCCCCTGAGGACCCGTGTTCTTTCCCAACAGCTCGGAGGGGCCACAGAACACCCCCATCACATCCATCACCCCGGCTCTCTCCTCCTGCTGCTGCTCTGCCCAGAGCACAGCTCACGCTGCCGTTTCTGTACTCTGTGTTCAAGTGCCCCCCTCCCGGCCTGGAGGTCCTGGAGCACCTTCCAAACCCCACCGGTCCCAGCGGCCATATCTGCTCTGCCACCTCTTCCTAGCTGGAGCCTGTCCTTCTAGCTGGAGCGCCAAGGATGGGGATCGGATGTCTGGATTATGTCCTCCCATTGTCCCCTAATGACACCCATCAGGTGTAAATACTCTCTTCCAGGATCTGGGCTTTGCATATGGGGATCTGAGAGACCCAGTGGCCATGTAGGCCTGGCCCCGGGTGAGAGAGGCAGGGCCGGATACAGCCCAGTACCCTGACCGCAACCAGCCGTTCTTCCGGCTGCAGCCAGAAGAGAAAGGAGTGACGGGTCATGTGATTGGGAATACACGCTGCACGCCCTCTCTGGTTGCTCCGCGCCGTGGAGCCCAGTGGTATTATGGGCCATTTAAAGGGCGGTGCTGGAGAGGAAGGCTTGGCTTCCATATGTAGGGTTGCTCATTGATATGTGTTAGGAACGAGGGCTTTGGAGAAGACAGACATGGGTTTGTAAATAAGAGTGTGAGCTCCCCGATGCACAAGAATTAAAACGTGATCAAAAGCTCTCTCGACTTGGGCATGTATCCGGAGAGGTGGAGTCCCCCTGAGCAAAGAGCCGCATGCCGTGGAGGCCTTTATTCTTCCTCATGAGATGCTCATCGCTTGTTTTCCGTTGTGAAAGTCACACCGATTTGTTATGGAAATTTGCTTATTGTTCTTTGATGACGGTTGTCCCAGTTTTTCCTTGTTGCTCCCTCCCGCTCCGCCTCATCCCCCCACTCCTGCCCACTGTCAGTCCCCACCCTGTTTCCACATCCGTGGCTCCTTCATACGTGATACGTGTTCCTTGACTAGACCCTCCCCCTTCTTTGTCCCCTTACCCCCTCCTTCCTTCTCTCTGGCCACTGTCAGTCTGTTTCTTGTTTCCGTGTCTCCTGGGCTATTTTGCTTATTTGCTTGTTTTGTTTATTATGTTCCTGCAATAGGTGAGATCATATGGTATTTGTCTTTTACCGCCTGGCTTATTTCACTTAGCGAAATGCTCCCCCAGTTCCATCCATGCTGTTGCGAAGGGCAGGAGCCCCTTCTTTCTTTCAGCTGCGTAGTAAACACTTTCTTTCATCGTGCAAATGTACATGACGAAAGGCCAGAAGAAAAACACGTGAAAATATCTGCAACAGCTGTTTCTGGAATTTTTGGTAGGATTATGAGTAACTTTTTATTTTTTATTTTTATGATATTTACATCTTTAAAAATGTCCATGTTATTTCTGCATGGCTGATGCATCCTATCTCACCGGCCCCCACAACCATGGCGGGAGGGAGGCACTGCTTGTCCCCCATTTCACAGACCAGGAGACCGAGTTAGATGAGTGAAGTGATGCTTACAAGGTAACAGATCATTAGTCGTGGAAGTAAGACTAAACCGGTGCATATGAGTCCTGAAGTCAGGCCCTGAATCACGCCGTTCATTCATTGATTCGTTCATTCGTTCGTTCGGCAGAAGACAGACCACTTGCTACCACTAGGCTTTGCTCTGGAACTCATCAGTTCCAGAACCCATCAGTGATGGGAACAGGCCAAAAAAGAAGTGACCTCGTGGGTTGGAAAGAGCTGTGAATAAAATGGACATGGACATGCTGCCGTCAGGAAATGGCAGTGCATGCTGTGAAGAAGAACAAAACAGGGAAGGGAGAGGAGGCGAGCTGGGAGAGCCCTGCCATCTGAAACAGGATGCCTAGGGCAGACCTCACTCACTGGGGGGTGCATCTGAGCAAAGCCTTGGAGGCAGTGAAGGAGTGAGCCCGGTGGGTCTCTGGGAGAGCACATCCAGGCAGAGGGAACAGCATGTGCAAAGTCCCTGAGGTCGGAGGATACTGAGACAGGTGGAGGAGCAGGAGGGGGTTGGAGTAGCTGTGGAAGAGTAAACAGGAAAAGGGGGTAGGAGGTAAAATTGAAGACTTGGGTCCAGGGGGCCAGGCCCTCTTGTGAGCGGAACTGTGGCTTTTCCGTTAGGTGAGAGGGGAGGGCGTTAGAAGACCATAGACCATGTGATCTGACTGATGTCAGGAAATGACCCTTGTGGCTTTCCTGTGAAGAAAGGACCATCAGGGGACAGGAATAAAGGCGAGAAGAGTCAGGAAGCTATTACCATGATCCCAACAAAAGATGACGTGGGGCCAGGCCAGGGGGATGGCAGCCGAGGTGACAAGTGTCAGCTTCCAGATCTATTCTGAAGGAGGCAGAAGCTACGCAAGAGGATGGGAGCTCTGAGGGTTGCTCCAGGCGACACTCAGAGCTTCCCGGGTCCCTGAGGTCACCGAGGCGTGTGTCCTAGAGAGGACAGAGCCCGGGCCTTGGGCCCTGGGCCTCCCAGCCAGCAGAGGCTGAACAGGGACGAAGAAAGCGCAGGTGGGGAGTCAGGAAAGGGATCTCTTTAGAGAGTCGGCTTAGCGAGTGGTCGGCGCTGGCGGGCGCTGGTTCATCAGCAGTGCGTCTCCGCCGAAGTCTCGTGGGAAAGCGTGTGCTCCCATTTTACAGATGAAGGCAACTGAGGCTCAGAGACAAGGGCGGAATTCTCTGAGGTATCAAACAAGGAAGGGACCGAGTGGGCACTTGGCCTGTGTCATGTGCCTGCCCGTCAGACAGCTGATAGGAAAGTCTGTTTCTCTTCCTACACTAGTCCCCGGGTACAACAGAAAGGGAGTTGATCAATACACATTCCAGCGTCCTGCCCCCTTGGGTGGGGTGGTTCCGAGACGTGATCCACAGTCTCTCCCCCCACTTCCAGTGGAATGGGGTCCTGTTGCCAGAGGTCCCCACCGTGGGTTCAAAATGTCCCTGACTCATGTGTCTGTTCTCTCAGTGGTATTTCCCAAACGGTCTCCCGAATAAACCCCTGGCACTCGAATCCTTAACTCAGGGGCCGGCTCTGGGGACACACCCGGCTGTAGGCTTCTTGTATGAAGAACAGACACGGGTCTGGGGAGGAGATGAAGTACATTCCGGTGGCACTGCTGTGTCCGTGGTCTGGGGCGTGTGGGGAGGGCTGCCCGTGCACACGGAGCCCGCATGTGCGAGACGTGTGTCTGGGCACGCATCCTCGTGCACTCGTGGGTGGGTGTCCACATCGGCCCGCCAGCTCATAAGCTAAGAACAGAAAGGAAAATGTAAGAACATTCTTATGTAAATGTCGGGCAACGAGAACACTTGTCTTTTGCTTCTAGTCATTCAGGGTTTCAGGTATTTTGCCACTCCTCTCCCTGGATGGGGAGTGGAAGTGGAGGTGGGGGAAAGTGAGGTTATTTTTGTCCTGGGGATTTCAGGGTCCCTCCCTTTACACATTTCGCCCCTTTCTCTCCCACCCACCCGAGCCCCCTGGGGGACAAAGCTACTGAAAAGAAGGAGGTTTATCTAATAACACCCCTCCCATCCAATCCCAGGGCTCCCAGCTCCAGAGAAAAAGGGTGGGTGGACCCCACCAGAGTTGAAGTCATTCTAGATTTGATGACGGAAACCGCGGGTTTCCAGCCCACCTTCTATGTGTCAAAGTCAAGTCGTGCAGCCCCTCTGAGTCCAGGAAAGGGCGCGATGGAGCCGGCCTCACACCCCACAGCTCGTGGCTGTGAGCCTCTGATGGCCAGACGCCGGTGGAGAGCATTTGAAAGATCAGGTTTCAGAGCCAGACAGACATAGGTTCGGATCTTTAATCTGCCATGTCTGTGACCTTGGGCAAAAATCCATCCCTTCAACCCTCTGTTTCCTTACCTGTGAAATGGATATTACAATTTTTTAATCTCATTGAATGAAATAAGGTAACACACAAATCACACAGCCCATTCTCGGGCAGGTAGAGTGGGCTTATCAATATCTATTTTCTCCTCCCTCCCTGCCCAGCCACCCCCTGGGGGAGTGAGGGCAAACAGGGTGCGCCCAGGGAGAGAGATGGGAAGGAAGCAGAGGGTCGAGGCGTGGAGCACTTTTCCGTGGGTCAGCCCATGCAGAAGTCTTTGGAGCATTCATGTAACCTGGCTCGCAAAACCTGACTGCAGCAGGCCACACAGGTGCTGGGGAGAGGGTGGGCCGCTGTAACCTGCAGAGATCTCTCCTGCGAACTCACAAGGACAACACACACCACCGGAAAAAGCATGAGTAGGAGTATAAAGTAAAGCAATCCTAATGAACAATTAGCATATGAAAAGATACTCTCATCCACCAGACGTCAGGAAAATAAAAATGAATGTGACGATGAGCCCCCACTTTGCAGCCGCCTGACTGGCAGATCCGAAAAGATCGGTAACACCTCCTGTGGGTGGAATGGAACAAAAAGAATGCCGGCGTACATTGCCGGGGGCGGGGGGGATGCAAATTGCCGTAGCAGTTTTACAAAGAACAAGGGAACATCTATGAAAAACTTTGAAACATATTTTTCAATCCAGCGATCCCACTACTTTCAAGACTCAATCGCAGAGAAATGAAACAGTCAGCACATCAGGGCACACCCACACACACGCTCACACAGACGTATTTGAAATTTACAGGCATGCAGTCCACGGCCGTACCACCCTGAACATGCTCAGTCTCGTCTGAAATTAACAGGCATGTAAATCTCATACGTGCACGTGTATCCCGGGTCCAGATAAACTTCAAAGAGGTTCACATCCTTTATCCCAGGTCTTAGCAGACGCCCAGGGCCTGGTGCCACTCCATTCCCTGTCTCTGACGATGGGTCGATGAGGAGGGCAGTGAGGGTCAGGCCGGCAGCAGCGGAGAAGGGTGGGGGTCTCCAGGGCCAAGATCCCTTTGACAGAAGAAAGTCGAGGATTTGTGGAGAGGTTAGACAAGGAATGGGGGAACGTCCCATTTTTCTGGCACAGCAAATGCCTGGCTGGGGGTGCCCTTATTAGCAGGGGAAGACCTCGGTGGGAGGGGCGTGTCGGAGGTCCCACCGAGAGCTCAGGTGGACCTGCTGTTCTGGAGATGTCTGTGACCTTCACTGGGCACACGAGCCCAGGGTGCCCGGGAGGCAGCGTACATCCGGGCACACAGCTGGTGCTCGAAAGCACTGGAATGCACGAGCTCACAGGTGAAGCAATGAAGAGAGAGACCCTTGAAAAAGTTCAGAAACCAGCTCAGTCGTGTCCAAACGAAATACCCGGACACCTGGGGGTTTTTTAAATACAGGCCATGGAAGGCTCTCCTCCCAGCTCGCGGCCCCATGGTTGACTTTGGCTGCGGGAGTGATGTTGCTGGCCCCGGTCCTCGGCGGGCCCACGTGGTGCGGAGCCCACTTGGAAGCTGTGTCCCTTCCGGCGGTCCCCGTGCCAGGCCCCGAGATCCCACTTCCTGCCCCCCCCAACCGCCTTCCGCTCCACCCCTGCCCCCAGACAACGGGACTTCGGTCTTAAAGTCCTGGGGAGGTTCCTGGGGTTTCACAACAACATTCTGCCTTCTTTTTCATGTGCGACCGCTTCAGTTAATATGAGCCACCAACATCTAGAACGGAAAGGAGCAAGCCAGGTCTGCGGGATTTTATAATGTTTCAGGGGAGACCAGAGGCTTGGGTGCCGGGGGAGGCCTGGCAAGTTGGAGTAGGAGTAGGGCCGCGGACTCTGAGGTCAGGGGAGGGGGAGGACCCTGCAGAGGGAGGAGGTGGTGTGAGCTTCTTCCCCAGGCGGAGCGTGGCTGCAGAAAGCCAAGTGCCTGGCCGTCTCGCCTCCACGTTCAAGTTTGTCCTCGGCACAGACGCCTGCCCCCGCAGCGCCAGCTCCCTGCCTGGTACTTCCACTCAGACCGTCTCGGGAGCTTCTCCCTTACTACGCCTGACGCGAAGATCTCCGTGCTTTATTTTTCCTCTAAAGCCGACCCTCACGCGGCCCTGCTGATTGCTCTTCATGGCGCCATTTTCATCAAGTTGCTTGCGCCAGAAGGAAGGGTGGATTGTCAGCGATGATTCCTTCCCCTGCCCCATGGCCACGGTCAATTACAGTCTGAATTCTGTGCACTCTGACACGTGAAGCATTACTCATGGCGGTCCTCTCCTCTGCACATCCACTGTCAGCACCTCAGCCCAGGCTTCCAGCAATAATCCTTGCTTGCCTCTCTTTGCCTGGGGACTCACCATCCTAAACCCCTTCGAACCACCACAATCTCGCCTTGACACAGCTGCCTGATCTTTCTAGTTCATGAATCTCATTCTCATCCTCTAATGTAAGTCCCTGCCAGAGTCCCCCTGTTCCCTGAGGATAAATAAATAAGGTCCTTAGCTATCCAAGGGCGTCGAGAGCATGGCCACGCCAGCTTCCCAGTCTCCTCTGCCCCAGTTACCCCCACACCTTTCTCTTCAAGCTTAGTCATGTGCGTGTCCTCCCGCTGCGGCTCACGGCTGTCCTGCAGCTCCGTTCCTACGCACACGCTGCTCCTCTTGTCTGATGCCCCCAGCTCCGTCGTTCTCATGCTCCCCCCAGCCCCCGCCCCCTTGTCTGACTGAGGTGCCCCTCCTCCCTGACCCCATTATCATACTGTCCCGACGCTTTTCACCCTGTGCTGTGTTCTTCAACTTAATCTGCTGCCTCCCATGGGGCTGTGTGTTCTGTGAAGACAGGAGCCTGTGCAGACGGGACTCCGTGTGCCCAGTGCCAAGCGCCATGCTGGACACAGAGGGGGCATGACCCAGTGGTCACTGAAGGAGACATGGGTGACTGAGGTGACATCCCCATGCACACATCAGCCAGGATCCCCGCAGGAAACAGAAAACACAGCCAGAGGGGGCCTGGCAGTGGCATCCACAGAGGAACCCTTGATGCAGTTGCAAAGGACAGGCGTGGCGATACCAGGGACCCAGCGATGGCGGGCATCATCCCACCTGCTGAAGGGGCCGGAGGAGCACACGGTTCTAGTGGAGCAGGGTGACAGCTGAGACTCCGGAGGTGGGCCGCCTGGAGGAGCAGGACCAGCCGGGGGAGGCGGGAGGCTCGGGTGACGCCCATGAGTTTGCTTGTCCGCCTGCCTCACGAGACTGGATCCTCACTAAACCGTGTCTTGCTCATCTCTGCATTTTCGTAGTTGAGCACCAGACCCCCCCATAGAGAAACTGTTAATTCATTTATTCCTTCGTTAATAAGTCCTCTTAATTTCTGAAGACCATTAGCACCAGAAAGATGACCTTTGTAACTTGCCATGTACTCCCCAAAAGAGACAGCAAAGGCTCAGCTGACCACCCTGCCCCCAAATGATCCCACGGGCAGCCTTCGGTGGCCACTTCAAGTAGTGGGCAGAGCTCTGGATCCTGCCTGTCACACCCAAAGGGCATTCTGCATTGACTGTGGGCACAGCCAAGGAGAGCACGTCCCGGCTGAAGGAGCCCTGTGCTCCGGCAGGGAGATCAGAGAATTCCAGAGGGTCTGGAGTGGCTGGGGCGGGAGGGCAACTCCTGCGAAGTCCATGGCAGCCCTTCTGTCCCCCCGGGGTCATGGAACAGGGGGGCCGGGGCTCAGGCGCGGGAATCTTTAGTTCAGTATCTCAAGAAGAAGCTGAACCGTTTTTGAACGAAGTCCGTGCTCTTCTTTCATCTTTCCAGCGGACACTCTGGAGTGTGTTTGTTCCACTTTACAGATGAGCAGACTGAGGCAGGCCCCCGGAAGCCACAAGAGGACGCGGCAGCGTGGGACCTGAGCAGGCACCTGTCTCACGCTAACGGCGGGGCTCAGGCCCCACTGCTCCTCGTCTCAGGTTTGCGTTTGGCCTGAGGGCATGACCACGTCAGCCAGCTTTCCTGGTTAGTTTGTTTGGGCTGCTCTTGGCCTCAGTTTCCCCATCCAGACACCACTCCGACCTCTCACCTGCGGTCTGTGACCCGCACCGGGCTGGGAGGACTCCCGGCTGAGGCCAGTACCCGGCAAGAACACGAAACCAGCCAGTGCAGTACACGAGCTTCAGGGGTTGAAGTCTGAGGTTCAGTGTTGGCTTTGGGTGCCTCCGGCCAACCACAAATCTAGCCCAAGTCCAAGGCAGGCTCGTCTTAGCCAAACCGGGGGCGATGTGAATGCCCCACAAGTGAGCTCACGGTGGGCGAACCACAGAGGAGCCACGGGTTGGACTTGGATTGCAACAGCGTCTTGTCCAGCCATGACAGAGAACTTCCCTGTTCCAGACCCAGGGAATGGCCTTAGGTCACGGGTCCGCCTTAAGGATGCAAAGGCCTGGAGAACATTAACTCGGAAGCATTAGGAGGCAACTCTCAGCCTGGCCGCAGTGAGGCCCAGAGCGAGGAAGGCAGCGGGAGGGCAGGAGGGAGGCAGCATCCTGGGGGAGCCGGGGCTATGGGGGTCCAGGCCTGGGCAGGCACATGCCGGGGTGCCTGCTGCTCCCTCTCCTCCGACACCCTGCGTTCTTGTCCCGGCCTGATCTCGGCAGTCCTGACGGATCTTTAGACCCAGCCTGTGGACTGCAATTTCTAATAACAATAGGCTCCAGGGTATTAACTATGTAGCAGAATGCATTCTTCAAAAGGCACTGACAGTCTGCCCCGTAGTCCCTTCCATTCTTTTATGGACCCGTACTCGCAAAAAATACCCGTCCACCCCCAAGGATGCATCTGCAGTGTTTTGGACTTTGTGGATTTGATTGTAAGGACAACAAAGCCCCTGAACCTCTAGAGTTTGCAGTCTGAGGGGGAGAGAGACAGTAACAAACATGTAGGACACGGGCAGTGTTAGGCGAAGTAAAGGCAGGTT
The DNA here is from genome assembly GCF_004126475.2 of Phyllostomus discolor. NCBI lineage: Eukaryota > Metazoa > Chordata > Mammalia > Chiroptera > Phyllostomidae > Phyllostomus > Phyllostomus discolor. Next base: position 134,349,837 of record NC_040909.2, read on the forward strand.
CAGGGGGCGGGCCGTTTTTGCCGTGCTGGTCTGGGAGGTCCCTCTGCGAAGGGGGCAGCTCGACACAGGTGTGCATTCAGCTCTTGGAGCTGATGATACTGGAAGCTCAAGGGCATCACTGAGGACGAGACAGGGACTGAGGGAGTGTTAGCAATGAAGACGAGTTCAGGGCCGAGGGGAGGCGAGACGAGAGAAGGGTGAGCCCGAGCCCCTGGGCCGAGGCCGGCGGTGCGGGGAGGTGGGAGATGAGCGCCCTTCTCTCCCTTTCCGGGTCGCACGTGTTACCGGGAGCACACTTCCTTCCAAACCCGCTGGGCTTTACGGTAAGATCTGCGACACGCCGAGGCCTGTGCGTTTGTGTGTCTGCGTGTCTGTGTGTGTGTGAAGACAGGGGCTGCGTCCCGGGAGTGAGCCCATCCCAGGACCAGGTGCAGAACCGGGAGCAAAAGTGCGGAGGTGGCAGAAGGAGGTGACACCCGGGAGTGACGGTCTGTGTTGGCAGGGAAATCTGAGACTTGGAAAATCCAAGTGGCTTCCTGGAGGAGGCATTTCCGTTATTTTTTGTTGTATAATGAACTACCCCCAGCTCAGGGTCTTAAAAAACAACCACTTTCTTTCTCTCACAATGTATGGATGAGGATCCGTGGGGAGCTCCACTGGGCGGCTCGTCTCTGATGCACACGACAGACAGCAGCTGGGGCCGCTGGGGCCGCTGGAGCCGCCCCGAGGCGGCACCTTGGTGGGACAGCTGGAGGCTGGGCTGGGCGGGCCCGTCTGCCTGTCCACACAGTCTTGGGGCCCTTCCGGCGGGCTGCAGGAGAACAGAGAGGAGTCTCCCCCACCCACCCCCTCCTAACAGTAAGGCCCCGAACTGAGGGGTTTCCTCTGCACTCTGTTAGTCAAAATAGTGACTCGCCGGACCAGATCCAAGGGGAGTAGCGTACACTCTGCCTTGTACCGGAAGATTACCGAAGAATCGCCAGCCATTTGTCATCTCCCGAAGGAGGCGATGCTCGAGGTCGGGAATATTCTGCCGCCGATCGCCCCTGGTGCCTGGGTGCTGTTCTGAGCACTGCCTAGGTAACGGCTCCCTTAACCTCTATCTCGAACCCCCGGAGGGAGCTATAATTATGGGCCTCATTTTAGCTCATAAAAAGTGAAGCTCAGAGAAGTCGAGTCACTTGCTAAATGCCACACAGACAAAGTGTGGCAGGACCAGGACCGGAACCCAGGCCGCCGGCCCCACAGCCCACGCTGATGACCAGTTGCAGGCGGCCAGGGGAAGGGGCTTGGGAGGGAAGGCGGGAGCCCAGGGGCGGGGTGTCTTCCTGGCCAAGAGAACAGAACAAGCAAGACCCGGAGCAGAGGCCGGAAAGCAGGGTCCGCAGGCCTCCGGCCCCTCGCTGGGGTCCGGCACAGAGTGTGGGCATTTGTGGGGTACAGGGCCAGGAGAGGCCAGCATTGCATCCCTCAGCCCAGAGCTCTAGGGGCTCGGTCCTACCTTGAGGACAAAGAGAAAACTGGATTTTAAGGAAGGGGATGCAATGCTCAGGCAGCTGGGACAGGGGGCCCGGGGGCCCAGGGCTGCAGGGCCAGCCCGAGAGGTGGGGAGCTCTGGCCTCGACCACCCCCCTGGCCGCCGGAGACTCATTTCAGGACAGTCCGTGCCCAGCGGGGAGAGAGCTTCCTCCTGCACACACCACCACCTTGACCTTGAGCCTTGAGCCCCGCCCCGCGCGGTGTTTTCTGAAATGCGGAATAAATAGATTCAGAAACACATGACACCGGGTTTCTCCCGCTTAGGAAAATAAAAACAGATTTGGGTTTCCAAAAAAGAGAAACTTCTGAACTGGGGCTTTGAAGCTCTGGCCCAAACCCTGAAGGACAGAAAACAAACTCAGCAAATACTTTTCCTCTTGCCCATGTTTACTTGGCACCTTCCCTCACCACCGCCCCTCCATCCCAAAAGGCCCCTCTCCCGCCCTCCCCTCCACCCAGTCAGGCCACGTGAGGAAGGAGTGGCTCCACGTGGGACTCCGCAGTGGGCTGTGGGTGGCCACCAAGCTCCCGGCTTTCTGGAGAGAGGTCGAGTGAGGGAGGAGCCACCACGGACCTCAGGTGGTCTTTGAGAAACTTCAGAGAGACTGACAGGTGTTGAAGCCTAAGCCCCATGGGAGGGCATCATGGGTAACGCAGTTCTCCCGGGCTTTGGTCTCAGACAGACCTGGGTTCAAATCCCACGCCTGCACTTGCAGAGCAGGGAGCGCGGGACACAAGCTAAGTGCCTGGTGATGGGTGGGGGTTGCTCTACGAGTCACACGGGGGACGCCAGGCAGCCGTTTCAGACTAGGCCCTTCCGGGGCATGGAAGGCGCAACGGTGTTTAGCTCAAAACCTCAGATACAGAGCCAGTAAATAAAAGTGACTTCAGTTTCTAAATATACCTGGAACCTATGAATATAAAAAATACTGAAAGTGACTCAAAATGGCAACAGTGCTCGTCTCTGGGAGTAAATCGTTCTGCCCCTTTTGAATTCCTTCTTTAAAAGGTTTTTTTTTTTTTTAAATAAAGCAATATTATTTTTAAAGAACTATAAATTATGTATTCATATATATACACACACACACATAAATCAGTATTAAAATAGCCAGTGTTTCTCTATGTGCCTGATACCTGTCCAGACTCTTTCTAAATGTGCTTTTCTAATTTTCCCCAAAGCCCTTTCTGGGCTGTTACTAGCCATTGTCATTTGCAGGGGAAGGACCTGGATGGCCGAGGGGCATGTTAGAAGATCCCAGCAGACGGGCAGCAGGGTTCAGTCTCACACGGAACCTCCTCTCCACGGGCCCTGGGTACCCTGAGCTCCCTGCTCCCCGGAACCTCCCGCATCCGCTGAGCACATGGGCTGGGTGAGTGGCTTTGGAAACCAGTCCGGGCTGTTTTTCCTGTGGGAGATCCCATGGAGCTCCATTTGTTGAAAAAAAATACCAGGTTCCCACTGACCTGGCAGCTTTCTCGGGGGCAGAATTTGCCGAAACTCCTAGCAAATAAGTGAAAAGAAACAGCAGACGGTTTGTCTAACCCAGATCTGGAAGGGAGAAGACAGGCAGCATTGTGCCTGAGGGAGGCAGGCAGGCCGGGGACAGTGGGGACCGGGCGCCCACCCCCCGCCAAGCCGCCCACGGAGAGCCTGAGATGCCCCCAGGAGTCTTCAAGGCAAAGGGATCGGGTGCCATCCCTGCCAGGGGCCGCTGGCTAGCCGGGCGAGGAGGCTGCCCCTCACCCTCACACCCTGGTTCCGAGGAAGGAGCTGAGGCTGGCCAGGCAAGTCAGGGGGGGTCAGAGGCAGAAGTTTCCAGCCTCTCGTTTTACAGAACAGGAAGCTGAGGCCCAGAGAGGGGCTCCGAGCACGGCAGTGCCTGACCGTGCTGTGGAAGCCAGCAGCCCGTGCCCTTGACCCTAGGGGAGGCGCCCTGCCCCTGCGCCAGGCCCCCACCGCGGGCCAAGGTCACAGCTCGCTGCTGCATGGACGCCACTGCCCATGGCATAGGCGCCGTATCCCCATTTAACAGAAAGGAAAACAGAGCGCTGAGCAATTGAGGCACTTGCGGCAAGTCCACTAAGCAGGAACATCTGAGGTCTTCCCTGCTGTGTGTACACACAGAGATTCGCAATAGAGAACGCCCTCAATTCAGAGCCCAGGGGCAGATCCCCAGGGCCGGTCAGGCCCTCCACCACCAGCCAGGCGCCCTCTCCGTCCCCGGCAACAGCGGGCAATCACTGCGACCCGTTTCTGATTTGCTCTTCCGTGCTGACCCGTATTCCTCCGCGCGGCTGAGCCCTGCTGGCTAGACGGTCGCCGGCGGGTGGGCGTTCCCTTCGTCACTTCCAGTTCGGGGTCTTGCACACGGAGCTGCTGTGAAAAGGCCCGCACGGGTTTTTGTGCAAACGTGTCTTTTCCCTCCCCGTCCCCTCTTCCTCATTCTCCCTCCCCCTGCTTCCTCCTTTCTCTTCCTGCTACTCCTCCTCCTCCTTTCTCAATTTCTCTTAAATTCCTGCTGTTGCCCTGGGGAGCAGACAGGGGAGGTCGACAGTATTTTAAAGCTTCCAAGTCGCTCTCTCGGTCCACGTTGTTCCCCCTCCCCAGTTCCGCCCCGTTCTCGCCCTCGTGCATGGGCAGCATCTCCAGCATGCGCCCTTGAACATGCACATACATGTGTCACTAGGGGAGCCTGGCTGAGTCTCGTTCACGTGGGCAGTGCTGGCTGGAGACCTCGCTCCGGTTTCGTGTCTTCCCTTTAGCTCTGGGCTGGAGGTTCTCTCCTGCTGTTCTGTGCCCACCTGTGTGTTTTTCTAACTGCCACACAGGGCTCTGGGGACACACTGTCCACCCTGAACGTCCCCATTCCCCCAGATGGACGCCGGGCGGCCTCCAGATCCTCCCCGGTGCGAGCAAAGCCCAGATGAACGTCTCTCCACGTGTCCCTTTGGTCCTTGGGACACTGTCCCGGGACGGGTTGCTGGGCCACAGGGCGCATGCCCGAGTGCTCTGCAGAACAGCCTCCCCAGCCGACACCAGGGGGCGTGTGGCCACGCAGGCGTCATCTTTAGTGGATCATCGCCAGGAAGCGGGCGGGGCGGTGGGTGGATGTGGCTTTAAGAAGGCCACAATTTGCAGCCATTGGTCCCGAGCGCTCAACAGTGGACAGACAAGACCCCCGTGGCCAACACATGCAGTCCCCATCCAGAGCTTGGGAGAACCGGGAATGTATATAGCAGGCTGTCATGTGTCTAGAATGTTTTTCTACCTAGAACAACCATGAACCAGTGGGAGTTGTGTGTGTGTGTGCACATGTGTGTGCACACCCACACTTGTACTGTGGTCCTGAAAGAAATCCTTGTCTTTTGTGGCCACAGCGGGGTTGAGCTCTCCGGAAGCCATGCCCAGCACCAAACCCTGAATTTTGATGCAAATTCAGGGTGGCTGCATTATAATGCAGATTGAATCCACAGCCTTGCAAGGAAGGGGGGATTGGAGAAGGGGACCCTCCAGCTGGAGGTGGGAAATTCCAGTGAATCCGAGGACCACCTCCAACTCCCTCCCTCTGCAACCCTCCTTCCCCAGCTGAGAGGAACACCCCCCCTGTCTGCAGAACGTCTTCAGTGATGCCCTGAGGTAGCCGCATGCAGGGGGTGGCGATCCTCCAGGGGCCCACCTCCACCACCTCTCCCTGCTTCGAGATTTACGGCCAGATGCAATTTCCAGTGGCACTCAGGAATGTGATCTGTCACCTGCACATTCTGCTAATGTGTATCAACAGGCACCTGGGTCATGCGTACTGAAATGATTCATGAGGATGTGGGGTCAGGGTGAAAGTAACGTGGTATTGGAGTGGGCCTTTTTTACTGGCACGCGTTCACTAACTAGAGACACTGGATTCACTGTGTCAGCCCAAGCAGCTGGGAGTGGTCCCAGCAGTTTGTCTGGTAGATGCACTGAAATATGGACCCAGAGGTGGACAGTGCAGGAGGAAGCTGAAGTGCAGAACTCTCTTGGTGTTCCGGAGTGGACTCAGGGGGACGGGGTGTCTGGAGTGGGTTTCATACAACCTTCTCACCCACCCTGGGTTCACACCCGGTGGAGTATCCGGAGGACACACCCTTCTCCAGGTCAGAGGGGAATACGGGGATGCAGGAGGCCCGCATCCCTGGGAGCCTCTGGTGGGGTGCCCTCCGAAGGTCAGTGCTGACGGAGGAAGGGGCTCCCGTCCAGGGGGCTCCCTGAGTTCAGGAGGGACCATGGAGGCCCAGAGGGGAAACTTCCAGAGACCAGGTGGACACGGGGGCCCTAGTGGGCAACAGGGTCAAAATCGAAACCAGGTAGATTGAGTAGGGAGCGTTCTCGGACCTCCCCACTTCCCTGCACATGCTCCCTCCCCCCAGACCTTCCCTGGCCCAGTTCCATGCTCATTTGTGAGGCTCTACCACCCGAAACTCCCACACGGAGTTAATGCTATAAATAAGTTCCCATTTGCGATATAAATGGAATCCCTATTCCCACGGTACCTATGACAACTCTTTGCTGCCCCATTGAATCTGGGGGATACAGAAGCTTGTTGGAGGACATAAACCCTGGGCAGAACCCTGAAGGATGAGCAAGAGTTTGTAGCGAAGAACATGCCAGAGGTTCCGTGGGAAGAGCCGGCGCTCAGGTGCAGCATAGCTCAGGTGCAGCGCGGCTCAGGTGCCGCAGGGCTCAGGTGCAGCGCGGCTCAGGTGCAGCATGGCTCAGGTGCAGTGCGGCTCAGTGGGAGCCGCAGGTCGCCCAGCCTGGCCTGAGCTGAGGAAGGGAGAAGCCACGTGTGGTAAGAGACGAGGCAGGGAGGTTGTCAGGGTCGGTGCTGGGTACGAGATTAAGGGAATTGGTCTCTCACGTCTAGAAAACCCCGCTTTCCACTTGACCATGGCCCCTTCCCCTAAACCAGCGCCATCTGTACGTACAGATAAGTCATTTGAATACAGAGTCACCGGGCCTTGATGCTGCAGAGTGGGGGCCTCCTCTTCATCCCGTGGAGGGGGAATGGAGGCCCGGAGCGGGGCGCTGATCTGTCCCCCCCACCCTCAGGAAGCACGGGGCAGAGGCTGATTCTCGCAGCCCCAGTCCCCCGGAGGGCCAGCCAGGCTCTGTCGCTGTACCTGGGGAGTCCCTCCATCGACCACGGCCACTGCCCTGCACCCCTGTGTCCAGCCTCAGCTGGCAACTCAGCCATCAGAAGAGCCTCCTGGCTCTTCTCGGGACAGCCACCCCCGACCCCAGGGTGGGCACCACCCCTGGTGAGCCCACCTGTATGGTGGCCGTGCAGGTGGTGAGAAGTGGTCAGGTGGGTATTTATTTGGAAGGTGGCGATAAGAGACTTGCCAACAGAGAAGCCAGAACGGTGGGAGGAGGGGCGTCGTGTTTACTCAGCCCCCACTACGTCAGGCTCTGTCCTGGGACTTTTCACGTAAGTCAGTGCAGGGGCCTGAGCGGTGACTGTCAGAATGTCCACGTCCCAGCCTCCGGAACCTGCAGAGGCGACCCCTTCTGGGAACAGGGCCTTTACAGACGTTACTAAGTTTAAAATTGTGATGTCATCCTGGGTTATTTGGGCGGTCCGTAAACTCAGTCACTGTCCTAGTAAGAGACCCCGATGACAGACACACGGAGAGAAGAGGGAAGGCCCTGTGCAGACAGAGGCAGACACTGGCGTTATGGGCCCAGAAGCCGCGGAGCCCCTGGGCCCCCCCCCCCCCCGAGGCCGGAAGAGGCAGGAAGGCTTCCCCCACAGAGTGCCGGGAGGAAGCAAGGCCCAGCCAGCCCTTGGTTTCTGCGTCCAGACCTCCAGCAGTGTGAGGGAATCGGTCCCTGGGGTTTTCGCTCACCCAGGTTACGGGGATTTGCTAAAGCAGCTGCTTCGCTGCACCCTCCCAAGCCCAGCGGGAGCACGCCGTCGCCCATTTCACAGGCGGGAAGTCAGAGGCTCGGGGCCTGTGAGCAGCAGCCCTCCCCACCACCCCCCACCACCCCCGAGACGGAGCTCCACCGCAGCAGGAGCTGGAGCCAGACCGGCCGGCAGGAACCCACCACACACGCCCGCTCGCCCTGCTCGGGCTCTCAAGGCTGGTGCCAAGGAAGCCCCCGCCCCCTGGACACACACCCCAGGAAGGGTTTTTTTTTTTAGATTTTATTTATTTATTTTTAGAGAGGGAAGGGAGGGAGAAAGAGAGAGAGAGAAACATCAATGTGCGGTTGCTGGGAGTCATGGCCTGCAATCCAGGCATGTGCCCTGGCTGGGAATCGAACCTGCGATGCTTTGGTTCGCAGCCCATGCTCAATCCACTGAGCTACACCAGCCAGGGTGGAAGGGTTTCTTTTAAGGCAGATTCTGCGGCGCTTCCCAGACACACTGACTCAGAGCCTCTGAGCCGCGGTCCTGGGAACCCGCCCGTGTCAAAGCTTCCAGGTGAATCTGAGCACAATTGCTTTGAGACTGGGCTGCATCTCAGCTGCTCAGCTGCCCAGGACATCAAGGATGAAAACAGTCCAATCCCTGGCGTAACCTGGCCCCTGGCTGGCTCCCCCGGGGTGACTCCATTGCTGGGGTGTCTCCAGGCACAGGCTGGCTTTGAACCTGCTCCTCAGACATTCCTTTGATGCCTGGGGGCTTCGGGAAGCCTCCGCACGGAGAACAAGTATAGCATGCCGCCCCCCCCCTCCCCCCCGCAGCAGGGCCGCTGGCCACCTCCCAGCCTAGACCTGTGTCCAGCCTGCCCGCTGCCAGCCCGAGCCCAGTGCGGCCACCGTGAGCCAGCAGGCACCCAGCTCTTTAACCGCACCTGCCTGGGACTCCAGGACCCCCCACCCCAAATACTCTGAAGCTCCTGATCAGAAGGGCGGACCCCTGAGCGGGGGCCCCTGCCGTCTGAGGTCTGAGTCCCGGCTCCACCCCTCCCGTGACTTTGGGTAACGCCTTACCCCTGCGAGCCTTGGTTTCCGCCCAGGGAAACAGGGGTGATGTCAGCACCTGCCTCTTCCAGTGACTCCGAGGGGAGGAACTAACACACGGGGAGGAATTACAACAACAATGAAGTCCCACCGCACCCCGATGAGAACAGCCCGACCCCAGAACTCCGACCACACCCAGTGCTGGCAAGGATGTGGGGCCGCAGGGGCGCCCACTCCTGCTGGTGGGGAGCCGACGGGGTGGCCACCCTGGAGGACAGGTCGGCTCTTACAAAACTACTCGTACCTACTCTAGCAATCGCACCTCTTGGCATTTGCTCCAAGGGCTTGAAAACTTACGTCCACACAAAGACAAAGCCTGCACGTGGGCGTGTGTAGCAGCTTCATTCATAACTGCCCAAACGTGGGAGCCGCCGGGACGTCCTGCAGCAGGTGGGCGGACCAGTGGACCGTGGCCCATCCAGACCACGGAAGCCTCCGCAGCGCTGCAAAGGAGCTCGCTGTCAAGCCGTGAAAAGGCAGGGAGAAACCATACGTGCATGTTGTGAAGTGAAGGAAACCACGCACCGTATGGTTCCAGCTCTGTGACACTTTGGAGAAGGCAAAACTGTGGTAGCAGTAAAAAAATCAATGGTCCTGGCTGGCATAGCTCAGTGGATTGAGCGCGGGCTGCGAACCAAACTGTCGCAGGTTCGATTCCCAGCCAGGGTACATGCCTGGGTTGCAGGCCACAGCCCCCATCAACTGCACATCGATGTTTCTCTCTCTCTCTCCCTCCCTCCCTTCTCTAAAAATAAATAAATAAAATATTAAAAAAAAAGAAACACTCCTTTAAAAAAAACTCAATGGTTGCCAGGGGCTGAGGGAGGGAAGGAGGGAGGGATGAGTGGGCGGGGCACAGAGCGTGTGTACGATACTATAATGGTTAGTCCGTGTCCTTGTACAGGCGTTGAACGAATGAGCAAGGCCACCTGACTGTCTCAGGGATTGTCTTGTCCGCGGGGCAGGCACAGCCCTGCAGGACCTGGCCCCTGGTTTTTGGAAACCGAGACACCCCAGATTCTCTGAGTCCAGAGCCTCAGAGACCCTGCCGGTTCCAGGGGAAGGTGTCTCTGGGTGGAAGAGTTCAAGACGCCTGGGCATTTGCATGCAAGGGGCCTGAGGGGAGCCGAACCCGTCTCCACTTTGGGAGAGATGCCCCACGGGCTGCCCGGGGCTGTCCGGCATGAGTCAGACCCGGGTGGCGCTGCCGTCTCTGTCTCCTTGTTTCCATTTCTGTTTCCTCATCTGCCTGCACTGCAATTGGTGTCATCGGGGAGACCAACAGAAAGCCTCACCTGGAGGACGGGGAGCCCTGGGGCTCCCCTGGAGGGGGAAGGGACAGGGAGGAACGGGGACACTGTGTCCCAGCCCACAGCCGTGCTGCGGAGAGCAGACTCAGAAGGAGAGCGGTGCGGAGACCTGGGTGAGCCGGCGGGGGACGTGGGCGGAGTCTCTGTGATGACGAGCATCTCACTGAAGCACATTCCCGCCAAGCGTTCGCTCAGCATCTGCGTGGTCTCCACACAGTTCGTCTCCCATGGCAACCCTAGGAGGCAGGTGTCCTCGTTGCCCCCCCGTGACAGACAGGTAAACTGAGGCTCAGAGAGGTGACGTGGCTTCCCCGAGACCCCCCACCTGGTATGTAATGGAGTGGGGGTTTCATGCAGGCCAGCCTACTCCCAAAGCTCTTGCTTTTCCCCTCCACCTTCCTAGGTGAGAAGTGGGGAGCCCTGGGGGCCCCCACCTGCACCCAAGGCTGATGCCAGAGGTGTGCGCCTGCTGTGACTCAGGAACTGAGCAGCGGGCGCGGGAGTCCCTCAGGGGCGGCCCAGCCTCCCAGAGCACAGCCAGCTGCCCCGGCTGGGGCGTGAAGAACATTCACCCCGACACCCTTCGGTGGCTCGGCCCTTCTCGCTTGGGCCCCAGGAAGTGAGGCAGAGCCCACCTGGGTTGCAGAGGCAGCCTGGCCGGGAGGCGGGGGACGGAGCAGACCCCTGCCCGACGCTCTGCCCTGTGGAGCAGCCGCGGTGGCTCGGCAGGTGCGGCCTCGGTGCCCGGGCAGTGACGCGCCGTGTGCGTCGGTGGGCCCAGGACCTGGCACCGTGCTGCCTGCCCCGTGTGGGCTCCACGTGCACCCGTGAGCCAAACAGATGACAAACAAACAGGCTGCGAACGGGTCTGCAGCCTCTGGGCGCCTGCTCCTCCGAGCTCCTGGGATCTTCCGTGCATCTGAGGCCCCTTGACAGGAGCCTCTCTGTCTGGCGTGGGAATGTGCTCGCCCGGCCTGGGCTCTGAGACCCCCTCCCCCCAACCCCCCATGCTGGAATTTTTTTACAGCCGCCCTGGGACATCTGCTAGAGGAAGCGCCTGGGAGCTAGCTCGGGCTGAGAGGGAGACGCAGACAGCTGGATCGGGGACCCCAGGCGGGGAGAGGGGAGACCCCGGCCCCCACCCCGCCCCTGGTGTGGGGGCCCCCATCCTTCCCCATTGTGTGTCAGGGCAGGATGCAGGACACAGCGTGGCCAGTCTAGACCCTGTCCTTGTGGAGCTCTGACTGCAGACCCTAAGTAAGAATATTCACTGTGGTCTTGGTGTTTTACTGAGCACCTACTATGTGCTCAGCATACCTACTGTGTGCTCGGCATGCCTCCTGCCTCCTCCACAGCGCTTTCCCGTGCCATGAGCCGTTCCGAGTGATCAGCCCCACTCTCATCCCTGCTTTAGAGATACGGAAACCAGCACACGGAGGGTTTTTGCGACTCCTCCAAGGTCACGCAGCGGGTAAGGGACCAGAAACGGAAGTCCGACCCCGACCTGTGCCCACAGCACTGGACCACCTGTGCGTGGGAATGTCATCAGCTCCAGTCACAACCGATGGTGAGGTGGGTGTCCTAGGGAACAGCCCGATAGGCCTGTCAGGGGCCGTGTCTGTGGGGGTTGGAGGTAATGTGGGGGCCCCTCACGAGGGGGATGAGATGACGTGCAGCCTGAAGGTCACACATGGGGAAACTGAGGCCACAGTCAGAAGCAACACACTAGGAAGAGGCAGCCCGAGGGACCTGGGAAGTCTAGGACTCCATGGAAATGAAGAGAAAGGGAAGGAAGCCGTAGCCTCCTACCTCCTACCTGCGTGAGACGCTCAGAGGTGCACAGGACTTAGGGGCCCGCCCTTGAACCTGCTCCCTGCTGCCGGCCAGCTGTGTGACCTTGGGCGAGTTCCTGCAGCTCTCGGTGCCTCGGTTTCCCCAAATAGAGAGAGGGGACCATATAAGCACCTACCTGCAAGGTACTCAGAGCAGTGCTTAACCCACAGTGAGTGCTTTATGCATCCTTGTCAAATCAACAGCCATAGCTTTGTCACCCTATGTGACAAGGACGCACACACACATAAATCGGGCGAACTCGAGGCTGCAGATCCTTGTTGTCGGGGAGGATGGGGGGCAGGCGTGGGAAGCAGGGGTGGGTGGGAGCGAGCAGGTAAATGCTACGGTCCGAGGGGGGGACCCCGTGTGGCCTTGACAATGGGCCCTGGACCCTCTGCAGCGCAGGTGAAAATGAATGGCCAAGAACGGCAGGAAGGAGTGATGCCGTGGGACGCCCTGGCCTCAGGCCTGGGGACACGAAGAATGTGGCCCCCACGCCACCCTGCACATGCCTACCGTCACCCAGGCTCTCGGGGCCCCTGCTCAGCTCCCCTCTTGCACCGACTCTTCGCTGTTTCTGTCCCTGAGAGTGGTCTCTGAAGACATCCCGTGGGCCACACGTCCATCCAGGTGCGGGGAGAAGCACACTGTGGCCCCGAGAGGACACGTGCTGGGGTGCGAAGGGACAGCTAGGGGCCCGTGGTGGCCGAGAGCAGGCCGTGACAGGGACAGGCCTGGGGACCCCACGCGGAGGCAGTGGGCAGGCTTTGGGAGGCCGTAGCCCGGAGAGGGCCACGCCTCGTGCGCTGTCCCAGGGGCCACCCTGCTGGCTCTGAGCAGCGTGGACGGGAGACAGTGCGGGGGTGGAGGGGAGGCAGGAGGCTGTCCCCGAGCCTGAAGTCCACATGGGAATGAGGGAGCTGAACGGGGTCAGAATAGGACCCATGGGAGACCCCTCACCTGTGTGGCAAGCGTCCAGCAGGGGGTGAAGTCCCACCCCCAACCCAGCAGGACGACAGCTGCCCGGGTGTGGGGAGACGGCGCCAGCCCCAAAGGGCCCGGCTCTGCAGCAGGGAAGGCAGCTCCTGCAGATCTGTAGCCACGGCTTCAGTTCGCAGCGGAGATAATGGTGCAAACTTGAGCGCAGCACTGGCTTCCTATCACTTCTAGATCTCGGCGAGAGACGACAAATGGAAACCAGAAGTGGGAGCAGCCCGGAGAAGGGAGAGCGGGCTCACGTTCCCCACTGGGAGAGCTTTCAAAGCCCCCACCGCCCTCCCGCCCACCCACCAGGGTCACCAAAGCTCCGCCTCCGCCCTGCACCCTCCCGGGGCGTCCCTGCCCCACCTGCGTGACGTGCTCCCCAGGATGACCCAGGTCCTCTGTGAGACGGTGCCGCCCAGCCCCAGCGTGAAATCGTAGCCCTGTAACTTTCCCTTTAAGACTGTCAGAGCCGGGGAGGCCGGCCAAGCCTGGGCTGGAGGTGGGGACAGAGGGAAGAAAGGGAAAAAAGAGAGAGAGAGAGGCAGGAAAAGTTTTTTTCAGAGGAAAATGCAGGGTTTGTCCCTACCCCTGACGTCAGATCTTGCTTTAATAAAACCCCCCGAGGGCTGCGGGAAGAGCCGTAGCTGGTGCTCCTGATGGGCTGGCCAGTCTCAGCCCAGCCGGCCCGAGAGGTGGCGGGTCTTCTGGGCTCTCGGTCGATGCCGTTGCCGCTGACTTCCAGGCATGAGGTGGTTCCTGCCCTGGACGCTGGCAGTAGTGACCGCAGCAGCCGCCGCGGGCAGCGCCCTGGCCACGGTGAGTCCTGCCTGGAGGGGCTCAGAGAGGGGCCCCAGCAGGGTGAGAGGGGCTGGAGGGTGGTGGGGGAGAGCGAGGCCCGGGCCAAGGAGGAGGGCCGCCTGGGGTCAGCAGATTCCAGCAGGGCCAGGAGGAAGGGGCAACACCTGAAGGCACGAAACTGGCCAGCCCCCCATGCCTCCTCTCACACCTGAAGCAGGGCTGAGAGGAAGGGGCGCTGGGAGCTGGGGGGTGGCCTCCAGACCCTACTGTGACTTTGCCAGGGTTGGCTGTGTGACCTTGAGCTAGTCCCTCGCCCTCTCTGAGCAGCATGAAGTGAACAAGTTGTTAGCAGACTTCTTGAGTCTTTGGGTTTGGAAAAAATGAGTCCCTAAGGGTTGGGTATACTACAGGAAGGGGACGTGGAAAATGCCAAGAAAAGTTGGAAAGGGAAACACCAGCTTTCAACAAAGGAGCCTCTGGAGTAAACGGTGCTCGGGCTGATTTCCCACCCCTGACCGCCGCGGCTCTGGGCTGGCGCGGACCTCCGGTTCCTGCAGCGCGCACGGCTGGGTCCCGCGCACGAGGCCCGCTGTCTCCGGGGCCTCCTCGGCTTCTCTGCCCCCCACCTCCATTCCCAGGCGCGCCAAGGGGAAGGGAGGAAGGTCTGTCCCTCCGGGAAGCCCAGGGAGCCAGACACGTGGCGGCGCAGAGGCCGTCTGCGGGGCTGGGCGTGGGCGTGCGGGGGGCGGCTGGCAGAGCCTCTGAACCCAGGATCCCTCCGCCTGGCCAGGGCCCCTCGGGAAGCCAAGGGCTGGAGGGAGGGTGGGGCGAGAGGGGCTTTCTTGCCCGCTCACACTGACGGGCGGCTTCCCTTGGGATCAATGGGCCCCATTCATGGATGAGGACACTGAGGCTCAGGAAGCAAGGAGCTTAGCCGTGGGCTCGTGGACACCGGTTCTGATTGGACCGGACCTGAGGCTGAGAGCGGATGCTGCCTGCAGGCCAGGTGCCTCGTGGGAGCTGGGTGGGGGGCTCTGTGCGGAGTATGATGAGGGCAGGGAGAGCCTGTCCGACTCGTCGTTAAATCCTCTGTGCCTTGCGCGGTGCCCGTCTTCCCACACAAAATACATTATTAACGTTTCTGCAAATGAACGAAACGGAGACAGAGCAGGTAGGGGACTTGCCCAAGGTCCCCGAATCAATCGGTGGCCAGAGTTCAAACTTAGAGCTCTCCTGCCAAACCCCACTCTGCCTTCCAGAGCTTTCCTGGTCGAGGGGAAACTGAGCACTTCCGGCAGGCCAGAAAGAGCCAAGCCAGCCCCCCTCTCCGGGCTTCTGCGGCTGGGAGGGCAGTGCGGCTGGGAGGGCAGGGGCTGGCTGGAGAAGAGGCGAGAGGCGCAGCGCAGGGAGGTCTGAGTGACATGGGGGAGGGGCAAGCCTGCCGGGTGTCTGGACGTTGGAGCCCCACGTGCCTCCGCAGAGCTGCTGGTGCTGGGGAGGAGGGGGCGCCGAGCTGCAGGCTCAGCCCAGGGGACATACACAGGACCCTGGAGCCCAGGCGGTCTGGGGCAGCAGGATAGGGGGCAGGCTCCTGGCGGGAGGGGGGTGGGGCGAGGCCCCTCTCCTCTGCGCGGCCCCTCCTCCGTGCAGGCCCCTCCGGGACCGTTTCCGGGAGCCCCACTCGACCCACCTGTTCCCCAATTCAGGAGCTCTCTGCAGAAAGCCGGGAGCTGGGCCACTTGGGGCATCGTACCACCCCCACACCCCTCCTTTGTGAGGGCCCAGGGACAAATGGCAACCAGTGCGGTGCTCACAGCCAAATCCCAGCCTCTGTTGTTCCCACCCCCCCGCCCCACCCCCACATACGCACACTGGCACGTAAAGGGGGTGCAAGGCCACGCCGGGCCCCGGTGGGATTCCAACAGAAAAAAATGATATAGACGTGCGCGTGGGAGGAGGCGCCCGTGCGGACCGCCAGGAGGGCCTGAGGAAGTGGGGCCTCGGGGGGCCTCGCCCTGTCGGAGGGAACCGCGTTATCTGAAGGGTCTGTAATCGAAGCAGGAAGCGATAAATCAGGGGGCGAGACAGGCAGCCAGCGCAGAGACGGAGCCGGTCTATTGGGGAGCGGAATGCGTGATAAAGGAGCAGGCGGGGCAGACTTGCTTTCCCCGCTCGCCGCCCCTCTCTTCCCTCTGCAGGACTCGGTGCCCACCGGGCGCCCAGAGAGGGCACTCCCGGCGGTCCTGGGCCCAGTGCTGTGTGTGAATAACCGGGACCCCCCCCTCAGCTCAGCCAGCAGCCCTTCACGAAGTGCCTCCTCCGATTCCCATGGCAGTGTTATTAAGCGGGTGCCATTGTCTTCCTTTGTAGATGCAAACCCTGGAGCTCAGAGAAGTCAAGTCATTTGCCTAAGCTCACACAGCAAATATGCAGTGGAGCCAACTTTGGGACCCAGGTCCAGCTCTTGGCCATAAGCCCCTGCCTTCAAGGTCCATGCACTTGTGCAGAGGTGACAAGCCCGTGGCCCCTGTCCCTACCAGCACTTACAGGCCAGGGAGGCTGGAGGGCGGGTGTCATCAGAGGAGAGAGGCTGGGGCAGGCTCTGCCCTGGCCGGCCGGCCGGCCGTCTTCCACAAGCCCCTCCACCACTCTGTGCCTCACTGTCCTCCCTTGCTAAGGGGGCCGCGACCCCAGCCCCCAGCTCCCTGTGGCTGGGGCGTGAACACAGGACCCCTCCAGATCAGAGCAGGGACTGGGTGCACAGATGTTGTGCTCACAGATTCCTGGGCGGACACGAGGTCTTCGGTTGGCCGTCCATACCACCTCTCCCATGTAAATGTGTGTGCATGCACGTGGCGTTTGTGTGCATGTGTGTGTGCGTGATCGCGGTGTGCATGAGTGCGTACGTGCCCACCGTGTGTGTGCGTGCCTGAGGAGGGCATGCTGGGTGTACCATGCAAGCTCCTCCTCCCCGCAGGCGCCCCCTGTAGAAAGGCGTGGGCCTGCGCGTGAGGCACGGCCCTTTTGCAGAAGAGCGAGGACGTGAACAGGAAAGTCTCCGTGCCCCTCCTGTCCGCAGTTGGGATCTGAGCGAGCATTTCACCCCCCCCCCCCAAATCCCAGCCCCACGAGTCCCCTGCTCAGAGTCACCCCGGCCACTGGGATGCGCTGCTCCGAACTCAGGGCCCTGCTGCCCGCGGCTTCTGTGGGGCGTCGGTGGGCGCTCCTCAGGGGCTGGCTCACGGCCCCACCTGGCAGGGCTCTTGGCAGGCTCGCCCTGTGTAGCGGGAACAGAACTGTCCTCCTCGGGAGGCCAGACCCTGACCTCCAGCTGGGTGGTCTCCCTGGGCTCAGGAGCAGGATGGGGGAGAGGCACCTCCCCCAGGTTTCAGAAAAGCGCTGCCCCCCTCCCCCCATACCCTGCCAGCAAAGCAGCCAAACACCAGGAGGCTGCCTTTGGCTCTGAGCAAACAGCGGGGCAGCTGGGCAGTGGGAGGGTGGCCGCCCTCACTGGGTTCCATATGGTTCAGGGCGGGGACCCGGGAGGGGCCTGGCAGTGTGCCAGCTGCAGCCCGGAGAGGAAGGAGGGGTCACGGCAGCACGGGGGACACCATGCCCATCCCTTCACAGCGCCACCAGAACTCCCTTTGCCCCTGGGACCAGGGCTTCCTGGGTCTGGGCAGTGTCCTGAGCGCTCTGTGTGCATCAACTCAAAAGCCACACGCCTGTGAGGCCGGCGGGGTCCTCACAGCTTAGATCGGCACTGAGGCTGCTGGGCATGTGACCTGTGGTGAGCCCCTAAAGGAGCTGTCAGAGCCCATACACGCCGGGTCCCTCAGACTCCTGCATGAATACAAGACTTTGAAACTCTTGTCGTAATTTTTTTTTGCTATTGACTCCATATTGAGATGATAATTTTCATACTGGGTTACACGAAATACGTCATATTTCATTAACACAAATCCCACCTGTTCCTTATTACTTTTAGGGTGGCGACTAGAAAATGTCAGATTCCATACAGGGCTCACATTACGTCTCACTAGACAGCGCTGGTCTGCAAAGACGCAGGTGTGGACCGAGGAATTACGGTAGGCGGGGAGGAAAACCAGCGAGTTCCGGTCCCAGCTCCTGCGCGTACCAGCTGCGCGTCCTCGGACGAGCCCCGCCTTTCTGGGCCAGTGAGCATGCCTGGAAAGGGTGTGATGTCAGTACTCGTGTCTCGGGGGTCCTGGGGGGATTACAGAATGGAGGGCGGGTAAGACACACAACAGTGGCTCCTTCTGGTCCAGCAGCAGGGGCCGGGGGTCCCCAGCTTGGGCGGAAACCCCGACGGCAGATGAGTGCCAGCTGCCAACGGACAGGCATCTGGAGAGACCCGGCTCAGTGTCCGGCGGGCAGGAAGGGGGGCGGGCTGATTGGTGGGTTGTGCCGGGCTCAGTGCTGGGGACGTGGGGTCTTCTGAAGCTCCAGGGTTTCCACATCCTGGCCAGCTTCCCTGCACATTTAAAGGGAGCCGGTGACCACTTTTGGTTTGTCGTGTAGGAGAAATAGTGATGGTGCTGATGGTGCTGATGGTGATGCCGGTGGTACTAACAATGATGGTGCTGATGGTAGTGATGGTGACAATGGTGATGCTGGTGGTACTAGTGATGGTGCTGATGGTAGTGATGACGACTTACAGGGGAGACTCGTGTCTTACAACCCTGAGTGAGGGCCCCTGTCGCTGACCGTGGCCTTCATAGCCCATATAACTTCTCCATGACCTCTAACAGCCCTGTTCCAGGCCCACCTTCCCCTGTCTCCGGAGATGTGGTGATAAATGGCTGGCTCGGCCCCTACCGTGGCGGGAGGCTCGCACATTGGAGATGGGTTTTTGCACTAGCAGAGGGGAGTGTGTTGAGAATACCAGAGGCCTGTGGGAGGAAAATACCAATTCCGGGGCCCTGAGCTTTAACACCTGGGGAGCAGTACATGTTAAGGGGTGCCTCGGAGATTTCTATGCACACGTGACTTAAACAACCACTGCATCTGATGGACTCCAGTCTCTCCCTTAGCCTTGACGTTCTGTTAATTGGCCAACTCCCTCCTGCCCCCCTTCTGGGACTCTCCCCGAGAGAAGGGGGCGGAGGAGGAGGGAGGCAGAATCGGAGGAGGAGAAGGACCCAGGCCTCTCAGATGTGAATAATGGACATTCCAGGGGATGCGATAAAATCTGCCCCCGCCCGTCCCAGGGCCCCCAGGCTGGAGGCAGGTCCAGGCTGGGGCCGGCTGTGGGTCTGCTGAGCTTTGGTGTGGGGGTGTGAGTGGGGGCGTGCGTGGGGGGAGGTGAGAGACGATGAGGGCCCCCGCCCAACGGAGGGAAAGGGAGGGCCCCCACCCCTGCGGAATCCCTGAGTGCACGCATGGAGGGAAGGGACCCGTGCTATGAGCCAGCCCTGGGCTGGGAGCCGGAAGGAGTGGGGAGGGGGTCTGGAGCCGGGAATCTCTGGAGAGAGCAGGGACTCACACCCCCACCTTTGGCGCAGGGCCCAGCCCGGAGACCAGGAGAAGGAGCGCCTTGCGGGCACCTGAAGGGCAGCCCAGCCCGGACCCAGGTCTCCATCCCTAGGGGCTCCCTCCTGGGAGGTGCTCAGAAAAGGGGCGTCCGCCCTCTCACACGGAGGCTGCCCCAGTCAGTCGCACCAGCAACAGGGGAACAAAGTGGTGGAACGGGTGGGGAGGGTGAGCAGGTCACGTCCACAGCCCCTGGCCCCCCGCCCGGGGCCACATTCTCCCACGCCCCCCTCCCCCCCTTCTCTGCAGGGAGGAGTGAACACAAACCACTTCCAGACCCTGCGGCCCCTTCCCACAGCCCCCAGCCCAGCCCGGCACAGCTCAGGCCATTTCTGTCTCAACCCTGCCCCCTCGTGGAGAATTTGGGTGCGGCCTCCCCAACGCCAACAAACCAGTGCTGGCACCTGCCCCGTTGGTTCACCGAGAGCTGGCCCAGCGCTGGGCACAGAAGAGGCCAGAAAGAGCAACTCGTCCCTAAACAGCCCCCTGGCATTTTAGGCTCCCGTATCCTTTTCTGGGGACCCTCGGGAGCTTGGGCTCAGTTCCACACAACCCTCAACACCCCGTGTTGTCTTACTTTGTGTCTCTGTGTTCTGTGAGGGGCCAGGTCTTCTTCATCCGAGCTGCAGCCACATAGGAGATGCTTAGTGCAGGGGAGCGATGGGTGGGCGGGCGGAGGAATGAATGATTGTATGAATGAATGAATGAATGAATGAGGACTGCAGCGATGACACCTGGATCACAAACAAGGGCTTGGAGGGATGTGTGGGTCGTGGACCATTTCCCAGCTCTGAGGCCTCACGGTTGCTTAGGCTCTTTAAGCCTCAGTTTCCCTATCTGTGAAATGGGGATAATTCTAGTGACTTCTGCCTGGGCTGCTGGTACACACTGTCCTCATTCCCATTTTACAGAGGAGGAGGTGGGAGCTCAGAGCAGGGAGAGTGGGCACAGGCGACAGAGCTAGGAGGGCAGGGGGCTTGGGAGGGGGGGGTTCCCCTCGCTGCAGAAGTCACGCCCTTTGCGCTTCACCCCACGGACTCATTCACTGACGAGCCGCGCTCTCCCGCCAGAGGACGGGCCCATCTCCCTCACCCAAGGGGACATTTCAGGGCCCCCGCGGGGCCCACCCACCACGGCCAGCCTCGCACTCCCTGCTCCCAGGCCCACAGTCAGGTGCTTTTGTGAAAATGAGGCAAAACTGACGCTTCAAAGTCAAATCAGAGACTGACCTGTTCCCAGGTCCGTTATCAGAGAGCCGGCAAAGACCAGCAGGTCCAGTTAAACCTTTAAACGCCGCCTCACAAGGCGCCCGCAGCTCTCCCCACAGCGGCTTCGCTCTGTCCCTCCCCAGCTGCCCTGCGCCGAGTTCATCCAGCGGGTACGCTCGCTCTTAACCCGCCTCCGGAGTCCCTCCTCGTCCAGACGGTTCAGTGTCTGACCCGGTCCAGTCCGTTCTGCTGCTGTAACAAAGTGCCGCCGGCCGGGGGCCGATAAACATCCGAAATCTGTCTCCCACGGTTCTAGAGTCTGGAAGCCCGAGATCCAGGTGCCGGTGCCGGCGTGGTCACAGGCTCCCGTCCTGGCTCCTCGCAGGCATCTTCCACCGTCTGCCCAGGGTGGGAGGGGTGAGGGCAGGGGGCTCCACCCTCCTGACCTACCCCCCCCACGCCCGCCCTAGGCCCCGCCTCCTAGCCCCGCCCCTTTCAGAGATCAGTGCGCAAACTGGGGAGAAGCACAAACTTCAGACCTCGGCAGGCACCACGCTCCTTTCTCTTTCCATTTTTAAGTCACTTGAACCAAACAGCAAGGGCAAAGCACATCCCGTTCAGTGAACTGCGCCCGGCGGGCCCGCTGCCGAGCGGTGGGCAGCCTGGGACGGCACACACAGAGTGGCTGGCATGTGTTCTGTGCCGACTGGTGTGCGGACCGCCGTGAGAAACCCAGGCCGGGGCGGTGGCACTCGAGTCACGGGTTAACAGAGGAAGCTGGTCCAGAGTCCCCACGCTTTCCCTCCCCTGCCCAGCACCCAGGGGGCGGTTCCCATCCTGCAAGAATCACCGGAAGTCCAGGTCAGAACACAGATTCGGGGCCCGGCCTAGCAGAACGGAAGCCGCATAGTCAACACAGGGGCCGGGAGTCTGCATTTCAACAAGGTCCCCCGGCCTTTGCTGGGGCTTCTCACCCTCGGGTGCACCCTGAGCCCCTGGAAAAACCTCAGTGCGGGGCTCCTGCCCAGCCCACCTAAGTCAGGGTGTCTGGGGGTGCAGGGGGAGGGGCAGTGTTTAGGCATGGGTGTCTGTTAAAGATTCCAGGTGCTTCCAACGGAGTTCTGTTTGAGCAGGGGCTGGGATGTTGGGAGAGGCCGCTGCAGAGGGCGGGGTGTGGGACAAGAGGGCGGGGCTGGTGTGTTCAGGGCTGAGCCTGCGGAACCCAGCAGGGACAGGCCTTGGCTGGGGAGCACCAGGCACCCCGCCCTGCCAGGACGCGTCCTGGCGTTGCCACCTCCTTCCTGTCTTCCCTGTAAACACAGTGGCATTTGCAGAGACTTGGATGTGACCGCCTGCAGTTTGGAGGGGCCCGAGACTGGGGTTCACTCTCTCGGGCCTTCCCGGGACAGTGCTCTCTCTGCCTCTGCCTCCGCCTCGTGGCCCTCTCCACGTCAGCTGTGAGATGAAAACAGTGCAGGCCCCTATGGCACTGAGCTGGCCACGGTCAGTCTCTCCATCTGTGCAATGGGCACAGACGGCCCCGGTCGGGCAGCTGGCTGTGGATGAAAGCACCGCCGTCGGGGCCGTCTGGGGAGGTTCTGGCTTCCTGCCTGCTGCCGCCGGGCCTGGGGAAGCTGGGACAGGGTCTAACTCAAAGAAGGCAGGGGGCTGGTGAGAGCTTCAGGGGGCCCCAAGGGCGCTGGCACCTTGCCTATGGCTGCTGGTGACACAGCTCCCTCCGAATCTTCCTGTGTCACCACCTACCTGCGTGAGCCTCTGTGCTTCATGGGTTTGGCCCATAAAACAAGAACAGGTTTATTGCTTTGGGTTGAAAACAGAGAATCACAAGCGATACATTCTCATGGTCACCGGAGCAAGGGCCATGGGAGAGAGCGTGAGCTCGGCGGCCACGTGATTCTGCGCTGGCACCGCAGGTTGGGGCACGGGAGGCCCTAGAGCAGCCCAATCGGGTGGCAGAGGTCAGGGTGACATGGTGTGGTGACCTGCAGAGCTTCAGCTCTGACACGAGGCTGTAGATGTTTCGTCAGGCCCAACAGGGGGCTCTGAGTGACCAGCGACACCCACCCCAAAGGGCCCCAGACTGTTCATGCTAGGTCAACACAAGTACGCGCTCCAACAGCGCCCCCTGCCGCCCACAGTGGGGACGAGCCTACAGCAGGGCCGATGGCAGCTGTGCGGATGGCTGGCCTCCAGGTGTGGCAGGGCCAGCGAGCTGGGAGGGGGTCTGGGTTGCTTCTCAAGTGGGTCAGTGCACACACCTTCTGGGTGCCTCTTTGTTCTTGGGCTGACATGCTTCTCCTGCTCCTTTGAGGATGAAAAAGGAGAGTCTGTATTTTTTTAAAAGATTTTATTTATTTATTTTTAGAGAGAGAAGGGAGGGAGATAGAGAAAGAGAGAGAAACATCAATGTGTTGTTGCTGGGGGTCATGGCCTGCAACTCAGGAATGTACCTTGGCTGGGAATCGAACCTGCGACACTTCGGTTCGCAGCCTGCACTCAATCCACTGAGCTATGCCAGCCAGGGGAGAGTCCATATTTTTATGAGAGTGGTCCAGGTGCCAGGGCAAAGGGCCAGTGGAAATGCAGTGCCATCCCGCATGTGAGAGAGAGTGTGCACGTGACTCTGGGAGGTCTTAGACCACTAGATGGCGCCAGCAGCAAGGGCCTGGCACAGAGGACCCAGAGTCCCTGCCGGGGGCCTCTCTGCCCCTTCCTTCCCAGGATCTTTAACTTGGTGTGGAGACAGCAAGCTGGACAGTGACCGTGTGGAGACGGGTCCCACCAGGTCACAGCTCACCCAGCTCACCTCGCAGTGCCCAGGCCCCGGGTGTTTGGGGGACACTCTGTGGACAGGGGGTGGGGAGGGGCAGTCGTACTCTGGAGTGCCTGCCACACGCCAGCTCCCGCAGGAGTGCATCCGCGCACACCGTGACCCTCGGCCCCCCAGCGGCTTCTGGGGGGCATCCCTGTGACCGCGTCACAGATGCGGGTGCTGGGGCTCCGAACTGTTAGGAAGCTCGTCCAGGGCCCACCGAGAGGGCCACTTCTGTCACCGGCCTCACGCTCTCCTCTTGGGTGGAGAATAAGGGTCTGCTGGCTGTCCCCCGGAAGGCTGGCCGCAGCCCCCCACTCTCTGTGTGCAGGCGATTCTCCTGGGCCCGGGTTTCCCCTCGTGTAAAGGGGGGGTCTGGGTGGTGGTCCAGGGAGGGGGCGCGAAGGTGACTGGGCCCCAGAGGCAGAGGCAGCTTGAAGCCCCTGTGCACGCTGTCCTTTCCTGGTGCTCCGAGGGGAAACTAATAGTAACAATTAATGACAGCAGTAGCGGTAGTAACAAGTCAGCCGGCTGAGCCCAGGTGTCGAATCTGAGTCTGGGGGCTCCCTGTGAGCTCCGGGGGACCTTCTGTGGAGGAAACGGGGCCTCGGCCCCCACACCTGTCGCACGAGGCTGACTCACCGACCCCCGGGGGAGGGAGGGGGGAGGAGGGAGGAGGGAGGACACAGCCATGGGGCTTCGGTGGCCGGAGTTCTGATGCAGAGCCCAGCCCACCGCCCACCAGCAGGGGGCTTCAGGCCACTGGCTTCACGCCCCTGAACTCTGGGCTCTCGGCCTTATTTCCTTTATTGAGGAGAAAGAAGGACCATCAAACGCATGTAGGAGAAGTATAACATTATGTAAGGCTTCTGAACACCATGAAGGCGGGGAGACGTTGGCAGGCGCCTTGGGTGCTGACCCCGGCCTAGCAGCCCCTCTTCACCTCTGCCATCCCCCCCCCTGCCCCGCAGGCCCCGTCTCCAGCCCCCACGGCCATGGCCTTCACCCCGGCGCCCCCGGAGGACACGTCGTCACGCCCCCAATTCTGCAAGTGGCCGTGCGAGTGCCCGCCGTCCCCACCCCGCTGCCCGCTGGGGGTCAGCCTCGTCACCGACGGCTGCGAGTGCTGTAAGGTGTGCGCCCAGCAGCTGGGGGACAACTGCACGGAGGCCGCCACCTGCGACCCCCACCGGGGCCTCTACTGCGACTACAGCGGGGACCGCCCGAGGTACGCAATAGGAGTGTGTGCACGTAAGTAAGTGACACCTTCCCTCCCTTCTGGCCACGCCCCCCGCCCCCACCCCTGCATCCCCAGCTCTGGCCCAGGGCCCCTCACCAGGAGACCTGGAGCCTTCCTCCTGCTCTGCAGGAGGTGCCCCCCCCACAACTCCCCTGTCCATCATTCGAGGCGGGAGGCTGGGCCCTACCAGATGAGGGGAGATGCCTATGTTCCTCTTGCCTCCGGAACCCGGCGTCCTGCTCTCTGTCCTCAGACCTGGAGGCGCATCCATGGCAGACACCAGGGGGAAAGGGGCTGCCAGGAAGGGCTCAGCCCGGTTGCATTCCCTTAGTGGTAGGGCCCCTCGCTGGATGCCTCTGGCCTCCCAGGGCCTCTAGGACCCTGCCGAGCCCCAGCTGGCTGAGCGATGCTGTAAGCTGAAATAACGCACGCTTGAAAAATTCCGTAGTCCTGAAAGAACAAAAGCCAGCAGCCCACAATCCTTTCTTCCTGCCTCCCACCCCTGTTCAGTTGCTGCAGGCACTGAACTTTCCAGCCCTTTCTTCTGGCGTGTAGGTATAACATAACACATGTCAGTTGTTGTGTCCTGATGGGCTTAAAATGTCTAGCAACGATCCTATGTGATCGCTAGTGGACTAATGACTCAGCTCCTCAGTACCACCAGACACCTCCCCGCCCTCCAAAGTTGTCCTATTTTTGTTTACACGGACGGTCATCCCCACTTGTGCTGTTATGTGTGTGTGAGTGTTTAGTGCAGCAGGAGACAGTGTGCTCATCTGAACTTCCTTTCCGATGGAGCCTTTGTGTTTTTCCTGGAGAGTTTCTATTTGCCTTTGCTTTTTCCTCCTCTGGGTCTTTATAATCTCCTCATGTACAGGGGGGCTGCTGGTCATTGTTGTCTGTTTTCCCTTCGAGGGCTGCATCACATCCCTTGTTGTTCCCAAAGACCTCCTTTCTGGGGCTTGCTGGTCCCTTGCCTCTGTCTGACCGGCGCTCCTCTGCCCTGAGTCACCTAAGTGTTTACCCAGGAAGCGTGACCCAGCACGGTGCAGAGAGGCAACTGGGCGTCGGGACGCGGCAGCCCAGCCTCTGAAAAGCCCCGCAGAGCCTCGTAAACCCAGGAGCCTCTGTTTTCCTTTAGTGATGAATCAAGCCGTCACCGTAACTCGGACTCTGTACACACCCTGTTTCACAGTTGCACACAGTGTAGTCTCTCGTCCTCAGCTAACCCACCGTGCCTCCTGGGAGGGGTCGTGGATGAGTTATGGACATAATTCCAAGGCAGGCAGTGCTCTCTGGCCCTCGGGGTTGACCTGTGAGCACTCTCTGCTCTCTCACCATTGGAGCACGCTTCCACTGTCATAGCGAGTCGTCCGTCTTCAGCTCTACTGGGGACCCCCTGTGACACTCTACCCTTCTTCTGTTACTCCTGGTATTCAGGCTCCTCACTCGCCCCCCAGGGACGTGAGTCCAAACAGGGCTTACAGCACCACCTGCCAAGAATCTCCCCACATGCTGGTTAAAAGTGTTACTCCTGAGCCCACCGTACCTCCAGGAGTGGGGATGGAAGCCAAACCTTTAATGAGCCTCCTGGTGATCCTTGGCCATGTTCAAGTGCGAACTGACATACGCAGCCCCCCTTTGTCTGCAGGGTGCGTTCCAGGGCCCCCGGTGGAGGCCTGAAACAGCAGATAGTGCCGAACCCTATACGTACTGTGCTGTCCTGTATTTGCACCCCTACGGGAAAGCTGAATTTCTGCATTAGACTCAGAAAGAAGTCAGCAATAACAGCTGGTAGTGACTAGAGCGACCGTAGCTGTGCTCTGTATGTAAGGAACGTTGAGTGTGTGAGGTGTTACGAAGTGAAGGCAGGGTGATGTGCACACGGGCCCTGCAACCCCGTGAGAGCTGATCTCACCCCCAAGCCAGCTGCGCAGTGACGGAGGGACAGGGCGTCCACAGTGTGGGCACGCTGGACAAAGGGCGGCTCGTCTTCCAAGGAGATGGAGCAGGAGGGCCTGGGATTTTACCACATTATTCAGAATAGCCCATGATTTAAAACTTCTGAGTTGTTTATTTCTGGAATATTGTCTGACACGGTCGATCACGGGTGACAGAAACCGTGGGGAACGAAGCTGTGGATGAGGGGCGGGGTGCCACTGTTAGAACCAGTCCCACGCTCGCTCCCCAAACCCAGTGAGGATTCTGGACTCAGCCTCCTGGCTCTCGAATCCCCTCCCGGCAGAGGAGACGGTCTCATCACCTCCTTCCCCTTCCACAGCTGTTCTTCAAGGTCGCTGGAAAGGTCACTCAGTTCACCGTGATTACACCAATCTCTAAAGCTATATTGACATACTACCATGTGCCGGGCACCACGCCTTTGTAGATGTTCGCTCATGGACTCAGAGACCGTGCAGGCCCGAACCGCCTGCCTGCCTGCCCCTCCCCAGCGGGGCCCTGGAAACTGCCCTCCTGCCCCAGCCCACCCACCTGTGTCTCAGGCCCTGCTTCACCCCTGCAGCCTCCTAGTACCCGCTCGCCACGTGCCTCCCTGTGCCTCCTTCCGTTCCTTCGGAAGGAGGCCTGTGGTCTGCAGGAGCGCCTCACAGGGTTCCGCTCCCCAGGGACGCCCTGCTTGCCTGGGTTTGCAGACACTGGACTAAATAAAGTTAAAAGGTGTTACAGCACTTCTCAGAGGTTTTGAATGTTTATGTCCGCTGCCCAGTTCCCAAAGGGCAGCCATCGTAAGAAGCCTTTTCTTTTCAAGCTTGTTTGCACAGTGGACTCTTCTGTCCAGGTCGATTGTGCCCCGCCCACCCACCCCACCACACACACACACTCACAGATACACACATCTTGTGCTTACGTGTGTGCCTGCACACACACACACACACACACAACTTGCTGGCGTGCTACTGAATGTCTTCCTAGAAACGCCGCCGTAGAGTGTGAGCCTGTGAGACCCTCGTCAGGAAAGAAGAGGCCGGGGCCTGGCGGTGGCAGAGAGGAAGACGCCGCGGGCAAGGCCAGAGGGGAGAGAGAAGGAAGAATTCTTCGCCCAACGGTCCACTCAACCGAAGGATGGTCCCCAGACCGGCCAAACCTGTCCTTGGAGCGGTGCCTGTAACTAGTTCAGCACAGGGCGGGCCATTAAAAGTGAGCCCTTGCAACACTGGGTCATAAAACCCAGAGGGAGACCGGTGGGGACTCTGGCGAAACGGCGAGTGCAGGCCTTGGCTAGAGAGGCGGCTGGTCCTGGGCACCAGCCACGGTGGCCCGGCAGAGATGCGAGCCTGGTCTTGGCCACTGTGCTCAGTTTTCAAGAAAATCCAGATTTGGGTATAATTTGTACATGTTGGCAACACATTAAAAAACATTTTTTTAAAAATGCTCTCTGAGCCAAACTAAATGCTTCTGTGGGCAGAGAGCAGCCTCTGAATTCTCCTCTTCGGCTATTTCTGTTGCACAAACACCACTCTGCCGTCTTTGCCGCCGGGGCAGGCCCGGGGCAGTGTGGTCTGCCGGAGGACCATAAACTTGACGGGCAGACAGATTTGGGGTTTCAATCCTGGCTCCGGCGCTTGCCGGCTACGTGACCTTGGGCTCGTCGCTGGAGGAGCTCCATCAAACCAGCCGCATGGGGTTGCTGAAAGTCAGCGAGGGAAGGCGCTCAAGCCTCACACGGGATCGGCTGCTGTGTGTGTGCACCGTTGCGTTGCTGCACTTTAATGCCCCCTCGGCGACACCCCCTCAGCCCTGACCGAGGTCATCCTCAGAGGCGGCAGGCCCAGGTCCAGGCTCGGACACCCCGGCGTGGAGAGTGAGGGAGGAGAAAACCCGCCTGGTATAGTCCTCGGGGCTGGACAACTTGAGTTCGCATCCCGCCACCATAACTAAGTAGGGCCGGTGACTTGGGGCCAGCCGGTTAGCCTTTTAAGGGTCCCTTTCCCAGGAAAAAGTGACAAGTATGCCTATCTCTTCAGGGGTTTGAGGTGTCAAGGGATCCACAGGAGCAGCTCCCCCCGGCTCCCATCCATCCATCCATCTGTGCATCCATCCAGCTGTCCATCCATCCACAGATGCCTTCGTGCAGGGACACAATGACGGGGTTCCAATGAGGCCCGACCCACTGTCCCTGCTCCCGTGTAGCTGACGGTCCTCTGGGGGTGTCATTGAGGGGAGTGATGGCCCGATGGCAGAGCAGGGTAACCTGAGTCCCTGGAAGTCCTTCAGTAGAGGGAAGACCGCCAGGCCACGCCCGGACCTGCACGTCGGAGACGAGATAGGAGGCGGCAAAGGAGACTGGCCCAGCCTCACTGACGCTGGCCCTCCCATCAGTCAGCATGTGTGGCTTGGGTCTGCGTTGTTTACCACTGAACCTCCAGCGCCTGGAACACCCTATCAATGTGCAGGGAGTGAATGGAATCTTTGTTTCAAAGTGTTCTGGTTGGTTTTCCATGTCTGCCCCACTCAGAACCATGCCCCGAGTGATATTTGTCAGCACCAGGCTTTGTGCCTTGGGCTCAGGGCAGGCCGGGGGGCTGGCCGCCTGGGTCTGCAGCCCCGTGACGCTAGATCCTCCTACACTGGCGCCAGGTGTCACTCAATGGGAGCCACAGCTGCAGCTCGTAAGGAACTCCCGCGCTCCCTCTGCTCAAGCCCCACCCACTCCCCCTCGCCGTCAGGTCCCTGCCCTTGCCGACTCCCCCTCCCCCGTGGCGGGGCATTCCCAGGTTGGGTGAGGTCCACGGTGGAGGGCTGCCCTGGCCGGGGGCACCGGGCCTGACCCGGCCATGCTGTGTTCGCAGAGCTGGTCGGCGTGGGCTGCGTCCTGGACGGGGTGCGCTACAACAACGGCCAGTCCTTCCAGCCCAACTGCAAGTTCAACTGCACGTGTGTGGACGGCGCGGTGGGCTGCACACCGCTGTGCCTCCGAGTGCGCCCCCCGCGCCTCTGGTGCCACCACCCACGGCGGGTCAGCCTGCCCGGCCGCTGCTGTGAGCAGTGGGTGTGCGACGATGAGGCCAGGAGGCTGCGCAAGACAGCACCACGCCACACGGGAGCCCTAGGTGGGTGCTGCGCGTGGGCCCGGGAGGGCTGGCCCTGGGGGCGGGGGGCGGACCGTCCTGGGGCTCTGACTGCCCGCCTGTGGTTGACCGCAAAGCCCACAGTCCAGTTCCCAGCCCCCCCACTCGCTAGCTGAGTGACCCTGGGAGAGAGTCACATCTCCTCTGGCCTGTTTCCCCCGTGGGCAAGTTGGAAATGGCACCCTCTGCCCCGCCTGTCGTGCGGGGTCCTCTGAGCGTAAAGTGAGGAAGGGCTTTGCACGGAACAAAGCCAGGCGCGTGTGATCCGTCACGATCCTACTTAACAGACTGGGTGGGGGGTACGGAGGTGGAGGAGGGGTGAGTGCACGGTGGGTACCTTTCACCGTGGAAGGCGGGAGCAGGTGAGGCTTCAGCCAGGTGAGCCAGGTGACAGGGAGGCCTGCCAAGGGAGGCCGGGGACAGGCCTGTGTGTATTGGAGCCCAGCCAAGGCCAGACACGCAGCGGGTACCTCTTGGTGTTTGTCACACGGATGGATGGGTGGCTGGACGGACGGATGGATAGACGAATGAATGGGTGGATGAATAAAACATGAATGGATGGATGGACAAATGGATGGATGGATGGACAAATGAATGGGTGGATGGATGAAACATGAGGGCATGGATGGACAGATGGATGGATGGACAGATGGACAGATAGACAAATGAATGTGTAGATGGATGAAATGTGAGTGGATGGGTGGACGGATGGATGGATAGACAAGTGAATGGGTGGATGAATGAAACATGAGTGGATGGATGGGCAAATGGACAGATAGACAGATGAATGGGTAGATAAATAAAACATGAGTAGATGGATGGACAAATGGATGGATGGATGGATGGATGAATGGACAGATGGATGGGTGGATGGATGAAACATGAGTGAATGGATGGACAAATGGATGGACCGATGGATAGATGGATGGGCCAATGGAGACATGAACTCGGGCAGAGGAAGTAGAGGTGGCAAAGGAGGGGCAGGTACCAGGACACCGTGTGAGACTGCAGGTCCCAGTGTGGTGGAGGGAGCTGCAGAGGGTGGCCCCTGGGACCGGTCTTGACCTAGGGTGCAGCCCAGAGAAGGAGTGCATCTGGGGAGGAGAAGGGCACCCTTGTGAGAGACAGGTGGAGTCTGGGGCTGGGCTCCCTGCCTGTGGGGCGGCCCAAAGGGGCACCCTGGGGGGGCAGCATGCAGGAGGGAGACAGGCAGAGGGAGCTCCGGGGACCATCCCACCAGAGCAGCCGATGCTGGTGGGACGGCGTAGGGACACGGGGTGTCCAGTGCGACGGAGGGGCCTTGGTCAGAGGCCCAGGGGCTGACATTTGAGGGGTGGACAGTACAAGAGGGGGCGAGGGGGAGACAGAGAGAGGGGGCAGGAGGAAAACCAGGAGCATCTGGGGACACGGCAGATGGCCGATGACACTTCTAGAAGGAACAAGTCTGTCCGGCCAGTGGGCGCGAAGCAGGGAAGACACGGGCACGGAGTCTGCGCACTGAGGTCGCTGGCGATGCTTCTAGACGCGAGATGCGGGAGCTTGCTCGGGGGTCCTGCGGAGGAGGCTCCTGCCTGCGTCCGGACGCCGTTCGGACCAGATGACTCTCCGTGAGGGGCAGCTGCCCTGTGCACTGCGGGAGGCGCGCAGCGTCCCCCGCCCCGGCCACGCAAACAGGCACGACCAGAGCCCCCTGGAGACGTCACTTGTGACCTGGGCGACAGAGTGGCCCTCAGCAGAACCTCCGGGGCCGCCCCGGGACGCTGCCATTTTCTGTGGGGACAGAGGAAAAAGCTGAGAAAGTCAAATCCGAGAGGCAGGTTGGAAACAGGAAGACATCTTGCAGGAGCCAAGTGAAGGGAGTGTCTCAGAACAGAACCCACTGGCGGGTAGGGGGGCAGAGGGCGCACCTGGGTGGGTCTGGCCGGACCAGGAAGGTCGGATGTCCCCCCACCCCCACCCCCTGCCTTGGTTCAGGCTGGGGCCACCTCTCTGGGTGGAGCTTGGGGGACCCCCAGCCGCATGAAAGAGGGGACAGGAAAAGCGTGTCCCCAGCAGCAGGGCAGCTGCAGTCCCAGCAGGGCCCCGCTGGCAGAGCCACAGAGGGTCACCGGGGGGAGCGGCAGCGGCTGTCTGCCCGTTGTGTGTGGCCAGGTGACCCCATTCTGACCGAACGCAGGCAGAGCCGTGTGGGTGACCCAGAAACCAAAGCCCTTCTTTTATCCTCCCAGGCAAATCCCTCCCCTGCCGCCGGCCCCCCTCCCTCCACCCTGACAGCCCACGCACGCACATAGCCTGCAGCCCGGCCAGACCAGCCCTCCTCTGTCCCGGAGAACTCTCCTTCCTCCCTCTGCCTCCCACACCTCCCCTCCCCCCTTCTCTCCCTCCTCCATCCCCTCGTTTTCTCCTCTGTGTTCCCTGCACACCTGTTAGCCTGGGGGGTCTGGGTGTGGGCTATGGAGTCTCCCCTTTCTCCTCCTCCTCCTCATCCTAATGGATGTCTTCCCTTTCCGACTCTGTCTCCCCTCCGCCCCCCAATTTGTATCACCTTTCTCTCCCGGACCCTTTCTCCCTCTCCCTCTCCCCTCCCTCTCCCCCCCTCCTCCCTCCCCTCTCCCTTCCCTCTCCCCTCCCTCTCTCTACCCCGCCCCACACTCTCTCTCCATCTGTCTTCCTCCCCTTCCCTCTGCCTGTTCCTTTCTCTCTTCTCTTCCCAGCCTGAGACCAGCTTCCTCCTCGGGTCTAACTCTTGTGCACCTCGTTCCTTCTTCCTGTGGGACCACCCCTGTGTCTCCCTGGCTTTCCACCGCCTCCACCCCTGGTTCCCTCCACCTTCCATCTCTCCGAGAACCAGTGAGTACTCACCACTCTCTAGATGCTGGGATGTAAATATTAACAGCACCATCCGAGAGTTGGTGTTTGCTGGCCGGTGACTGAGAAACCACGCGAGCCCATGTTTACTGAGGGCTTACTAAGGGCTGGGGACAGCTGGTAGCTGTCACATGTGTGCACCGACCTTTTCCAGCCCTGGGAGGCAGAGGCCCCCGCCCAGCCCCCTGGCAGGTGGCTGTGTTCGAGTCGACTGCACGCTGTTTGACGCTGAAGCCCGTGTGCCCCGTGACCACTGTGCCCTCGGCATCACCCAGATGAAATGCTGGGTCCTAGGGTGTGGCCACCTACCTTTGGCCTTCCCCCAAATAAACTTAACCTCGCAGGGGCAGGACCAGTGTCTCATGGCCTCTCATGCCCAGCACCAAGCAGATGACCATGACATAGTGTCCAGAGTCCTTTTACTGCCACACCAGCCCCACAAGGCAGACGCGATGGTCCCAATGAGGGGACAGAGGCCAGACAGAGTTGTCTAGGATCCCACGAGCAGGATTTGAACTCAGGTCTTCCCCCCCAGAGAAGTGGAAGGGACTCAGAACAAGCCCTTCTCTCCCTGGGGACCCACGACCAGATAGAAGCCAGCTCGCCATCTCTCTCCCGCTGAGTGTCAGGGATCTCGTGCGCAGGGTGGGGGTGGGGGCATTGGAGGGGACAGAGCTGGGGACTCACGGGGAACCTGGTCCCCCCTGGCAGTGGCTGAGGGTGAGCTGGAGCCCTGGCACAGGAACTGCGTGGCCCACGTGAGCCCCTGGAGCCCCTGTTCCACCAGCTGCGGCCTGGGCATCTCCACGCGGGTCTCCAACGCCAACGCCCACTGCCGGCCCGAGCAGGAGAGCCGCCTCTGCAACCTGCGGCCCTGTGACGTGGACATCCGTCCCCTCATCAAGGTGAGTCCACCTCCCCGGGGGGTGGGGGCGGGGGGGGGGGGTCTGGGACCTCACAGAAAAGCGTGGCTTTGAGCCCGACTCTTCAGCTTTCCCGTGGGGCCCTTGTGGAATGGGAATAAGTAAGCCCACCTCCCAACAGTCACGGGGGTCACGTGTGTGTCACCAGGTTGGAGCGTGGTGCGTTTCACTCAACACTACGAAGGCATCCTGTGTTGGTGAAACTGAGACAAAGGGCAGGGCAGCAGCTGGGCAGAAATGGAGGAAAGGAGGGAAATTGCAGAGTGAGAGGCAGGACCCGAGGGAGCAAAGCCAGCTCCGTCTGCTGAGGCCCTCAGCTGACTCCTGTGCAGCGCAGCTGGGCCGTGCGGTGTCGTGGGGGGGGGCCCTCCCAGCCTGAAGATGCTGCGGGTCTCTAAGGAAGGTGGAGGGCTCCCATATGGCCGGGGAGGAGGGGCAGGTGAGGGCGCAGGGGGAAGAAGGTCATGGTTTGTCCTCCAAGCATCCCAACTGACGCCTCTTTCCCGCAGGAAGGGAAGAAGTGTCTGGCCGTGCACCAGCCAGAGGTGCCCATGAACTTCACCCTCGCCGGCTGCGTCAGCACACGTGTCTACCGGCCCAAGTACTGCGGGGTCTGCACGGACAACAGGTGCTGCATCCCCTACAAGTCCAAGACCATCAGCGTCTCCTTCCAGTGCCCCGACGGGCCTGGCTTCTCCCGCCAGGTGCTCTGGATTAACGCCTGCTTCTGCAACCTGACCTGTCGGAACCCCAACGACATCTTTGCTGATTTGGACTTCTACCCCGACTTCGCAGAGATCGCCAACTAGGCGGGCACCCAACACAGCGCTCGGGCCCGGCCCAGTGCTGGCAAAGCAGCCAGTCCCCGGGGCCCCCCCATTGAGCCTGCTCTCATCCACTTCCCATTCATTTCTAATGACCCTGACCCAGACCTGAGACCCCTTTCCTGCCTCTGACCACCCAGATGACACACCGTGCTGCTGCTCAGGCCCAGACTGCGCACTCCGTCCTTGCCCGCGTTCCGCACACGCTCCGGAGGAGGTGCCTGTCTCCGCCTGTCGTGGACAAGACCGTGGAGGCCTGATCCGGCCTGTGCAAGACACGGGGTGGGGGTGGGGGGGTCCTCCTGAGTCCCGAGGGGCCGGATCAGCTGGACATTGAGTGTCACTGATTCCCTCTCGAGATGCCAACCACAAGACTCCTCGGGTCCATTCAGAGGGTGGGTGGGCTCACGTTCAATGGGACAGCCTACTACTGGGGCCCCGCCGAGAGGCGCCGTGACACACAGTGCTGACTCAGAGCACAGCGCACCGAAGCACCACCTCTGGTTCCAGAGGTCTGTGTGCCACAGGGCCACCCAGCACTCGCCATGTGAGGTGAATGGTTGTTTGGCTTCGATTTCTCATGACACACCGTGTCTATTCATCCGGGCATCATTGAGGCACTGAGTTTCCCTCCGTCCCTGCGCTGAGAAGGGTGCATGGGTTTGTTCTGGTTGGAAATGCCACTTGATAAAGTTCGTTCTTGTTCGTGGGACAGTCCCCAGTCACCACTGCAGGGCAGGGCGAGGGCAGTCGGCTTTCAGAAGGAGCGAGGACCCTGCTGCTGTCCACCGGGACACCAGGGGTTGGCCAGACTCCTCAAATCCAGACCCTCGCCCAGCTTGGGGGCTCACGGGAGTCGGCAGGGCCCCTGGGATGGCCTGTCTGACCCCTGAGAGTGGGGTCCTGAGGCATTTTTCTGCACTTACGGAGCCTCAGCCGCAATCTAGGCCAGAGCCTCCCAAAATGACTCAGAGCCCCAGCTGGGTGGGGGTCAAACCAAGCCGTGGGGCCCGTCTGCACCGGCCTGGGTGGCAGGGGTCATGGGGCCCAAGATACAACATCTCCTTCCACTGCAGTGGCCCCTTTTATAGACTGGGGCCTGCTGACCCAAACACCCCAGTTCTGGAGTAAAGATAGCAGGCTCCTAGTTGTGTAGGAACAGAAACCTACTTAGCAGGGAGTGAAAGCCAGAGGAAGGGGTTGGCGCTAACAAGAAGAGAAGGTTCTCGCTAGTGTGGATGAGGCGAGCATTTATTGTATTAGTACAATGTAAGTGCTCACTGTTCCTGTTCTTTCATGCAGCACCATCCACGTGCCCTGTTCGCACTGCTTTCCGTGCACCAGCTCGTGGACACTTCGGGGTCATGTTGAAAAGTGCCCACTCTCGTTTCTGTTCTCACAAATGTGAACTGGGGGGCTCAGCAAGGTGGGGGAATTGGGCCAAGGTCACCCACCGGGTAAGAGGGGGAGTCAGGATTCCAATGCAAGCTGGGCGGCTGACTCCTCAAGCCGTCGTTTTTCCTGATATTCAGAGCTTGCAAACGTGCCTGAGCAGGGAAGCAGGTTAAAGTCAGTGACTTCTTCGCTCGTCTTTGCTGCCTCTCTAGGCCCAGCTACAAGAATCTGATGACGTTCAGAGCAAGCAGGTGCCTGGGTGTCCAATCACATATGGGGTGGGGTGGGGGGACCGAAATCCGTGGGTCCCCATAGATCGTCCCCTCCTTCCCGTCAGGGCCCGTGCTCACCGGGCACCTGGACACGGGTTCGTTCGCCCACGCTGCATGCTGGACAGCGTGCAGTAAGGGAGTTCTGTGCAGTGTGCAGAGGGGCCCCCCTGGACAGGAACAGAGAACCACACCGTGTCCTCCATCCTGCAGCCTCCCGAACGCTCGGCCCGATGCAAGGCATGCCGTGGGTTCCACGACTGAAGGAGACTGGGGGTGTGACCTCCTGCGTTCATTCAGAAGCTCCCTTCTTGCCTAGGTGTGCGACCAGCTCATTTTTGTCAGCTGGGTCTCACTTTACATGCCATAGGAAAAGAGGCACTGAGTAGTTCAAGAACCATGTCTTTTACTGGAAAAAAAAATTCTATGGGACGAGAACTTTCCCCAGGAGTAATCTCTCCTGTGAGCCCGTGGGGCCGCTGGGCTTTTCTAAGGATGAAACCACCAGCCATCTGCGAATGACAGGGACCAGATGACAGCCAGTCCCCTTTGGAGCTCAGCAGAAACCCGAGAGCCAGGTTCTCGCTGAATCGACAGCCCAACCTGGGAAACGAAGCATGATCTTCCAGGACCTTGGAAAACCTGGTTGGAGGAGCTGGGGATCACACTGGGAATGGGCGGGAAGGGCTCGGGGGCAGGGTTGGAATGCTCCAGTTACTGTTTTGAGAAATGGACCCGCCCTCTGCGGGACCACGTTGGGAAGGTCTCGGGTCCACGTGGGGCCAGTAGGAAAGCAGCAGGAAGTAGCCTGCAGTGGTGCGACCTACTTCCACACAAGAATAACAATCACAACAGCAGACATGCCCCTTTATTGACTGATTACTTGGTGCTAAGTACTCTGCTAAGGTTTTATGATTTTACTGGTTATCACAGCAGTTTGAGTAAGTTTTTCTTCCCCACTTTATAAATGGACAATCTGAGACTCAAAAGAGACCGAGAAATCTGCCCTCAAACAGCGGAAACCGCAGTTCATTCTGCTCTGCCTTGCCCTTGGAGGGGAGACTCCAGACAGAGGGTAAATGACCCCTGTCGGAGGGTCACAGCGGCAAAGGAGATCAAGTTCATCAGACACGTGATCCCTCCAGCCCCTGTAACTCCGTGTTCTAGGCCAAGGGAAAGGTAGACTAAAGGTCAGTGAGCCTCTGATGAAGGAATTCCTGTTGGTGCCTGGAGTGAACTGCTCTGCTGCGTTTAGATGCGGGAGGGGGCGGGAGACCTGAATTCGCCAAATCCCTCATTCTTGCTAAACCTGATCATAAGCAAGCATTTGCGGAATGCTTCCTGCATGCCAGGCCTGTGCCAGGTGCTTTACCGCCATATCTTATTGAAGATAAGGCGTCATTATCATATCCCCATTGTAGCGATAAGGCAGCTGAGGTTCACAGGCGTTCAGCCCTTGCTCAAGGTCTCACCAGCTGCTGAGCTCCAGGCCACGGCTGCAAACCAAGGTCAGTCTGTTGTCTGAGCCACCCCTCCTGACGCTAAGCCCGGTTCGCTGGCCGCCCCAGACCACAAGGTACCAGAGAGGCTTTGCCAATAAGAGCTGCAGTTTTAACTCAGCTGAGTCAGAGAGCGACCACAGGAAAGAGACTCAGATGGCATCAGTGTCTACAGTCCCACGAGCAGTGTGCCGTGTCTGTACAGGGATTGCGGGGAAGCAACGTGGCCCGTGACTGTTGTGTTGAATTAGGTCATTGCTTTTGAAGGGCTTAGCTGGACCCAAAGTAACCCCAATGCTAGCCCTGCACAGCTGGGACTCCCGGGTGGTCAGCATCGGTCATTTGTGTGCCTCCGCACACATACGTGTGTGTCTGTATATATGTATGATTACATCTATTTTCAAACTGTGACTTAATATTTAAGTATTCCTCCAGCCGTTTCTGCGACTAAAAAAGCGCATACCAAAAAAACCGTCTTGGAATTTCCCAGTGGAGGGGAGATGGCCCTTGGGCCATCTGTCCTGACTTACTGCATTCCTCATCCCGCTCCTGAGCCCTGTTGTGTAAACATGTTTGTTCAATGTGAAGCATCTTCATCGCTCAGATTCCCTGTTTATAGCTTTTCTCCTTAAAGCAATAAATCACCAGCAAAGTGACTGCCTGGATGTGGTGGGTTCTCTTGTTTGTTCAGTCGTTATGAGGCGCTGACGAAGCACGGAGCGCATTCAGTAAACGTGCAGATGGTGAAAATGAGGTCCCAGCTGTTTTACAGTGGTGAAAATAGCTAAAAGTTCGGGGGTGCACTTAGCAGCAGGAACGCCAGCATTCAGAAGAGACCAGCACTACAGAGGTGCCCAGGCTGGAAGACAGCATGCCTAAACATAAAAATGGAAATCTGAGCTTTTATTCCTTTGCTCAGTCACTCACTCAGCGATCCGGTGCTTTTCTGCGCCTCCGTCTAGACTGGGGTACTTCGCGGTCAGGGCCTGTGACCGTGCCCTCTGAGCTGAGCACAGCCCCGGCCCCTGTCGGGAACCAGGCGAGCCGTCGGAGGGAGAGGCGGATGGACCAAGCGGCTGCCCCCAGCTGCCTTCGGAACCGAGGGGGCTGAGAAGGAGTGGGAAGGGGGCCCATGACACGACCAACACAGCTCTGACTTGGGGAGTCCAATGGCGCTTATGTGCTTGGTCTCTTCCCGGAGCCCCTCATGCCCCTCATCTGAACTGCAGTTCCCTCCGTGGCGGAGCGTAGGACATGGCGGTGCCCTGCTTGTGGTGGTGAAGACGGACGACGATCGAATGCCTGCTGTGTGCGGAGGTCCAGACCGGCGCTGGGCGGGCGCCTCGCGAGCACCTCTGTTGCCCGCCGGGCCCCGTGTCCTGTGAGCGGGACGGTCAGCGAGGCGGATGAGAATGGGAGTCGAGGTGCGTCCGTGTAGTCCACTCATTTCCTTCTCATTCCCAAACAGCAAATAGGCAGCGAAAGTCACCAATGTTCGGTTGAATGCTTTTTTACTTTACTCGTATACTGCCTGACCCCCTCACTTTCTGATTTTTATGTTTTCATTGGCTGCTCTCATTGGATGAGATGGCCCACTGCTCTTAGGCAGGAAGGGTGCCCTATTTCACCGCGTCTCCCGGGTCAGCGTGCCACCCAGCTCACGTTCCGCTCTGTGACCACGTGTGCAGGTGGCTGGAGTAAAGGACAGGAGTGACACATCTGACACTTTCCAGCCAAATCCCCATCACCCACTACTCCCCAAAACACATTGTGCGATTACAGTAAAAATCAAGGAGAGACTGGATAACAATAAAGATAATCGCCACATACGTTGTTTCCGAGAACACCTCTTTCCTGAAACATTACCTTTTTCCAAAATTGGAATTTAGGTAGTGCAGTCCTGGGCATGCCTTCCAATGAACGTCCGGACTCTGGGGGAGACTCCTGGTGACACCACGTAGTTGAAGTTTTGGCAAAACGAGATTTGAGGCGTTGAAAAGAAATGGAGTCGTCTGTGCGGAGCCCAGTCAAGACTCGCTAGCTAAACTGATTGCAGTGTCAGCCTCTTCCAGGAGTAAGATTTGATTTCACAATCTTTTTTAAATGTTGAGAGTCCATTTATTCATTAAAGCTGGAGACCGTGAAACGAGGAAGGGCTCAGGATGGAAGGAGCGAGCTCAGGCGGGCTGCTTTGGCCCACTGGGGGGTCAGAGGAAGGGGGCTCCGGGGGGTGGGGGCAGGTGCAGGGCGCCAGCCCTGGGCGAGCTGAGACTACCCGTCGCTCCCCTGGCGGTGGCTCCTGTGGGGACTCTTCTGGTTCAGGGGAGACACACCTGAGAGGGAAGGATGGCGTGGGCACACTCCCCGGAGCGAGAGTGTGCCAGGGGCAGGATTTTAAATAAATGAGTCTGGAATGTCCCGGTCTGCACTAGTGGGGCAGTCGGCCTGCTGAGACCCCTGCCTCCCCCTGAAGGAAATGACCTTGTCTGGATTGACCCACTTTTCAAAAGCGTTCTGGTGCCAGCCTCTTTCTGCCCATAAAAACCTTCCATTGGCACCAGTCCTTGGAGCACCGTTCTGCGTGCCGGGTGGGGTCCTGCCTGATTCATGGGCCAGTTAACGAAGCCGCTTACCTAGATCTTCACAGTGACTCGGTTTAACTTTGTTCTTTAACAGCATGAAGTGGCCAGAACGTTTTATGCTGAAGGTTAAAAAAACATGCCGCGGAGATGCCCGCGTCCTCCCCCGTCCCCTCCCTGATAAGGGA
The DNA here is from genome assembly GCF_004126475.2 of Phyllostomus discolor. Lineage (NCBI taxonomy): Eukaryota > Metazoa > Chordata > Mammalia > Chiroptera > Phyllostomidae > Phyllostomus > Phyllostomus discolor. The sequence continues at coordinate 134,389,773 of NC_040909.2, forward strand.
GAAACACAAAAAGGGGATATTCAAGGGGTCCGAGTTCTGGCTGAACCTGGGTTCTTTCCAAGTGTAGGACTGAGCAATAGTGACTTCTAAGCACACGAAAAAGTGGGCACCCGGCCCACGGGGAGTGCCATAGATTATATTCCGTAAAAAGCGTTTCTGGACCTCCATGCCGAAACTGACGACTCTTATTTCTTTTTTTTTAAGATTTTATTTATTTATCTTTAGAGAAGGAAGGGAGGGAGGGAGGGAGAGAGAGAGAGAGAGAGAGAGAGAGAGAAACATCAATGTGCGGTTGCTGGGGGCCATGGCCTGCAACCCAGGCATGTGCCCTGACTGGGAATGGAACCTGCGACACTTTGGTTCACAGCCCACACTCAATCCACTGAGCTACGCCAGCCAGGGCTTATTTCTCATACAGTGTTAACACAGAGGATTTCTTAGCCCCTCCCACAAAAAGGGAGAGGAAGCTACCAGAAGCAGGCTTGTCGGTAGCCGTGAGAAAACGTCAGCTCGCCAGCAGAGGAAGCGAAGGGATCAAGGATGAGCTAGAAAACACAGTAAGTCAGCCACATCTGGGCGGGACTATTGGGGGGGGGGGGAATAGCCCCGCAGCCAATGAACAGCCTGAGGGGCATCCAGGACGGGAGTCCCGGGGACTCACTGATGTTCCGCTGGTCCAGGACATCGGTGGGTGCTTGTGCGAGCTGTGTGCTCAGGTGCTGGGGGTTTTTTTGTTTTTTTTTTTTTTTAAGATTTTATTTATTTATTTTTAGAGAGGGAAGGGAGGGAGAAAGAGAGAGAAACATCAATGTGTGATTGCTGGGGGCTGTGGCCTGCAACCCAGGCATGTGCCCTGACTGGGAATCAAACCTGCGATGCTTTGGTTCGTAGCCTGCGCTCAATCCACTGAGCTACACCAGCCAGGGTTCAAGAGCTGTTCTAAAGGCAGAAGAGATGTGGTCTAGTTTAGACGTAGCAGCTGTACAAGCCATTTCATCTCTTGAGCCTTGGAGTTCTCATCTATGAAGCGAGGATAATAACTCAGTGTCACAGGTAAAGAGAAGAGGGGGCAAGAAACTAAAAGCTGAGCTGAATATTGCCATTGCTAGAGGAAGTGCTTATTTATTTAGCAACAACCTTTTGTTCGGTGCTGGACACTTGTGCAGCCCCTGGAGATACACAAGAAATGCTAGTGAGGGGGAAGAGAGAACGTGAGGTGAGGCGTGTTACAGGGGCCGCACTGGCGACTGAGGCCAGGGCGCCGTTGTCTCCGGGTTTGTGCTTCCCCGGGGGGAGGGCCCTTCCGGAAACACTTCTCAGAGCAGGGACGAGGAAGGGCAGGCAGTTTGCGGTCAGTGGACTTAATTCTTCGCAGGACATAGCAATTCACCTGCTGCAACTACGTCAATGACTGGGAGCCCTTTGTTGCCTGTGCGTGGGGGAGGGGGCGGGAGTAGAGTGAACCCAGTCATAGTTGATTGGACAGTGAGTGGAAACACCTGAGTCCAGCTGGGCTAATTAGATTCCTCCTGCTTTGGGACGCAAATACCTGATTGGTTCTGGGTCCAAGGGCCGAAAGGTCTTGTAGGCCCGGGCTTAGGACCCCCATTTTGTGCTTTGGAGATGCAGAACAACCTGGTCTTAGGAGGAAGGAGGGGCATCTGCCCACAAGGGCCCCTCCCTGATCTCAACTGCCTCCTCATAAGGTCAGGGTCACCTTCTGCCCTTGCATTCCACGTGGGCCACAGTGGAAGGGTTTCCGTGCAGCCCGGGAAGCCTGAGACAAATCTGCAATGAGATGATGTAGGCTGCATCTAGAACCCACTGAATGGTTCACACGCTGAGGCTGTGTCTGAGAAGGCCGTGAGGAAGGAGCGGATGGAGACCGGGGCTGGCCCTGCACACCTGCAGGTGGTTGATCTCCGCACACACCTGGTCTCCCAGCTGCTGCAGGGACCCGCGTGCCAGGGCATCAGAACCAAAACAAGCAGCTCTGGCAAGACTCCCCAGCTGGCAAAACAGCCCCCAGGCAGAGCACCTGGGTGTAAATAACAGCCAGCACCTGCAAAGCCCTGCGGCAGTTCACTCCCTGGCGCCGCCCCCTCCCCAACACTGACGTGTGTGCGCCCACTGCCCTGCTGATCGCCTGCTGGCTTTCCCACCACCTGCCCCTTCTTCATTCTGACTGCCGCCCGGAGCTGGCGCCAACAGGCACTTCTTATTGTGAATACGGAATACGGATGAGCTTACGCGCTCCTCCTCCGCTCCTCCTCCCGCCCCCGGAGCAGGGCTTCTCCACCTGCGTCCTCAGGCCAAGAATCCACCAGTGGATCTCAGGGGCCATGACCTTGGGTGGCAGAAAATGCATCTTTGTGTTGTTTTTTTTACTAACCTCTAATTACAATTCAGCATTTTTCTCTATGTAAACATGGGCACAAACCCTAACGTCATCTGGCTGAAATCACGTTATGTTTTTCTTAGCACAGTTGCGGTAAGTATGCAAGGTATTGTGTGGATCGCTGCCTGGAAATGAAGCGGATCCCTGCCTCCACCTCCCGATTTAACTTGTTTATGCGAAGCACGTGATGCTCTGCTACAGGATTGCACCATCAGGGCAGCTGTACTCCATCCCCGGTGAGTGGTTTCTTTTGTAATCTTAGGCATTGTAGTGTCTGCACCCAATCCTCTTCCTGCCCCACTTCCTGCCACGCACGGCACGCACGGCACGCACGGCACGCAGTCACGTAGTCACGTGCCCGGGTCCATGCTGCAGGTTTCTGGTAGAACGCACACACCTCCCGCCCTGCGTGCCGGGGTCCGTGCTGGTCCCCTGCGGGGGATGCTGTCTCACCCACCGCCCGTACCCACTCAGCTCCTTCTCCGTGTTCCGGAGCCAGTTCCTACACGACGGAGCCGCGGATTACAGCCCCTCCGCGCCCCACCGCGATGCCCTGTGTGTGTCTACAGCTCAGCACACACTCGGAGGCCGTCTCCGAGGTACGTGATGAGAAACCATTATGGATAACAGCATGACAGCCGTTCGAAGCGGGGCGAGTCTCCAGTGGGGGCTGCGCTGGGTGTCTTGCTCCGAAAGGAGGGTGGGAAAGGTGACGGCAGGGGAGGGGCCCGGCGATCGAGGTTCCTTCCGCCCAGCGGCGATGAGCCACGCCGATGAGCCACGCCGCCCCCGCAGGAGCAGGCACTTCCCCTCCCTCCGCGGTCTTGGTTCCAGAGCCCCGGAACCCAGGCCGAGCCAGGAGCGGGGCCTCGCACAAACCTCCGCGGGGGGGGGCGTTCGGCAGGATGCTGAACCCCACTTCTCAAAACCGCGGAGGTCAGAACCAGGCAGGTGTGAGAAACCGCTCCAGGCCCGAGCACGCGGAGCAGACGTAGCGACTAGATGTGCTGTGGCATCCTGGTGGGACCCTGGGACAGAAAAGTGGCAACAGGGAAAATGGAGGGAAATCCCAGTCAAGCATGGAGCTTGGTTAATAACAATGTGTCGATGTTGATTTCTTTTTTTTTAATGTTAAATTACAATAGTTTTTAAAAAGATTTTATTTATTTTTAGAGAGGGAAGGGAGAGCGAGAGAGAAACATCAACGTGCAGTTGCTGGGGGCCATGGCCTGCAACCCAGGCATGTGCCCTGACTGGGAATCAAACCTGTGATGCCTAGTTTGCAGCCCGTGCTCAGTCCACTGAGCTACGCCAGCCAGGGCTCGATGTTGATTTCTAAGTGGTGACAAACGTACCATAATAATGTAAGACATGAATAATAATGAGAACTGGGGGAGGGGCATGTAAGAGCTCACTGTACTCTCTTTATAACTGTTCTGTAACTTCTATACTAATCTTCAAAGTTTAAAGAAAAATGGGAGGTTATACTAAAACTTGTTGTGCTTTTTTTTTCAGTAGAAACAAGCATTGCCGTGGTTGTTATTAGATGTGAGAAAAGGAGTGATCTTCCCACATGCATTTCTAAAATAAACATAAAACGTAAAAAAAAAAAAAAAGATGTTTCCCTCCCGTGGCAGGTTGAAAAGCTTTACCCCTTGTCACTGCGCTGTCCCAGCTTTCAAGCAATGGAATGTGGGCTGGTCTGATGGGGGAGGAGCTGTGATGTGACATACACACTGGTGTTCATGGTATAAAGGAAAGAATGTGGGGGAAAAAAGAATTTGAAATAGCTGAGTAATTGTTACGTTGAGTTTATGCTGAAACAGTAATATTTGGGGTACATTGGGTTCAACGAAATGCATTATTCAAATTAAATTCACTGGTTTCTTTCTTGCTTGCTGTGGCTACCAGAAGCTCTGGAGCTGACCTTTATCCTTGTATGGGACAACGGCGCTCCGAACCCAAGGCAAGAGGCCCGCGGCAGCTGGACTCAGGTAGGGAGAGACCCGTCCCCTGTGCCCCGAGGCCACAAGCACGCTCTCTCTCGGGTAGAGGGAAGAAAACACACAAGCCACTGCAAGTTACAAATTTATTGGTCTGGAAATAAATACAAATATCTCATTAAGAAACTCCTCCGGAAAAGACTTGTACACAGCGGTTTTCTGTCTGGATTCGGCCATTCCCACCCTGACCCCTGACCCCTGCACACAGGGCCAGGGCAAGCCTCCCAGGGGCTACGGGGCAGGTGAACCGCATCATTCGTCACTCCTCAAGCTCCCCACAAGGTTTGGTGACCTCCTCCTACCGACTCCGGGGTCCCAGAAACCACGAGGTCCCAGCGGCAAATGCTCAATGTCCCGTCCACGCTGATCAAACCTCCTAGAAGATCCGTGTTAGCCAGAATGAGGTCAAAGGGCAGTAGTACAGGAACTGGGCAGTGACGCCGGCGTTGCCCTAAAATGTCAGTGGTGCCACCCCGTTCAGAGAGAGGGGGTTAGAGGGGTGGGGAAGAGCGGGAGGCAGGAGCAGGGAGGAAATCCTGTGGAGTACATGCGCCCCAGAACCCCTGTGTCTTCAGCCACCACCCCCCACCCGAGTCCCCACCCCGGCCAGAAGCAGACGGGCCGTCCGAAGACCCAGGAGTGTCACCAGGCCAGGAACACTGGGCCGTCCAGCTCAGACTCAACCCCAGTTGTCAAAGACTTAACTCAATCACAGAAGATTCCTGGAAACCAGGATGGGATCAATTGCAATCACTACTACACTGGATTTCGTCACAACCACAAGGACTCTCTGACTTACATCTAGTGCCCAACCCCCCCCCCCCACCCTACCACCGTCCCCGCCCCCAGTGCATGGGGACTCCTGGCAGCCAGGTACAGCTATTCTGAGTGTCCCCTCCATCTCAAGGACAGTAACCACGTATTTAAAGGATCTTCCCCATGAATGAAATAACCATTCACTCATGTATTTGGGGTGGGAAGCAGGGGCTGAGGAGGAGGAGGCAGAGAACAGAGCCAATGCCTTAAACCCAGGACACCAAACGTTTGCTGAGACCGTTTTTGGTTTTGTTTTTTTGTAAAAGCCAGGAGATATTCTTGCCTGCTTTCATGTTCATTACAAGAACATCGGAAAGGCAGACTTGTATGCTTCAGCATTAAATATATATATATATATATATGCACAAACTTCAAAAATCTATTTCAACGTCGCTACGTAGATTTACTTTTCCAAATTGGTCTAGCCTCTACACAAGTCCCACCTCTTTTTCCCACGTCCTGTTTTGTCTAAATGAGTGACCCACAATCCCCTGTTCCCTTCCTCCCCAAATCAGAAGAGGGTTTTGTTTCCAGAGACTGGGTCGGTGCGTCCTTAGCTGGAGAGGAAACCGGAAGTAGGTGGGCTGGACTTGTGACAAAAACGCCCCTTAGAAGCAGGATGCCCAGGTCGGCCTAGGCTTGGAATCCTGACCCAGTCCCCTCTGGGTTTCTTGTTTTTAGCAGTTTGGCATCTCTGAGGGAGGGAGAGACCGCGGCCAGCAGGCCACCGAGGCGCTCTTTTCCTTCCACCCACCCCCGCCCGGCCCTCGACAAATCCCTTCTGACATTGGCGTTGCCGGAGCTCACTCTTACACAATAAGCTTTGGATTAATACCGAGTTACGTGCAGTGTGGCAGGCAGGGGGCAGGAAGGGGCTGCAGGAGGGGGCAGCTATGGTGATCCCACAGTCCGGGGGGTGGGAGGGAGCGGCCGTCCATGCAGGCCGCCTAGCAGGACACCTCCATGGACTTGGGCCCGGCACTGCTCCCGGCGGAGCCGGAGTTGGGGGTGATGTCCAGGCGGGCGCCCTCGCTGGTGTGGGAGCGGCTGCGGGTGCCCTCGCTGGTGTGGGAGCGGCTACGGGTGCCCTCGCTGGTGTGGGAGCGGCTGCGGCTGCCCTCCAGGGACGTGACGCTGGAGCCCGAGGCCGTGCGGGACCGCATCAGGCGGGTCATGCTGGCCGAGGGCACTGGGGAGACAGGACAGAACCGTTAGGGGTGGGAGAACGCCAGGGGCAGCCCTATATATGCACGAACTTCAGCATTAAGTATATATATGCATGAACTTCAAAACTCTATTTCAACGTGACTACATATATTTGCTTTTCCAAACTGTTCTAGCCTCTACACCAGTCCCAGCAGCGGTGGGTCCTCGGCACCCGGCCTGGATGAGATGTCTTGGTGTCGCACCCAGCCTCCCAGTGACCCAGCCCCTGAGCTCCCTGTCATCCTTGCACCGCCTCACAGATACAGGACGATGAGGCCCCAAGGGGGTAAGGACTTGCTGTAACCACAGTGGCTTCCCCACAGACCTGGGTCTGACCCCCAGTTCTGCCACTTGCTGACCAGCTCTGTGACTTGGGGAGCGTTCCCCTCGGAGCCCCGCAGCCCCGTCTGTAAAATGGGAACGCTCGTGTGGACCCCACAGAATTGGCACTCGTGTGCATGCCCACTGCCGCCCTGTCCTGTCAGCCAGCACTCGGATGTCAACGAGGTCAGCTGGCCAAAGGTGGGGACGCCGAGGCCGCGCCGCACGTCTGTGGCAGAGCTGGCTGTCCGTGGCCCTTGTCCCCTTCCCGAGAAGCCCCTGGGCTCCCAGGGACTATCAGGGGCGCTGCCCATCCTCTGGGGCTCCACACGCCCTTGCACAGGGCAAGTGGCCGGTAAAATGTAATGGGGACAAAACAGTCCCCCATCTGTACTGGGTTGAACAGTGCCCCCAAACTTCTGTCCACTGGGATCAGAGCAGAGCCTTATTGGAAAGAGGGTCTCTGCAGACCTAGTAAGTTAAGGCAAGGTCTCAGTGGATTAGGGTCAGCACTAATGCTGTGACTGGTGTTCTTCCAAACAGAGGTGACAGAGGCCGAGCCATGCAGAGGAGAAGGACATGGAGGATAATAGGCAGAGATCAGAGTGACGCAGCTGCAGGTCCAGGGACCCCAAGGGCTGCTGGCAACAGCAGAAGCTTGGAAGAGGCGGGGAAGGAACCCCCCAGACAGGCGGAAGGAGCACGGTGCTGCCTACACCCTGACTTTGGACTTCCGGCCAACGAACGGGCGGTGGTGTGAGAGGGTACATCTCTGTTGTTCTGAGCCACCCAGTTTGTGGGGATCCATCCCAGCAGCCACACCAGCTAAGTGAAGCCTCACTGCAAAGGCCACGTGAAATGACGCAGACGTCACACTGAGGCGGCTGAAACACGCTCATGTGTGTCGGGTGACAGCATTCACGTGATGGGCACATCACATGATGGTGGCGGACACGTAAGCGCAGAAGCCACCCCTGCCACACTGAACGCCCTTCTCCACTACGGGACAGTGTCGTGGACGCGACAGGCTGGTCACGCCTGGCCCGCCACCTGTAGTAGGCGCTCGATACTCGACCACTTTCTTCCGCTTCGGGGGACGTTCTGGGGGCTCTAGCTCCGCCTGTGGTGTCTCCCTGCAACCTGCAGGATGCTTCGGCAACACGAGGCGGGGGAGGGGGATAAACGAGGCCTGCCTTTTGCTTCCTTCCTCCCCAGAATTCATTTTCCAAGCCGAAATCCAGACCCAGGGGAGGCCCAGCCAAGGAGTCGCGATTCACCGCCTGCAGGGGAAATGCAGGAGCTACCGGCACTACCTGGCCACCCACTGCTTTGCCTGCGCGCTGTCTCATGGGGAGGGCCGCCCGGACGCACGGCGGGAGACCCACCTACAGAGGGTTCTGCGGGCAGAGGGCACCCGGGGACCCGGACCGCGCCCCGAGCGCATACCGCCGGTAAATCAGCCTCGCCCCTTCTCGGCCTCGCGAGAAACTAAACAGGGCTGAGGCCAATCTTAGAACTGTGGTCAGACGTACTGTGACTATTTTAAATGAGCAAACAGTTTAAGTCTCGGCGAAAAAAGTGAGAGACGCTGGAAGTACAAAGCCTTCCTAGTTAAGACGGGCACATAAATTATCATTCCAAGCAGGAGGCAGAAAGAGCCCAAGCAACCACATCAGGGCAGAACCGCACGGCTGGTATTCCAAGGGGCACCGGCGGCAGCCACTCCCGGCACAGCGCTCAAACTCGCGGTTGTCCGTCCGTCTGTCCATCTGGGTCGGACCACTGGTGTCTGACGAATCAGCTACAATGTAACCACAGCACGAGCAGCAGCAGCAGCACGGTGCCGCTCCTTACCCTTCAGCTCGCGGATCTAATGTTCTAGCAGAGACACTCTCGGTTCTAAATAGAAGCAACTTCAGCACCCACTTGCTCAGAGCTGTTCTGTAGTTTTTAGAGAGCCTTCGCAGACCCCCCACTTGGCTCTTGGCTTCATCTCTCAAAGCCTCATCTATGTCACCACTTGAAACATGAGGATAAGAGTATCTCGTGGGATTATTTGGGTGGTGAAATGAGAACGAATAGAGGACTTATGAATAATTGTTCCTCATCACCATCATCACCACAACTGAAAGTCTCTGGAGAAAGCAGTGATCAGCATTAAGAAAGATTTCCATCGTTTCATTGTCCGTTGCCTCCTTGGAGCTGAAAAGGGTGGCCTTCACCCCCATCTCCGAACGTTCCCCGGTGTCCGACCACGGAGGGAGAAGGGGCCCCGGCGGGCGAGGCACCCAGCCAGCACTGCCGCCCGCCCTGACTCTCCGACCCCCGCCCCGCCCCGCCCGGCCGAAGGCTGCAGCTGGCCAGGCTGTTCCAGGATTCTCACCCCAACCTGGGGCCGGGCACCGCATTCCCAGGCCCCCGCCGGCCCCCGGCCCGCGGGGCAGCGCCGTACTTACTGTAGCCCATGCCTTGCACGAAGTACTTGAAGGCCTCGGCGAGCTTGGCAGGCTGCAAGGGAACAGAAGGGACAGCGGTGTCCGTCACCAGGGCTCCCGCTCAGGAAGGGCCACGTGGGCGGTGCCTGTGGTCACCTGCCTCAAAGCCACCACGTGTTGATACACGAAAGGACCGATTTATGGTGTAATTATGGGGACGGAGATTAGCTGCGGGGAGGGAGAAAGAGTCAAAGGTGCTTCACAGCTGCAGGAACTTGGCCGTGGGACACGACCTGTGTGAGCGGAGTCCTGCCCTGTGAAAGGAGGACAGGAAGCCACGCCAGCCTCCGAGGGCTTGTGAGAGGCAGACCACACGGGGTGAAGGTGAAGGGATGAAGGGACGGTCCTACCCGGCATCTGGGACGTAAGTAACAATGCATCCTGCGCCACTCACGGGCTGACGCTCGGCAGCCTCATCTCATTTCCCCTGGCCACCGCCTTAGGAGGTCAGTGCTCTTTCATATACACTCCCCAGCCGATCGGACGTGGAGGGGTCAATAACCCAGCCCAGGGCTGCTGCAGGGTTCAGGTGGAAGGGCGCGTGGGAACACCCACTCGCCAGGGCCAGAGGAGCAGCGATTACATGGTCCCGGGTCCTCCCTGGGCTCATTTCTCGAAGCCCTGGGCTAGGTCAGCTCCTGCCAGGACATTTGAAGCGTGTTTTACAGATGGCCGTGGTCAGGTCTGTTCTCACGTCAAGGAGAGAAGGAAGGGGAGGGAGGGACGGAGGAGAGAGGCAGGGAAAAGTGGCGCCCCTTCTCCAGGTCCAGCCCAAGGAGGCCCTGGAAGCACCCTGCCCCAGCAGGGGCCCCAGGGTCAGCTGGATGGGACGGGGGGACGGTCCCGTCACTAGGGCGCGGCCATTAACTCATGGTCACGTCTCAGCGGGGAGCTCCTGGGAGCTCACCTGTTCCCCCCAGTGACTGGGACTTCTCACTTCTCTGCGGCTGCCCGCAGCTAGCAGATGAGCCAACAGAACAACGGATACAATGTTGGAAATATCTCCGTTCCCGTGTAGCGGATGCAGAGAGGCAGGGACAGGGGACTCACCTGGGAGATCTGCGGGAGGCCACCACAGTCCGCCATCTGGAAGACAGGGAGGCCGGTTAGTGCCACAGACCTCAGTGACGGCGATCCCCGCTCTGTGCGCCGGCCACCCGTGGGTGCCCGCCCTGCCCGCTGCCCTGCCCGCTGCCCTGCCCGCTGAGGGGCGCCGGGCGCGTTGCACACAGAGAAACGCCCAGCCCTCTCGCAAGGCCGCTCCTATTCCCGTCCGTCTTGGCGCTGAACTGCGTCGTCTTGGCCACCCTGACTTGCAGCTCCTGACCGCAGGGCACTCTGCCAGGCCCTGTTGGTAATTCTACTCTGTCCCCCAAGAACCCTGGAAGGTCGACTGTCCCCTGGGAGGGGCAGAAACTGGGCCGGAGAGTGCTGGGGAGCCACACGCGGCCCTGGGCGCACCCTCCCTTCACAGGTGCCTGCGCCTGAGGAGAGAAGCTGTTGGGCTCCGGACCCCAGACCCCCCAGGCTCCCAACGGGCCACCCTCGATCAGCAGGCTCGCTCCCCACACCACTACGAAATCACCAAACCTAAAGCCATCGGCGCTTATGAACGCCACTCCAGGCCTGTGTGAGCGCTCACCCAGGAGCGGGGGTGGCCGGGCGCCGGCTCAGGAGCACAGGGATGCTTTTCGGGGGAAGTGGACGGAAAGAGCCAGAGAGAGTGGGTGACGCCAGGCCCCCCTACTGCCCAGGCTCAAGGTCAGATCCCAAGGGCGACAGGCTGTAGCCTGGAGACCCCTGGGGTCCCACAGAGGGATCCTCTCATCTTACCAGCCAGCACCCAATAGATGTTTGCGAACAGGTACGTTAAATAGCTATTTCTCTCATTTCTGACCACCCGCTTTGCCTAAATCGGGCACAACTCAGTTTTTGTGGAAAATGTCAGCATTTCTAAGAACAAATGCAAACTCATTATTTTCTTTGTACCTTGAGGAGAGTGGTCTTTGTTGGGTCCAGCTTCGAGTTGCACTCCACCTGGACAAGGGAAAGGAGGGAAATTTGTTCATTTTCTACCTGGAGCCAAAGGCATGACCTTTCCCCCCTCCCCAGAGGCCCCGTGTTCCCACCAGCACAGAAGGAAGAACACAGGATTTGGGACTAAACAGATGTGGCTTTCCACCCCAGTCCTGCCATGACTAGCTGTGTGGCCTTGGACAAGTCGCTTGACTTCTCTGAGCCTCAGTTTCCTCCTCAATAAAATGAGGTGAATATATTGTAAGGGGTTGTTACGAAGACTTCCGAACATGAAGAAGGTGCTCTGGGAATCTTCACTCGGTGAGTGGCCTTGTTAACCCACTGAGGCCAGCGAGCTGCAGGTTTAACATCCCCAGTCCCAACAACTGTCCTTCCAATGGGATCCCCTCCACCCAGCTGGTTTCTCTCTTCCATGTCAACAAGCCTCTTAAAAGTACATCCAGAACAGGGCAGCATACCAGCTTGTAACCTGTGAAGTTTACGATGCCTACAGGGGAACTATCACCTCCCTCGATGTGAGCAATGTATCTCTGTTGATGCATCCCATCGTGAGGCCCAGTGGGGGAGATGACGGCAGCCTCGGGATTCAGGGAGGCACCCAGGCCCCTGGGAAATGAGCAGCTGTGGGTCCTGCTCCGCAGCTCACTGCACACAGCGTGTCACCCCTGCAGGTCTCTGCCCCACAGCCCCTAAGTGTCCCGTGTCCCCCGCTGTGGGGATGCTGGAAAGGCAGAGCCCTTGCTGTGTCTCCACGAGATCACGGGAGGAAACTAAGGGGTGAAAGGAGCCAGAAAGCCTCGCTTCAGCCAAGCTCCCCAGCGCCCCTTGTCCTATCGGACAATCAGGCACCACCCGGGTCTCCCAAAGGGGAGGGACGTCTCCTGGCCAGGAAGCCAAGTGGAAAACACACCCATAGAAACAGGCCAGTGGAAGAAGGAGGGAGGCAGGGAGACGTCAGACAAGCCAGTCGGATCTGGACTGCCAAGTTAAGCGCAAGGACCAGGGCTGCTCTCTACATACCACAGCGTCCACAGCAGGAGAACTGTCCCCAACCACCAGCAAAGCAGGACACCTGGGAGCAGGGAGAAAAAGGGGGATTAACACAAAGTTTATTTTAACGATTCTCATGCTCCTAGGCCTGCCAAGGTTCTAAAAAAATTATTTTGGTTTCCCCAGTACTTTTTGCTCATTTTCCTTCATCTCCTCTCCACCCTCTGCTTTGTTTTTAGAATAAAATAGGTAGGTTAGTCATTTACACCTTAGTATAAATTTCACCAGAGAATTTCTATGCCCTGATGTTTTTTATTTGAAACACCCTTCTGTCGAGGAAGGATGAGTAGGGTTTCATCAGCAATCAAGATCAGAGACAAAAAGGACATGGCTGACCCAGGAGAGGGCATGTGCCAAGTTCAGGTTCCGATAATGTGGTTCACTCAAGGAACTAACAGTTGGCACCACCGCTGCTAGTGGAACACAGTTGCATGTTTCCAAACCTGTCTTTTCGTGCAAATTTAATAGTATACTTTGGGGTGGGGGGCGGGGGCAGCATCCTGTGCCTGAGTCACCCCTGTTCTGTGAGCCAAAGCTAACACAGTATTCGATGCAAAGTAGGTGCTCAATAAATTCTGTCCAAAGTGTGGTCAGAACTCGTCTGCGGTCCAAGGCTCCAACCTAGGTCTGGGGGCCACCCCGGGAGCTGAGCCCCTGCACAGGGCGAAGATGAGTGAGACGGGGTTGTGCCCGTCCCTGAGCAGACTCTCACTGGTCACCACATCCTGCCAAACCGGAAGGGCAGGCCCTGCCGGGAGCTGGGAGCTGAGCTAACCAGACCTTGAGGGGGAGAGGAGCAACTCACTGCAGGGTGACCGTGTGCACTCCGGGCATGGGCCGCTCAATCTCCAGGTCCCGCCGGCTACGGAAGACAAAATCACCATGGATCGCGTCAGCAGACCCGCCCCGGGAGGAAGCCCCTCCCCCTGAGCTGAGCCCAGGAGGCCCTGCCATTGCAACCCACCCACAGGACAACCTGTGTGAGGTCACGTGGCTTTCGGGACACCACAGCTTCCTGGGGTCCATAGAAGTGGTTTTGGGGACATTTCCCATGGATCCCACCTCATGGCCGCCAACATCTTCTTTTCATACGAGTATAAATCATGTCCTCCGCCACAGAGGGCCTCTGCCTCCCTGGAGCCCCCACCTGACCAATGGCTAGCCCCCCCATCAGTCTCTGCTTCCACCCTTAGCCTGAGCCTCACTCTCACCCCCAGCTCCAAGTCCTGGGCTCTCCGTGGTCCCCTCCGTGTGCCCACTGCCCAGCCGACAGTCTGACCCACTCCAGGTCTCAGAAAGCATTTGCAGAACAAATGGACCACTCAGCCTCCCTGTCTTCACTCACGCACTGGGGATACAGTGCCTCTTCCTGACCCCCAACACTGCACTGAGCGCCTGGGAGGGTGGGGGGCAGAAGCGGACCCTGGACTTCCTTGGGGGTGCTAAGGCACATCACGAAGTCACGTTGCCCACACAGGAGGACGGAGAGGCAGAGCCCGGGAACTCATTTCGGGCCCCATCGGTGGGAGCAGGGCAGAGCTGGCCCGGCAGGCTGCTTGGAATCTCCCTGCAGATTCCAGAGCTTCTGGCTGGCACCAGGGGCCCTGAGCCGTCGCCTCCCCTTGCCGAGCTCCAGACAGGCACCCGGTTATGGAACAGAGGGCTGTGCCCTTGCCAGAGGCTGTGTGCAGGTGTCCACCGTCCTGGGAATGACTCACCCACCGCCCAGCAGCCTCCCTGGGCTCCTCCCACCCCCGGTGCTTTGCTTCTCTCTCGGCTCTCCTCTCTCACCTGTCCTTTCCTATGGTCGCCATGGTCACAGGCCCGTGCTCCCAACCCTGCCAGGGTATGACCGAGTCCCACTCGTGTTTTCATCCCCCCATGGTCTAGAATAGTAGCTCAGCTCCTTGCAAAGTGCTCCGAACTCCAGGAGGCACCTCGCTAAGGGCACCTCGTCCTGATCATCTATTTGCTCCAATTCAGAGGCTGCTGCTTCTCCTAATATTACGATGCCCCTCTGCCTCACCCCACGATCCAGACCCACGAAGCGAGCCTGGTAGGAAGGGCTGTGCGGCCTCCGGTACCTGTTGTAGGCGTTGATGAACAGGTGCAGGTTGCCGGGGTTCATGTCGTTCATGATGTGCTGGCGGTAGGTGTGGACCACCTCCACGTTGTTCTGCATTTCCTCCTGCATTCGGAGAGAGAGGAATGTCCTCCCCTGAGCCTGTGGCCCGGGCTGGTCACAGTCCTCTCCGTTCCCCAGGTTATCCAGGTACAAAGCGAAGATGCCTGGGCCACAGAACTGCTGTGGAGACCGAGGGAGCACGTGGGAAGCCACACCAAGGCGCAGGCTGCTGGGCGAACGTCAGCTGGTGGCATACAGGGACACACACCTGGCCGGGCAAAGCACCCGCTTCCGGGCTCAGGACTTGGAGCTGGGACTGGAAGTCAGGCTCCTTGGGTCTGAGCCTGGCTCTGCAGGGGCTCAGAACAAGCCCCCCCAAGATGTCCCTCAGTGGGAGGCAAGTTATTTGGAGTTGAGCTAAGGCAACCGAGACCCCGGGGGCTTGAAAGCAACTTCAGCTCCGCACCCTAGTTGCTTCACTATCTAGTACAGGGGTGTCACACTCATCCTCACCGGGGGCCACACCAGCCTCACAGTCGCCTTCAAAGGGCCGAATGTAATTTAGGACTGTATAAATGTGACTCCTCCTTAACAGCTAAGCGAGAGCTCAGCACTGCCGTCGGGTAGAAATAAGGTGCCGGGCCGGATAAACCAAGGTGGAGGGCTGGGTTCGGCCCGCAGGCCTTGTGTTTGCCACCTGTGCTCTCGTAGAACTGAAATCAGGAACCTGGCCCCACAAATGAGACTTATCACCAGAAATGGCTTCCTAGCTGCCCACGTGACAGGCACGCTAATTCCTGGCCGTGCTCTCTCCCTGCAGTGGCCCTCCAAGCCCCAGGGTGCACTGGGGCTCCCGAGCCCCTCCGTAGCTGAGAAGGTCAAATACACCGCGATTTCCCTGTCCGTCTCTGACTCACTCACGCACTCGGGATCCCCATATGTGTGTATGTAGTTAAATTTGGTCACTTTCTCGTGCTAACGTGTCTCGAATCTATTGGGTTATTTGATCCGCCAAAAGAACCTTGAGGGCAAAAGAAAGTTCCCTCCTCCCTCACAACTCCATCACTGCCCCTTTCCTGGGAAAGCGCCTTCACCTCCCTGGGCCTCAGTGCCCTCAAAAAAGGGGGGAGGGGGTATTAATATTACCCCCTTCACCAGGTTGTGGGGTTTAGCAGAGGTTGTACGCTTTGGAAAGCCCTTTGTAAACTGTAACAATCCACGCAACCATTAGCAACTATTACTTTTTCACCAGGAGAGGTGAAGATTTTCATGTTTGCAAAACAAACACCAATTCACGCAACTGGGAAGTGGCGGGGAAGGACAGTCTCCCTCCCCACAGGGGCCGGCTGGAGCCTTGCAGGGGCTCTCCCCTCCCTGGTTCCTTCCTGCGTGGGATGTTGGACGAACGCATTAGGAGCTGGCGGCTCTGCCTCTCATCTGTACGGCAGCAGACGCCGCAGGTCCCACCAAACAGCCCGATGTGACCGGTGGTGGCCAGAGCCCCAGCGGGAGGACGCACGGGGCCGACATCAAGCCTGACATCATCAAATCAGCAGCTGAGCCACAGAGAGACCAACTGGCTGTTCAAAGAAACGTCAGGAAAATGTAGTCTGAGGGGCTGTGCTGGGGTTTCTGATCAAAACATAACTGTAGACACCCGGGGTGTCTACAGAGACCCCAAGGAGTTCACAGCGCAGCCAGGCCGGACTCCCGCCCTGCACCGGACCGCCCTCCTCCAAGGAGGCCCAGCACTGGCTGCGGTTTCTCCACATTCCCACCAGTGGGATGGCCCACTCAGGGGGAGGACCGGCACCAGACTGTGGAGTGGAGCCCACAGAGGAAAGTGGGTAGAATGGCGGTCCCCGAGACGTGTCCACGCCAAATCCCTGGACCCTGTGCACATGGACTTATTGGGGGTGGGGGGAAAGGTCTTTGTGCAGGTGATTAAGTTCAAGATCCTGAGCTGACATCACCTTGGATTATCCCTGGGGGATTTAGGGGGAGTCCCTAAATCCAGTGACAAGTGTCCTTAGAAAAAGGCAGAAGGAGATGTGAAACTGACATAGGGGAGACCATGTGAAGACGGGTGAGCACTGGGGTGGGTGGCCACAGCCCGGGAACCTGGGAGAAGCCAGAAGGACCCTCCCCGGAGCCCATACAGGGACTGTGGCCTGGCCAGCACTCGGGTCCGAGGTCCCAGCCTCCAGGACTGAAAGAGGATTCATTTCCATGATCTTCTGGCACCCGGTGTGTGGTCCTTTGCTCCTGCAGCCACAGGAAACTGACCCCAGGACCGAACGCAGGGGCCACAGTGCTCCAGCCCCACAGCAGAGCCTCTGCCCACCCCCTGGGCTGTCACACAGCCACACCTGACACAGCCACACCTGTTAGCTCGGGGGCAGGGGGTGACGAGGGGGCCACCTGAGGAAACGGAGCAAGCCGCCTTGCACTGGGCAGCCGAGGGGTATTTCAGAACCGGTCAGCATTTGTCAGATTTTACACTTTTGCTTAATAAAAAGACTTATGTTAAAAATAGAACAGACGGCTGGGTGAATGTGAATAATGCCGTTATTTGGTCGCACTGGAGCCACGTCTGGTGCGTCTCTGCCCCACGTGCAGGCAGCACACGCTCGCTCAGAGGGCACACCCGGATGCCAGGCCGCGCTACTCACCTTCCCAAAGAGGTGGGACACCACCATGTCGGGCAGGGCTTGGGTCCATCCGGAGATCTGGGGGAGCAGAAATGGTGGGGTTAGGGAGAGGGCATTCGCCGTGGGGGGACGAGGTCAGCCAACCCCCTCGGCGCTCAGGGCGCCCAGCACTCGGGTCTGAGGACGCCCCGTCAAGTGGGGGCTCGGTTACTGGTCTCTGGGGACCTACGAGACTGAGGCCCTGGCAGGCAGGGCCCGGGTCTCCGTCTGTTGCTTGTTCCCGGAGCCTCGGGCACAGAGGACGCACACATGTGCTCAACGGCCCGCTCGCTCCAGGCTTTCCCTGCTGCACAGCGCACCAGCTCATCAGTGAAGACTCCATTGTTTCCTCTAAACACACGTGGAGCTGCCCAAGGCCAGACCTCAGGACCTGCTCTCCCTGGGTGACCCTACAGATCATCTCGTCAAGCCACTTGCCTCTCTCCAAATAAACTGAGCTTATTAAAAAAACGAACGATTTTCTCCTTTTTACCTCTAACAACAACAACAACGCTAGGTTAGGCACACAGCAGGAGCTCCATAAATGCTAGACACACAGCAGGAGCTCCACAGATGTGTGCTGACCCCCTGCGGCGGCAGGCAGGGCCTGGGGGTCCCCTGCTGGGCGCCCAGGGAAAGCCTCTGGAGCTCAGACTGCTCATCCGCAGCTGGGGGTGCCAGGAACCTCCAAGTCACAGGTCACAATGAGGATTACAGGAGCAACTACCCACGCCACAGGCTCTGGCCCCGGTGCCTGACCCACAGCAGACCCCTGATGTAGGTCTTTTCCCCCAGGGTGGGAGTCAGAAAGGAAGGACGAGGTGCCGATATGAAAACCCACACCGCCCCTCAGGCTGCACTGCAGCCCACGGCTCGGCTGATGCCCCCGGCTCTGCACGTCTGGCTCGGAACAGCTCTCCGGGAGCCAAACTGGCTGCCTGGAATGTCACTTCCTTTGCTGGAAAATAAAATAAAAAACAGGGAGTGTGTTCCGCTCCCGAATGTCACGCAGGCCGGAGGGAAGGGCTCCCGCCTTCTGGCAGAATGTTCCAGGAAGAAAGGCAACATCAGACCGGCCGGCCAGGACAGGGGCGGGAGGAGGGGGGAGGGAGGCAGGGCATGACCCCTCTGACCCTTCTGTTCCGAAGGCCACCACCCTAGCCTTGGCATAAACACACCCCAGGATGGCCCCAGCTTGGGAGGCTCTGTCCTGTTTCAACTGAAATGGTTTTCCTGTCTCTTTGGCAAATACTGGGGCTTTTATGAAAAAACAACAACAACAACAACAAAAACAATGATCATTTTTAACAAACAAGGAACCCTAGACCACCAGCTGGAGTAGAGCTTCCTGAGGTAATGTGGGTCCTGGGTTCCAGGAAGAGGCATGTCCCGCCCCTTTTGTGCCCAGCCCGCAGTGCCTGGGTCGGCGGAGGGTCCCTGACACGGGCATCAGGCATCACGAGGGCCCTCGAGCACAGCACGGAGGGGAGCCCGAGGGCCACAGGTCCAAGGGCTCTGCGTCCCACCCCAACTCTCCATCCGCCTAGTGTGTGCCGCCCCGGACAGCTTCCTTAGCCACCTCCTTCACCGTCTCCCCCTCTGCGCATGGTGTGACAGCCCCCCACCCCCTGGCGGTCCCACGAGGGGTAGATAAGGTCACGCACACCCACAGCCTCGGAGAGCACCAATAACCACTGGTGACTGTTCCATCCATGCTAACTGATGACTACTGTCGTAAAACTAAGTACCAACTACACACTTCTTTTGCATCGATGGCACGTGGGTTCCTGGGATCGGAGGCATCTGTCCTGTTCATCTTTTTATTCTCAGCACCCCGAGAAAAGCCCGGCAGACACTCAGTCCCCAGCGAGTACTTCTGCCCACAGGGCTTGTCAAAGCTGGCCCGGGGCCCCTGGCCTTGCTGGCTTACCCCGCAGTGTCCTGTGGGTATCCAAGTGGCCACTATCCGAGGCCAGTGGACTACTCCAAGCCAAACAGAGGAAACCCACTCTCGGGGCCAAGCGAGGGGAGTCGGGGCTGGTGAAAGGGTGCGAGCAGGAGGGGTCTCCCGGTTCTGCCACTCCTCCGGCAGAGGCGAGGGCACCCCTGCGTTTTGGGATCCTGCCAGCCCAGGCCCCCAGACTCACCTTGGAGGCTGCCCAGTCCATCCAGCCCTCCGCACAAGGGTTCACGTTGATGAGGACCAGGCCCTCCACCATCTCGGGGTTGTTCAGCTGCAATTCAAGACACGAGGTGAGGGACACCAGCCGGCAACCCGAGATACTAGGAACTTTAAGTCAAACCGAAGGTGGAGAGGAGGACCGGGAAAGGGCTCGTGCGGGCCACCAGGGCGGCTGGTGCTCTCGAGGGTCTCCAGCCCCTGCCCTACGCAGAACTGAGGTCTCAGCTCAGGGAACACTGTGTCGGGTCCCTGAGGGAGGGGGCAGAAGAAGCCACACGAGACGCAGATGCACAGGTGCTTGGCGGACCTGCCTTGGACAAGTCACAACACCTCGGTGTACCTCAGCTGTCCTAGCTGTGAAATGGGTACGTCATACAATCAACCTCATGATCAGACAGGCTCAGAAAGGCTCTTTAGCAATCAGTAAGAATTCTGTTATGTTTAGAAGAATATGTGTATCTCTCTCTCTCTCACACACACACACACACACACCCCCCTCTGGAACACACACCACAATGTGAACTGTGATCCTCCCTTGGGAAATGGAAGGATGGGTCATTTCCTTTTCCCTTTTGGGGTTTTTGATGCTTTCCCAATTTCCTTCCTCTGTCTTGAATTAATTTCACTTAAAATGTAATGTTTAGCCCTGGCTGGTGTGGCTCAGTGGATTGAGCACAGGCCTACGAACCAAAGGGTCACTGGTTCGATTCCCAGTCAGGGCACATGCCTGGGTTGCGGGCCAGGTCACCAGCAGGGGATGTGCAAGAGGCAACCACACATTGATATTTCTTTCCCTTTCTTTCTCCCTCCCTCCCCCTCTCTCTAAAAATAAATAAATCAAATTAAAAATAAGTAAAATGTAGTTTTTAGAAAACGCCCAAGAACTCACAGCAAATCGAGTGAGGACGTAGGCACCGGCCCCAGTCCCCATGCCGATGACGCTCTTCAGCCTGAGAGCAGAAAGAAACACGCACGTCACGGAAGAGGTGGGCGCCGCGAGCCCTGACCACCCTCCAACCCTCGTCCCCACTCCTGGTCCCCGGGGAACTTGCCCACCCCGGTGTCTGTCCTGGTCCCCGCTGAGGGTGGCTGGCAGGCGGGGCAGAGTGGGAGGACACGCTGCCCTCCTGTGCCCTCGTGACCTGAAATGCATCCTGCTTCATGGACTCACAGAAGGCCATGACCTTGGAGGGACGCGTGCCCTTCCCTCACTTCCCCTCTGACTGAGCCCCGGGCGGGCACTCAGAGACCGTCTGACATTGACGGGAAGGCCCATTAGCGCTCCTTCCCGCTCCTGAGCTGTTTTTGTGGATTCTAACACTTGGCAGGAAAATGGACTGGGCAAGAAGTCTGAGGTGTCGTCCCCACACCAAAGGCTCGAATCAGAAGAAAAGGAGCCTTGGAAGAAGGAGGGCCTGGAGAGAGAAGAGTTGAGGGGGCAGGCCCTCTGAGTCCAGAATGTTCCATGGGAAAGACAAAGCGGGGAGAGAAGAGAAGGCCGGGAAGGATTGGGGGGTGGGGTGGGGTGCTGTCGTTAGGTGATGTTATCACTCAGAGAGCAGAGCCCAGCTTGCAAGAAGCAGGCTGCAGGGGAAGAGCATGTGAAAACGGTGAGTGCAAGTCAGCCGAGTGACCTTCTTCCCTGAGCTCCACACTCCCGCCTCAATGTCAGCAGTCAGGTCAGGTGGAGGCTGAAGGAGGGGCAGACGCTAGAGGCCACCCCTCCCTGCAGGCTGGTGGGGGAGCGGCCCCTCGCTCTCACCCGAACTGGTGCAGCACTCCGGGCAGCATCTCGGCCAGCTGATCCATGGAGGGGTACATGTACCTTGGGAGAAGCCACACACACAGAGGCGTTAGCGAGGGCCAGGACCCCGGGGGAAAGGAGCCACGCCACAGGAACAGGCCCGAAGGGGAGGGACCACGCGGCAACCTGCCCCGTGCACGCCCAGACTCCCCATCACGTGCCCCAGAGGCGCTCACTGCCAGCACCCCGGTGAGCACAGCCTGCACTGTGTAAGCAAGGATGGCTCCATCCCTAATCCTCCGCCGTTCTCTTTGTGAAACAGCCCTTTACCCATTGCTTCCTGGGTGCCAGGTCCCGCCCTGGGCATCTGATGAGCACTGTAAGCTCATTGAATCCTTGCAACGACCCAGTGAGGTTGCTACGCTCTCCCTCCATATAAAGATTATAAGTATCACCAAGGCTGAGGGGTTCTATCACAGACGTGGCTCCACAGGAGAGGATATTTTACTGCGACAATAAAAAATTAAAAGCCAGGCTAACGCCTCCCCCCACGACCTGCTTCCACCCTGCAAGGCTTCCCTACCCCCGCTCCTGGGGCAGGACCCCCCCACACCTCCCCCGCTCACCCCTCCCCGCTCACCCCAAGGGGAAGGAGGCAGCGCCGTCCTGCTGGCCGGGGGCGTCCACATGGCAGACGGCAAAGTGCTGGGTGATCTCCTGCATGTCCTCGGAGTTGAAGAGGGGATTGTAGCAGGTTTTGTCTGGAGATCGGGCCGGGGAGAGAGAAGAGGGGGAAGTAAGGCCGGAAAGAACCAGCTGGCTCCACATACAAAGCGTATTCATTTTGTTTGCTGCCCTTCCGTTGGGCAGAAGGAAACGGACTCGTAAGAAAGAATGCCGACCTGTTGTTCCCCGTCCCGCCTTCCTCTGGTGACGAAAGGCAAGAGTGAGCCATGGGAAAGCAGAGGGGTGTGGCGGCGGGGCCGGTCCCTAAACTCTGCTGTACCCGCCGGTGGAGGACCTTAAACTTCCAGTGCGGCTACTCCTCTCCTCTGACACTCTCTCCCTGGGTCTCCCAAACCCTCTGTCGGGGGAGCTGGCCAGGGCATGGGAGATTTTTTCAAACGGGGAGGGGCACAGGAGACAAAGCTCAGACCTCCTGCTTGTTACGTGGCTGTGGGTGAGTCTCCTAATTGCTGGCAGCCTGAGGCAAAGACAGCCAGCTGGTTACCAAACCATTTCTCTTTGCATCCTGGGCGCACAGCTGGACTACATTTCCCAGCCTCCCCTGTAATTAGAGGCAGTCATGTGCTCAGGTTCTAGCCAATAGCGTGGGAGTCTTGCCTCTGCCTTGTAACACCTGCTACTCAGTCCTCCAGGTCTCTCTCTCTCTCTCTTCCATCAGTTACCTGCCAGGTGCAGAGGCCTCTGAGGCTCCCGGGGATGGCAGAGCCACGGCCGTTAGGACCCTGGGGCCCTGAACCACCACGTGGAAGGAGCCATACAGAATGCCCCCCGAGTTGTTAAGTGTGTGAGAAACAACATATATCATGTTAAGCCACAGAGGTTTGGGGTCTTTGTTAATGGCAGTTAGCATCACCGCCACCTGCGATTCCATTCCCTCATCAGAGTCAGTGAAAGGAGCTGGTCGCTGTCACGGTGCTGCCCGGGCATCTGACACGTAACAGACACGGGTGGTGGGGGGGCGGAGGGGTGCACAGGGGAGGAAGTGAGATAAAAGAGGCATGAGAGTGAAGAAAAGGAACAGTTTTCAGTGACTGGCATCCTCTCCAGCCTCAAAGGGTGCTCATACACGGAAAGCACAAAAATGCAAACCAGGCAGCCTGTCAATCAAGAGCCAAGCGAGCACCCCGCTGGCTGAGCTCCAGTGCACAGAGATTGCTGGGCCAGAGGGGCCTCTCCGTGCCTCCGAAGCATCCCGGGAGACTCACTCCCACTCGGCCTGATTGTAGCACAAAGGGGCTCTCGCGCCATTCCCATCTGTGAAGAACGCACATATGGTCGCACTTTCTGGGGATCTGGAGAATTCAGTCTCCACTTTCCCAGCAGCCGCGCTCGGAAGAGCCGAGACAGGGAAGCAGTCCAACCGCCCGTCAGTCAGAGAGCGGGCGGGCAAAACACGGTAGACCCATGCAGGGGAGATCGTTGGGCGGAAGAGAAGGAAGGACTGATGGATGCTACGGTGTGGATGGAAACGGAAAACGTCACAGAAGACCAGTCGCGGCAGAAAGACGGCCTACTGTGTGACCCCGTTTCTATAAAACGTCCAGGACAGGCAGATCCTTAAAGTGGCCCCGTGGCTGCCAGGGGCTGGGAGGAAAGGGAAATAGGGGTGATGGAAAAGAGGGGTTTTTTTCAGTGTGGTAACATGCTCAAGTTGATTGTGATGGCGGTTGCACAACTCGGAAAGTACTAAACACCATTGTATTCGTTCGTTGAAAGAAGTCATTGTCACACGGGCGGATGGTGGGGGCTCCCCGAGTTCCCAGCAGCTCCAGGCACCCAGACAGGTCCGCAGCCCCCCTGCAGTGTATTCCAGACTCTTCTAACGTGCAGCAGGAGTTCCTCCCAGGGCAGCGCCAGAAAGCCCCCGCCGCCAGCCCTCCCTAACGCCCCTCCCCGCCGCTCCTCGGCGGGAACAGGCGCACTAGGAAACCGCGGGTCCTCGGAACTTACGGTTCATGCCGATGTCGTGGTACGTGAGGATGACGGGCCGGCTCCCCTTGGGGGTCCCGCACAGGGTGACGTGAATGGAGCCATGTACAGTCTCGATGTCCTGCTCCTGAGGGGAGAGGGCGGACAGAGGGGGCTGTCAGGTGGGCCGCGCAGCCTCGGCGTGGCTTCAGCGTGGACAGCAGACACCAGGGTGCTGCCGGCTGGGTGCTGCCGGAGGAAGCGCCCAGTGCCCTTCTCATCTGGCCAGGAGCGCCCTGGGTGTGGGCAGTGACACTCTGCCCGGAGAACCCCATCCTGGAGTCAGGCAGGGCAGGGGCGGCAGAAGCCCACGGAGGGAAAGAGGAATTAGCCCACGAGGGGGCTGTGGTGTCGGACCAGGTCGGCTTCCCGTTCTTTGAAATCCGTGGTTGTCAGTCTGAGGGACAAGTCTCAGAAAGAAAAGAGGAGGGGAGGGAAGGAAGGAAAGAAGGAAGGAAGGAAGGAAGGAAGGAAGGAAGGAAGGAAGGAAGGAAGGAAGGAAGTCCCCTGAACACGGAGCCGCCCATCCCCCCGATGCCCCACCCCCTCCTGCCTGCACCAGCACTGGAGAAACCCAGACCTGGGAGCCATGACCCAGCCCCCAGTGGGGGCCACGGATCATCTGCTGGGCCCAGCCTGGCCCTGAAGCCACTGCAGGAACAATGGTGCATTGTGGGGACCACATTCTCTATTGTCTCCCCGGCTGACCCACATGGCACCCTCTAAAAATAGGCCAGGCCAGGCAGTGTCCCCACCAGCCTGGGACATCAGGGTTCAAATCCGAGCTCCATCCTTCCGCAGCCCTTCCCAGCCCCCAGGTCTGCACCTGTAAGATGAAGAGTGAGCCACCTGGGCCCCAGGCTCCTGAGCAGAGGAGACAGGCTTGGGGTCTGGTGGAAAGGGGATGCTCAGTACACGGTGGCCCTGGCACCCCCTTGGTGGCAGGTATGGGACACCCAGCTCTGGCTGGCATCTAGGATGTCCCCAGCAGTCCCCCCAGGGTGGGGATGAGTGACAGATGTTGACTTAAACTTACACAGCTGTGGAGCCAGAGCTAAACTTGTCCAAGAAGGCAGGGGCTGCCTCCGCTATTTACTGTTATGTCCTCAGGCCCTGGCCCAGCTGCCAGCTCATAGCCGGTTCTCAGGGCCTGCTGGGTAATCGCCATCCACGGGAGACCGTGAGGATGAGAGAGAGGAAGGAGCCCTCCCCAGGTCACATGGCTGTGATGGTGCAGCAGGATCTGAACCCGGGACCGTCCGAGTCCAAAGCCTGTGCCCGCTGACATGTGGTTTCTACTCTGCGCCAGGAGCCGCGTGAGGAAAGGAAACTAATACGTGGCATGCACTGTGACTCTCGAAAGAGGGATGCAGTGAGCCAGGTCCCCCATCGACGGGACTGTAGACGGCTTTTCTCTCCCGGCACCTCCGCGAACCAGCACACAGAACAGAACCAACCGCCGCTCCTCCCCAGACGTGCATCCGGCCCCTCGCTCTCTGCCTGCAGCATCTTCACGAGAACAAACACCTGTTGCGTGGCCGCCCCCTGCAGCTGACGGTCAGTTCCCAGAGGGAAAGGCCGGCTCTGCCTCCGTCAGGGTCCGGCCCAGAGGGGGCACCTAGAGGTCTGCAGTCTACACTGTCTACAAGCCGGAAAGTGCTGGAATGGCACCCGTCCCCACTGTCTACACCGCTTGCCACCCGCCAGGTGGTGAAAACAGCACCCAACCCCTCTTCGGCCTGCCAGTCCTGGCTTGGAGCTGTACGAACAACGGCAGAAGATGACACATCCACCATGCACCCTTGGCCACGCTGCCAGACTTTTCTGAGATTCCTCCCCTCGGCTAAAATGAGGTCGATAGCAAGCCCGTCTGCCCAGGGAGATAAGCATCGCTCCCAAGACCGAAACTGCAATAGCGACGAAGGGGAAATGTTTTGCAAATTGTAGCTTTCCCTCCACGGCCATTGTTACGGACACCTGTCCCAGGGGTGATTAGTCTGAAGCCACAGGGCCAGCCCCGACGGCTGGGTGGAATGACCCAGGGGAGCTCGGAGGCCCCTTGCCGTCGCCTCCCTCCGTGACCCTTGCTCAGCGAGGCCCTAGGGAGACACTGAGGGCTTTGGACTCTAAGAGGATGGATGACATGCTTCCACAGGCCCCGAGTCAGCGGGCGAGCTGGGCTGCCCTCCCCGCAGTCCAGCAGGCCCAGGTCCAGGCATGGCCCGAGGGCAGAGGGCAGAGGGCACCCGATGGGACAAGGCAAAGGAGGCTGGTTTTGGCTAATCAGACAGAGCGTTAATTAAGTCAAGGCTTCTTGAGGAAAGGGAGGCACACCATGAGAACAGAGGCTCCAGACCACCGTGTTTGTGCGAATTAACGCACCCCTCCCCCATCTCCCTGGCTCCGCTCCTGTGCCCGCAGTGGGGGGGGGGCAGGCCCGGGGGTGCCTTCCGTCTCATCCTTTCCATGTGGGTAAGGAGCACATAAGGATAGAGCATGACCAGGAGGGGTGTGCCCGTGGCAGGGAGGACAGCCGCCCCTCCCTGAGCAAATACTCTGAGGCGGGGAGAGCCGTTTCCCAGAAGAGAAAAGCCAGCCTCGGGGGCCGAAACCTGGCGGCCACAGGCACACACCTGCAGGGAGCACGCAGGGTCCGGCAAGGTCCCGGGCCTCCGAGCCCTGAGCCCCAGGGCTGCAGCAGGGCCCTGGGGCACCTGGAGGCCCGAAGCGGGGCCTGTGGCTACTCCCTCCCTTTCTCGGATCTCTTCACGTGGAGAAAGAGAAGAGAAGTTAGAGTCGGGAATGAGCTGCTGCGGGCGGCAGGGCGTCCGCCTGGGAACCGGGCGTGAAGTGCGACCCACCTCGATGAGCGGGATCCTTCAGGGAAGAAAGAGCTCGGAGCAGCAGCGCCTTCCCTGGCTCAGGGGAAGAACGAGCGGAGGGGTGGACATCCACCGAGCAGAGGGCGGGGGGCAGAGAGCAGAGGAGGCCCGCCTGCCCAGTCCAGGGCTGTTTATTTCACTGATGCTCCCCCAGGGTTGCAGGTTAGAGAACTAAGGCCCTGGGGAAGTCCGGCGACTGGCCAAGGAGCACATGGCTGGCAACCGCAGCACTGACCCGGACCTGCTTCCGTGCCCTGCACCTGTTCCCCAGGAGAAGGGTGTCCACTCTAGGTCAGCCTGGTGGCCTGGACTGGACGGGCCTGGGAGGATCCCCGCCATGGGGATGCTGGGTGGGGGCTGCGCACCTCCCCCCCGCTCCACCAGGAGGGCGGGAGAGGGGAAGCCTCATCTTGTACGGACCCCCCAGTGAGCCCTGCTGCCATCTGCCGCAGGGTCCACTCTCAGTCCCAGTGGCTTCCCCGGGGAGGGAGGGGAGCTGGGGCGGGGTGAGAAGGGCAAGGATGGGAAAGGGTAGGCGGAGGATTTCCAAGCCTCTGAGTCCTGCCCACCTTCAGTCAGGGGGCATGAAACCAAGAAGCAACTGTGTGGAAAGAATGAAATTAGGAAAAGGTCACCATTTCCATTTTTCCCTGGGAGCAGGGCTGCTTCCGAGAGCAGGGAAAGAAATCAGCACCTCCCCCGGCCCCTCCAACAAGGATCAGATGTCCCCTGGCCCAGTCCCACCAGACCCCGACCTCCAGAGCGGGAGCCAGACTTCAGGGGACCCTCCCACCGCCCTCCTGCCCCAGCGCCCCGCGGCCCTGCGGGAACACCAGCTCACTGCCAGCAGAGCCCTGCTGAGCACACAAACACAGGTTCCATGGAAACCAAATCAAATCAAACCCTCGGAATAAAGAAAGATCCAGGTGGAAGGAATTAGGAACGGCAAATCCGACAGGGCAGGCGATCTGGGGCCTCGGGAAGCATGACAGACAGTGGGCTTGGATCTGCCCACCCCCCCCACCCCCTTGCCCCTCTTAGTTACACGGACTTTGGCTCCAGACGCAGAGACGGAGTCAGAGCTCATCATCTATCTCATCGCGGGTGACACTGAGCAAATCCCTTAAACCCTCTCTGGGCCTCGCGCTTCAACAAGAAGAGAAGACGGCCGTAATTCCTCCCTCGCCGGGCGGCTGTGAGGATGACGTGAGGTGCTGCCGGGAGAGGTCAGCCCGGTTCCCAGTGCACGGTCAGCGCTCGGAGACATCGGCCATGACGGCCCCCACGTTCACTTCACGTTCAAGAGGCGGACGGGCCCAAACGTGGGGCTAGCTCCACGGTGCCCCTTGGCAAGTTCCTTAACATCTCCTAACTGGTCTGCCTGTGCCAAAGAGGTGGTGCCTCCCCACCTTAGCAAGAAAGGCCTGAGCCAATGAGAGAGCAGGCAAATATTCATTCCCTCCCCTCCCCTCCCCTCCCCTCTGTGGCCTTCAACAGAGCCTCCCCACCTGGAGCAGAAGGGGTGGGGCTGGGTCACAAAGCACCTGCCAGCTTGGACATTCTTGGGTTTGACTGGAATTCTAGCCAAAGAAAGTAGCTGGAACCCAAACTACTGCCCCCTACGCCGCCCGTCAGATTTGCAAACACAATTGCTCAGAACCCGGTGCCAGCCCTTCCCTGCATAGCCCACTCATGCGGCACCCTTCCTGTGGCCACTTCTGCAGCATCTCCGGCCAGCAGCCCGCCCAGCCCTGTGCTCTGAGGGCCCCGAAGCACAGTCCTGCAGCAGCTGGCACAACCTCACATGTCCGGGCACCGGTCGATTTGCCTTACGCGTCACCCAGGCCAAGACAAATGGCGCACCCTAAGGTGATGTCAGCCCCGGAGAGATAAGGCCACGAGGCCTTCTGCTCTGTCGGCCGAGCTGCCTTCTGAGATGGGCCACCCGGCAGCTCCACAGCAGACCCCTCCCCCATCTCCTCACCGCTGTGGCGCTCGGGGCTACGACATGGTGTGTTCTGATTCTGGTTTTCATGCACACACACACACACACACACACACACACACCCTTGACTACTCTGGAAAAGGAAGAGTGTGTCTGCCTGAGTTGGCCCTAACGCTGGAGCACCAACTTCTCTCTGCAAGGAGCGACACTGCTGCTCACAGACACAGGCGGGGAGGCGGCTCGGGCTCCTTGCGCTGGAGTCCCCAGGCACCGGCCAGACGGGGCCAGCTCATCCTCAGCGGGTTACACAGCACATCCAAGTTCTGTGCAAATGACTTTTTGGGTTGGACACAAAGGGCAAAGGTGAGCTGAAATCTAGGCCACAAGGCCCAGCGTGGCTGCTCCAGGTTTAGCACGGCAGTGACGCATTGTGGTGGAGGGGGCGGGGCGGGGCCAGACAGAGCTGGGTGCCATGGGGCCCCTCCCCAGCTGCTGGCCAGGGGGGAGCCTCGGTTTCCTCTTCTGTAAAGTTGGGAGGGTGGTGCAAGTCCCAAAACATTCAGCCAGGGAGCAGGGAAACGCCCGGACCCCGGCCTGGCTCATCAGAGGACACTGACACCCACAGCATGCAGGAGACTGTCCTCCTGTCCCTGGGCGGGTCCACCTGGCTGCCACCCGTCATCAAGGCTCTGTCATCCTCTGTGCCCAGTCCTGGGAGCAGTGGCCCCTCAGGGCACAGAGGACGTCAGTTGTCAGGCTGTGCAGCATCTTCCCAAGGACACCCTGTGGCGCCCCACAGCCACGGCGCTGGGGGCGGCTGGAAATTTGGGGGAACTTCCACAAATATCATGAGTCAGCGAGCTGCAGGAGCCAAAGCCAGAGTACCGGTTTTACACAAAGAGTCTGGAACCGGCCTCGACAAAGCGTGGCTCAGCAGCCAGACCCCGCTCAGACGCTGGGATTCACCGGGAAGGCTGGGCCAGTGAACAGGGAGAACTCGCTCCGCCCCGGCCGGCTGGGCACCGGGACCGGCCAGAGCCCTGTGCAGGCGCTGCCGCCTCTGCCTGGACCGGTCGGCCCCGAATCTTCTCGGGCCGCATGCCTGGCCCCATCTAGCCTTCAGGTCTCGGTCCAACGTCACCTCCTCCAGAAGCCTTGCCTGACCCCTCACCCTAAGGCCACACACGCCCCATCACATCAGCCGGCGCTGTCATCTTCCCAGTCCCTACAGTAGCTGGGATTGTCACGGTTGCTTAATTTTGCTTACGTTTGTGTCTTCCCCTGCTGGGGGTTCAGAGGAGCGGTTTCAGTCAAGCGCACCGCTTGCGTTCACACCCCAGCCCTACCCCTTTCCATCCCTGTGACCTCAGCCAAGTTACGTGACCTCTTGAGCCTCAGGTTCGCCATCTGTCAAATGGGTATAAGATTTGTTTCAAGCATTAGGTGAGTAAAACGTGTGACACGCTCAGAATGATGCCTAGGATATGCCCCATGCTCCCCAATGCTGAGCTCTTAGTCTGGAATTAAGTTCTGATGACAGGGGCCACAGCCTGTCATGCTCACCACTGTGTCCCCAGCACCTACGACAACGCCAGGCTGACATTATTAAAGGCAAAGGAGCCACAGTGGAAAAAGTGCCCCCAGCTTTCCGGGACAGCTGTGCGTGACTGAGAGGGCTCAGCCCAGGCTGGCCCCCGCCTGCCCCAGATCATCCCCACGGCTTCCTCCCAGGTCTTCCTTCCTTCAGGTCCCCCCTCGGCTGATGTCCCGAGGGCACAACACCCCGGCCCGCCCCGGCCTGAGCAGGCTTCGAGGCAGCCTGTCCCGGGAGTCGGGGCCAGGACTCCTGGTCTCTGCTCTACCGACCGCCCGTGAGTGCCTGGGGCAGGAACTCGGAACCAGGCTGTGCAGACGATGGAAAATGACGCCCGAGTGAGGGGTGAGCTTCACGCAGGCTACGTTTTCCTGCTTCCAGATCAACAATCGAGGTTTCGAAGATCTGCGGTAGCCACGTGATCCACCAACCCCACTTCTGGGTACACACCCGAAAGGATTCGAAGCAAAGCCTCAGACAGACACTGGGACACCCACTGTTCACGACAGCTGAAAACTAGAAGCAACCCCAGTGCCCACAGACAGAGGAATGGACAGCCTGTGGTCTCCACGCACGACAGGAGGGTGCCCGGCCTCAGAGAAGAGGAAGTTCTGACCCAGGCCGCAGTACGGGTGAACCCGAAGACATCCCGTGAGGGAAGTCAGCCAGTCGCAGACAGACAGACCAACGTCGTCCGATTCCGCCACCGTGAGATACTTAAAGCGGTACAGTCGCAGAGACAGGGAGGAGGACGGGGGTTGCGGGGCTGTGGGGAAACGACCCGGGACTCCGAGTCTCAGGGGGACGGGAGCCGTTCCCAGGATGAGAGCGGCTCTGGGCGGGACGCCGGGGACGGCTGCCCAGCGGTGCGACTGCACCGACTGCCCCGAAGGGCACACTTACGGGGCGGGGGGGGGGGGGTTCCCATGGTGCCTTTCAGCGTCTGTGGACTTGACCACACACAGACACGCCAAAAAAAGGAGGAAAAAAGTGTGGGGGGGGACTCACAACAGAGTCAGGAGACAGGGTGTGTCACGGACCCAACACCGATGTGGGCGACATCACATCAGGGCCCCTGTCCTTGTCCTCCCTCCTCTGCCGCTGACGCAAGACTGGAGTGACTCTCCTCTCCCCACTTTCCAGATGAGGAAACTGAGGCTGAGGGGAGCTGACGCAACTCGCTCTGCAGCAAAGAGCCAAGGAAGGGCGAACCTCTACGTGCCTGAACGCCGATCTTGGGGAGACCCTCGTGTACCCTTTCCTCACAGCAGCCCACGTCTCCAGGCGCTCCCCCACACTCCCCCCTCCCTCCAAGGACAGCGCCAAGACTCCCAGCCTCTGGACGTGGGTGGCGGGCCTGGGCCCGTCACTGAAACACAAGGTCCAGGAAGAAGGGCAGAGTTGCGTGGGGTGGGGGAGGGGGAGAACAGGTGACAGAGACGAAGAGCTCGGGTGTGCAGACAGAGGCTTAGGTGAGCATACGGCCTGCATCTCCCTGCACTTGCTCCTCTCCTCTTCTCTGGGCATCCCACGTGACCCTACCACGCTAGGGCTCCCGGTCCCACCCCAGGGCCTGAAGCCGCCTGCGGGGCTCACACAGGCTTCGGGAACACTCAGGGTCCGGGGTTTACAGTTCCCGAGGTTCTGACCCACCCCTCAGCCGAGAGAGGCCAGCCCACTCTTCTTAACATTCGTTCTTGGACAAAACTCAATACCCACCTCCCCCAACCCCCACCCCCAATGCCCCTGAGACCAACCCGGAGCAGGGACGGAGCCAGCACGCCACGGAGCAGGCCGGTTCCGCTTTCCCCAGCACAGCCAAGAACATCAAGCCTTTGCTTCTCTTCCCTCCCATCCCGGGTCCCAGCCCACCCCAGGGCTCTCCGTTCCCCTCCCCCACACACCCCATAGCTCGAAGGGGGCTGGGTCTCCCTCCTGCTTCTACAGGAGTGACAGGCTTCCTTGGCCAGAACTTCCACCACCTTCCACCCGCGGAGAAGGAGCCAAGTGTGGGAAAGTAGCTCCCCTCTCTCCGCTCGCCCCCAACGTCTGAACAGGGGTCTCCTTCAAACCAGTGGCAGGAAGAGGGGAAGAGAGAGCACGGAGTGGGGGAGGGGCAAGGGAGTCCACGGGCTGTACTCGCCTGAACGTCGAACTCCTGCAGGAGGCCGGTGATGGTCTGCGGAGAGACAAGAGGGCTGGTCAGGGTTGTCGGTTTCCTCGGCCGAGAAAGAAGGGAAGCGACGCACAGGCTTCTCCCAGCCCTGAGCCCGGGTCTACCCTCCGTAACTCCCTACGAAGACAGACTTTCCTTTTCCTCTCTAAGAACAGGCCGGCAGGCCCTGGCTGGAGTAGCTCAGTGGATTGAGCGCGGGCTGGGAACCAAAGTGTCCCAGGTTCAATTCCCAGCCAGGGTACATTCCTGGGTTGCAGGCCATAACCCCCAGCAACCGCACATTGATGTCTCTCTCTCTCTCTCTCTCTCTTTCTCCCTCCCTTCCCTCTCTAAAAGTAAATAAATGAATAAAATCTTTAAAAAAATTATCTGTTTTCAGGTAACACAATTAAAAAAAAAAAAGGAACAGGCCAGCAGGAAAGTAGACCCACGAACTGGATGCCTCTTTGATGACAGCCTTGGTGAAAAAGGGTCTGAAGGTCTAAGCTGACCACAAGCTTGCGTGATCAAGACTGTAATGGCCTACCCGCTGGTCTCCTGACCTGCACACACGTGCTGCCCTTTTAAATCTCAAGCCTGACTATGTCCCTGTCCTTACATTTCTTCCCCGGATGCCCATCATCCGGATTAAAATTCACTCTCTCGTGGGCAGACATGGAGAGTGGAGACCTCTAAGCGTTTCCCTCGATCCCACAGTTCTGTGTTCCCAGCCCCACGACCGTCCTTCACCAGAGCTCTCTGGATTCAGGGCATGCGCAGCGAGCAGCACGGGTCAGCCAACTACAGCCGGCCGCCCGATTTCGTAGACGAAGATTCACTGGCATACAGCAAGCCCACTCGCTCCCATTCCCTTCCAGCTGCTTCCATGCTGTCATTGTGACGCTGGATGTCTCGACACATGGCATGGCCCGCATGGCCTCAGACAGTTAGTTACTCTTTGGCCCTTTACAGAAAACATGTGCAGACCCTGAATATGAATTCCTCACAAGCATTCTGCAGCCTCCCCGGGCTTCTAAACCCTGGGTGCCGCCTGTCCAGGTGACCCCCTTCCTGTCAGAGGTCAGTTTCTGTGTCTGTGACATACAGAAGGGAAGCTCCATGACCACGAACCTAAAACAGAGCAGCCACACCCAGGGTCACAGAGGAATTGCACGAACCACCCACGCACCAAGGCGGCTGGCCCGGCTTTGGCTCCACGCCCCACCCACCGTAACCGTGTGACCGAGGACAAACTAACCTCCATGGGGCTCAACGGCCTCTTCTGTAAAATGGGAACAATCCCAGAACCTGGTACGTAACCAACCACAGGGTCACCCTGCCAGGTGGCGTGGGAGAGCCCATGAACTATGGCCACCCAGAGACAGCCAAGCAGCACGTACGCGGTCATGCATGCCAAGTATGGTTTCTGAAAACATTTGGTTGACCTCAGAGTGTCTTCATGTTTGAGCCTGAACTTTGCATTTTTAAAAGGATGTGTCACACAGGCTGCTTTGCAGCTCCATAAGAACTGGGATGTGAGCACCATTTAAAAAACAATGTCGCTGTTACAGCAAATGTAAAGGCTTGTGGCGGCCATCGCCAGCACGGCCAGTCCAGGATGGGTCGTGCGCACCCAGGCCGTGGGGGTGCGGGGCGGGGCTACTGTCCAACGGGGAGGCCTGGCTGACGTGGAAGGTTTGACTGGAAAGACGGTAAAAACTACAACAACCAGAGCCCGTGGGTGTGGCTCGCCTCCTCCATGCCAGACCAGGTTCCCACGGCTCCCTACCAACCGCACGCTCCCTCCTCACTCTGGCCTGTGACACAAGTCCTAGTGTCACCGTGTCCAAGGTGGGGAACTGGGGCATGGAGAGGTTGAAGGGTTTGCCCCTGCTGGACACAAGGCTGCTGTGTGTCCCAGCCAGGATCTGAACCCAGGCCCTCTGGTCCCAGAGAACGCGCACGACCTTCGCCTCTAAGCTGCGGGGTAGCCGGGGCCTCTGGACAGCGGGCTTCCTGTTGCATGTTCTAGAATCTCAGGGTGTTAGGGGTGAGGGGTGCTTAGAGGAACGCTCGTTCAGTGCCCTTACTTTGCAGATGGGGTCAGCGAGCTGTGGACAGAAAACCTGCCACGGCACTCGGTGGCCACGCTGGGACTTGCACAGCTACATCTCGTCCCTGTGCTTTCCCGGCCAAGGGCACTTGTGGAAACACGGAAGTGGTGGGCGTGTGTGTGTCTGTGTGTGCGTGTCCACAGTGTGCACACACGTGTGTACACGTGTGCTTGTGCATCTCCACTCACCTCCCCTTTCTCCACCAGAGGCTTCACCTCCGCGAGGTCCACGTCCTGCAGCTCCCGAGACATGTCCCTGCTGTCACCTGCCTGTGAGGGGACAAAGGCCAGGGGGTCAGCACGTCTTGCTGAGAGACGTTTCCCGAAGGAAGCGAAGCCGAGGCTAGAACACCCGCCCAGCAGCTCTCACCTCCCGTGTCGCCCATTCCCAGTGACGACGAGGCCCCTCCCACCCGCAGTGCCAGCCCAGCCTCGCCCCCGGCACTGGAAGCTGAGGCTCACGAAAGGATGCAGCTACCTTTCCAAGGAAACCGATGGATCCACTCAAAACCAGGTCCTCACACCCAGTCCTGGCCCACCCCCACGCCAGGGGCATTTCTCACTGTATTTTAGAAGGAGTCCCGCATGGCAGACCCCAAAGTCAGGCAGCCCCCGTTGACACCCGAAAGGGGACGGAAGGTCAGAGGAGGCCCACCGCGAGCAGGCAGGGCACAGGCTCCATCCTCTCTCGCCCTCCACGCATCCGGAACAGAGGGGTGGCCACAGGACACCGCGCGCCCACCTCTGGGCAGGGCTCCTGGCTACGTGCTGGGGGCACAAGGTTCCGGAGGGGAGGGACCTGCCAGGCTTGACGGTAAGTAGGATTTTCAAAGCAAAGAAGCCAGAGCAGCAGCGTAGGGTGGGGGCCAGAGGAGGCCCCCGCTGGTGCCGACACAGGCAGGAGCAGGAGGAGCGGGAGAGGACAGCTCAGAGCTGGCGGGAACAGAGTTCCAGACGGTGGGACGCTGCCATTACCTACTCCCCGGGGAGCAAGGCTTGGGTGGTGACGGGTACTGACGAGCACACTTCTGGGAGCTCGATCCGGGAGTGGGAGAGACAAACGTTCATTCCTACAGACGGACAGTCAGGCCAGAAGCACGCAGGGCCCTCCAAGACTCGGGATGAGGGGCAGGCAGGGCCAGAGGACAGGGGGGAGGAGGAGAAAGTGACAGGAGGAGCCCAGGTCCCCCACCTCTGGCTCACAGCCCCAGACCTTTGCCATCCTGAACTGGGAAACCGGCTGAAAACCAGCCTAACCGAGGCGGCCACATTGCTTCGCTCCAGGGCAGAAACCCAGGCCCCCAACTACCCAAGGCCCCCAGATCTAACGACCAGAGAGAGCTCAAGCCACTGAAATCCCAGCCCCGGTGGACCAGTCTAGAGACCCGGCTCCTGGAACCCACGAGAATTTTCTCTGAGAGGCAGGTGGCAGCTGAGCCTGGGCCACCTCCCCCCCCACCCCCACCCCGGTGCTGACACATGGCATTCCGGGGGCAGATCCCCGGGGATGCTCTGGTCTGGGGCCCCAGTGAGATCTCCCCCGGTAGATAACCAGCCCCACAAGAATGCCTTTATGCGGCCTTTGGAGCCTAGGCTCCAGAACATTCTGAAAACAAAGTCAGTTTTATATTTGCGAGCATTCCTGGGCGGCGGCCAGCTCGGAGTCCGGAGGCATGAAAAGCCGAGGTCGGCTGGCCTTGCTAACTCAGCATGTTCGTGGCCCTGGCCCGCGAGACACCTCGCCCACACCGCCCAGGGAGCCTTCCAGAAGCCCAGGCGATGCCACCCCTCCTGCAGGGGGTGAAAGGGCTTCTCCTTGCTGGACCCAGGGCCAGAGTGTGGCCTGCCTCTGTCCCCTGGGTGCCCTCGAGCAAGCCTTCTTCAGCCCCACCTGCGGGTTCCCAGGACACGCGGACTGCCTGTCTCACTACCCGGCCTCCCTGTAGCTCCCGGCGACACACCAGGTGCGAAGCCAGGCCACAGCTCACTTGCTGAACAGATGAACAGTTACGCAGCTCAGGAGCCAGGTTTGCACTTAAACTCAGTCTTACACGGTCACAGCCCACAGGAGTGGTGTGCACAGAGCCAGGTCCGCAGTCTAAGGGCTCAAGCCCGTGCCGCAGTTCGGCCCCGTGCGGTCAGTTCTCGTTGACACTCAGGCGCTGGGATCCCTTGAGACTCCCAGTCCCCACTAGGGTCCTCATCGTCCTTCAGGACAGGAGAGGGCTCGATCCCAGCCTTCACGACTCCCCAGACGTCTGTGGGGAGACCTCTCTGGCCCAGACCTTCTTTCCAGTCCTGGAGCCCAGCTTCCCTGACCACTGGGGCGGAGGCTGAAAACTGGCCCCCCGTGTCCCTTGAATACCTGAGAATCGCTGAATGTGGGAGCTGGACAGGCCTCAGGGAGCCCTGCTCGGGCCGGGGGTTACGAGGAGGCTCAGCGATGAGGCCACTGAGAACCGTCACAGTGTTCACGAGCAGGAGAGGCGACTCTGCCCCCCGGGGACAGAAGTCAGGTCTGAGGACCTTTTCCGTGGTCATGACTGTGATATGCTATGGGCCTAGCAGACGGAGACCAGGGATGCGGATAATCAGCTCATCACCTTACAGTGGGTAGCACCGCCCCCGGAGCAGGACTACCTGTCCCAACCTCAACAGTGCTGAGGTGGAGACACCCCGGTCTACCCCAGGGAGCACCCAGTAAGTGCCCTGGGACTCGGGAATCTGCAGGGAGACTGAATACAGCAGAGGAAGCTTCTGTGCTCTGTGTCCCGGGGGGGCAGCCTGCAGTTAATAAGAGCAAATGCCCTGGCAGGGAGGGATGGGCCCAGACCTCTGTCTAGGTCAGTGCCCACCGTGAGCAAGGCTGCTCAAGCTGGGGCTGCCAAGCGCACCCCTTGGGCCCCTCCACGCCCCCCAGTGGCAATGTGCAGGAAGACAGCTGGCTGCCCCATCCCGCCGACCTGGGCCAGGTGAGCGCCAACCCTTCTGTCTCTGTTGCCTTGGCCAGAGAACTCTGTGAACTTTTATTCTCGAAGCTGTCTGTCTAAAGGACATCTTATGATGAAGTTCAATAGAGAAAAAACGGATTTGCCAGACAAGGTGGGAGGAAGCCCGCATGCTTTGGGTAAAGCCAGGGAAAAGGCCTGGCACCCCTAGGAGCCCCTGGGGCTCCCCCTCCCTACCAGGTGCCCCTCCCCCGTGAGACAAGACCTGTCCTCAGAGACCGCCGGGTCCAGGAAGCCCAATTTGAAGCAGTGATTAATTCGGGGGCGGCTTCCTGTGCTAGGTTCCCAGGCGCCCAGCACTGAGCGAGCGAAACACCAGTAACTGCTTTGTGGACGAGCCCTGCCACATGACAAGCAGGGGACATGGCCATGAACCACCAGACCAGCTCCTGCCATGTGGAGCTCACAGGCCCTGGCCTCCCCCGGCACCTGCCGCTCATCAGGCCAGTCGGAACGGTCCTGTCCCCCCAGGAGGCCACGCTGTCCCGGAAGGTAGATCAGAGGTGGCCCCACGACCACTGCACCTCCAGGGCACAGCTCCCCACCTCAAACTGCTCACACCAGGGCGGGTCACTCCTTGTGACCGAGGCTGGTGTGACACTGGAGGAGGGTCAGCGGCCCCCTGGTGCCAATAGCAGCCACCACTTGCCCCACCCCACCCCACTGCAAGACACAGACCATCTGTGGGCTTGGCCACATGTGCTCCGGGGGTAAAACCGCCCCTGGGTATAGGTCACTGACCGAGGGCAGTCCCGGGTATAAATGCAGACAATGCCTGTCAGATGTGGCTCTTATTTAATCCAGTGAGCATGCACACACGCCCTGCACACACGCGCACACCCTGCGGGTTCACCGGGGAGGGAGAAGCTGAAGTCCCGTGGCCCGAGTGACTGGCTGTCCTGAGAAGGCACCGTCGGTGTGGCCAAGAGTCGGGGGGCCTCTGACGCTCACCCCTACTTCTTCTCCACATGCTCCCTTCACAAGTTTCCTCTCTGGGGTTCAGATTCACCACCGCAAGACTGTGAGGCTCACTCAAAGAAAGAAGCGGTTCCTGCAGTGGACACGGCCTTACAGGCAACACTGACCTCCTTCGCCAGGAGGGAGGGACAGCGGGGAGGTGATCTGGTGTGGGGCGCTCTGGCTGAGGCCCCCCCCCACGGCCCCCACCCGGCACCCCTTGGAGCCCACGCCCAGGGGTCAGCCCCCAGCGACACGAGGTCCCTGTTGGCTCAGCAAGTTCTCTCGCTGGGCTTGAGGCCAAGCAGTGGGTGCCAGTCCATGCCCTTCTCCGCTGCCTCCTGGGAAGTCCCAGTGCAGAATGTCAGACTGAAAAGGGACAAGGCCATCAGCGAGCAGACGGGTGACAGGGCCAGGTCACCCTCACCCTGTGGGTGGGAGCCCCAAAACAACCCCCAGGCCTCCCACTCCACCGCGCAGGGTGCTGGGTGCGGAGGCACGGCCAGCCCCGTCTCCAACAACTGCAGACGGACTCCCCTCCACACGCAGGAGCAGGTCAGGACAGGGCTCCGCCCACTAAAACCCCACTCAGTGCCAGAAACTGGGCTCCGAGTCACCCCACCGGCTGCCACACCGGTTCCTGTCCCCACTTCTTCCTTTCCCACTTCCCTCTCAAAAGGAATGCAGAGAAAACCGGAGGCAGACAAGTCGCAGGCAGCCGGGAGCGGGAAGGAAGGCTGAGGGTCTGCAGGCCGCGATGTCGTCATTGGTTAGCTCTGTGATCCCCAGCGAGTCCTCTGCCCTCTTGGCCACAGTTTGCTCATCCGTGAAATGGGCACAACCACCCTGCTCCCAGCGGGAACCAGTGGGGCTTAGATTAAACACTGGTGCATAGAATCTGGTAAATAGCTGCCCGATTAGTCAGTGCAATTTCCTTTCCCGGTTGCCTCAGAGACACAGGGACATGCATGAGGACACTGCCCGTGTTTTTGACGCCGCTGGCCTCTCAGTGGCCCGGGGAGGAGGGGCACACACAGAAGACGTTCAGCAAATGTGTCACGAGTCCCCAGTGATCAGGCCCAACGCACCCACGTGGGTCTCCTCCCCCCGAGCCACGCGGTCAAGGAGCACTGAAGGCTGGAGGGGGCGGGGCAGATACCTCTCCGCTTCAGCGAGCCCAGGAGACAGTCAGCACTTAGCTGCACCCCGTGGGTCCCAGGACAAGCCAAGACTGGGGTTCGCTGGGAGAAGGAGAGGCTGTGACCCCGAGGGCTGGGAGGGCGGTGGGCAGAGGCATCTCAGGTATCTGAGGCCACCTGAGATTGCGAACCAGTCACCAGGGGAATGAGGGGACACAGAGCTGACGGCTCCCAGAAGCCTAGGAGGCGCAGCAGGAACACCGGCCTAGGAGCCAGGGTGTGGGGACCCGGCCTCGCTCCGGCCACAGGAACTGGACTCACCCGCTCTGTGGGCTCAGCCTCCATCTGTCACATGCGCGGCCTGTGCCGCACGGACATTGTGAGGCCCGTAGGCAGCTCGGGGCAGAGGGGAGCCAGGCCGGACAGGGCTGCACAAAGATCCTGTGCACCCAGGGGCCTCACCAGGGCGCTGCCCAGCTCAGCTCTGCCCGGGTCTGCCTGGAGGTCGCTGCTCTGCTCCTGACCCCAGGCCCCTCCCTGTCCCTGAGCCCCGAGCCTCCGACCAGCGCTGGCACTTCTCTACTCAGCCACTAGGGGCACCCCTCCGACACCCCCTTCAGCAAGCTCTCCTGGGCCCCTGGAACTTCCATGAGGTGGGCAAGAGGCTGTGTCCGGCAGAGAAACACCCCTGACGTGGGGTGGGGTGTCTGGGACGCACCCGTCCCAGCACGACTGGCCCCAGGAGGCCACGGTGAGACCCCGCACACCAAGGACAGCAGCAGGAGCCGCTTCTCCGGGGGTCCCTGGGCCCCACCTTCCTTTGAGCATCACAGCCGCCCTAGGAGATAGGCGCCATCACACTCTCCCTTCCATGGGGGAGGGAATGGAGGCCCCAGAAAGGTCGAGAAGTGTTCCCCAGGTCACCAAGCATCCAGCTGGCGCAGGCGAAAACAACCCTCAAGGTGCAGCTGCCTGCGACACCCGCTTGCTCCAAACACGTGCACACACTTAGTCCAGGAGGGGGCCCTGAGGGGGGGCCTTCTCCGGCGTGAGTCAGCGGGGGGCCACCTGCTTCTCTCCCCACCCCCAAAGTCACCACCACCGAGCCACCGTGAGCAGGCCAAGCTTTGGGCAAAGTCCACATCTTAGATTTTCTATCGTCCCTTCGAAGTACGCAGGAGGACTCCTGTTTTCCGGTGTCCCCCAGGGGCCTTCCTGAAGCAGCCAGGTCAGTCCTGCAGAAGAGTGGTCACCGCGTCCTTCCGTGCGTTTCTCCAGGAGGCCGCGGGGAGAGGGTGCGCGTCCCCATGCCAGCCTACGGGGAGATACCCGAGGCTGGAACGCTAAGGGCCACGTGACTTCCTAAAAGCCTGACTCCCCCTCCCCTTTCCCTGGAAGGAGGGAAGACTCACTCCTTGGAGGCGGGTGCAGGTGTGGAGGGGAAGGGGTGGGCGGACCTCAGCCTCCTGGAGTCCTTCAGGGACACAGAGACAGAGGGTGACGCGGGGAGATGGATGGCAGGTCAGCCTCGACTGCGGCCGCCAACGGCCAGCCCAGGTTTTGTGCTCTCCCCAACGCGCCTGGCTGGACGCCACAGGAGAGCAGTGCTCCTCCCAGCACGCTGGGTTCTTCATGGGGCAGAGCCCAGAAGAGGGGTGGGGCCGGCAGGCCGGCGTGCGCTGCTGCTGCTGCTGCCGTCCGGCTCACATCTTCCAGCAGGTTCCAGGGAACAGCCCCGCATCCCCGTGAACCTCAAGGAAAGGGGCCTCGGGGTGCGCCCCGGCGACCCCGCCTTGCTGTGGGCCCGTTCTTTTCCCCTTTATTTGCCAAGGAGGTTTGGACATCAAGCTACGCGAGACGGCTTCTGGGCTTCTGGGTGTTTTCTGGACATTTTAAAACCCAAGGCTCTGGGGAGGGCGAGGACGTGGGCGGCCTTAACTCTCAGTGTTTTCTCTTACGTAACCAACCTCGTCAACAATCTGGACCTTCGAGAAAGTTCTCCAGGGCTCCCAGACTCAACAAAATGATGCTTGGGAAGACAAAGAGGCTAGCGGTTCCTCAAGGACCCGGTGAGCCTGAAACTCCAGAGCATCCAGAGCCCCGAGATGATGAGAAAGGAGGGCCTGCGGAGCAGGTGGATGTGCCGGGGGCGAGGCGGCAAAGGACCCAGAATCCCCCGCTGCATGGAGCCCAGAACCCGCGCAGGGCCCTCTGGGAGAGGGTCTGGGACAGGGCGGCGGGAAGCAGAAGGGGTCGGTGGTCCCTGTCGCCCACCCTCTTCTCTGCAACACCCCTGGGAAATCTTCTGGCCGGTGCGCAGTGGAGTTCTGGCAGCGGGAACAATGGGCTCAGTGACCGAGGGGAAGCATGTCATAACCAGAAGCCCACAGGATGAGCAGGAGCCGCCTGGGTGGCCTGGGAGAGAGTTTGCTGAAAGCCCACAAATGGGGCCCGGACGTCCACCCCGGAGCACGAGGTTCCCCAGGCCCCCGGGGTCCCCCACCCCTCTGCACACCTTCCCTCCACAAGCCAAGCCAACCCAGCAGGAGGCCACACGAGTGTCTGGGGAATTAACCTTGGGCTCTGAGACAAAGACTGCCAGCCAGCCTGCTCCTCTGTCTTCACATGTAACGAGACAGGGCCAATGAGAGGGCAGGCCCGGGACCAGCCTGAGCCTGGGAAGCAGGCGGGGCAGCTTGAAATGCACCCGGGAATGCGGGTCCGCTCCAGGGACAGGCCCAGGTCCCCGACATCGGCGGCCAAGGAGCTGCCCCGCGAACGGCAGTTGTGAGAACTGTGGGCAGGCACCAAGTATCTGTGGGCACGGCCTGTGGGCACTGCCGTCGACTCCCTTCCATGCACGAGCTCCATCCACCGTCCACGTCCTCACGGGACAGTGTGTCAGTCTCACTTGATCGGGGAAGCCCCTAATGGCCTGTTGTCTTCCCGTGGGGTCAGGGAAGACAACAAAGGCTTTCAAGTCGTCTGTCTCTACGGGTTCAAAGCCTGGCTCCTCCACTTTGAGCCACGTGGCTACAGGCATGTCCCTTCAGCTCCCTGGCCTCGGTTTCCCCCGCTACTCGATGGAGCCAGAGCAGCCGGGACAGAGCTCTGACAAGGACGGAAGGGGAAGAGGGGTTACAGCCGCTGATCTGGAGAGAGATGTCCTGCCCCCGCCAACCCCCCACCGAAATCTTGGATGGCTGGTTGGCAGTCACCCGGGCTGCCTGTGGGAGGCACAGGGCCTTGGATGGGACGCCCTGGAGCTGGGTTCCCTGGGAGAAGCGCACCTTCAGGACCTCAGAAAAACCCAGTGGGGTTTTCCTCCCCATCCACACTGAGGCCAGCTCCGGCCAGGAGGTTCCAGCACCCCCAGGGCCCCCAACGTGGTTCG
The DNA here is from genome assembly GCF_004126475.2 of Phyllostomus discolor. Taxonomy (NCBI): domain Eukaryota; kingdom Metazoa; phylum Chordata; class Mammalia; order Chiroptera; family Phyllostomidae; genus Phyllostomus; species Phyllostomus discolor. Next base: position 134,432,742 of record NC_040909.2, read on the forward strand.
AATCTGCAGTCCCACCTGGAGGGGGCCGCCTGAACCCAGGCAGCCACCCCTCAGCAGGCAGGTGGTGTCCTTTCTGTCTAGGCTGATTGTCACTCGAGAATGCCCGGCTTACCCTAAAAATAAGTCCATAAACAAACAATCACCCCATGCTGTCTGGAAAGTTTTCTCACCAGAAACTCACTCAAGATCCACTTTATCACCCCTCTGATAACCTAGCACCTTTGACCTCCTGCAGTCCCCCCGGAGACCCCAGCAGAGGGGCCTGGGGAGACAAGTTCCGGTCCTACCGGGGCCTCGGTGAGCGCCCACGCCCGGTCTCTGGGCCTCAGTTCCCATCTGCAACGCGGGAAGGTGGACCAGGAACCTGAGTGCTCGCCGGGGAAGGAGCCACACTCTTCACTCAGTGTACGTATTTGAACTCCTCCCAAGTGCCAGGCCCCGGGCCAGGGGCCAGGTGCCAGGTTCCAGGGCGAGGCCCGTACAGCCTTCCTCCTCGCCCTCCTCACCCTCCTGAAGCTCATCCTCCAGCAGGAGACGGGGGCGGGGGGGAGGGGGCACAAAGCTAAGTTGCAGGTCAGGGGACACCCCAGGTTTCACTCCTTACACCAGAGCACTGCTCCTCTGCGGGTGCCTCATGCTTCCCGAACCCCCCCTACCACAGCCCCCACCCCGTGCCACCCGGGGCTGTGCTGGGGGCCTTCCCTACACTTCCACCCCAGCTGGCCAGCCCCCGTACCTTGCTGATTTCAATTCCCCTTTGGGAAACTCAGCAAAGACTCCAAAATTTCTATACAGGGGGAGGCTGGGCTGGGAGGTTTCCCTTGAAACTGGGTCTTCACAGCCAGAACAAGGTTGCATTTACATATTTTGTTCATTTGAGGTGGCTTAGGGGAAGCTGCAGCGTGGCTGTTGGGTGCTGTGAGGAGACTGAAGTCCTCTTATGTGGCTGCTCGCTGAGTTCTCTGAATCTTGGGTCTTTCTCAGTTGCTTAAAAGGACCAAACAAACCGAAGTGCCCAGGGCGTCTGTGAAGCAGAGTTTTTCTCCGGCACAAGATAACCAGGGGTCCCCCCCAGATCCCCCCACACCCGCTGTCAGGCACCTCCCCTTCCAAGCCACAGCCAGGTGCTGCCCCCGAGCCACAGGGGCGTCTGACCACAGAGGCAGAGACAAACCAGCTTCTGCCACTAATTTGACAGTGGGGGACAGCGCCTTTCCCCCTGACCTCACCACGTCGCGCACACGCCCTGCCCCAGGCTGAATCAGAGACCGAGGCGGGTCTCCCCGGAATGCCGGAGCAATTCCAGCTGTTCTCTTCCCTGGAGAGCAGGACAGGCGGGTGGGGCATCAGGGGCGAGAGGGAAAGCTGGGGAGGGTGGGCGGAGGCGAAAATGACGCCACTCCTAGCCCCAGCCAGCCCGGGGCCACCAGAGGCCCGCACGACGCGCGCCACCACAGCGCCAACCCCGGGCCACATCTGGGGGCGCACCCTGCCAGGCGGCTCCCGCACACACCCGCTCCTGCGCTAGTCGTTGCTGCGGTGACACACCTCAGACCGAACCCCGCCCCCCCCCAGCACAGCACCCCGGATTCGAGGCTCAATCGGCCCCCACCCCTCACATGCATATCCTTTCCGGCTCAGTTTGGGAACCAGACACACCCACGCCCCCACTCCAGCCTCATCTCCAGCTTTTACCCATCTCCTTTCTACACAAGCTCGCGCACAATCCCTCCTTCCCCAGACACCCCACTCCAGCGATGCAGCCCCCCACATCCACACACCCGCCTAGGCCCTCCCTGCTCCCACTTTCAGCGCGATCCTCGGCCCCAGGCGCCAGCGGCGACTCCGGGAGAACGTGGGGAAGCGGGATCCAGGTGTTCCCCGGCCGGCTCTTCACCGCCTCCACGACCCCCAGGACCCCCCAGCTACAGGAAAGAAGCGCGGGGACTCATCTTTTTTCTTCTCCTCTTCCCTAGTCGAAACCCCCCACTCCAGAGGTGCCCGCGCCCTAAAACCATCCAAACGCCTGCGCTACGGGGTCGCCGCGCACTTGCAGCTCCGGAAGATCACGGAACGCGGTCCAGGAGTTTCAGCAGCACCCACGGGCGACCGAACCCCTCTGCCCCGCAACAACAGGGCATGGGGCTTACCTACGGTGGAGGGAGAAAGGCAAAAGGAGCTGGAGCTAGGCTGGCGGTGCCTGGCGTGAATGGAGAGCGGCGAGGATGGGCGTGTGCTCCGATGACCGAGACGAGCGAGTCCGGTGAGGTTTGTTTATGTCCGGGAGGAGGGCGACTTTATACGCACCGCGGCCCCGCCCCCGCGCCTCGCCCGGCCCCGCCCCTCCTGGGCCCCGTAGACTGCGGGGACACACCCCTTGCCCGCGCTCTGCGAGCTGTCGCTCCTCCCGCTCCCGCCCGCGCGCCTAGCTCAGCTCTGGCAGCGTTGGGCCAGAGCCCGCCGAGGCACCGCCTGTTGCGCAAGCCCGTGCAGGGGCGCGGCCGGGAGGGACCTCTCGGCTCGGGCTGCGGTTCGACTCTGCTGTCCCCGCGTCGTCCGGGAGGCCGTGTGCAATGGGCTGACGTGCACGGGGAATGTGTGTGTGTGCTTGTGCGTGTACGTGTGCACGCTCATGCATGGGCCTGTGGACTTCCACGTGTCCCTGTGTGACCGAGTGGCTCCCATCTTGGTCTCAGAATTTCCACTTCCAAGTCCCGTCGCGCCATGCGTGGACATCCCTGTGGGGCGACTGACTGACTCCCCAACTTCTTCCAGGTCGCCCTCCCAAGCCCCATTTAGCTTCTTTCGCGAATGCTGCTCCCTGAGCTCTCTCTCGGCCAGCGCCCTGCGATTCTCACTCCATGCCCTCTCCCTGTTGCACCAGCTCTCCGCCGAAACCATTCATCCCAGTTAATCTCGTCCATCTTGCCCACCTCATCCTAATGCCCAAACGATCCCCTTCTGCTCCACCCCCCCAGTTCTAAACCCACCTGCCCTTTTGCGCCCTGCCTCCCCCCACCCCCGCCCGCCCCTCCCATCCTTCCCGCCTTCCCCAGGAGCAGGGCTGGGAAGCCTCTCACTCCTTCCTCTCCTGGTTCCTGGAACTTACCCTGAGCACCCTTTCCTCCCTTAGCTGTTCCCTGCTGTCTTGTTTCTGTTTAACAACTGTCTCTGTGTTCTCAGCCTGCCCTGCGCATTAGAAGCCCCTACGGAACGTTCGTTAAAACAGGGAGCGCCAGGGCCAGTGTAATCAGAGCCTCAGGGAGTGCAATGCAGGCATCAGGGAGTTTTAAAAGCTCCCTGTTGGGTAATTCCAACGGGCAGCCCTGGAGAGACAGTGCCCTGGAGGAACAGCATGGCACAGTAAAGGAAGGTCACCGTCCCCAGCCTGGACGTTGTCCTTGTCCCCATATCCTCTGTCCACCCTTGCAGTTGCAGGTTCCTGGGCCTCTCCCCCACCCTGCCTCTCCTGGCTGATGAGGAATCTCTTCCTCCTCTGCCCGAGGCAGGGGTCTCGGCTGTCCTCTGGGCATCCCGCCTGCCTCCTCAGGGCCCGGGATCTACTTACCCCATCATTCTGCAAATATTTACTGAGCCGCTGCTGAGCCAGGTTCTGCACGCAGCCACCGGGAAAGGACCTCGAAGGCAAAGTCCTTGCCTTCGAGGGCACGGCCAAGAGCTTTAAGTCCCCATCCCCCATTTCCACAAGAAGGGTGAGCTGAGCCAGTCCAGTTGGTACCTGGACTAAGGGCCTGCTGTGTCCAGGCAGCACGCTCACGTGGGGATACGGCGATGACCAAGATGGCGCCTCCCCCCACAGCCACCCTGCTGTCTGAAGACCCTTCCATGTCTAGCAATCTGCACAGCAGCTTTCTTGAACCCCTCCCACACTTCCCTTCCCCTTCCCTCCGCTGTTTTGGCCTTCAATAAACATTTATTGAGCACTTATGGTTTGCTACCTGCCAAAGACACAGGGTTAAATTCGAAAGCCTGGAGAAACCTGCCTACTCCTTCAGTGACAAATGCAAACCCCAGTGCGTGGGCTGGAGAAGGGCCCTCGGCCTGGCCGGGTCCGCCCCTGACCCTTTGGGGAAGTCTTCGGGGCAGCAGAGTGCACAGAGGAACCCAGACCTGCAGCCAGAGGCCCCCAGCTGCTGGGTTTGTGCTTGGGAACCCAGGATTTCTGGAAGAAAGTGGGTGGAGAACAAATTCCCCTTTGGGCAGGGAAGGATGGTCCCAGGAGCACAGGGAAGAGAAAAGAAGAGTTTGGACAGTGAAGAAGTTTCTCAGTACAGCGGTGTCCTAAAACCAGGGTGAAAGGAGACCCTTGTAGAGTCCGCATCAGCTTGGAAAAACTCCACAGAGGTGCCCCTTGACCCCGCACTCCCTCTCCCGTAGGCCCAGCCCAGGCAGTCTCTCCTTCCTGTTGCCTGGGATTGCTGCTGCTCTCACGGAGCGCAGGGTGCAGCCAATTTTGTGTACGTAGCCGAGGTGGTCCTGCTCCGGGAAAGACTGACTTTGGTGCGACCCTGGGCACACACGCAGGTGGAGGACGCTCAGTCTGTGGAGTGGGCCCCCGGGAAATGAGGGGCACCCACACTGCCTCATCCCCCAACCCTGGTCCGCTGAGGCAGCAGTAGCTCTTGGAGCCAAATGCGGCCACAATTGTATCGAGCTCTTTAAATGACTTCCCTTTCTCGCCGGTCAGCAATGGAATTGGATGGCTTAGTACGTGCGCATGTGTGCTGCAAATCCATCACAGGGTGAGGCTGGATTTTTCTGGATTAATGTCCCCTGGGGACTTCTATTTAGCAACACCTTAAATGTTACCATGGAAGGTTTGAACTGCAAGGACCACAGCCACCCTCTCTTCCCAGCCCCCTTCCCTGGAAAGTGTGAGCACTGGCGGCTGAGAGAGACTCGAGAGGCAGCTGCCGTTCATGGGGAAGCCCCCTGATTTCAGCACTTAGGAGCCGTGTGGTCCTTTGGTCAGTTGCCCTTCCTCTCTCTGTTCTTTTTCCGCCTGTTGAGTTGAGAAAGTCGGTTCCTGAAAAACCAGCATCTCCCAGCTAGGGTTCTGGGCTGCCTCTCGCCCCCCTTGCTCCTCCAGCACCCACGTGTCCCTCTCTTCCGAATGACGCGAACCCAGGAGTGCACGTGCTCTGCAGTCGAGGACCCATGAGACCACCCCTGCCTTCATCCCGAGTCTCCCACTGGTTACTGCAGCCCAGGGCCTCTCAGCCCGCGCTCCCCAGGCTCCTCTCCACGGCGGCCGCCCACGTGGTCTCCACTTCCTTATCCCCTCCTACTTTCACTTTCCATTGCTTAATTTATCAAGTTCCCGGTGGACCTGGCCAAGGAATTCTATGAAACTTGTCAGGAAAAACAGTAGCCTTTGCACCATCATCTTCCCCTCCCCCCACCCCACCCCGGCATTTTTCTGGAGTCCCCTCCCCAGTACAGTCACCACCATCATCGTTGTCCTCGTCACTGTCTGCCCCGGCACCTGGAACAGTGTCCGACGCGTACACACCATCAGGCAAATACTGACCGAACGAGTGAGCAAATGAATGTTTCCCTTTGACCTGTCCGCACCTTACGCAGCCTTGCTCGGATGTTGCGGGGGGCAGGGGGAAGGGCTTCCCCTCCGGACCTGTGGGAGTTCTCCCCGGCCTCCGGGAGCATGTGTGACCCATACTATCCAGTTGTGAGCACTGGGAAAACCCGATGCCATTGGATATTATTAGCCTGTGTCCAGGCTATGGGAAGAATGCTCACTGTGAGCCTAAAGGGAGAGCGGAGCAACATTTTGGCCCATGGAAAATCAGTTTCTCTCCGTTCCGGCTGTGCAGGAGTTTGCCAGGGCTGCCAAAACACTTTGCCGCCAACCGAGGGGCTTAAACCACAGAAGTGTGTTGTGTTGCAGTGCTGCAGGCCAGAGGTCCACCATCAGTGGGCAGGCAGGGCCGTGCTGACCCTGAAGGCTCCAGGGAAGACCCCTTCCTGCCTCTTCCCAGCTTCTGGTGGTTGCTGGTGATCCTTGACACCGCTGGGCTTGTGGCTGCATCCCTCCAGTCTCTGCCTGGGTCGTCACATGACTTCCTTCGTGCCCCTCTGCCAGCCATGTTGGACTAAGGGCCCACCCTAATCCTCACCTTAACGAATTCCATCTGCAGAGACCCTATTTCCAAACAGGATCACATTCTGAGGTTCTGGGTGGAAAGGAATTTGGGAAAGACAAGATTCACCCCAGTCCATGGTTCGTGCGTATTTATCACGTGTTTGTAGCTCATGGACGGAGACCCGCTTCCCGGCCTGCTCCAGCTGCCCTGGTGACACAGCCATCGCCTGGCTGCCCAGCAGCTGCCCCGTCCTGTCATCTGCCCTCTCCAGTTCTCTCCATCCCATGCTGGGCTGTCATCTCGGACCACCTCAATCACAGGTCCTGCCTAATAAGCCCGCCTTTGCTCCTGTCGCCTGCCCAGTTCAGCAGCCCCTCCGGGCATGGCGAGGGCGATGGCTCTGCGCATGTCCAGACTTTTCTCTCCTCCTGTCCCTGGGTTACTCACCGCTCTTCCTTGAATGTGCTGCTCGTGCCCTCCTCTGAATCTCCTTCCACCAAGCAAGTCTCTCCTTCTAGGAAGTCCTCCCACACCCTCTTCACCTACGGAGATTTCACTCATCGGGCGGGGGAAAGCACTAGGAGTGTTCGCCATCCGCTCCAGCTCCTCACTTCCCGCCCCTCCTCCCTGGAGTTAGGCATGTCCGTGGACTTGCACTGTCAGTGAATGGGGTGCGGAAATGATCCGTGTCACTTCCAGAAGGGAACTTAAATAGCCAGCCTGTGATTCACCCCAGTGTCCTCACTTCGGCTACCGCCACCAGCCTCACTGGGATGGTGGGGGCTCCATCCCCTGGGGCTGAGAGGGCGGAAGCATGAGCAGAGTCCCCGGCTGACCCCGAACAGACCTGTGACTTTGGGAAGAAATAAACCCTGCTGCCACTAGGACTCGGAGGGGTTCTATTGCTGCAGCTTGACCCAGCCCATCCTGACTGAGTCACTGTCCTCTGAGGCCATGCCAGATGTCCACTGCTCCAGGAAATCCCCTTCATTCTTTTCCAATTGCATTCATTTTTGTTTTCATTCAATACATAGTTGTTGAGCATTAACAATCCATCAAGCGCTGTGTGAGGTGCTACCAATAAAAACTGGCACAACTCTGTCTTTACAATCACTGTGAGTGTTAAGTAAAAAGGCAGGGTCTTCGGGATCGATATGGCCCTGGAGCACCTGGAAAAGGCGTCCTGAGAAGGGACCGTGGGAAGCAGGGAGCTGATGGATGGCATGGATGAGCACAGCCGCACGGTCCTCTGATTCCCAGAGCATTGAGCGCTTTCTTTTCTTTTCATTAGTTAGAACTGCTCATGCATATGTGGCATAGGCATCATTTCAAATGGCTTAAGCAATAAAAGGCAGGGCGTACCTAGAGGCTCCTGTAGCAGCGAAGTACAGAGAATGATTGCTTCAGGCACAGCTGGATCCAGGGCCCGATGTCACTGGACCTCTGTCTCTGTAGCTCTGGGTGTCTCCCAGATCAGTTTTACTCCCTGTTGGCTTTGTTCTCAAGCAAGTCCTTTCTAGGTCAAATCAGAAGGCTGTCAGGTAGTTCTAGGTCAGTTTGTTGGAGACCTTCTCACCTCTGAGGAAGGCAGAGCCCCCGGGAAATCTCTCTTGTTTTCTTGGAGAGTCCTTGGGAGAGGCTTTGAAGAGCGTGCAGGTTTGCTTGACAGGCACTCCTGGTGAAATCACTGGCCCTTCGTGGTCCGCCCACCTTCCTGGCTTGACTGTCTGGCTCCACCAGCACCAGCACCAGCACCAACTGCACTGTCCAGCTGAACCTGCCCTCCTGCCCTACCTGGTCGTGCCAGGCACCTGCACAGCGTTGTGCCCCTGTAGGGCAGGGCTCCCTGCAGACAGCGCCAGCCTCTACCACGGGGATGCACCGCCTTGCACCAGGCAGACAAAACTTGAGTGACGTTTGCTACCCGAATGAAGGAAAGGAGGGAGAAAGAAGAAGTGCGGAGATTCAAACTTACGCCTGGGCAATCAGGCTGAGACGACCGTCCCTCATCCGGGTTTAGGAGAGACGGAGTGGTTTTGCAGCACTTCCTAAGATTTATCCACTCCTCTTGCTTCCGAGGCGGCATTGTCTCCCCGAACAAACGATTGTTTTTGTTGGTAGGGAAATTAGACTTGAGTCTAAGTAGATCCCCCCCGCCACCCCCCAGGCTCTTGACTGATGGCTTCTGGTCCACAGTGCCCTGGGACCTGGCTGAGGGGATGCAGAAGGGTTCTGTAGCAGCCGTGACACGTCCCCCCAGCCACGTCAGAGAAGGACCGCCACCTGACCCCGTATTCCTTGTGTTAAATCAGGCCTCAGTCAGTCCCCCTTTGCCGGACCCTGTGGGCAACTCCATCTTGGTTAGTCAGTTATCCTGCCCAATGTTATTACTGCTAGGAAGGCGAAGCTACTGCACTATTATTATTAATTATTATTATTATTATTATTATTCATTTTAAACATGTGATGCTTTCTGAAGCTAAGCCTGACTCGGATTCACCCCCTGCTAGGAACCCCCTAAACCCCTGCTCAGGGACAGCGCTGATTCCGCAGGCAAGCCTGCTGTGCCCTCTTTCTGGACAGAGCTGGAATCCCCGCCCCACACAGGCATTCTCGCCACGCGTGCCTGTGACCCCCACCGGCATCCAATGCAGGAGGAGGAGATTTTGCAACGGACCCCTCTCGGGGCAACACGGCACGAGCATTTACCCTCGGAGCTACAAGGAACCAGACGGTGAGCCTGTGTCTATTTCCAGGGGAGAGCGGGCTGGACCAGGAGGAGTTGGAGGTACAAGAAGATCAGGGCAGAGCAAACACGGGAGGGCTGGGAGGGGAAGCAGCAAGCCCTCACTGAGAACCTGCCCGGGCTGGAAGCGCTCACCCGCCCAGGCACACGGGTTTGCATGCAGTATCCCTTCTCGCCCGTGCAGAGCGCAGGTACTCTTCGGCGGGAGGCCCCCCCTGTTCTGTGCACAGGGAGGTGCTCTTAGCCCCACGTGGCAGGTGAGGAAGCTGAGGCTACGACTTGGTTAACACCGCAAAGCAATCCAGCCTTTTGTGCAGGCCTGGGGCGGCGGCCCCAGCGACGCCTGGGCTGCATGGCTGCTGGACAGGATGCTGGTGACACGCGAAGGCTGTCGGACCTCACGGAAACATCCAAGTAGTGGCCGTCTCTCAGGAAGGGGAAGCGCAGGGAGGATCAGGAGAAGAGGAAGTGTGGCTGTCAGGTGACGCAGGGGGCAGAGCGGCCGAGCTGCACCTGGGGCCCTCAGCCGGCCTGCCACGAACAGCCAACGCCTGGTTCGGGTCGTGGGGAAAGGTCTCCTTGCCCAGGCCCATGGTGGCGGCTTTCCCTCCAGTGTCCTGTTGCGTCAGCAGGCCTGGGTTTAATCCTGGCTCCTTATAAGCGAGGGCATGCTATAGAAACAGTTGTGACCCACATAATAAAAAACAAAAGTGTTTCAGAAGTAAATGTTCCATGGAAAACTAGGAGGAAGCTCAGAAACACACTAAGTACCTAGGCACATACATACATACATCTAAAAAAACGAATCACACACGTTAAAATAAAACAAACACCCCCCAAATCATCTCTGTTAATGTTTTAGTATATGTTTTTCCTGACATTTTCACAGGGGCATGGGTATATGTAGGTGTGTGTAAATATCTATTTAAAAATGTATGATAGCATTTAATTATAAGCAGGTACTTGGATGACAGCATTTCAAACCGCTCTCATACTAGACTGACATTTTTATAACCTGCTTTCTTCACACAGCCATACACGAGGAACATCTTTGCATTTGGAAAAAATCTGTCACACTTTTTTTTTTTACTTTCTTATTATAAAATACAGTACGCACAGAACAGAAAACGCGTCCACTTTAAGTGCACTGTGGCACGGAACGATTATAAAGTGGACACCCAAGAATCCAGCACCCACCTGGGGCGGGACAAGGCACGTGGTCACCCCGTGGAAGCTCCTCCCACTGCCACCATCACCCAAGAGGCTTCCAGATCATTCCTAACGAGACACGACATTATTCCATGACACGGGTGGACCACCCTCCATTTAACGTGTCATAGCTGGCTGGACATTTGGGGTGTTCCCAGGTCTCACTGCAGTGAACAGCCCCCCCCCATCTTTGTACGCTCTTCCAATAACATTTTGGGGGAAAACCTTTGTGGGGGGGAATCTCTGGACCGAAAAGGACACCTATTTCAAGCTTTTTGATACATTGTTGCAACCTGGCTTCCAACGGGCAGGATGGAGTTGGGTCCCACGAGCTGAGGGTCCGCCAGTCCCTCCTCTGTCAACTTTTTTTCCTGGTAGGTGAAGGCCAGTGTCTCATTGTTGTCTCGACACAGTTTCTGTGTCTCGGTGTCACTGTTTGCTGGCGAGCCTGCGTGAGCCCATCTGTTTGTGTATTGACACTCGGCCTCTGAGGGTTAGAAGTAGGGGGTCCAGGGTTGAAACACATCATCTTGAGAGCTTGTCCCATCTCTGTGTTCATCCGTAAGAGATTTAAAAAAAATGGCTTCTCAGCCCTCCTCTCTCTCACCCCATGTCTGGAGCTCCTAGACTGGAAGCCACACTGGCATTGGTCGCTTTAGGCAAAGTCCTAGGTTCCCCACACCAGGACCTGCGGGGGGCAAGCTGCCACCCCCCTCTCTGAGCCTCAGGCTGCTCAGCTGATTAGCAACTTAGAAAACAACAAAAGTAGAAGAGAATGGTGAACTCCGTATCTGGAACAACTGCTCATTGAACACCGACTGTACGCCAGGTACCGCACTAGCCACTTGATGCATTTTATTTCTCGTTTTTACAACACCCCTGCCATGCAAGCGTGATCATCCCGTTTTACACAAGAGGAAACTGAGGCTCAGAGAGGCGAGGTGGCTCGCCCAAGGCCCCACAGCTGGGACGACGGAGTCCCGCAGATTCCCAAGAACTCGTTCTCCCTGGGGGACCCAGCGCCCACAGCAGCTGCGTCCGGGCACACGGAGGGACCACCGTTATCAAACGGCACCTGGACGACACTCTACATCGGTCTGGGAATTTTCTCCGAGAATTGCATTCTTCCCCTTGGTGGTATCGCTGCAGTTTGCCACGCACGCCTCAAGGGTGTGAGACTGCTCCTCACCGGGAGACCTTCCCCGTGACTCAGGGCGCCCTTTCGCCAAGCTCCTCAAGAACGGGACGGCACCCAACCTCTCTTTGGTGCCCACCCATCTCACCCCTCCCCCATCTCCTTCTGAATTCCACCTGCCAGGAGGCTGATGGAAAGTCAGAACGTCTCACCTGAGGATTCTTAGGAGAGGATGAGGGGAGGGGTCTTTTAGGGACTGAGTATCTGCCTATTCTACAACGGGGTCTTTACTTACATCCGCAGCCCAGCCGCAAAGAAGTTATTACGTCTCCTCTTTGCAGCTGGGGAGCTGAGCCTCAGACAGGTGACGTCGTGGGCTGAGGGTTCTTGGCTAATGAGACTAGCTGATGCTTATTTAGGTACCAGAGACGCTCATAAACCGTTGCATGTAATAATCATGCTTTCACCACATCTACTAAAAGACATCAGATACTTTTTTTAGCGTCCCTGCTTTATAAATGGAAACACCAAGGCGGAACAAAAAAATTAAGTCATTTGCTCAAAATGGCCCAGCCGCTAAGTGGCGGAGTTGGGATTCAAACCCAGGCAGTCTGGCTTCCAAGTCTGGATGGCCCCCAAACCCACATTCTTCCTCCTAAACTACTAAGTGACCTCTGAAGGCAAGGAGCTCTACCAACAGCCTTCCCTGTCCCGTGGGAAGATGCTCGGAGCCAGCCCCCTCTCTGTCGTTGGGGGACCTTGAGCACCAGAGAGCCCGCACCTGGTCCCAGGTCCCAGGTCTCGGGATTCGGAATCCAGTCACACCCCAATCCGCCCCTCTGAGGGGAAAAGGGCATTGCTGGCGGTGTCTCCTCCCCCACACTGCCCAGGGCAGTGGGGCTGTATTCTGCGAAGGAGAGATAATGTCGTTACTCATTAGCTGGGGAGGCTCCCGTGACTGATCATTCACAGCGGCTGGGAAAGGTGTGCATGCTCAGAGGCGGGCCAGGGGTTTGGGAGGCTGCGTCGGCCGGGTCTCCTGACTTCTGTAGTCACCTGCATGATTCAGACTCTCGGTCTCGTCTGGCTCCCTTGACTCATCCCCTGGCCCAGGGCGTGGCCTCTCCCCTCTGGGACACCCCTGTTCCCAAAGCAAATGGCCGCCTCCCTCCCCTCCTGGCTCCTCGTCTGGTCCACGGCTGGCTGCGGGAGCTGAAACTCCTGGGCACGTGGGTGTCCATCCAAGGGGGCCTGGGCCCGATTGTTGAGCCTCCTGGAACCACAGCCTCCTCGTCTCTGACTCGGGCAGGAGCACTGACGGAGATAATCACCCGGCGGACACTTCGTGAGCCGTCGCCGTCAGCATTAGTTACTCGGGGTGCCGCACTGGAATCGGGCGGCCGCAGGGCTGAACGGCCTCTCTCCCTGTGCACGTGCCAGTCCCTTGGCGGCAAGTGCCTTGTCCTGGCCTCTCGCTCTTCTCTCCGCGTGGCGTGCTACCGTTCCGTGGGGAAGGAACACTCTCTGCGGTATGAAGCAGTGGGAGTCTTCGTTTTGTTTTTCCAGCGGGGAGCCAGCAAACGAACCTGGCCATTTTGAGTTCTCCCAGCTCAGGGATTAGGGTTGCGGGTCAGGGTCCCTGGGCCCAAAGCAAGGCATGGCCCCTGCTGGCTTTTGTTTTGGTAGAGCCTGAAGCAAGCAAGGTTTTACGCTGCTAACACCGGCAGGAAGGAGAGAAGCTTAAAGGTGGAATGGGAAGCCACCTCTACCTGGGGTGGACAGGTCCGGGGCTCTGCTAGGGGCTGGGACCCTTGACCCAGCGTCTTGAGGAGGGGGAGGGGCTGCTGCAGTATCTTCAATGCACCCTCTCCAGAAGGTTCTGCGCCTGGCAAGGAGGCTGATATTGCCCAATGCCTGGCTGCTCTGTGCTCTAACCCTGGACACTTTGCACGGCCCCGAGTGGGAGAGGTGTGCCCCACTCACAACCAAAACCAAATTCCCACAGAACCGGCGACGTGGGGGCGGCACGTCAGGTCTCAACTGACTTCCAGATAATAAGGAAATGGATACTCCCTGGGCGCCTGCATTTGCGCCCTGACAGCTCGCCGCCACGCACACCTGCACGGGATGGAGCGCCAGCTCCGCAGACGGTGCACCTGGGGGGCCGACGTGGCAGGAAGCAGCAGGGGAGGCAGGGCCACCGGTGGCTTCCTCAGAGCCCAGGACTATGCTGACTAAGGCGATAGCCAGGAACCGCATGGGGCTATTTTTAAAAATAATCCCAACGAAATGAAATGACAAATTAGTCACAGTTCAAGTGTTCATCAGCCCCATGTGACCAGGGAGGACGGTACAAGCCAGCACACAGCTCCAGCGTCCCGGAGAGTTCTGTGGGGCTGATGTAACACAGGGCAACTCCCCAGGGGACTCGGGGAAGCAGACTTTCCCCACCCCGACTGGCAGCAGATAACGACCTACAGCGGGTTTCGGGAACAGCTGGAGCGACCTGCGACCCCCAGCAGGGAAAAGCACTGGCAGAAATTCAACGCTGTGCGGAGAGGGGTCCCAACCCTGGGTAGAATGTTCTCTACCCAGCCTGCACAGGACTCTCGTGGCCACTCAGAGACATGGACGCATCTGTGGGCCCCTCCTGCTGAGGTTCCTCCAGCGTGTTGTTGGGGGTGAAGTGTCTCCATTGCCCACGCCCCCCCCCACCACCCTGTGCTCCTGAAGAAGCCCTTCTGGGCTGGCAGTGTCACACTGACGCTTCACTTCCTGTTTGTGGCTCTGTCCCTTCTCTCTGGGTGTCCGCTCTTGCAGAAAAATCTCCCGGTCAGCAGTGCGTCCCCGCCACCCAGGGCCTGGCTGGCGCTCAGCAGATGCTTACTATGAATGTCAACCAGATGGAGGGACACACTGGCAGATGGCAGGCTGGCTCGGGGTGGCTGACGTGGATCTCCGGCACGACTGGCTTTAAACCCCGCCGTGTCCAGGAAATCTTTGCTCACCACTGTCCCCTGACTCCGGGCACAGTCGTCTAGATTCGAGAGCCGAAGGGTTCTCGGGGGTGAGGCAAGCTTTCTCCGTCTCTTCCTTAGGCACACGGGCGGGCTCCGGTGTTACAGACGGGAAGGCCTGAGAGGTCAGGGCCCAGAAAATGGGGAGGGGAGGGGGGCCTCCAGGAGGAGAAGGTTCACGCTCAACAGACAAAAGAGATGGGGAAGGGCCGCTGTGGGCAGGCATGCAGGGTAAACTGGTCCGCCTGTCTGCTCGGTGCTTGCGGGTACCGGCCGCTGTTTCGTGGGCGGGCCCCCGGGATCGCTGCCTCACCTCACCCTGCCCACACCTGTCCGCATGCTCAGTCACGTCCTCCCCGTCACCCACGTCCTGCACGAGCGCTGCGTCTGCCTCCCAGGGTGCAGGTAAGCCTCTGGCGGGAGCCCAGGGGTGTCTGGGAAGACACCCTCCCTCCTCCCCCGCCAGAGTAAAGAAATCCCCCGTTTTCACACTTGGGCACTCCCTTTGTCTCCAAGCCTTTCCCGTTAGACATTAGAGAGGTGTCCCCTGAACATGTAATTTTATGGCATTTAAAACCGTAAATTAGTCCTGCCGTCTCCTAAGAAACATTTGAAGCAGCATTCATTCATTCGTTCACCCGTTTGTCCCACCACAGTCCCTACTGTGAGCCAAACAGTCTACCCGTGCACTGAATGCTGCAGGCGCAGGTGGGTGAGGAACCTCTGCCCTCGGGGTCCAGGGCACCGGGCGGGGGTGGGGGGTGGGGCAAGGTCACTGTCGTCAGAATCCCAGCCGATACTCACCGAGTGCCAGTTCTGCCCCGGGCCCATTCTGAGTGCTCTCTCAACCTGGAGCCTCAGAACGTGCTGAGGACGGACACACTATTACAGCCCCCTTTTTATAAATGAAGAAAAGGGGGTGCAAGCCCCGGCTGGCATAGCTCAGTGGATTGAGCGTGGGCTTCGAACCAAAGTGTTGCAGGTTCGATTCCCAGTCAGGGTACATGCTTGGGTTGCAGGCCATGACCCCCAGCAACCGCACATTGATGTTTCTCTCTCTCTACCTCCCTCCCTTCCCTCTCTAAAAATAAATAAATAAAAATCTTAAGAAAAAAAGAAAAAAAAAAAGAAAAGAGGGCCCAGAGAGTGTCAGTAAAAAACAAAACAACACAGGTCACATGGCGTGTGTTAGCTTGCTGGGGCTGCAGTAACAACGCACCACAGACCGGGGGGCTTGAACAACAGAAAGTGATTCTCCTGTACACGGGGAGGTGGGAAGGCCGGGACCAGGTGTCCGCAGGGTTGGCTCCTCCCGAGGCCTCTGGCCCTGGCTAGTGGACGGCTGGGCCGTCTTCTCCCTGAGTCCTCTCAGGGTCTTCCCTCTGTGGGCTCCTGTCTCCATCCCAATCTCTTCTTAGAAGGACAACAGTCCTATTGGATTAGGACCCACCCCAATGACCACATTTTAACTTAATTTTATCTTTAAAGTCCCGGTCTCCAAATACAGTCATAGTCACGGGCCCCCGGGGTCAGGACGTCGACGTGGAAATTGAAGGGTTCACAGTGCAGAGCCAGGATTTGAACCCAAGGCTGGCAACCCCACAGCCCCCGTGCCTGAGCCACGTGGTGCATCTCACTGAGAACTGCCCTGCCGTCCCCTGTTCCGGGAGCCCTCGCGCCTTGGGTTAGGGGATCTCTGTGGCCCTGTTGCCCACCGTGACCATTCTCCTCCAGGCAGAATTGGAGGCACAATTTATGTGGGCTCGTGGGTCCCGTGTTAAGTGACCCAGGACTGAACACAGGTGACAAAATACTCTAAGCCCATTATTTCTGACCCAACAACTCTGCCAGCTAGGCTCGAGCATACCCATTTTATAGATCAGGAGACTGAGTTCCCGAGAGTGTAAGTGGCAAGCCAGGAGTTGACTCAATTCTTGGACGTACGTGGGTGCGAGTGGCAGAGCCGGAATTTCCCTCCAGCCACACGGTGTTCCCAGGAGGCAGCGGAGCCGGCCCTGGGACCGGGCAGCGGCAGCAGCAGCCCCCTCCGCCCGAGCCGAGCTGTCTAAGAACCCCCGAGGCCTCCACTTGGCTTTGCCTCTGGGACTCACACAGCTGGGTGGTTCCTCCCGTGGCTGGGAAATGCCCCGGGACTGTTTTTCCCAGACGGTTCAGCTGCGGCCCAGAGCACGTTCCTCACGGCCCTGTGTGTGGGGAGTCATTCCTCTGCGTGCAGGGGCAGGGCCGGATGCTGACTCAGGGCTGCCGGCGTGTGGTGCTGGCGGGGGGGGGGGGGGGGCTTGTTTCCACAGAGCGGGAGTGCCTGCCACGGCTCCCGGCCCGCGGGCCTGGCGACGGAGGGGCCTGCCTGCGCCGGCCTGCCACAGGCACGAAGTAGATGTCGTGGTCCCAAACTGACTGATGGGGTCACGGGGGAGGGGCTGAGCATTAACCACTGGCTGTCATCTGGCGGCAGAGAGTGCAGCGGTGCCAGCGACAGCAGCTGCAAGTGCACCCAGAACGCTTCCTGCTGCGGGGGACGGCGAGAACTGTTTCGTGAAGCACAGGCGTGCACTTCCTTAAACCTCCCCCGCCCCGCCCCGCACCCGCCCTGCAGCCCTGTGAGCAGATCCGATGGAGATCCGTGCTCACAGCCGCCTAGACCAGGGGGAACGGAGCTGCAGGGGGGCCTCCCCACCAGTGGGGGCTCACCAGGGGCGGAACTGGGGTTTGAACCCACGCCGAGGACGGTGGGGGCTCGTTCACAGCACCCCTCTGTCACCCCGCTCATGGTGACCTTGTGCCAATGACATCGTCATCCCACCGCATGCCAGCATCTCGGAAGGGGAGAAAACACTGAAGTGGTGGCTTCTTTGATAAAGTTGCGCAAAACTGAGATTTTCCCCCGGGGAATGAGTCACCGCCGTTATCACCTGTCCCGGGAGTTTCTGTGGGAGAAGGAGGAGAGATACACACGGCCCGTCCATCCAGGAGAATGCTTGGAAGGCCGTTGCTTTGTAGAAAGCGCTGAGTATGTGCCAGGCTTTGCACAGACAGCCGCCCCGCGAGCAGGTCCCGCTGTCCTGCTCTGCGGGTGGGATCTGAGACCCGTGTCCAGTAAGGGGCTGGGCCGAGGTCCCTAAAGCAGCAGAGTCAGGAGGCAAAGTCCCACGGAGTCAACAGCCATGCTGTCATCCATGTGTGGTGCTTCCCCAAGTGCTCTTGGGACACACGTGGAACCAGAGGGAACAGCCTAGAATTGGAGTCCCAAGACCTGGATTTGGCTCCTAGCAGCTGTGTGTCCCCGAGCAAACTCCCCAGCCTCTCTGTGCCGTTGCTGGTGAGGCACAGACACGGTGCGCAATGTGAAAGCCCTGAGCAGACAGTACAGTCTGGGAAATGCACCAGGCCCTCCCTCCTCTTCCCCCTGCTCCCCTCCCCACCTGCTCTCAGCCCCACACACGACTTCTTGGCCTTGGGGATATTTAAGCTCCATTCCCATGCCCTGGACCAACCGGCTGCCTTCCTAAGAAGAGGATGCATTTTGGAGGAGAACCTGGCACATGATAGATGCTCAATAAACAGCAGTTCTCTTTGCTTTGGACCCTGAGCATTATAATTTCCACACTCCCCACGCCTAGCACATCCCTTGCATACAGCAGGTACTCATGAGCTAAAACCTTTCCCCTGTGTAACCTCAAGGACATCTGGTAGCCTCTCCACACCTCAACGTCCCCATCTATAAAACAGGTGTGGAAGCAGGACCAACTTCATTGTGAGGATGTGGTCAGATAATACAGCAGGAGCATGTAGAAGAGTCCCGACACGGAGTAAAAATTATCCAAGTAAATGATTAGCGATTCTTTTTATTGTCATTATTTACCTGCTGCTCCCCACCCCCCACATACCCCAGGGTCTGGCTGGTGTAAATTACATAGACATGCTACCCACCCCCCAGCCTGGTCCACCCACATACTGTACAACAGGTATCCCCCCATCCCACCCACTTAAACATCCCCCACTAGACACCCACGCAAGTGATGCAGTTTCCTGAACGTGTGTCCATCTTGCACAGACACTCAGAGGGGCTGTGCACAGGGTTAATGTCCCCCGAACGTCCTAGGATGCCACTGCCATGCGAATCAAAAGACATTGTGCTTCTCTGGCTCTGGGGTTTACTCAAGAGCCACTTGCTGTTTTTGGGAAATCCTGTCACTCAGAGAAGTGCTTGGAGTGGCCAGCAAAACACACCCACTCGGGCCAGCGTTGGTAGCCGCACGCACGCACGCACGCACGCACGGCGACTTTATTTATGTGCAGGTGCCGGCGACCTGACTGCGTCCTTCAGTTTCCCAGCACCGCTCTGCCCAGACGCTTGCATAGCGAACTGTGTATCACTGCATTACAAACCATTTTCCTTTCATTTGCATTCAAGTTAGAGCCTTCCCTGTACTGTCTTAAAATCATACCTATCCGCAGGTCACACCATCCAGGATTTTGATTTTGAGCCGGTGAAGGGCCTTTGCTTGTAGAAGGGGGCATGGGCTCATTAGTTTTTTCGGGGGGAGAAGGAGTACCTTCTGGAGGGGGAGGGGAGGGTGTGGTCACAGTGGGCTTTCAGGGACCTGCAAGTCACTTAGGGGTGTCACGTGATGCGCATTCCGTCCCGGCCTCTAAGATGCAGGCACTATCCCCGCACCTTCGCCCTTGAAAGTCTCCAGAACAAGTTTCCTTGCTCTTCAGGGTACGGCTGTGTTTCTCCCTCCGAGGGAAAGGTGGCCGGCTGGGAGGAGAAGGCCGGGGTCTGAGGTTCCCCTGAGGCTGACCTTGGGACCCTGCCCCTCGCTGGGCCTCCCCCTCCCTGTGGAAGGGAGGCCCACAGGCTCACCGGAGCTGGGTGTCGGCAGACCTGGGTGGGGCTGAATGGACACCCAGCAGCCCGTCCAGGGTCGACTTTCAATGTCACCCTTGGGGCTCGTCCTCACCTCCACGGAGTACAGTCTGACTCACCTGTATTTCTGCTCTCGTTTCTCCTATTTACGTATTGATTTATCCACCTCTTTATTTTCCTTCGTGCTGGTGAATGTTTTCATCCATCTAGGATTTACAGGGAAGCAGGGCAGGGAGAGGGGAGACACCCATGGGTGCCCAGGGTTTCTCCTGGGCCTCCGTGAGGTGAGAAGACAGTGGGCATGTGGGACAGGGAAGGAGAAGCTGTGTGAGACAGTGCACCTGGCAGGGGGAGGGGACCGCAGGTGACACGCCAGGTGAGGGGCAGGAGCAATCCCGGTGCTGGCTTCCCTTTGATACAAGTGCACCCTCTGCCCGGACCCCCTGGGCCCTGGCTCCATGTGCCCCCCCCACCTCTGAGGGTGTCATGGAGTGTCCCTTCGCTGACGGCCAGTCACAGCCAGCTCTGGACGGGGCCCAGTTCAGGCCCAGCTGGGAACCGGTTCTAGGTGGATGAGGGGCTGGTGGACCATTCCAGGGTGCGGGGCCTTCTCTGAGAATGGCCTGCTCTTGACCAGCAGCCAATGTCAACATCAAAAATGCAAAATGCAGAGGTTGCAGGCAGGAGAAAGGGACTTCTCAATTAAAAGGGGCTCAAAATGCATCAGCCACGGAGCCCGGTATGAACTTGATTTGAAACAAACGAACACAAAACCCTCTGTTAACGTTACTTGGGGGACGGTTCTGGACATCTAAATATAAACGGGGCATGAAAGGACACTCGGAATGCATTGTTAGTCTTCCAGGAGAGATTATGGAGCGCAGTCACCTGTGACAACAATGCCCTGATTTCTGGAAGGTATTCGAGGCGTCCTTGGGCAGGTGATGGTGGCGTCTCTGTCTGGCTCCCGCAGGTTCCAGCAAAGAAAAGCAAGAAGAAAAGCCACATGTGAACAGTGCCAAATCTCAGGGGGTCGGCGTAGGGATGATCACGGTGCTGTTCCCGAAAAATAAAAACACAACAAAGAAATTAAAGCACGGACCTAGTGACAAGGAAAACCAGATGCCCTCTCTTTGGGTCCTGTCTTGGTGTTTTCACTAAGATCCTTAAGAAAAATGCCCATCTGCCTCAGTGGTACTACAGGAGGCAGGCCCTTCTGGGGCTGAGTTTCAGAAAGGGGGTGGGGGAGGGACCTGGGCACGGCGGGAGGGTTGTTCTCCTTCACGGGGTCTGAACTCCGGTGCTGCGCATCCCACCACCAGCTCACCCAGAGCAGCCCTCAGAGGCGTTTAGGGCATGTCTTTGGGGACTGGGCGCAGCCTGGCTGGGAGCCCAGCCAGCCCCCCACCCCGGGGGGCCGGGCTGAATGACAGTAAACAGGCACGTGCCACGTTGCTTCACCCTCCACGGGGGTGCGCTGAGCACCCGGGCCCGGCCCCCATGACTTCTCTGGCCTCTGCCCCGCCAGGCCGTCCGGTCCACTGAACACTGAGTCACGCGTTCGAACCCGGCGATCGTTTTCTGGGGCGTGGCCTGGGAAGTAGGGCACAGATCGCTATCGATTGGTGCAGACCTAGAGCGGTTCCCCACGGAGCCGGGAAGGTCACTGGCAGTTCGTTTGTTCACTCGCCCCATTATTCATCCATCTAAGAAACTGGCTCGGACCAGGGCTGTCGACCTGGGGTCTGAAGACTGACACCTGGCCCCTGCCCTGGAGGTGCTCAACACTAACAGAAGCAAAAGTGATGATAGTGTCCATCATGGGGTATGTTTATAGGGGTAAGCACGGCCCGCAGTGACAAGGAGGGGTCTTACCCAGCCTGGGGTGGGGGAGGGGAGGGATGGGGCTAGGGGGCACTGAGCTGGCGGAAGGGCCTAGGGGTCATGTCGTTGGTAGTTGTGCTGATCTTACGGAGCGAGGTTCTTACCCACACAGCATGGCATGTCCATCATCTTCTTGAGACCTCCCCAAGATGCTGCAGAGAGCACCCCCTTCTCACCCCCAGGGGCAGAGCAAGGAGTCGGCCCCAGTGCTCTGGGCACAAGGACATGCAGCTCCTGTCCCCACGAGGGTGGGCTGCCAGGCCCTGGCTGACCCCGGTGCGGCGTGGAGCCGGGGTCGGCTGGGCGTTTGCGCAGGGTGTATGGGGGCAGGGAATGAGTGTCTTATTTTTTCCTTCTAGTTAAACAAAAACCTGAACGGCAAAGTGCTGCCTAAGCGCCAAAGGCACATGTGCACAGGGCCATGTCCAAGGGCGTTCGCTGGGCTGACTGGTCAACCCCCCCAGTGCGAGGACCAGAGCAGGCAAATGGATAACCAGGGAGGGGACCGGTACATGCGTGCTCCCCAGACCCCACGCACTTCCTGACACGTGCTGCGTAAGATTCCTTCCCGCTGTGGCTGGCGGGGGGGGGGGGGGGGGGGGGGGGAGGGTCAGGGGGCGGTGCTTGTAGGCAGCTATCCCTATCGGGACCCCCCAGTGCTGGTCAGCTTCGGTGCAGACATCCCCTCCGCCGGAGAGGTCATCGTCCCCCCTGCACGGACGGGCAGCCTAGCAAACCAGGGATGCAAACTCAGTCTCCTGACACCCGGGTGTGGGTCTCCCCTCCCTGCCTTAGCCGGCTCAGGCTCCCGTAACCAGATACATGGACGGGCTGGCTTCACAACACACATTCATGTCTCACACTTCTCGCACTGGGAAGTTCAGGATCAGGCAGATTCAGTTCCTGGTTTCAGCGGTTTCAGTAACCTGCGGTTCGCTCCCACTGGAGAGTATTAAATGGAGACGTCCTGAGATGATTCATGCCTTTTAAATCACTTGCTGCTCGGAGTGAGCACAAAGAACCCTCCCACCATCCGGCTCCCTCCAGCCCACAGCCTGGGGCGGTATCTCACAGGTCTCCCTCCAAAGCTGCCGTCGGGCCTCCTGCCCTTGAACTCCAACTCCAGAGAGGCCTTCATCTCCCCTGACCCCAGGGTCTCTGGAATGGCTGAGTCCCGTACCTCTGGACTTCTTCCTGGGGCTACAATCAGGGGCCGCCTAACAGCCCGGGACTCGCTACCACACGCTGAGCACAAACCCACTCTCACGAGGTTTTCTGGAAGGGAGGGGGCTGGGCATTGGAAGGCAGGCAGGTGGGCCCGGCTCCTCTTGTGAGAGACCCCACCCCTGGGGCGTGCAGACCCTGGGCCTCCACGGCAGAGGCGGGCCTGGAAAACCAGAGACCTCCAGCTGGGCCACCCCCTGACTCCCAGGGACCTCAAGCTGGCTGTGCGCGCACCTCCATTTGCTCAACTGTAAAATGGGGGGAGGGGCAGCTTCAGGAACCAGGAACTCAAGGGCTTCGTGCGGACCACAGAGACCTGTTTGTTCATTTCCTTCTTCGTGACTGTCCCCGCCCACCACCACCACCACCAGCAGCATTGTAAAAAACCGGTACATTTTAAAAATCCAGCTCTCCGGGTTTTTACTTGAAGGGGCGGGGGGGTGGCACTGGTGTCCTGGGGCCCACATTCCTGCAGGGCAGATAGGTGCGGGCTGGAGCAGGGTGTGGCCGCCCGTGTCCTGGACGGCTCTCCGGGCTCCCGACCCCACTGCCCTTTGGGGCACACCCAGGCCCGGCCAGCTGCCCTTAGCAACACGCTGGTCCGGGTGGTTTTCTCTAGGGAAGAAAAACTTTTCCATATTTGTGAGAGGGAAAATAAAAGCCAGACATAAACCCTAGGGAGGAAAGGGTAATTTTACCTTTTGTTTCCTGTCCTACATAGTTTTTTTATCTTTGTTTCTGTTTTGCTGGCGCACACGCACACCCTCTCACCCGTGGGTGGAAATGAAACCCATTCTGTGCAATAAGCAGAGTGGGTGTCTCGTTTCTGAGGTCCGAGGTCTGTCTGCCCCGGAGGTCCCGGCGGCGGCTGCCCGGGGCCTGGAGGTCCCTCCCCTGGGGACAGGCTGTGCAGCAGCTGGCTGACCACATGGCCGAGCAGAGGGTCAGCCGCCCGGAGGCCGAGTGCAGAATGCTCTGTCTTGTTGTGTAATTAGCGCACAGTGTTCAGTTTTAGGGCCTGACCCGGGGACCGGGGCCAGGAGCATTCCTGAAGGGTCAGCAGGGAGTGTGTTTACTGTCAGGCAGCAGCAGGAACTTCCTTCAGCAGGCCCTCTGAGAACACGTCCGAGACCCAGCGCTCTCAGCAAACCCTCCTCAGGCCCCCACTGTGGCCGGGCTCTGGACCAGGCCTGGAGACGCAGGGGCATGGGTGGATGCGACCCTCCATCCTCAGAGAGCTCCCGGGGCTCTGGGGGAGGCTGGCCAGTAGAGGGACAAGCCTGGGGCGGGGCAGGGGGGAGAGCAGTGACAGTGATGAACACAGGGCGCTGGAGGGGAAGGGGGCAGGGAGGGACTGCCGCCCAGGGCGGTGAGCCCCCCTTTATTCCAGGGGACACAGTGCAGGGACGCACTGGCCTCTCCTTGAAGGCCATTTGCTAGTGTCTTCTTTTGAAATCCATGACTTCTTTTTCTGAATGCAAAAGTAATGCTTTTTTCCCAAAAATCTCAACTGTTGTGACATGTATGCATTCAACCATAAACACTCTTCAGAGATCCGATGGCCAGGGTGGGCTGTGTACATGGTTCCAGCATTTTCTTCCAGGCGTCAGCCTCACGAAGACTCCTGGGGGCGCGTCGGGCTCCAGGCTGTGAGACAGTGTCACGTGGTTTCACCTATTTCATGCCCTGTGGGGAAAGGACCATTAGCACGCCCGTTTTTTTCCCATGGGGAAACTGAGGCACAGCAGGAGGGAGTCACTTGGTCCCAGGCACACAGGAAGGAAGTGGCAAAACCCAGCCACCTGGCTCTGGGCCTGAGCCCTTAGCCCTGAGACACGGGAGTCAGGGAACTCACCCATCCTCACCCCTGCTCACCTGGCCAGTGCGCGAGGCCAGGCCTGCACCTAAGCGGTCTTATTCCAGAACACTTGAACTTAACCCCACGCCTGGCTGCCTTCAACATAGATTAAATACATACACCCACATCGAAATATTTATGCAAATGGTCTCGCGGTGTACTAAATATTCTGCACTCGAAGCAAATCTTGTGCCGTTCACTGTTGCTATAAGCAAATCTGCCTCCTTCATTCCAAAGTCTGTTGGGCGCTCCAAACTCGGACACACCACCACGGGTCTGACCCGTCTCCTCTCTGGTTTTTTGGGTGGTCTCCAGGTTTCTGTTCTTACAGACAATGCTTCTACAGAGCGCTTGGCAGAGGCCAACGGGAGTATCAGCCAGGCCGATTCCTAGAAGAGGGACAGCTGGGACACCGGTGTGGACACGCCACCCGGACGGGCCTGCCAAGCCTCCCTGCCCGGGGCTCACTTCCGTCTGCCGGGGGAAGGCCGTCGTCACAGCGGTGCTGTTTAAATGCCCTCCACGCTGGGGCAGGTGCCTGGACTCCAACTCACAGCCTTCGTGCGCTCGGCATTTTTTATCTCTGATCCTAGATGGCTCGGAGAAGGTCATGATTAAAAAAAAAATCAATCAGGCAAATAACAAAAGCCACGATGTGGTCAGCAGCTGCCGTTCCCAGGAGGACAAGCCTGGCCGGGCTGTCCTTGTATGTTGGGTACACCAAGGTGCCCCTTCCTCCGAGCAGCCGGCAGGCGCAGCCCCAGACAGCAGGATTCACGCTGGATTTCAGCCTCCACGTGCGCAGGGCCCAGGCTGGATCCCACCAAGATTTCGGCCACCTGTGAGTGGCTTCTTTACTCTCTGGGAGACTGGGACCTTCCCAAGGGCAGAGGGGGTGCAATGCAGGGCAGGGCAGGGGGCAGGGGTGTTGTAGTGCTGAGGTTGCCACCCCCGGCAGTTTTGGGGCTCCCTTCCCAGCTCTGCCCCTCACCACCCCAGCGTCCTTGGGCGAGGCCCTGGCCAAGCTGCCTTAGCATGAGTGGACGGTTGCTGGCCACCGTCTGCGGGCACCTCCTCTGCCTCCTCTGTACCTGGAGACGGTGTGCATTCCTGCAGGTCCTTTCAGAGCAGATGGGACCTTCTCCCCCTTCTCCTCTTCTGGGGAAGGGGACAGTGGAGACCCGGAGGGAGCAAGGCTCTGCCCAAGGGGCAGCGCTGCAGCCTGCACCTGAGATTGCACGTGCACTCTCCAGCCACCATGGGCATGCCCTGTGTCACCTTTCTCACAGCTCTGCGGGGACACTGGATGGGGGCCAGCTTTGCATCCTGTAAAACTCGGCGTGTGGATTCCAGATAAGGACTTTGGCCTAACTGTAGCTCGGAACTCTTATTGCCCCAACGCAACAGGGTCTGGGCCTTTGAGTCTGGGTGGGGCCGGGAGACCCGGGGCCGGGGTACAAAGATCTGCAGCCAGAATTGGGGCGATGTACGTTTACCCACCCCCTCCACCCCTGACACTGTTCCCTCTTGAGCCCTGGGAGTCAAATCCTCCCAGTTTGGCTGCAACGATTTGGAAGCAGCTTGTGCGAAATCCCTGTCCCGGGTCCAACTTGGCAATCACAAAGATCCACGGAGCCGCCTCAGGGCGGGGCACTGAGCAGGGTGGCTAACACTGTGTCACCAAATCCTCACAGCCACCCAGGGGCAGAGCCTGTCACTGAGATTTAGAACAATGCAAGAGCCCCACCGTGAGCGGCGGCCCCTGGATTTCCAGCCCAGGTCCCCCCCCCAGCAGGCGTACTAAACACTAACTTACCGGCTTACGTGCACTGCACTGCCCCTGCACACTGGGCTTGCACTTGAGGACCCAGAAACGCAGACTCCGGCGGGCACGGTCCAGGCCCGCACCCTCGGCCCACGCTGCCTGCCCCCAGCTCTTCGCCACGCTGTGGAGCCTTTTTCTGCAGAGTGGGAGCAGCCTGCTCCCTGGCACCGCACTCGTTTTACGACTTCCACTTGTAAACGGAGTTGGGGCCTCACCAGAGGTGGCCTGACCCAGCACACGGCCTGTGGAACGAGGAGCACCCCTGCTTGTCTCTGCCAGGTCCCCCGAGACACCTCCCGGAGACAGAAACTGCCAGAGATGTGGCACCCCGCCCCCCAACTAGAGGTGGCAGTTTGAGGGTCCAGCCAAGAAGGGTGTGTGCCTGCACGGAGTTTGTTTCTCACCCCACTGGGTCCCTCCTCCAAGTGCACTGGCCTAGTGGAACAGCACTTCCGTCCCAGGCCCCTGCACTGCCGTGGCAGCCCTGGCTGCGTGACCCGGAACACGCCACCGAGTGCCTCTGAGCCTTGCTGCCTTCGACGGGAAGGATCCCACACATCCACCGGGGGGTGAGGAGTAATAAGACAGAAAAACAGCAGAAACGGTGCCGGCAGATGGACAGTGCTGGATATATGCTATTTTCCCCCCTTTTCCTCGCCGTTGGAAAGAAATCATTTTATCAGTTCTGTTTTTAGAAATGCGTTTTGGTCTGGAGAGACATGTGTTTGTAAGATGTCGCTCTTGGGAATGTGATAAAAATCACTCCGCCACGTTGCTAGCTTCTCTGGGAGTCTGTCAAGGAGCTTACTGGACTGCCGCCCAGTTGCACTGTTGCAGCCTAGAGCATTTATTGTGCACCACTGTAAGCCCGGTCTGGAGCCAGGGGCTGGGCAGAACCTGTCCTGTCTGCAAGAACTCACAGTCCGGGGCGGGGCAGGGGTGGGGGGGATGGTGAGCAGAGGCAGACAGACTGCACCGCAGGGACAGACACCCCCTGTAGACAGCCCCCCTGGAGCTATTGTTTCAGACGGCAGGGATCTGAGGATACTTTCTGCAAGACATGACATTTTAGGGGCCCTCCAAATAGAAGCGAGACAAGAGAGGAAAAAAAAAAGGCGTCCAGGCATAGAAAACAGCCAAGGAATGGCTACAGAGTTAACTTTATGGAGCTATATTGTTAAAAAAAAAAAAAAAGGTTTCAAATGCTAGCAAACATCGAGTCACCTGCAGGGCGAGTGAAAACACAGATCCCTCCGCCACGCTGTCCTTCAGCGGGTGCGCGATAAATATCAGTGGTGCGCCCAGACGCGGAATGCTAATCAGGGCCGAGAGGGAATGAGCTATCGAGCCACGAAAAGACGTGGAGGAATCCGAGACGCGTATGAATGAGTGGAGAAGCCATTCTGAAAAGGCTGCATGCCGTATGTATGACTCCGACTCTGTGTATGTATGACATTCCAGAGCGAGCGAAACCGCGGAGGCGGTCAATAGATGAGTCGTGGCCGGGGGTTGTGGGAGGGGCGGTCGGAGAGGCGGAGCACAGGGAACGTTTGGGGCAGTGAGACTACTCCGCACGACGCTGTCGAATTGGATACATGTCATTACACATTTGTCAAAACTCACCAGAGGCCCAACACCAGGAGCGAGCACTACGGGAATCTATGGGCCTGGGGGGGGGGGGGGATTAGGTCGAGTCGATGCGGCTTCATCGATTGTAACAAAGGGCCCCACTTCCCCCCTCCCCCACCCCATGGGGATGTTGATAATGGGGGAGGCGGTGCCTGTGTGGGGGCTGGAGGATATAGGAATCTCTCCTTTCTGCTCACTTCTGCCGCGAACCTAAAACTGCTCTAAACAAATAAAAACCTATTCATAAAGCACACACACAGACCACTGCTCCCCACCCCAGGGTGTCCCGAGGGCAGCTCACGAGCTGGCTTTTCTGCACGGTGACGCCGACGCTGCTGACCGCACAGCTGACGTTGGAGAGAAGAAAAAAGCACAGGGGGCGGAGGGGCCCGACCTCGGGGCAGCCTGGGCGCCGGGCTGCACGCTGGCGACGCTCACACCCACGGCGGTTTTCCTATCATTAATCAGTGCGTCACAAACCTTCGCATGGGGCGGTTTAAAGTGAAGTCCATGTACTATTCCTCCCAATCCTGTCGCACAGGCTCGGCTCAGCCGGGCGGTTCTTCGCTGCAGGCGGAGCGTTGGGGACTGCACCGGCTGGGACGGCACCTCCGTTCGCAGAGCGGGCCCCTCGCCAGAGGTGGCTGGACCGGTGGGGCTGCTCGGGCATCTCTCTTTTGTCAAGTGCCGCCTCCCCCCCTCCCCCGACACACACACACACACACACACACACGCACACACTTCTGCCGTGGCAGCTGGCTCCCCACGGGAGGCCATGGAAGCTCCCAAAGGGCAGGCCTGGGCAGGCGCGAGGCTATTCCCACCCCCTCGCACGGGCGGGAAGAGCCCGAAGCCAGCGAGGGCGCCACCTGTTGGCGTGCGGAGTGGCAGGTGCCTGGAGGCAGGGAGGGGCTCACAGACCCCCTTCCTGGGGACTCTCCTCCGCAGAGAGGGAGGCTAAACATTTCCCACGAGGGGGGCCTCCCTGGAAGGGGTGCACGTAAGGAAGGGCCAGAGATGGCAATGCGCACGTGAGGGAGAAAATAATTCCGGGAGGCCGGGCGAGAAGCAGGTGCAGAGGCTCCGAATCGGAAACATGCGTGTCTGAGAGGCAGCAGGGAGGCCAGCGCGGCTGGGGCAGCGGGTGCAAGGACAAAGGGAGGGGGCCACGTGTTGGTAACAGGACGCGGTGGGTAACAGGACCTCCCGTGAGGTCTCGGGGCCACTTGGCTTTGACCCTGAGTAGCTGTGGTGTCAGGAAGCCAGCTGTCGCAGCTTGCTCGGGGTTGAGAGGATTCCTGGAATGTGGGACATTGTGTTCAGACCAGGAAGCAGACCACAGGGGACCCGGGTGACAGCAGGGAGGCCTCGTGGGGGAGACCCTGGGGGGCTCCAGGCAGAGGTGATGGCGGCCGGGCCTGGAGCGGCAGACACGAGCTGCCACTGCACCGAGGAGACTATCCCGCCCAGGCTGCCATTCACAGGCAACTTCAAAGCTTTGCGCGGGCAATTTTGATTTTTACAAGATTTCCGCTGACTCGTGTGATCGAACTGCTGTGGAAGGTGTGGCTCCTCTAATGGCACGTGCTCTGGGATGTCGCCAGGGATCCCGTCTGCCCCTGCGGCCCCCCCTGAGGCAGAGGGTGGTGGGTGGGGTCCGTGGGGACTGACCTGCGATGCCGCCCCGCCCCCACTGAGTGGGCTGCCCCTCCGGGGCGGGGAGCCTGGTCTGCCTTCCTGCCGGTCCCAGCTGTGGGCTCACTCAGGCCTGGAAGAGGAAGCACGGCCCTGCCGGGAAGTCCGGGGAGCCAGCAGCCCACTTCTGTGTCACCCCGGGGGTCCCCACGCTGTTGGCTTCCCTTGCAGCGTGGCCGTCTGAGGCAGGTCCAAGGGGTGTCTGAGGCGCTTGGGACCCGTGTGCCTCTGTCCTCGCTGCTCTGTGCCCCCCCCCCCCCCGTTCAGCATGGGGACAGTGGCACCCTGGACCTGCCCCAGGAAGAGGGGCCCAGTCAGGGGAGGGGACATCACACACACCCACTCATTGTGTTCAAGGGTGGCTCAGGGGGAAGGCTCCGAGGAGGCCCCGGGTCCTTCCTGGAGGAGGTGGCGGGACGAGGAGGACTCTCCAGGGGCAGAAGCGGCGACATGCCCCAGGCAGCTCAGACAGCTTGGGGACGAACAGGAAACACGGTGCCTGCGGCGGGAGGGCTGGGCTCAGGGCGCCGCCCTGCTGCCCAGAGAGTGGAAGTGAGGAGGAAGGGGCAGGAAGTGAGGAAGGAGAGGTGTGGGGGTTCCGGTACGTCCTACAGTGGTGGTGGGCAGGGGATCTTCCAGAAGTTTCCACACCAGGTGGAGACAGGGTCCTCCTTCCCTAACCCCCAGCCCCTAGCCTCCCACCCACTCCCTGGCCACCCAAGCACCCGGCGGAGAGCGGCTCTTGGCAGCTGCCTTTCTCACGCCGCGCCCTGCACCCACCTCTCCACACTCTGCCCCCTTCCCTCCCTTCTCCACCCCGATTCAAAACGAAACAGGAGGAATTTGCTTCTTTCTCCCAAGACCCACTTTTCAGGGTAGGGCCGGGCTCCTGCCTTGCTTATCTTGGCCACGGGTACCCTGCCTACAATACAGTGTTTGCTCACGCTTCCCCAGGGGGCAGGGTCTGTCCACTGGAGTGATCTACACCATGCTGTTTCAGACGGAAGACCAGGCCCGGACAGGGGCCTCCCTCGACATCCTTGGGTTCCACCACCAGGCCCAGAACCCGGGTTTCCTGACTGAGTCCCCCGTGGCTGAGGGTAACCAAGGAACAACAGTGGAAAGATGGTCAGGGAGCAGCCAGGATTGCCTGGTGACTTGTCCCTTCACCCTTAGGGTCTAATGCTCAAATTCTGGGTGTTCCACTCTTCATTCATACACAGCCATGGGGTCCTCAAACATTTCCCGAGCACCCCTGCACCCAGGCATAGGTCTGGGTCTGAACCCCAGCTGGGTTCCTTACTAGCTGTGCAAGCCCGGGGCACCGTAGCTTGTCTCTGTGCCTCAGTCTCCTCATCTGTAAAGTGGGCTGTTAGCCTCCACCTGCAGTTCTTGTGAGGGCTGGAGATGACGCCTGTAGAGCACCCGGTATACAGCAGGCGCTCAGTACGTGGTAGCTGTCACCCTTCTTTAGACATGAAGAGGTCCAAGGGCACACCATGGTCTCGGGGACCCTGGCACTGGGGACTTCCTCTGGTGGGGGAGACAGGGGCCCCCAGCGGAAACACAGCCCCTGGGAGCAGTGGGGCTCCCGTCGGCAGCACCCCGACTCTGACAGGAGCCCCGAGCATAGGGAACATGCACCCCAGTCTCCCAAACACTCAGACAGCTCCCGTCGCTTGCCCTGCCTGGTCGGTCACCCAGAAAGCACGGGGTGGTGACAAATACAGAGCCCGCGCTTCCTGACGTCCGGACCTGGAGATCCGGCTGTTTCCAGATCGAGCCAGTCTGCTCCGTGCCTCTGCCCCTGCGCCCTGCCTCTCCGGAGCCTGGAACCGCCCCCGCCCCCCTGTGGGCTCCTCAGGCTCCAGCATTTTCTGCCAGCCCCAGCTCACACGCCCCCCTCCACCCCTGCCCCCGCCTCCTGGAAGCTTCCTGTTGGGTCTGAGCGAAGTTTCTGGCTTCTCCTTGGCACACATCATCCTGGCACAGCCTCTATTACTGCCCTTATCTCACCCCCGTAATTACCTGCTTAGGTCTCTGTCCCAGGGAAGGGGCGGAGGGGGGACGCCCAAGGGCCAGGACCTTGACTGGAGAGCGAGGGAGGTCTGTTATCTCCGAGACCCTTATCACGCTCCACCCTGGATTACAGTCATTACAGTTCCTGCCCACCCCCCCCCCCCCCCCGCACACCCCTCCCCACCCCCGGCTGTGCCTGCTGTAAAATGTTTCCCAAACCAGCCTGCTGTTTGTTGGCCAGCACCTCACCCAGGAACGACTAGGAGGAGGGCCCTGAGAGTTTTAAAATCACAGGTTGTGGGCACAGGCGGGAGGGCGGGGGGCAGGAGACGCAGTGTCTCTGGGGTGGGTGGGTGGGGGAGGGAGAAGGAGATAGTAGCAGGAGGGGGAGGGAAGGGCACGGCAGAGACAGAGGAGGAGAGAGAGAGGAAGAGGAGGGGAGGAAGGAGAGAGGGAGGGGGAGAGAGGGGAGGCAGAGCAAGAGAGGGCCCTTGGAATGCCCGGAGAGCCCAGAGAAAGCGGGGTCTGCCCTGGTTCCCGGGTGCCTCCCCGGGCAGCCCCTTTCCACAGCTTGGCCCTGGCCGGGGTCCTCCTGGTCTCCGGCTGCCCCCGTGGCCGCCGCAGGCCCCCTCTGCAGAAGCGGCTCTGGAGGTCCGAGCCCACGTGCTGCTGCCTCGGTGGCGCCCCCGGAGCTCTCCAGGTGGTCTGGCTCCTCCGAGGCAGAACACCCAAACCCATCAAGAGTTTGTGTGACACTGTTTGAGCCGCGCTGACCACACCTGCGGGCAGCGAGGCCCCCAACGCCCCTGGGACGGACAGCTTGGCAGTTTCTTTCAGGCGGCTGGGAGTAAGCAGGGAACGCGAGGAGGGAGGTTCCCTGGAGGTGGGAGAAAGCAAGGCGGGGACTGAAGGTTCCCCGGGTGGCTAGAGAGAGACGTGCTCTCCCGAGGGTGCTGAGGCTTCTCTCAAAGGTGCGTGAACCTGGACCCACGGAGACCACGGACGGGGCTTGCTTACTCACGGCAGAGACAAGGTTTGCACTGCGGAGGTGACGTGGCTGGAGCGTGACTGCTCACCATGGCTTTCTCCATGAGGAACCCCCTTGGCACCCCCCTGCCCCCCGCCGTGGCGGGCCCTGCCTCAGGCCAGGCCACACCAGACTCTGCAGCCGCCTTTGGCACCAACGAGCTGCGGGACACTGAGCGGGCTGCTAGGCTTGTCTGAGTTGCAGGGTCCTCCACCGTGGAACAGGGTCCTTGGGGCGGGGGGGTTCCCTGGGACTTCCGTGGGGGCAGGGCTCATGCCACGAGGCGGGGGTCCTCTCTCCTCTCACTGCGTGATTCCACTTCTAGGGCGTTCAAGGCCGTGGACGGAGGGAGAGGTCGGAACCGGAGTCTACCTGGCAGAAGGGCTGGGTGCTGACCCAGAAGGGCTGGATGCTGGGGTGTCCCTGGGGAGCGGGGATTCCCTGTCCTGATCCGTGCGGTGGTTTCATGGTGCAGAGCCATAGCACATGCATTTGTGACATGTACCTTCTGTGCGGTTTGCCCCATCGAAGTCATTCCGCAATTAACCACCAGCAGCAGCCGACATCCGAGGCACCAAAATCCACCCTTTGGGCCCAGCCTGCTGTCTTCTGTGTGACAATAACGTTCACTCATCCTGATACTTGTTTCACTTTCAACCACGCTCTTCGCACACGAGGGCACGGCGGCCCACACGGTGAGCCCACACGTTGCCAGACCCAAGCGGGTCCACTGCACTCTGACCCCTCGGGACCTGCCCGCCCATCCTGCTTGCTCAGCCGCGGGCCCCCTCTCTGGTGTCACAGTGTCTCCTCGGGGACACCTGGGGTAAGGGAGTGAGTGTCGTCTTCTCTTTTGATATTTTCAGGCTGTTGGAACCGTCTGCTCCAGGAGCCTAGACTCGCTCACCTCCCAAGGTGTCTCCCTGGGACCCTCCTGATTGTTCTGGCGTCACAAGACCTCCTGGGACCACGGACAGCCATTCTCAGCATGCCCTTTGCCCTTCACTCTCTGTCACTCATTCAACAAACGTTTCCTGAGGGCTCATTCAGCTCTGGAATTGGAGGCACAGTGGGGAAGAAAGCCAAGCCCCTGGTGGAGCTGAGAGTCGAGAAAACGAAACACAAAACTCACGGAACGAGACGAGCGTGCCTGACAGCGATGATGGGTAAGCATGAGTGGAGGAGGCCCCCTGGCTGGGCAGGGGGCCCCTCCAGCCTCACGCCCACCATCTCATTTCATAGTGAGGACAGCTTCGCCACAGGGGGAAGGTAGAACTTAGTTATTTGGCACAGAAGCCGACCGAGGGGGTGGGGTGGGTAAATGAGACCCCAAGCCCTCCACCCTCCCTCCCTCCTCCAAACGGCAAAGCCAGGCGCAGCTGCCTGCAAGAATTGGGTTCCTCCGCTCCTGGGGCACCCTCCCCGGTCCCCACCCCCGTCACTGCCACCTCTCCGTCTGGCTTGAGGGGGGTCCACGGCCTGCCTGCACGGCACTCGCCCTTAGCCGTGTGCAAGGGGCAGGGCAGGGCAAGTGTTTGTATGTCCACTTTGCCAGCTTGCAAATCGCAGCTCAGAGAGCGAAGAGCCCCAGCCAGGGTCACCGCTGCTGCTGGCCCGGCCTGGCCTGGCGCCCGCATCCCTCTGCCTCGGGGTGAACTTATGTCCATCTCCCACGAGGAACTGTGGCCTTCGGGAGGGCTGGGACAGGGGCTGGGTGCCTGAACCCCAAGAGGGCCCTTGGCTGATGACTTTTTCCAGAGAAGGGGAAAACCACCCACCTCCTCCTTGCTCCTGCCCACCCTGGTCGGGACGTGCAGAGCCTCACACCCCTCCCAGGATTCCCTCAAGGGGTGAGTCAGCAGTCTTCGAACAAGGCCTCCTGCCAGAAGCAGAGCCAGGCAGCAGGGCAGGTGGGGAGTGGGGAGGGGAGAGGGCGGGGCGACCACGTGCCTCCTGCCACCTGCACCTGTGTCGCTGCCCAGACTTTGTTCCACACCTGCTGCTCCCTCCAGTCCCCTTCCACCGGCTTGGTGGGGACCTCACAGGTCTGTCCTGCCCTCCTGTCAGCCATCCTCGCTCCCGGGGTGTTAGTGCAGGGCCGCTGGCTCGCAGAGCTCAAGGCTCCACAAAAGCTACCCCCTGCCATCCTGCCAGGCTCGGGTGGGGAAACTGAGGCTCAGAGAGGAGGCAGGACTTGGGCGAGGTGCTGAGGCTCAGACCCAGCTCAGCCTGCCCCTGGGTTCCTGTGCTTCCCCTGTAGCAGTCACACTGAGTGGAGTGGGGTGGGGTGGGCCCCCTGGGGGCTGCAGACAGACTCCGCCCCCTTTTGCCCATTTTATAGAAAGGAAGACTGAGGCACGGGGAGGAGAAGTGACTGGTGGGGGAAGGAAGGGACACAGTGATATCCTAGGACAGAACCATGGCTTCTTCTGGGCTCCTCTCACTGTGGCTTGTAGGGCTGGGGCCTCCCAGCAAAGGCACGGTGCGTGAGTGAGTGAGTGAGTGAGTGAATGACAGGACGGGTGGATGAACGTGCACACGCAGTACTAGAGCACTGGTGTCAGAGCGACCACCACTGGCCACATGTGGCCTTTGAGCACTGGACGTAGGGCCAGTGCAAACAAGGACCTGAGTTACAAACTTGGTTCCATTTTAATTCGTGAAAATAAAACAATAAAAACCGACACTTAATTCAGATATTAGAAAACTTGCAATCGTGTTTGGACCAAGTTGGGTATGTGAATCTACTTTTTCAACTGCAGATTTTGTGATATCGAATTACAGACCAAACACTTCAGAGGAAAATGCAGCCCGCGCATCGGGTTATGTGAGTCCTGGCAGCAGGCAGCGGGCACCCGATTTCAGAGAGGTAGCATGAGAAAAAGAATGCAACCCATCTCCATGTGCTTCGTGTTGATAACGTGTTGAAACAGTTTCTTCTGTGAGTGGCTGCATACACTGTGGTCCAACCAGACGGGAGAACATTATTCAGCGCTAAGAAGAAACGAGCTTTTACCCAGCCACGAAAAGACACGGAGGAACCTTCAACGCATATTACTAAGTGGAAGAAACCAATCTGAAAATGTTACATACTGTCTGATTCCAACGCTATGACATTCTGGAAAAGGCAAAACTACGAAGACAGTGAAAAGATCAGTGGTTGCCAGGGAGGAAGGGGGAGGGCAGGAGGGAGGGGGGAACAGGCGGAGCCCAGAGGGTTGTGGGGGCAGCGAAGCAACACCATGGTGGGCACGAGTCATCACGCAGTTGTCCAAACCCTCGGATCGAACGGCAGCAGGAGTGAGCCCTCCTGTAACCCACGGACTCCGAGTGCCTGCGATGTGTCGAAGCGGGTTCACAGATTGTAACAAAGGCGCCCCGCGATGGGGGTGTCCGTAGCAAGGGAGGCTGGGCGCCTGGGGACAGAGGTTATGCAGAAAACCCCGGTCCCTCGAGCTCCGAGTTGCTGTGGACTCACAGCTGCTCTGAGAAAAGACAGTCCGTTTAAAACTAAACAGTCACCCCACACCCCAGGAACTTTTCCCTGCATCGTTCACTGTGTTCTTAGCTCTTAGTATGTTTCCTGGCACATAGTAGGTGCTGAATAAATGTTAGTGGGGTGAATGAATGAATGAATGAACCCAAACAGTGTCTTAACACTTTGGGTTCCAGACCTTTTCCCGTGCACGTACAGTCCCGCGTACATACATGTTTCATTTAAATGAGCTCATACCAGATGCATGATTATATAGTCGGTGTTAGTCCTTAGTGTGCTGCGAGCACCTCTCCGAGGCGATAGCTATAAACCTCCCTCGGTCTCCCTCGCACGGCTGTGCACCCTTCTGCCATGTGGATGGACCGTCATTGATTCAATCCAGCTCTTATTGTGACATCTGGGCTGCCTTCCCGAGGGGGCTGCAGGCCCTCACGGCCACAGGCATCCCTGCAGAGCGTGTCTTTTGCCGCGTGGCTGTTGGTCAGGATCGATTTTAAACCGGTCTCAACAGCACGGAGAGGGAAGGTGGGGGTGATACCATCTGAGTTTCTGGTAACAGGAAGATAAGGCCTTCCTGCACCTCCAGGGGCCTGTCCCTGGCTGTCCGTGCTCTGCCTTGGCTGAGAGTTGTCCCCGAGAATGCACTGGAAACGCGCTAACTAGCTCAGCCCTACGGTCAGCGGGGACGGGATAACCAAGCCCAACATCTGGCCCTGGGGCGGGGCCACCAGGGTGAGGTGGGGATGTGCCACCCCACCGCTGACTGCACACCAGCTGGGAAGCCAGCAGGGCCTGGGGCTGAGGCCTGGGGTTGCACCTTGTGCACTTCCTGTCTCGGGTGAAGCGATGCAACCTGTCTGGGTTGTGATGGTCTCAGCTGAAAGGCAAAGATGGTCACAGAACCCGCCTGGTCAGGCTGTCCCAAGGATTCCTGGAATGGCCGCCACGACGCTAGCCAAGCACCCCATGCAGCACTTGTGCGGGGCTGGGAGTTCACCAGCCTGCACACAGCACTCCCCCCTGTGCCTCAGCGCCCCCCCACCCCCGACTCTAACTCACAGCATTTGAGCCCGCGTGGGTGGCTGTCCTGCGACCTTCGTCAGGAGCGGAGACGGTGCACTCCTGGGTGTGCAGCTGACGTCGCAAAGAGACACCGTCACTTCCGTGGTGGGGCCGTGCCCCTGAGGTGGGAGAAGGAGCTCAGACTGGGAGGTCAGAGGTGGAGCCGGGTCCCCAAGAGCTCCTGAAGTCACCTCGAACTCTGAGCCTCGGCATCCCCATCTGTAGGCTGAGGTGAGAGGGCCTTGCTCCCTCGACCCTCCCAGCTGTAATGGTCTTAAAGTGCTTCCCAGAAACAGAAACGGTGGATATGATTACCCACCCAGCCCAGCGACTGGCAAACTGCAACCCAGATGCGGCCCAGGGCCTGCTCTCACAGGGCCTGCAAGCTCAGGGGGGTGTCTACCTCTTCAAGTGGTAGGAAAAAAACCCCA
The DNA here is from genome assembly GCF_004126475.2 of Phyllostomus discolor. Taxonomy (NCBI): domain Eukaryota; kingdom Metazoa; phylum Chordata; class Mammalia; order Chiroptera; family Phyllostomidae; genus Phyllostomus; species Phyllostomus discolor. Next base: position 134,470,012 of record NC_040909.2, read on the forward strand.
CAAAAGAATAATAGTATCTTTTTAACAACAGGGAAAATGATGGTGAATGCAAATTTTGTATCTATAAATAAAGTTTTATTGGAGTACAACAGTGCTCACTCATTTACATATTCGCTGGGCAGCTCTTCCAGCTGCCATGGAGGAGCCAGGAGTTGCCATGGAGACTCCCTGACCCTCCACACCTGAGATAGTCTCTCTCTGTCTCTTTAAGAAAAAGCTCGCAGTGAGTGCCCTGGTCTAGAGAGTTGTCTTTTCAGATAGTACTCACTATCTTCGGAATATTTTGCATTTTTCTTTCTTTCTCCAAAGGTCGCTGCCTCTGAAGATCGGGGCTGTTTAGAAAATAAAACAGAATGCTTGGAGAATTCTTTAGCGCGCCCCGGCTCCAGGGGCTGGGGCCTCATGGCAGTCTGCCCACTGCCCAGGGTGCTGCAGGGCCCTCCCCGGGGGGGGGGGGGGGGGGCGTGGGTGTGTGGGGGGCCCAGCGCCAGCTCCCTCCCCCGACATGCTTTCCCTGCAGAGAGGTATTTGAAAAGCACATCTCGGAAACGGGCCGAGAAGTATCCAAGCACAAAACCCTTCCCGGGGCTGTGCGGCTGAGCACGCAGGCCTGGCCATCGGACAGATGTGAGTTCCCAAAGTCACTGGGTCCCTTCTCGGCTGTGCGGCCTTGGACGTGAGTGTGGCATCGCCTCTCTGAGGGTCAGTTTGTGCGCTGGGCAGTAAGTAGTGCCTACCTCTGTGAGTCTGTTCAGGCTGCCCCGACAAAGCACCACAGACTGGGAGACTCAGACGATGGGAATTTATTTTCTCACGATGCTGGAGGCCAGGAAGTCCAAGATCAAGGTGTCAGCAGGGCTGGTTTCGTCCAAGGCCTCCCTCCGGCCTGTAGACCGCTGTCTGCTTCCCTCGTCTCTGTTCTTCCCTGCCTGCCTCCTAATCTCCTCTTCCTACAGGAACACCGGTCAGGCTGGATCGGGGCCACCAAACGACTTCATTTTAGTGGAATCGCCTCTTCAGAGACCCTGTCTCCAAACACAGTCACATTCCGAGGTCTCGGGGGTCAGGACGTCGGCACAGGACCGTGGAGGGAGACACAGTTCTGCCCATGGCCCTGTCTGACAGGGGGCGGGGGGGGGGGGGCCGGGTGACGTCAGGAACGTGTAACACGGTCTCTGCAATGTGAGTGAGCCCTCGGTAAACGTCCGTTCTAATTTCATTAACAGGGACTTCCTTGGGGTGGGAGGGTCTCTTAACTAGCTTCTGAGCAGCCCGTCCCCATGGTTGTCATTGCTGCTTTGGGCATTCGTTAGGACGACTTGTCTGGCAGATGTCAGAGGACAAGCCCCCTTTCCTCAAGCCCCCTCGCAGCGTGGCGCCGCTGCTTCCTCGCCTGACCGAATGCGGTGAAAGCACACGGGCAGAGAGCAGAGCCTGGCACACAGTAGGCACTCAACACATTTGCGCCGGATACGTGCAGGGAAGGACCGCCTCTTCCTAGCATCGCGCTAGAACATAAACTGCACGAGGGCAGGGGCATTTGCTGTCTCTATCACACTATATTCGTTTCTGGCACACAGTAGGTGCTCAGGAAATGTTTGTCGAGTGAACTAAATGAATCAATAAGGCCAGCCATTCTCTCTTTCTGTCCCTTAAATGAGTCTTCAGTACATACCATAGAGACTCCGGGATGGGACGTAGCGTATATTTATTGAATACCTACTGTGTGCCAGCTTCTTTTCTACCCTGGTTCGCACCACAACACACAGTGGATTTTGTGCTGGAAATAAAATCCAGTCTCAGTCAGACCCAGCCCGTTCATACTCTGGGCGTCAGTTCCTTCTCTGCCAGGAGCAGCAGATGAAAAGGCCTGGCAGGGTTCCTGGCACATAGTAGGTGCTCAATAAACAGCACTTTACCTCCCTCTCTCCCCGCCCCCCCGCCCCGTCCCCGAGATGGTTGGAATAATCCTCTCTGTTTAAGCTCCCAGACCCACTGCTTGCCTCTGGGACCTCGGAGGCCAGGGGCGAGAAAGGAGACCGAGGGAAGAGTGGAGGGAAGAGGAAGTGGGAAGGAGACGCCGCCCGGGCGGCCTGGCGGAGACGCGGCCAGCGAGCGCGTGAGCGTTGGGGCACTGTGGAGTGGCCCTCGCCCCGCCTGACTCCGGGAGGTGTCAGGACTCTGCAGCCAGGGGTCACAGGTGGCTTTGGGGAAGCCAGGCCCCGGGACAGATGTGCGAGCAGCCCGGAGCCCCGGGCCTGGAGGAAGCTCAGGGCGCCCAGGGCCCAGGGCTGAATGGGCCCTTTCTCTCCCTCCAACAGCACATCCCTTGTTTGTGGGTTTGTTTGTGTGCTCACTTCCCCAGGCTGTTTCTGTTCTGCTTTTCCTCCCACGGGGCTCCGCCTGGGGCGGGCGCCTCCTCGGGCGAGCGCTGGGCTTCCAGCATTTCCAGAGCATTGCACATCTCTCCCCAGGCTGGGGGTGGGGGGTGTAGGGGACCAAAGGGAAGGGTGGCCTTCCCTCTCTGCAGTCGACTTGGGAAGACACAACGTGTTCACCTGTGGGGGACAGGGCCTCGGGACCGGCTCACCCAGGCCCGGGCCCCACGCCGGGGGCTGGCACGAGTCCTCACACCAGCTCCACCGCAGGACACCGGGAGCCGCATCTGACAGAGGACGCCATCGCCATGCCGAAAACTCCTCGAGGCTCAGCTTTGGCTGCCAGGGGAGGAGACGGAGGCACGGAGCGCTCAGTGCCCTGGCACTCGGTGGCTGGATTTGAACCCCAGCCTCGGGGAGGCCCAGACTCAGCACCTGCACAGCCCATTCCTTCCACTCCTTAGCTCCCTGCCCTCCTATTCGCTGTCACTCCATGGGCTCGCACACCCTCCCCAGCCCTGCAGGACCTGCCTCCCTCCTTTGTCGTGACGGAGGCCACACGTTCTCGCCCCGCCCCGGAGCGTGTGGTCAGCGCGAAGCCCGCGGGCCCCAGCTGTCCCTGCGCCCCCACCCACAGAAGGGCGCCTCGGGGAGACGCTGCTGTGATTGCCGGTCTGCGGATGGGACCCCTGAGAGACACAGAGCAAGAGGTCGCCCACCCAAGGCTGCTCGCCTGGAGAGCTGGCATGGGCTTTAGCTCCTTTTGGCAAACCCGCCACTGTGGAGTCCAGCTGGATGGAGGCAGTGCGAGGGGGTGGAGGCGGAGGCCCCTGCCAAGTGGCCGGACTCGCAGAGGACGAGGAGGGCAAAGGGAGGCTGGGTGGGGGAGCGTTTCAGAGGGAGCTGGTGTACCCACAGGCTCGGGGACTCTCGAGGGGTTTATAGGAGCCCGGGGGCGGTGCCTGCCCCCTCCTCTCTGGGTTTCCCTCCCAGGACTCATGCACCGGGTGTCCCTGGGTGGTTCCGATGCCTCAGACCTTCCTGCAGGTGGGCATGGGCGGAGCTGCCATGGCTGCAGCTCGCATGAGGCACTGTCCCCTCCATGTCTCTGGAGCCCCCTGCCCAGGCCTTCTTCACCCAGGGCCAGCCTCCCTGACTCCTGCCAGCTTCCTCCCCACGGTGCCGCCCCAGCCACCAGTGCTGCCCGTCCCACAGCTGTGGGGCTGGTGACCCCCACTCCCTGCCGCGTGCAAGACGAATGGCCTTCAGACAAAGGCAGACCCACCAAGGCCCGGCGGGGTGGGGGTTGGGGACGGCTCCTGCCCTTGACCGCACCAACGGCTCACCCAGGCTCAGAGAGATGGTGGGGAAGCAAATCTTCTTCAGCCAGACCGGGTGTCTCCGAAGGGGGTTCTGCAAAGGCCACACCCGATCTGGAGTGGGGGTGGGGCCGGGGAGGGTGGAGAATCTGTATGTGGAGGGAACCGGCCCTTGCCAGCTTGAAGCACACGAGGGCTGTCCTTGGCCCGCCCCTCGGGGTCGTGGGGTTCTTCGGCGCATCCTGAGCCTCGTGGGGCCTCAGAGCCTGATGCGCAGCGATCCCCAGGGCTTGCTTCATTCCCTTCCCCCCGGACCATTGCCACAGGGCCGGGGACTACGCCTCAGCCACCTCCCCACCCATCCCTGGGGCCTGGGCCACGCAGGCCCTGCCCCTGAGCACGGGCACTCTCGGCCATTGTTGAGTGCAGGGTGTGTGCCGGGCCCCCTGTGCACGCACCCTCACTCGGTGCCCACGGCACGGGTGTCGTCTGCAGTTTACGCAGGCTGATTCCAGAACCTTCCAGCTGCCCCCCCGCCCCCATGCTACATCAGGGCCAGGCGTGCGCCAGGCGTGCTCCCTAACTAGCTGCTTGGAGGGCTGACCGCACCTTCAGCCTAGGCTGTTGCGAGAGTTAAATATGTAAAGAAGCTGCCAGCAGGCGTGATTTTCAGGAGGAGCTCAGGAAACAGACTTGCCTGAGATAAAGCCACACATCACCCAGCCCCCCGGGATGCTCTGTCAATGCACCAAGTTCAAGTGTCCTGAGTTCGCCCTGGAGGAACCTTGGATTCCATCCAGGAACACCTTCCCCGCTGAGAAACCGGTGTTTGCCTCACTTACTCGGTGTTTTGTCTGAGCCTCAGGTTGTGCCACGAGCCCCTCCGTGGGGCGGCGGTTGGATCCTGGCACCAGTCACTGGTCTCAGACGAGCTGTTTTCCGGCTCACCATCGGCTCACTGGAATTCCACCTCGTGGATCCCACGGGGGGGCAGGGCTGCAATGGGTCTTGGGACGCTGTGAGGGGCAGCGGAGTAGTCACTCCGCCCCTCTGAGCTGTGGCCATGGAAGCAGCCACCTTTTCCGAAGTGGCAGTTGCCTGGAGGGAAGGTGGTGTGGAAGGACCCCCAGCTTCCCTGAGCTGCCCCGTAGGTAACAATAGCCCGCTGTCCGTGTCTATCCAGTCTGTATCATCAGGACTGTTCTAAGCCCCTTCCCTGAACCGACTCACAGACGAGCTAACTGTTGTTACTAGTTCCACTTCCAGATGAGAAAGCTGTGGCACAGAGAGGTCAGGTCATGTGCTGAAGGTCACACAGCAGGGAGGTGGTAGAGCCGGGATTTGAACTTGGGGCTTTTAGGTTTCAGAGTATTTTAGGGTAACGTGTTCCTATCCTGCTACCCCTGAGCCAGCCTCTAGACGTGGCTAAGGGCATAGTCTTCAGTGGTACTAACTGGAAAACATTTTTATTCATTATTGTTTTCTTTCCGATTTTCACAGCGACCTTGCATCGGCCCAGAGAGGAGTGAGGTGCCTTCTGCCACCCTCGAAGGACTCACAGTAGCCCACAGGGCAGGAAAAGTGAGGACACAGCTCCACTCTCCTTCTCTCAGCCGCTGACGTCCAGCTGGGGGAATGCAGGCCTTGGCCGCGCTCCCTCAGCTGCAGTGGAATTCCGCCTCAGGTCGGGCTGACCCCTCTGCACGCCCCAAGTGAGGACAGAGACACCAGCCCCGGGGGCCAGCACCCGGGCGGGCGGCAGGAAGCTCCCCTGGCCCCTGGGCCTCCGGAGGACGGCACTGCTGCCTTGGAAACGGGTATAAGGACCGGCAGGAGCCCTCCGTGGGGAGTACTCCACCGAAGGAGGCTCACATTTCCCCGAGGAATGCCTGCCCTGCAGGGACGACACCGTGCCCTGGTGAGACGGAGAGACGGACGACGGAGCCCCAGGCTGGCCGAGAGCGGAGGAATGCTGCAGTATCTCCCTCTCGTGTTTGCTCCCACCCGGCCTCGAGTTGAAAGGGCTTCAAGGAAAACACCCACGGCTCTCGTGCTCTCCCACACCACGGGCAGCCGACGGCCGCTGGGCCGGAACGCTACGGCCCCCCGTAGCTTCCCCTCCTCCAAGCCCCACTCATCAGTTCCCGTCGACGAAGACCCGAGGGGAGCCCGTGTTGGTGCAGGGCTGGGAGCGGGTGCTCCTCGCTCTCATGAGGTCAGACTTCAGTTAGGGAACGGGGGTGGGGTCGGGGGGGGGGGGGAGGAAAATGTGTTCTTTAGTTTTTGCCTCCTTGTCTTTGTCTGGATGTAGGTGTGAAAACTCACAAGAGGAACAAAAAAAGAAAGAAAAGAGAAGAGTCAGGTTGCCGGGAAATGAACACAGGCTGGAGGGCAAAACAGCCGGGTGTCCTGAGCCTCCCTGTCGGGTAACATCCGTCAGAGATGGGGACGTCAGAGCGAAACCGGTGTTTGCCCTCCAGTTGCCACCTGATCATCTGGCTCAGGAATCCAGCCCCTTTCAAGAATAGGATTCTACTCAATTGAGCACAGGCTGCGAACCAAAGTGTCGCAGGTTCAAATCCCAGTCATGGCACATGCCTGGGTTGCAGGCCATGGCCCCCAGCAACCACACATTGATGTTTCTCTGTCTCATTCTCCCTCCCTTCCCTCTCTAAAAATAAATAAATAGAATCTTTAAAAAAATGAATAGGATTCTGGAATCATCCAGGGGTTGGTTTTTTGTGTGTGTGTGTGTGTGTGTGTGCGCTTTCCCCCCTCCTGAAAACGGTCTCAGAGATTGCAGCGTAGGATTTATAATCACTCACACCTGGATCCCAGCCCCGGCTCTGCCCCTCGGTGACAAGGACCCTGTTGGACATTCGCGTCCCTTCTCCGCCTCTCGGACCCCTCTTCCAGCCCAGGGGGAGGGGTGGCCGAGTTCCCCACAGGGTGATCGTGAGGATGAAGGGGGGTAACGGGGGGAAGGCCTGGCGGGCCCACGACAGGTGCTAAGAAAAGGGAGTTCCTCTCTTCTCTTGTCAACACCTCTCCTGACTGGATTCTTCAAGGGGTCAGCAATGTGTTCCTGTTGTAGTTAGCTGGGTATTGTGACAATTAAACAGTTAATAATCTTCCCACGGCAGGGACTCTCCGTGGCCGCCCAATATCCACTCTCCATTTCCTCTTTAGTAATACAGCCCTTTATTATTGGGGTTGCCCAGTAGATTAAAATACAGTATGATGGGATATAATACCATATGATTATTGTGGCCAGCTTAAAAAAAAACCCAACATTTCCCAGCCCCCTTTGCAATCCGGTGTGGCTGGCGGGACTGCTCAGATCACTCCCCAGAAGAGGCACGAACTGACCCCTGCCTGGACACGACTGCTAGAACCCCAGCCGCCGTCTTTGACCTTGGGTGACCTTGAGGCTAGAGGCCATTAGTCAAGGATGGTAACGCAGAGAGAGAGACAGAGCGAGCTGATGACTACGGCGCCTCCTTAGTGCTGGGCCTTTTGTAAGAGGCAACGAAACCCCCCATTTACTCAACCACTGCTTTTTTGAGTTTTCCATTGCGTGGACCTGGATGTAACTATAACTGATGACCTCTCCACCCGTTCTAGCCCCACTTCTTGGTGTGCCGGGCACTAACAATCGCATCTCTCTACCTGTCTCTTCACGCTCGTAGAAAAGATAGATTTACGTGGGCGTGCGTACACAGCGGTGTTGTGCTGTATGCCACGCTTCGTGATGGCTTAAAAATGTATATCAACATCAAATTTTCCCGTACACAGATCTCTCACCTACTCTTTCCAATATTAAGCTACTAAGATACGGTAAGGATATATCATACTTTCTTTAACGGTCCTTCTATTGATGTACTGAGGTGTCTGGACACTGTTTTTGAACTTAGATCAACCTTGCTGCACGGACACCTGATGCAAGACCTCGTACCGATGTGTGTTGATGTTTTGCAGACACGGCCACTGTGGGATGCCCAGTTCCAGTCCTTCTGAAGCCTCCCCACACTTCTTCCTTTCACAGACGAGGCCAGGGAGGCCCTGAACAATGGTGCGCCGGAGGTAACAGAGCCAGACCACGGCAGCGACGCCTCAGAAACACCACAGTCGCCACCCAAGGCCCGCTCTCCTCCGTATCCGGGGGGGGGGGGGGGGGGAGCAGTGCAGAGTTGCTGGAGGAACATTCAAACCCTCTGCATAGAAAGAGGGCTCCCCCAGTCTCTGCTCGACTGTGTCCCTTGTCGGGAAGGTCCCTGCCTTTCTTGTCACCTTCAGAGAGTATCAAATGATCTTTCTGGCGTCGTGTTCTCAAAGCTTCTACCCACTGGTCTCTGTTCTGACCCCCGGGGTCCTGGAGAGCTGGTATGCTTCCTCAAAGACCCGTGGGATTCACCAAGGTGGGCGCAAGAAAGGAATTCAAAGTTCCCTGTTTGGGACTCTTGACACTCAGATATTTCTCACGTGCGGAGTGTATACTATCGGCCGGGCGGTGAGCGCGGCTCCCGGGACACAAAGAGGAACAGACATGGCCCCCGACGCAAAGATGGCCCCTGTCCAGGGTTGGGGGGCCTCTCACTGCAGTGTGTGACCCACCCTCTGACAGTGGCGGCTTTGGAGCGACAGGAAAACACGCAGTGATGGGGCACACAGAGGTAGGGATGTCTGGGGTTCGGAGAGAAGGGCACAGGGCTGGGCTGAGGACCCGTCTGGGAGAGGTAACTGGCCAAGTCGGGGGGCAGCCTGTCCCCCACCAACGGAAGAAATCCGCTTCTCTATAAATGTTGGTTTGTTTTTCCTGGAAAGGATTCCTATTTGCAAGGAGTCACATTCCTACGAGAGATCTCCCTGCCATCCACCCCCCACACACACAATGTTTAGAAGAACAGGCGGAAGGAGCCGTCTGTGGCAGCCTCCTCCCTTCTGACCTTCCAGGGAAGGCCGTGTGCTCAGTCACCACTGAAAGGGATCACAGCAAGCAAGTGTCACTCTTACAAAATATTGGGCAATTCGGTGGGAAAATAAAAGTGAAAAGTAACTGTTCTAATCTGCAGGAATTAAAGTTGAGACGACAAAAGAGGCAGACTGCCCTTCAGCGGAGGGAGAGCGTGGGGTGGACACCCCACGGGCCTGGCGTCGTAACCCCACCTGTCGCTCCTGGCGGGGGACGGGCCCCATCCCTCCCCGTTCCATTTCCTTGTTGCAGAAAGAGGAGAGAATGGAACCTATGTAAAAGAAGTCTGTGAGAAAGTAACTAAAATAAAATCAACAAACAAATCTCGGTCAAGTGCTCAGCCCCCTGGTGGGGGCCAGTGCCCGTGGACTTGCCCCTGGTTGCAGGTTCACCTGGCAGGGCACGGCCCGTACCCGAACACGCCCCCTGTTCTTACGGGGGTGCTGGGGACGTGCATGGACCTCCAGGAGAAGAGACGTGGGGAAAGTAGATCAGAAAAAGCAGCCCCAGGTGCCATGCTTCCTTTGAGCCTTGGTTTATTTAAGTCCAAGGAAGCATCGATGGCCCATGAACTTACCGAGTCCATGGGGTGGGGCCACGGGTTCGGTTCTCCTCCCCGACACTGGGCTGACTGTCCTGGCTCTCAGCCAAGAGGGGATGGGACCAATGCAACCGACGAGGGGCACGGGGCTGGGAACAGAGGCCCTGCCCACCCTGGGCTGCAGGCGAGGCGCAGAGCCGAGCTGGCAAGCCACGTCACGGCCAAGAAGCCAGACAACAGCAGCCCTGACACCTCCTTCTGGAAGGAGCCGCTTGTGCTTTCTCGAGCTCTGGGTCCAAGTGCTTAGACATCTCGTCCCGGTGTGTTCTGCAGGTGCTGCTGCTGCAAACCCACAAGGCCCCGAAGGGCCCCCCCGGCCTTGCCTCCTCACCAAACTGCCCATGGGACCACCCTGGTCCTGTCTGTGTTCTTTTCTGCGACCGGCCTGAATTGGTCCCCTTTTCCCTGCCCTGGCTGTGTGGCTGGCCCGGCTTCTCCCGCTGCCGCCCCATCCTCCCAAGGGTCCTCCAGGTGGTGGCTTGGATCACACCCCCGACACCCCACTCTACGGCCTCTGCGTTCTCAGACACGTGGCTGCACAGACCAGGCAAACCAGGGGCAGAACGGGGTTCTAAGCTTACCTCCCAAATCACAGGTTGCTCGGCCCCCAGACTCAAACCACCACCGTGAACTCTCCGCCACATCCCGTGTGCCAGCTAGCTTGCTGTGGTCCCCCCCGCCCACCCCTCCCCCATCCGGCTCCTGGCTCTGCCAGAGTCCCTAGGGATTGACCCGCCCCTCCCCCAGGAGCCTCCAAGGTCACCTTCCCGCCTCAGGACTTCTGTCACCCTCTGAACCTCCCCAGTGATCACCACTTTCCCGCTAGATGGCCATTCACGTGCGTGTCAACAGCTCTTCACTGGAGCGCGGGTCAAGGACTCTGCCTTATCGCATTACATAACAAAGTGGGTACCGGGGCCAATACTCAGAGTATTCAGCCCTCTACAGTAGTGTCCTGGCCGGAAAGAAGGTCTGGCTGTCGAATTCACCATCTCCCCTGGCAGAGCAGGCCCATCATAAGTCCTTCATAAATATTAAGAAATATTTTATACAATTGAAACAAATTCCCAATTTTGTCTGAAGTCTTCCTTACACTTACTTATATATTTGGCCAGTTTAGCTCCCCTCCTAGCAAGTGCTCCTCGGCTCCCTGACCCCCAAGGGGAGTGGATTTTCCAAGCACGGTTCCTTCCCTTGTTCAAGAAATGTCTGTGGGCACTGGAGGGCCCCCTGCCGCAGGGACCTGAGCTCCCAGCGCTCCCCTGGCTCAGGGTGCGGCAGCCCTGGGCTTGGGAGGGCAAGCCTGGCCCACCGCCCAGTCCCTCCTCTTCCTCTGCATGGGGAGGGGAGCCCCGTGCCTTTTATCCTGGAGACCTGCCTCTGGGCTGCAGTGCCCTTCCCGGCTCTCCTCCAACCGAGTTTGGAATCTGAGCTACTCCAGCCTGGGGCTCCTCCCTGCAGAGCCCGCCTCCAGGTCGCCCCCGCATCTCCTCCCAGGCTCTCTGGGCCTCGGCTCTTCAGTGCATAATCGTCCCTCGGGCCCCCAGTGGGTTCCTTTCCCTCTAGGCCACACAGGGTTTCACACGGGCAGGGATGAGAGGGGACATGCTGATGAGCTGTGGCCCCCCGGGAGCTGTGGGCATGATCTTACACGTTCATCTCACTGAAACGTAAAGGTCTTGTGAGCGAGCCCCGCTTTTCAGATGGGAAAGCAGACGAAGGGAGAGCCAGGTGTACGGAGCGTGCCCGGACCCCCGGGCCCGGCCCTGCCCGGGACTTCCCTGGGTTGCCTGCGCAGTCACTACTTTACTGGCCCCGTTTGCGTCTCTGGGGCTCAGCCGTTCAGTTTGTCGCATGTGTTGAGCACCGACAGTGCCCCAGGCCCTGTTCCGGGCCCTCCGCACTCAGCGATGGCTGCGACCTGGCCGTGGCTGCAAGGGTGAGGCCAGAGAGAAAAGGGATCAGCCCAGACCCACTCCCGACCTTGTGGTGCGACATGGCGGCCGTTTGATTGAGCAAGTAACGAACCTTCTCCTTCCCCCAGTTTCATGGCCACAGCTGGGGCAGCAGTTGTACCCACTTCCCCTCTTTTTTTTTCTTTAAAGATTTTATTTATTTATTTTTAGAATGAGAGGAAGGGAAGGGAAAAGAGAGGGAGAGAAACATTGATGATGTGTGAGAGATACACCAGTTGCCTCTCGCACGCCCCCAGCTGGGGGACCAGCCCACAACCCAGGCAGGTGCCCCGACTGGGAAATGAACCAGCGACACTTCGGTTCACAGGCCGGTGCTCAATCCACTGAGCCACCCCAGCCACGGCTACTCCCCCTCTTTTTGAAGGCCTTATGGGGACTAGCTGAGATGCTCAACAAGTGACTCCCCAGGACCTCCGCCTTAGAGGCCAGAGAGTGAGCCCAGACTTCCACCTTCACCTGGCAGCACAAGGCATCCCCCACGGCTCACGGGAGTGACATCAGGAAAAAAAAAAAAAAGCAGGAGGTATAAACGAGATCCTGCGTCTCCATAACATACTACCAAAGTGTGTCGGTTTCAGCTGAAAAATCACATCATACGAAGAACCAGGCAACTCTTAAAGGGATCGAAAACAGATCACCTGTGATGCCCATACCATGACGACAGAGGTGCTAGGATTATTGGGCAAAGGTTTTGGATCAGCAATCATAAAACTGCTTCAGTGCGTAATTATAAACATGCTTGAAAAAATTAAAGAAAGAAAGAAAGAAAGAAAGAAAGAAAGAAAGAAAAGCCTCATCGAAGAAACAGAAAGTCTCAGCAAAGAAACAGAAGACCGAAGAACACAACAGAACTTAAAACTGAAAAATACCGTAAGTGAAATGAAAAGCCCAGTGGATTCTGGGCTCAGCAGCAGAATTAAGGTGTAGCCCTAAGTTCGGAAGGAGCCTTCGCCTCCTGCAATGCACCAAGGGCTCCTGCAAACCTGGGGTCTAGGGTGGCCGCCTCTGCACCCCAAGGGCTCGGCCCTGGGCCGGGATCCGTGGAGGGGTGTGCTTACGTGTTGGCGGGGTTTGGTTTTGGCTGTGAGCCCCTGACGGGTAGATGAAGCCCTCAGGAGACTGGAGTCTCCCCCTGGCTTGAGTTCTCCCAAGTCCAAGGGCAGCGTGAACCGTGCTCCCTGGGACAGATCCGCAGTTTCCAGTTCCATCAAGCTGGCCCAGCACACCACCGGGAGGCCAGCAGATCCTGTGCTCCCCGCATTTCAGTGGCCTGTCTCCTGGGGGATCCCAGCCTGCAGGGGACAACCCGCAGGGTTGGGTAGGGGTTAGGGGAACATTGGGGAACATTAAAATGGGGCTCTTGCTTGTCATCCAGGAACACCGAGTCACAAAAGGAAAAAGACTTAGCCAAGAACCACTCAAGTGATTGGTAGAGTCAGAGCAAAACCTAGACCTTCCAGGAAAACCTTCTCTCCACCCACTGGCGGGGGGGCTCAACGTTTCCCACCAGGATCCCTGGTTCTGGAGGCCCAGCCTGGACCCGGCAGATGAGGCACAGCAGGGAAGGAAGCTGCTTTGCTCCTCTTCGCTCATTCAACAAATATTTACTGAGCTCCACAACAAACCACTCTGCACTTGGTGGCTGGAATCAGTCAGCATTTTTACTGTTGCTCACAGGCCGACGGGCGACGGTGGCTCTCTGGTCTGGCTGTGGCTGCTCCCGGCTGGGCTTTCTGGTAGACCGGCTGCAGGCTGGCTGGCTGGCTGGCATATATGGGCCTCACTCGTCTCTCCGGCAGTTGGCTTGCCACGGGCTGAGGTGCCCCACGTCTGCTGTCCCCCAGGAGGCTGCCCCAGGCTCCTTGCATGGGGCCGTTGTGAAATGTTTTGCTTCTGTTTCCTTCGGAGCCTTCTTCTGAGCTGTGTGAGCCGCGCTGGTTGATGAAAGGAAGTGAATTATGTCACTTCTGGACGGAACTTGAAATTCCAGAGTGATTCTCCACATTCTTCTGTAGGAAGCTAAAGGTCAGGACACGGCCTCCACTCGGGACCCTGAGTCCGTGGGGGGTCAGTGGTGCGGCCCCAGCCCCCAGCCCCCCCACAGTGTGCACGTAGCCTGAGTGGGAGGGAAGCCTTCATGGCGTTGAGCCGCTGAGACCCCGAGACCTTGGTCCCTGCAGCAGGACCCGTTTTATCCGGGCCGGCACACGCCTCTGCTACGTACCGGAGAGCATCCCCTGCCCATAAGCCGGTTCGCAAGAAAGACAAACTCCTTAGCCCTGGCGAGCTCACAGTCTCGTGCGGGCAAAATGCAACGCACAAGTGGGCAAACCGACAAATGCACACGCATTCTCACGCCGCCATCCCGCGTGCTGTGAAGGGGAAGTGCGGGACCGAGGAGGGAGTGAGTAACGGGGTGGGACACCAGCTGGGACCATGTGGTTAAAGAGAAGCGTCTCTGGAAAGGAAGCGTGGAAGCCGAGGCTTGGTGTGGGGGAGAGCTTGGGTCGGGGGTCGGGGCGAGGGGGGAGGGGGTGGTGACTCAGCACAGGAGCAGGCAGGGAGGAAGAGGCCTGAGCTACTCAGAGGCAGTGAATGGGGCCAGGAAGTGGGTGAGGATTGAAATGGAGGGGCGGGGGCTAGACCCACAGGGCCTCAGCGCTGGTGGGGAGGGGTTGGGGTTTGGTCTGGGTACCTGGGAGCGCCCCCCAGCCCCGCTGCATCTGGGGAGATGGAATTGAGCCATTTGGAAGCCGGGAGGGGGAGCCTGGTTTTGATCCCCGGTAGTGAGGGCATGCGTTCCGGAACCCGGGCTCAGCCCAGGCCTCAGCCGCCTGGGCGGAAGGGAAACGTCACTTCCCATGGAGTATTTTTAACACGACACAGCGAGCGGGCCTCTCTTCCTGTCCAGCTGAGGCTCCGGGCCAGTGGGGGCCGCTCGGCAGGGGCTGGGCCAGGATGCCCACAGGTGCTCCCAGCTCCCAGCAGCTGGGCGGGACACAGATGTCCTGAGAGGGGACTCTAGGCCTGGCCAGACCTCTGGGAGCCACAGTGGTGTCCTCCCCTCGGGGCTGTGAGAGGAGCCCACGGAGACAGGCCGGAGAGGCTCGGGGCCCAAGACCGGGCTGGGGAGACTGAGTGTCCCCTCGCCCCACACCCCCCGGCTGTGCTTCTGCCCTGTGACAGCCGCTGACCTGAGCCAGCGCCAGGCCCTGGGGCTCCGGGAAGCGCTTGGTCCCCTGGGCAGTGAGGGACAGGGCCTGCAGGAGCCCAGAAGGACAGCAGCTGGGCTCTCTCAGTTCCATATGCACACCACGCACCACACATGGATGTCACACACCTCACACATGCCCCCCACACATCACACAGATGCACACACAGGCCCTCCTCACACGTCACACACGTGCAGAGACACACACACACACCACACACACAGTCCCCTCCTCTTTGACCTCAGGGCCACAGCGGGGAAGGGGACTTGCCAGGGGCCACAGGCAGGGGTGGGAGATTTCTGGCCTTTGGTTTCCTGTATCACCCTAGGTGTTGGAGAGCATGTTTTCAAATGCTTTGCTCTGATACGAGGCCTGCATTCCGTTTCCTGTGTCTGCGGAACAGATCACCGTGAACTGGGGCTTAAAGCAACAGTGCATTGCCCTCTCCCAGACCTGGGGCTGCCAGCAGTGAGCTCCAGGTGTGAGCGGGGCAGCTCGCTCTGGGGGCCCGGGGAGAGGGGCGTCGGCCCAGCGCCTGGGGGCTGCCCCAAACTGCTGTTCCTCAGGGGGCACGCCCGTGGCTCCAGCCTCTGCTTCCTTCTCCGTGGGCTCTCCTCTGTGCCTCTGATCCCCCCTCCTTCTCTCATAAACACGCCTGACCTTGGATTTGGGGCCCGGCCTAACCCAGCACCATCTCATCGAGAGAGCCCTCATTACACCTGCGGAGAAATTTCCCAAACCGAGTAGCACTCACAGGTCCCCGATGGTTAAATATTTTGGGCTGGGGGACATCATTCAACCCCCTGCAGGGTCCCTGGGCTTCCCCAGTCCCCCGAAGGGGGTCTCCCCTGTGACTTGGGCTCCGCTCCCTGCTCTGCCCACCTTCTCTCTGACATGAGGACGACGGTGGCTCTTTCTTGGGGCCCTGGGAGGCCCAAGCAGAAGGGGCGGTGACCCTTGGTGAACTCAGTGGGGTCATGAAGTTCTCCCCTTTGCCTCCTCCCCCTGGTAGTAGGGGTCTTCCTACTTGAGAATGGAGGGGTCCTAGCAGCAGCAGCCCCAAGATCCCGGGGACAGGAGAGGAAGCCCCGTTACTCAGGGAGTCGCTGACCCAGCTGAGAGCCTGAGTCTTGTGTCGCCCGGGAGAGGCCCTGGGGTGGGAAGGGTTTCTGGTGGGAGAAACTGGAAGGAGGTCAGTGTGGCCTGGGTGACATGGGCGCTGGGTGAGGCCGACAGGCAGGCAGGGAAGAGCCCCAATGGGATGCATGGCTGTACCCATCAGGAGATGTTGGGTGGGGGGTCAAAGGAGGCCCTGCTCCGGGAGCCGCGGCTGCCTTCCCCGTGACCTGTCCTGACAGGGGGCACCCTGCCCGCCACCTTCCCGGGTCAGAGCCTGCTTTCGAGGGAGGCGCCCCGCCCCGGGCCTCGCCCCGGGGTCCTTGGGCAGATGTACCACAGGGGCTGGGCAGGCTCTTGTTTGGCTCACGAGCTGCAACCGCCTGGCCCCTGGGGCTGAGGGCTCTGTGCAAGATGTTCCGGGTCGGAAGTCCAGGCCCCACCAGCCGGACAGAGAGGGGAGGGTGATTCCCACCAGCCTCCCGAGAGCAGGACTTGGTTCAAGAGCCTCGACCCCAAGGTTACTTCGCTTTCAAGCTGTTTCAGGAGGATGGTTCCAGGGGCCCTGGGACCTGGCAGAGTCTGCTGGTACCCTGGCACCAGCCCTCCCTGCTGTGTGGCCTGAGGAAGGTAGCTTGACCTCTCTCTGCTCTGCGCCTCCCGCCAGCCCGGCTCGGGGATGCTGAGGAATGAGGTCCGTCCTGCCCTCCGCCAGCGCTGGTACGTCCCTGCACCCTGACCTCCCTTCGCCAGGGGACAAACAGGAACTGAGCCGGCTGGAACGGCTGTTTAAAGAACTTTCCGGCCAAGAGGGTGTGTCTGCACAATTTGGTTCTCTGCCCCCAGGGCTCTGGGAAAACTTCCAGGCCTGAGAAAGTGTATCGGATTCCTTTCTGTACCCACCCAGCCTTGGATTTCATGGAAAACAAAACAAGAGAAGAGAAAAACAAAGCAGCCGAACACTTGATTGGATCAGTAGTAACCGGGTGGGTTTTAAAGCCTTTTGAAGCCGGGCTCCTGCACTCGACCACCTTAAACGGGTGCCCTTGGGCAAGGCGTGTCCACCTCTCCGAGCCTCAGTTTCTTTCCTTCCTGCGGTTAAAATGGCAGCGAGTTCCAGGACAAGCCGTCAGTCCCGTCTGGTCCCAAGCGTGGCGCCCGTGGTCTCGGCGTGACCAAGATGGCAGGCGTGGCGTAGCGTGGCATGGTGTGGTGCGGCGCTGGGCAGCTGTTCTTCACGCTCAGCCACACTGGGCCTTCTTGCAACAGTCCTTGACCCTTGTTCTAGTTCTTTGGTAATCTAGAAATTTCTCTTACTTCTCCCTGCGATCGCCCTGCCACCCCCTTGCCGGTGGTTTCAGGCAGAAGGATGCTTTCTTCGGGCATTGGCGTTTTCCCCTGATGGAGGAGGAACCTGGTGACCTCCGTCCAGCTGCGACAGGCTCGGTGTCAACACTCAGACAGCGACAGCGCCTTCCTCGAAGCGCTGTCTCTTGGTCTCCGGTTTGAATGTCACAAATGTGTGTTTGCCTGCCCAGCCCCCGTGTCCCGTGAGTCTGATGACAGTCCGTGAATTTCGATTAAAGTCTTACTCGTCCTCACCGTGGGCAGGCTGTGGGGTCACTGCAAGGTGGGCTGCACGGTCCTGGATGAGCTGCGGGCTTGTGGCCAAAGCCAGGCCCCCTGGACCACCTCTCTCGACCGAGGTCCCCAGCAGAGCGGCCCGAGGCAGAAGATAGATAGATAGAGGCCACCTGTCCCGGGACTTGGCCTAGTGGCCGGCCAAACACAGCCCCCTCACCCAACAATGTCCACGTTCCTAACCCTGGAAGCCACGACTACGTCATTCCACAGAAGGGACTTTGCAGACGTGAAGGTTAAGTGGAGGACCCTGAAATGCCTCGATGTGGGAATCTCGAGCGAGGGCCCTCAGAGAGGGAGGCAGGAGGGTCAGAGCCGGAAACAGAAGGAGGTGCTAAGACCACAGGAAGCGGGGTGGGGGAGGGGCCCGAAGGTGACGTGTGATGGGCCCACTAGCCAAGGAGTGTGGGCAGCCCCCAGACACTGGAAAAGGCAAAAGTCAGACTCTGCCCCGAAATCTCCAGAAGAAACTCGGCGCAGCTGACGCGTTGGTGGTAGACCCCGGCCTGCAGAGCCGTGAGCCTGCGGCTTACGACCCTGAGTCACTCCTAGGCTGAGTCTCGGCCACAGGGAATGAATGAGACACCGAAGCGGAGACCCCAGAGCCCCGGCTTCTGCCCTCCAGGCTTCTCTTCGATTCCGAGGCCTCCTGCCGGCTGCCCCACCCTCCTTCCACCAGGAGCCCGGCCCTCCAGGGCGCCGCCTGGGTGCGTGTTCCCTGCCTGTGTCCTGTTGTCGACTCCACCGGGACGCTCTTGGGCTGCTTCTTTCCCCCGGGATCGGCGGTTCTGACTCACAACAGCAGACAAATGGTGCAGAGAGTGGTTTGTCTGGGCTTGTCGCAAATCCTCAAAGGAAGACTACTGTGCGGGACGTGACGGGAGCACGCATTCAGGGTACTCGGGCTGCCTTTCGGGGAAACGCTGGAGGCGAACGCAAGAGAAGGATGAGCGGGTGATTCGGGCCTGGAATCTCCCTGCAGCCTGAGCGGGTAGCTCCCATCGGAAGATTCTGGTAGCCGGTGGGTCACAGGGGCCACCACAGTGGCGGTTTTGGGACTTGAGGACAGCAAAGCAGACCACCCCCTCTCATGCGGATCTCGTCACTGCTCCGGTTCCCATAACGGTCTTTCCGGTGCTAAGGGGCTGAGCCTCCCAGAGTCCCCAGGGGCTTCTCTAACTCCGAGTCGCTCTCACCGGTGGTCTGTGAGCCCCCGAGCTCAGGGTGGACCGAACCTCCCCTGCAGTCCCTGGCCCCTGGCACGCGGCACAGACCAGGCGCGAGGTGGGTCCTTCCCCACGGCACGGCTGCGGAAGGAAGCTCTCACTTCCCCGGCTTCCTCTCCTGAGCCAGACCACGGCAGCCCTCCACATCGACGGCACTGCGCTCTTGCCAAAAGCTATCGGGGGGTCGGGGGGGGGCCCAGAGGAAAGAACACTGTGTCTGAGTTCAAGTTCCTGTGCTCCCCATGTTTTGACCTTGGGGAAGCCACTCCCACTTTGGCTCGCCCCCCACTGTGGAGTGGGGGTGGTGATGCCTTCAAGGGGAGGTCACTTCTGTCCCTTCCAGGGCCAGCTCTCTGTGGAAGGGCCTCTCCGTGCCCACTCTGCCCTCGGCACCCAACACGGCCCCGGCACAGCTGAGGCGTGAGTGTGCGCTGCCTGAACGAGGGAGGGCTCTCGAGACGTCACGCTCCCTCTCTTTTCCTGCCACCACCTCCACCTCTTACCTGCACCCAGAGTCCCCTCCCTGCTGAGGCAGGAGTGACCTGTCTGAAGGTGGACACTGAGCACTGACATCCTGCCCCCACCCCCACCCCAGTGTGCACCCTTGACGGCTCCCTGTCGACCTCGACCTAAAGGCCCAGCCCTCCAGCACAGCCGACAAGGCCCTCCTGCTCTGGCCCACCCTCGCCCTCCACGGGCCCCTGGGCACCTCTCGCTCCACCACCTGGAGTGCCTTTAGCCGCGCCCACCTGGGGACCTTCAGGCACCTGTGCCTTTCCTCCCCACCTCCCCTGACGGCATGCCGGACCCACGCAGGTGGTGGACGGCGGTGGGCGAGCTCTGATGGGCCGTCAGTCCGGTTCTCCCACGTCCCAGCAGTGCGCCCTCGGGCACGGGACTTAACCTCTCTGGGCCTCCCTCCAAAGAGCATGCCTCCTCCCGAAACACCTGGGACGATGGGATGCCATTTTGCAGGCAAAGCTTAGCACAGTGTCTCTATGACGAGAGACCCATTCGTTGACTGTTTAAGTGTCGATTCTGAGGGACAATCTAGAAGGATCCCAGGTCTTTCCCAATGTAGACCCCAGAGGCAGGGACCTCTTCTTCCTCCTCCCTTTCACTTTTGAGCTTCTCTTTCTCCACTTGCCCAGGGGGCAGCCACAGCTCGGCCTCGCCGGGAGCCCCGTGAGCTGACAGGCAGGTCTGGGAGGCAGCCGGGCCTCAGCCCTGCCTCTGCCCTGTGCCCCCCAGTCCTGCCTCCTGCTGAGAAGGGGGCACGTTAGGGTGCCAAGTCAGCCTCAGGCACCGGCCAGGTGAGCTGTGGCTTTTCCCAGAAAACTTCGGGCTGTGCCAACCCTCCTGGAATCCGCACTGCCCCTGTGCCAGGGCAAGGGCTGGCTCTGCTTCTGCTTCTGTGACAGCCTCCATGACGGCAGGCAGCACCGGGCAGAGAGCCGGCCGTGGGCCTGGGGGCTGGGGAGGCCACCGGGGCAGGGCCAGCGCCCCCTGCAGGGCAGGGCCGGTGCTGGAGGGCTGCGCTCCGAGCTCCCACCCGCGCAGAGCAGGGCAGGAAGAAACATGGCTGGCGCTCGACCACTGGAAATGCAGCGCTCCCCCACTTGTGGCACCCCAGAAGCACACGTCGGTTACGTGGGGTCTGTGGAGGTGACAATGCAAATGCACGTTGCTCCGGAAGGTCCTGGAACCCATTTTTAGGAATGTTAGCCTCATGCATGACTTTGAACCTCTTCCCTCCTGACCCACGAACCCCACTTCCAGGGACCCCAATCCAAAGGGAAAACGGGAATAGAACAGACATCTGGACGAGGGTTTGTGTAGAAAAAGTCGCCAGCCCCGAGACACTGATAAGAATAAAAAGCATAAATGTCCAAAATTGGGGATCAGTGAAATAAAATAAATTTTGGTGACTCCACATGATAGTATGCTAAGCAGACTATGAAACAACAACTTTTATAGGACTCCACCAGCATGTGAAATTGTTCTGATAAAGGATTCGGTAAAAATAACAAAATAGCGGAATACGAATGTATACGAACCATGTGATTTCGTAGGCACACACGCAGACACATCTATTTTTAAAAGAATACACCAGAACGATAAACATGGCTTTCTCTGTGGCTGGGTTCTGGTTTTTATTTTCCTTCTTATAATTATCTGTGTTTTTCAAGATAACATCACACTAACTGCATGTCCCTTCCAAAGCAGAATAAACACAGGCCACTTGCTGACCCTACCCCTTGCTGACACACGCCTTATCCGCTCACACCACCTGCCAGGGGCCTCCTCGGGGGCAGACCTGATGGCGTGGGGATGCAGGCAGCTGACCGGGGCCTGGTGGCAGTGCCGTGGGGGGGCTCTCAGCTCCACGGAGGAGCCACCAGCAGGTCCAGTGACACAGAAGCCTCCAGGAACCACCTTCCCTACGAGAACCAACGGCCTACCTGCCGCTCCCCTGACAGCTGCACTCCCTGAAGCCATCAGCCCCGAGGCACGTCAGCTGACCGCACCTCTAATCGGCTGTAAACGTGCCCGGCTGGGAAGGTCGCCAGGTCCCTCAGGTGGACGCTTATATTTTTGGAAACAAAAGTGATCAACAACTGGCAGGAGCATTTTCTGCCTCCGCTCCTCGGGGGCCTGATCCTGACTCTCAGAAACCCCGACGTGATCTCACAAACCCCTCCGAGTCTCAGTGGGCCCCTCCCCTCCTCTCCCCTGCAGTGGAGACCCCGGGGACCTGAGGCTGAATTCCAGCTTCCCCCTACAAGCCGCCTGACCTTGAGCAAATGACAGAACTCGGCTAGCTCGGCTCCTCAGCTGAAAAATGGGCTTAGCGCACGCCTCTTTCACGGGGGGAGGTTTGTGTGTTCGTCAGTTTGAGCCAGTGCTTACTTACCCGGTTCTCATCGTGGGCGGGCCGGACACAGAGGGGAAGACGGCGAGCTGGCGATTCTCACTCTGCTCCGGAAGGAAAAAGCCCTGGCCCGTGGCCTCTGCTGGTCTCTGCGGTATAAATGCTCCCACCACCATCGATTCCAAGCAACCAGTCATTGGACTGGATGGCAACATTCCTGAGTATTTAAGACATGGTTTGAGCATCCGACCATCCGCCCACCATGTGTCCCAAGCGGCCAGACGGGGTCCTTGTCCCAGGAGGCCAGACTTGGGCTCATGGCATAATGAGAGGAAAGCAGGAGCTATTAAAACTTTCGCTTGCACCCTGGCTGGTGTAGCTCAGTGGATTGAGCGCGGGCTGTGAACCAAAGTGTCGCAGGTTTGATTCCCAGCCAGGGTACATGCCTGGGTTGCAGGCCATGACCCCCAGCAGCCGCACATTGATGTTTCTTTCTCTCTATCTCCCTCCCTTCCCTCTCTAAAAATAAATAAATAAAATCTTAAAAAAAAAAAAAACTTTCGCTTGCCATGTTATTATCCTCAGTCCTGGCAGAGAGGAGGCACCTAATAATATATGTCAAATGGATAAATAAATGCCTTTAATAAAAACCAAAATGATGAAAAACTGAGCTCAGTGCTGAGCTGGAGAGTAATGGGGAATACCTCCTTCTGACAGGTGGCCTCTCTGAGCAACACGGGTTCGAGAATGAAATAAAATAGTATATTTAAAGGCTGCATCACGATGTCCATGGTATGGAAATCCCTTTCTTTATATTTATAGGGACCCCTTTGTTCTTCAAGGACAAACCTCCTGAATCCCCCAGCTCCAATGCTGTGTCGCTTCCTGTCACAGTGTCCTTCCACCTCCTGCTCTCCCCCATTGCCCGCTGTGGGAGCTTCCCAGGGGGGTGGGGGCCTGGGTCTTGCTCTCGGGCCTCTGCACACCTCCTGCCTGTGCTCTGGAACGACCTGGCTGTGGCTGCCCAGCGTAGAGCGCGGGGTCTTCCTGCCGTCAGGCCCTGGAGCCTGGGGAACGTGGGGAGGGAACCCTGAAGGTTAGGACTGGCTCCTGTGAGGTCGAGGGTCTGTTCTGGGCGCAGGCACGCTTACGAAGATCTGTGTGGATTCCTGGCTGTCACCTGGGTCAAGTCCCCCCTGGGGCCTCAGCTTCCTAAGCTATACAATGAGGTGTATCCCTTGCAGAGGCTCCGAGAGGCTGGTGGCCCACAGTAGGGTAAGAACTGGGTGCTGGGCCCGAAGACCAGCCCCCCCCATCAGGGCCCAGCCCCCAGCCCCCCAGGAGGACGCCACAAGTTCTCAACCACGTGGGACGTGCCCCCCCCAAAGTCCCCAGGGAGGTCAGCTGTTTATCAAAGGCAGGTGTGGAGTCCTCAGGGCCCTGGTTACTCATTACACTTTATTAAACGCTGATATCGCAAACCCTCATAAGTAGGCCAAGGGGGTGCTAAGTCACCGAAAGGCCGACAAACAAGGGCCTACTGATTAACCGGCCCCGCTCCGCAGGCCTGCCAGCTGCCCAGCAGCCTCCGGGAGGCCAAAACCGCCACCTCAGCCGCGGTGGCCAAGGGTCAAAGGCCGGGCTTGTTTTCCGGCCCAGCTGCCTGGGATCCTGAACGCTGGTGGTGGAAAGGGCCCTTGACTTTGGCGCCGATTCCCGGAGGCTCCGGGAAGCTCCTCGGCGGGTGTTTTTCAGGAAAGGCTCCCCCTTGAGTCCTGCAAAGCCCACACTGTGGGGGAAAGGGGCCCCTCCAGCCTGCCCCCACCCCTGGCATTCGGGGAGCTCGCTGCTGCCTCTTCCCCTGGACCCAGGGCCTCGGCTGCCACCTCTCCCCCAGCCCTCAAGCTGGCCCGCAGTCAGGGACACGGGTCAACATCCTCTGACAGCGCCAAGATGAGCCCACGGGTCTTCTTGGCTTCAGCGCTGTTGTGAATCATATGTGTGGAGAGACAGAAAAGGGGAGGAAGGGACCATCAAGAGAAGCAGCTAACAGCTTAAAAAAAAAGTTCTGGGACCTTCCATGTCCCCATAGTGCTGTCTTGGGGCATGGTGCATGAGCTCCCTGTGGCTGCGGGGGCAAACGGCAGGGCTGACGGCTGCGTGGCTTTGGTGTCTGATCGTTCTGGGGCAGGTGGTGGGGTCAGAAGCCCCACATGGGTCTCCTGGGGCTACAGGCACGTGTGAGCAGGACTCGGTTCCTTTGGGGGGTGTTGGGGGAGACTTCGTTTCCTCCCTCTTTCCAGGCTCTAGAGGCAGCCATTGTTCCCCGGCGCAGGGCAGCGCACCACCCTGCCCTCACGCCTCCATCCTGAGGATGGTTCTGTGACCACCTGGGGCCCGACCGGGCACCGCAGCACGGCTTCCCACCTCAGGACCCTTCGCTGAATCACACAGCGGCCAACTCCCCCTTGCCACATAAGCAACATACTCTGGGGCACGTGGGTCGGGATGGGGGCATCGTTGGAGAGGGGCCAGTATCTGGGGGCGTCCAGTGGGTGTGAGCTTTCCTCAGAGCCCCATCCACTGGCATTCGGAGGTTTCCTTCCTCACACACACACACACACACACACGCACACACCAGCCCCAGGCCTCTGTGCGGCCCTGGAGACACGTGACTAGAGTCTGGGGGAGGCACGGAAGGAGGCTCACGCTGCAGCAGTGCGTGCAGCTCCCAAGCGAAGCGAGCCACCCTCTGCCCGGGCACTTCTCACTGCCACTTCCCTCCACAGGGTATCCCGACTGCGTTTCTTTTTCTTCTCCTTCCTTCCCTCTCTCCTCTCTCCCGGTCCGAGGGGCTGGGGGTAGGGGGCGGGGCAGACTGGGCTTTTCTCCAGAGATGGTTGGAAACACATGCCCCATCTTGAGATTTCCTCCCCTGTGATCGTGCCACCCTCTGGTCAAGAGGGGGCGCTGCTCTCCTCCCCCGTAGATGCCCGCAGGCCTGAGGCTCCTCCCAAACGCACGTGGAGGAAGGAACAGGTACGAGATTTCTGAGCCTGAGTCATAAAAGGCAACGAGGCTTCTGCTTCCTATGCCGGGGTGCTTGCTTATGGAAATCTGAGCTGACACGTCAGAACTGCCACTCCCCTGGGGCCTCCATACTGTGAGGAAGCACAGACCACACGGAGAGGCCCTGCAAGACGCTCTGGTCAGCGGCCTACACCCCCCGCAACCCCCCGCCAAGGTGTCATCAGCCACCAGACTAGTGACTGCAGATGCCTTTATGGTGCTAGCCCCTGTGTTGACACGTTGACAAAAGCCACTCTGCGGAGGCCGAGGCCCAGGCCTCCCGGGGCCCATGTCAGATGCCCTGCCGCGTTCTGTCCCAGTTCCCCACCCACGCTAGTTGTGAGCATAATAAACCTGCGGTGTCACAGCACGGCGTTTGGGGGTGCTTTCTATACAGTGAGGAGCAACTGGAGCCCCCTTCCCTGCTGTCTCAGAGGCTAAAAATACTCCCCTCACTTCCTTCGGCCTGGCGGGCCGGCCAGTTCTTTCGTTGCCCTGGTCTCTGCCCCTGGGGCCTCTGCTCTCACCCCACGGGGTTGGCTAAGGTATTTTCCTAAACCAGACTCCTCTCTGAGGGGTGTTTTGATGCCAGCAATTAAGACAGCAAACTGCCTTATCTCTGCCAAGTTCTTGAGGGCTTGGCCCGTGCAGATGCCCCGTGACTGTGCGTGCTGAATCCCACCTTTCTTCCCGGAGCTCCCGGGGCTCTGGAGGGTGCACAGAAGGCAGGGCAGGGGTAGAGGAGTAACTTCAGGACCCCAGAACTGTGCCACTGGCTCCCGGTGCACGCAGCCCTGCAGCAGGCAGGACCCGGCCACAGAAGGTCCCCGGGCAGGAAGTTCAGTAGAGGACAGCTAATACAGAGAATTAGTGCAACTGTGTCAGAAGGGTCGAGAAGCCTCACACGCAGGGTTGCCAGATAAAACACAGGCCAGCCAGTGAAATTTGCACTTCAGATAAACAAAAAATATTTTTTTTCATGTGTGTGCGTGCCGTGCAATATTTGGGAATGCTTATACTAAAAAGCGATTTGCACCCTGGCTGGTATGGCTCACTTGGTTGGAGCATCGTCCCGGACACGGAAAGGTCGCAGGTTCAATCCCCGGTCAGGGCAGCGATGACTTCCCAGGGGTCCGGTGGGCTGCTTTTGTCCCAGGTTGGACAGCTGGTGCAAAAGCGCAGAAAGAGGCAATGGGCGACCGGCCGCAGCCAGGGGCACAGCAGGGCTGGAGGTCAGGGGCAGGGGCTGGACGCTGGGGGTGGGGGTGGGGGTTGGGGCTTGGTTTTTCATGCGTGGGAGCCCTGGGAAGAATCTGAGGCATCTGCTGAAGCTCTGCTCCCACTAACCCTCTGCCGCCCCCCCCCCCCCCCCCCCCCCGCCTGCGTGTGCCGGGGACACAGGCTCCCCCTGCCTGCCCGACAGTGACCGGTGCAGGGGTGGGGGAGGGAGGTGGCAGTGTGAATTTTCCACCTTTCCTCGGACAGTTCAGCTGGTAAAGGCAAGCACGTGTATGTCGCTGGAAGTCCGATTTCCAGGACCCGCCACACAGTCACGGCTCTATTTCTGGAACAATTCCATGGGCTGCGACTTCTTTAGAAAACTCGAGAGACGCCCCTGCGGGCCGGCGGGCAGAGGGCCGGTCCAGCTCCTCTCCCTCCCCATTCCCGGTCCTGACCCTGCCCCTCCCTTTCTCGCGTTCCCTCCCTTCTGTCCCCAGGGACTGGCTGCCAGCAGGGACATGGAACCTGAGTCCCTTTGTCCAGGCTCCGGGAAGACTCCCTGCCTGCCGGACCCAGCACTCAGCCCCGAGGGGGTGCTCACGTCTCCCTCCCCGGCCACGGCCACGGCCACGGCCACGGGCCCAGCGAGGGAGGAAGCCGGGTCTGCTCTCCCTCCTGCTCCGGACTCGCTGTGAGGCTCCGACCAAGCCCCTCGCTGACTCAGCCCGCGTGTCCACGCCCCCCCCCCCACATTCCGCCCACCTCCTGGGGCCCATCTCTTTCAATGAGAATACGTGTGAGCAACACGTCTTAGTTATTACTATTTTAGAGTTATTTATTGTAACACTTTTTCAAATTCAGGTAAAATCCACTGACACACGACTCACCGTTTTCACGTGTACGAGTCGGTGTCACCTAGCACTGTCACGATGGCGGGCAACCACCCCCTCCCCCAGGTCCACGACGCCGGCAGCACCCCAGGGTGCAACCCCGCACCCGTTACTCCCCACGCCCCTCCCAGCCACCGCCAGTGCTGGGCCACCCATCCGCTCTCTGCCCGTGAGGACTCGCATATCACGGACAGGTCACAGCGGCGGAATCGTGCAGTTTCAATCCTTCGGGTCCGGCTCCGTTCACTCGGCAGGGTGTTTCGGAGGTCCGTGCACCCACCTTGCAGCGTGCACCAGTCCTCCGCTCCTTTTGACGGCGGAGCAATATTCCCCCGTCCCTCCTCCTGCGGCCAGACCCTGGGGTGTCTCCGCCCTTGGCTCACGTGAGCAGCGCTGCAACGAGCATGCGCGTGTGTTTGAGCCCCTGTTCCCAGTCCTCCCGGCAGGCGTGGAGGGGGAGCGGGCTTGCTGACGCAGACAGCGGTCCTCCGCCAGCCTTTGGGGGACCTCCAGCCCGCCGGCCCCGGCGGCCGCACCGCTCTCCCTCCCCACCAGCCCCGACAAGGCCGCCCGTTTCTCCTTGTCCTTGCCGGCCTCCGCCGTTGCCATCTTTCTGATTGTAGCGTCCTCCTAGGGGCAATGAGCAAGCTCGTTGAGGGTCGCCGGGCGTCTCCCCGGGGACCAGTGCTGTGGGGCCGGTTTCCGTGGGCGTGTCGTCCGTGCATCTGTCTTCTCCGGGGAGGTATCTGTTCCATCCTTTGCCCATTTTAAATCAGGTCGTTTGCCTTTTTGTTGAGGTGGGACAGTTCTTTAAATATTCAGGAAACTGGACTCTTACCAGGTACGTGATTCTGAAACATTTTTTCCTATTCCATAGATTTTTTAAAAAGATTTATGTTTTAGCCCTGGCTGGCGTAGCTCAGTGGATTGAGCGCGGGCTGGGAACCAAAGTGTCCCAGGTTCGATTCCCAGCCAGGGTACATTCCTGGGTTGCAGGCCATAACCCCCAGCAACCGCACATTGATGTTTCTTTCTCTCTCTCTCCCTCCCTTCCCTCCCTAAAAATAAATAAATAGAATCTTAAAAAAAATTTTTAAAAAGATTTATTTTTAATACTGATTATAAATATTTTAATGTTATATGTTAGTAGCTTTAGCATTGTCTCTCCTTCCTTCCTTCCTTCCTTCTCTTTCTTTCTTTCCCTTTTTCTTTCTTTCCCCCCTTCCTTCCTTTCTTCCTTCCTTCCTCCCTCCCTTCCTTCCTTCCTCCCTCCCTTCCTTCCTTCCCTCCCTCTTTCCTTCCTTCCTTTCTGTCTCTTTCTTCCCCTCCCACCCCACCAGGCTTGCCTGTTCACTGTGAGTTTTCCCCAAACAAAGACCCGCAACCCCACCCTCCTGCCCCACCCCTCCTGCCCCGCCCCTGAGGAGGTGGCTCTCCTTTCCCAACCCCAGGCCCTGGGCCCAGTGGGTGCTCCCTGAGGCATGTGGTCTCCGGGAGGGATGTTCTTGCTGCTATGAAAATGGTGGTTAGGAAACAGCCTTTTGATGTGGAAAACACTGGTTACAAAATAACCAGCCCATAAAATGTAAAAATAGGTCGCCCGGGATGACGGCATCCCTTGAAACACACCTGGATAAACAAGGAGGGAAAAGGAGGGCACCTACTGGGTTCTTCTTTCTCCCTCCCTCCTGCCCCCCTCCTCCCCTGCCCCTCATTTCTCACGGGCTCCCTCCCTCTCGTCACAGGGAAAGGGGAATGACCTTCCGTTTCAGTAAGAGAGTCAGAACATCTCGACCCCTTTGGGGTCCCCGGGAGAGCAGAGCAGACCTGAGGAGCCCCTTGCCCTGAGAGAGCCCCCCACCCCCGCCCCGGAGCCCGGCCTTCCCCTGGGAATCCATCCCACTACCCGATTCAGTGCCTCACGCGTGCGTTACGCCCCCAGGCAGGGCTCTCTGCTCACCTCCAGGGACCCCAGTGGTCCCAGTCATGGGGGACCTGCAGCCCAGCTCGGGCACCCACCCCTCCCTGAACCCTGACGCGGTAGACTGTCTGGAGAGCTGGCAGTGTGGGGCCTGGGTCCTGAGCCCTGGTGACCCTGCTGTCACCACTCCACTGGCTGCTCTGTCTCAGGCCGGAGACCCCATCCGAGCGCTCCTGTGCACAGAGCGGGGAGGAGGGGCTGCAGATGCCAGCGCGTGGGTACAGCTGCTGGAACGGGCTCTGCTACATTCATGGGCGGGGCCCACCTGGGGCCCACCCCCTTCCCAAGGCATCTTCCCTGACGCCCAGAGTACTTACTCCCTAGCATCTCCCCAAAACAGCCCCCAGGACAGAGCTCACTCCCCCAGGCTGTCCCAGGAGGGTCTGCGCTGGGGGGACAGGCCCACACAGAGGGGACAGGTGGCGGGGATGACAGCAGCCCCCTGTCCACACGCCGGCCCTTTGGGTAGCAGCAAGCATGCACAGGTGGGAGGTGGACCAGCCCCGATCCCAGCACACCCTGCCTCCGGGCCCTGCCCGGGGTCTGCCCTGGTCGGCCCTCAGCTCTTGGAGCTATGAACCCGAGCACTCTGCCCAGGGACCCTCCGGACTGACCGGCCAGGGCCAGGGGCCTCCCGCCAGCCAGCCCCGAGCTAGGGCCTGGGTCTGAGGCACCAAAAAAAGATTTGGGAAGAGGTGGTCAGTGCACCCACCTCTCCCAGCCCCCAGCCCTCCTTGTGGGTTTGTTCCGACCACGTGGGCCACTGTGGCCACGTGAGTGGACGGATGCATGGTGACTCCAAGTGGAGGCAGTTTGGAGCTAGCGAGCCGTCCCCGCCCCACTTCCCCTGGCACGGTGACCTTGGAGCCCACGGGTTCAAGTTGAAGTCGGCCTTCTTGTGAGATGAAAGGAGCCAGGAAACCCGAGTCACCGCATGGAGGGACCACGTCAGAGACCCCACGAGACTCTGGCGCGGCAGGAAACAAGAGCTGGGCCGCCCGCTCTGAGTCACGGGATGGGGGCTCCTCTGTTAACGTGGCGTCAGCCTGTCCCGTCCGGCGGGTGGGATCAGGGCCGGCCTCCCGTCTCCCTGAGCCCTGGGGAGAGTGCGGCCACGGGCAAATCACTTCCAGCACCTGCGTCTGAGCGCCCCCTGGAGGAAGGACGCCGTCTCCTCCGTCCAGCTGCTGTAAGATGTAAATGAGATAATGCCTGGCCCAGACAGGACTCAGAAGAGGGGGCCTGCCCTGTCTGTTTCAAATGTACTCTGTCATTTAATACCCATCTTACAGATTAAGAAACCAAGGCTCCCAGGGGTCAGGTTTTCCCTTGAGGCTACAAAGCAAGTGAGTCACGGAGCAGGGGTGGGAGTGAGAAGTCCCACGTCTGGGGTTCTGGCCCGGGCCCGGGGCCAGCCGTGCTGGGTGACATTGCTTTCCAGCGGGTCCGTTTGCCTGGGGTTCTGACCTCTTCCGACTCGGTTGGGACTTTCCTCTTGACCCAGTTTTCTTGGCCCCGTGGCAGGTATCTTCACCCCCTCATCTGGAGGGCGTGGGGCTTGATGATACCTAATGCCAAGGCTTTGTAAGCGCTGACCTTATACACGGGCATTTGTGTTTGCTTCCGGGTTCGCTCCCAACCTAACCCTGCTTGGAAAGAAAGCCACTGGCTGACTGTGAGTGCATTGCGCCCTCTGGTGGCCACCATCAGTAGTAAGCCCGGTCTGCACTCTTGGCCAAGGTCAGGAGGAACGTTTTGGCAGCTCTGGGCATTCCCAGGGAAGGGCAGGTTCTACAGCAACAAAACAGCCTGTGGGGCTCCTCTCCAAAGTGTTTGGTCTTGGAGCAAAGCTGAGAACCCAGCGTCCCCTGCTCCCGGGAGGAACAGAGGCTTATAATCCTTACCCAGCGCTCGGGAACTCCCCACCTTGCTTTTGAAGACCTGGCTGCACCTTCTCCTCCCTGGCAGTTGTTTCGCCTCCTTGAGGCTCAGCTTCTTCATCCTGCAGCAGGAATCGTGCCTCTTGCCAGAGTTGTTGCAGGACTGAGTGAGGTTAACGGAGGCAAGACGCTTAGTCCAAGTTCATGGCATGCAAAAGGGAGCCATGGTCATTAATGGTCCCCTACAACTGTTCCTGGTGGTGCCACTGGCTGCCTGCCCCCCCACTAGTCTGTGACCCTCCGGCAGCAGGGGCATTGGCTCACCCATCTCCACACCCTCAGCCCCCACTGGCCCCCTGGATGTATTTGTCCAAGGAAATGAATGGATACATGACATAGGTTAGTTTCCTCACAGTCCTGGGAGGCAGACACACCAGGAATCATCGCTCCCACCTCACAGAGAAGATTCAGATCTGGGCGTGTGACTCTCTGGACCTGTGGGCACCCTGATTCAGCCGAGCCCTCTCCTGGGGAACTTAGAAAGGGCAGGAATCCTGCAGCAGCCTGCAAATCCAAAACAACGATACCTCCCTGTTTCGGACAAAGTTTCAGGAAAGCCAGCCCAGGTCCTGTAAAGCATGGAGGGGTGGGGCGGGGGGTAGTTCTCAGAATGTGTGGGGGCCACAGAAAGCTGAACCTGGACGTCTGTGGATCTGAAGGTGACTCAGGGCATCCAACCTTGGTGGCCAAAGTTATGCCTGAGCACTCGTGCCGGAAGGCTCCGGAAAGGAGGCCCAGAGTTGACCGATAGCCATCGAGACCCTTTGCTTAAGGTCTTCTATGCGCCGGGACCTACGCCAGGCGTGTGGCATCCCAGGGGCGGCCGGCCCCGCAAAGAGGCAGGGTCCCCGCCCCGACTTCTGAGATGGACTCGGGGCGGGTTCTGGCCCAGCTCCCAGCCGTGACGTCGGGGTGAGGACCGTGGCTCTGTGGGCACCCACTGATGCTTCCAGACTCCCCCCCGCCGCCCCTAATTTTTCTTGGCTGCATCTGCCTGTACAGCACTTGGCCCTTTCCTACCAAGGGTACCCAGCACCTGGCTGCCTACCTTCCCTCCTTCCTGGAAGACGTTGTACATGAAGTATGTTTACAGCCAACCAGCTCGTGCCCTTATCCTGGTGACCTGAGTGTCCTTGTGCAGCTCACACACAGGACCCGCCCTCCAGGGCCCCGGGAGTCTACTCCCCGCACTCCCGCCCCCCACCTCCTCTCCATCACCTGGAACGACTCCGTCTTGAAGGTCACTCATTCAGACGCCTGTGCCCACAGCCTCCCAGCTCTCACAGCAGCTCCTGTCAGTGTCCTGTGCCCTGACACCTGCAGGAACCCAGTCCTCTGCTCCGTGACCTGCCTCTCCTCCTTCCCCAGCTGCTTCCGTCACCTCGAGTTCCCCCACTGCAGCCAGTTTCTCTCTATGCTCTTCCTCCCCGGCCTCCTGCTTCTTCCTCCCCCCACCCCCAGACCTCACCTGCAGGGCGGCCGAGCAAGGCCACCCCACCCGGCTCCACAGTGAGGGGCCCCTCTAAGTTCGCCAGCTCCTCCCCTAGCCGGGCCCTCTGCAGAGCGGCTGGCACGAATCGGCCCTGAACGACGAGTTTTTTCTCGACCTCACCCCCCCCTTCGACAGCTGCTGCTGCTGCGGCTCCCCT
This sequence comes from Phyllostomus discolor, assembly GCF_004126475.2. Taxonomy (NCBI): domain Eukaryota; kingdom Metazoa; phylum Chordata; class Mammalia; order Chiroptera; family Phyllostomidae; genus Phyllostomus; species Phyllostomus discolor. Next base: position 134,502,075 of record NC_040909.2, read on the forward strand.
GCCTCAGAGCAGACGGCGGCGGAGGCTCTGAGAGGTCTGCCGGTGCCCCGCAGTCACGCAGCAGGGACAGGTGCAGGTCCCCCGCCCCCCCTCCCCCCCCCCGCCCCGGGCACTTCACAGGGGCGGACCCTAGCTAACCAGGGAAACCCAGGAGGTGAAGCCTCAGGTCCCCCCTGGACTGACAATCTCTCCCAAGCGGAAACCGGGAGGGGGAGGGGGCAGCCTGAGGGCTCGGCCGTCCTAGAAAAACGACACCAACACCCGAACAATAAAATAGCTCTTTTTTTTAATCCACTTTGATTCAGATCATTGGAAATGAGTTCAACAATAAATAAAACACAGCAGAGGCCGGGGGAGGCGACTCTCGCTAACCTCACTCGAAACGCATCCAGGTTCATGTTCGGCTGCCGAACACGAGGGCGAGGCGGGGGGTGGGGGGCAGGGGTGGAGGGGCGGGGGGGAGGGGCGGGAAGGGGGAGGAAAACCGAGGAACACCAGCAACCAAGCAAACGAGATTGCCAAAAAGAAAAAGTGCTCGGGAGACTTTGGTTTTGACGTGAAATCAGGGACATGCTAACGTGGTTGGGCACCGGGCTCACCCTGCAGGGAGGGGATTCCTGATCCGGGGCCAGGGTTTCAGCAGGCATCCGGCTCAGGGCCCGGGCCCCTGGGCCACAGACGGCAGATCCGTACTACTGTGGCTGACCCCAGACACCACGAGGCCCGAGGGACATCAGGAGGGCTGCCTGGAGGAAGCACAGTGCTCTTCGCCAAGAAAGAAAGTGCTGATGCCTGCTGCGGGGAAAACGGGCTCTGTCCCTCGCCGCTGCTCCCCGAGAGCCCCCTTCTTTTCCTCGCTCGGAGGTGTCACGCAGCACCCCCAGGTCAGGAGCTGGTGTCCAGGACAAACCAGAGGAGGGAAGCTGACTCCACCTCAACGCTGGCCAGCCCGGGCGCCAGGGGAGGGCGACCAGCGAGCTGGCGGCCTGTGGCCCGGTGGCTGCAGCCCAGATGTCCGAGGGAGAGGACAGCTGAGTCTGGATGGCACGTGGCCAACATCCAGCCACCTTACACCGGACAGCGGCCACTCGGGCCTTGGGGTTCCCGGACAACCAGGCCAGGGACCACGCATGACGGGCAAGGCAGGTATGGCTCAGAGAGGGTAGGTGACTCTTTCCTGAGTTTCATTTTCTCTGGGTTCGGGCTGCCTGGAGGAGCACAGATAAAGCAAACAGCAGTCCCAACAGTTTGAACTGATTCCACCTCCGACCCAGACGCCACCGAGCCTCGGCACCCGCTCTCCCCACCGTGTCCGGCTTGCCTATTGCGTATATTTCCTTTCAGCTGGTTTCTCCCGCTAACCCCAGTCCACGTGGCTTGCTGGCAATACCCGAGGGCTTCCACAGCATCAGTGTAAGCACTTTCTGCTCTGCCCCAGGCCACTGGGAGCCAGAAGCCACACACCCGCCTCCTTTCGCCCTCAGCAGGTGGGAGAGGAGCACACAGGTGTCTCCTGCTCCCGGCCCTCTCAGGGGGCGGGGGGCAGGGAGCAGGGCCGAAGGCTGGGAAGCTGCTGGGCTCCCTCTGGCGCATCAGCCTCCCCCCTTACAGCTTCAGGCTCAGCGCTGCTTGCTGCAGGCAGGGGCCCCTCTGCTCCCTGTCTGGGCCCTCGGCTGGTCTCCAGGGAGTGCTCTGCCCGCCACAGGGTGATGACAGATGCGCCCTGGGCCCCAGGCAGCCCAACCGTGGGGAGGTGGCGGGCCTGCCAGAAAGCTCCCCGAGTGGCTGCACCGTGTGCTGCTGCCCACGGCGCCACCGAACGCCTTGCGAGAAACACTCGGGTCCGACCCTCAGCCGGTCTTACCCACAGTGTGGGTCCCGCTGCTTTAAGCCGATCGATGCATTGACTTGTAATCCTGGCCACAGCGACTGGCGTTGGTTTCGTCAGTCCCCTTTGCTAAGGGAGTAGGACACAAGGCGGTGTCATGGCTGGGGCTATAGGAGCACGCAGCTGTCCCCTCCCTAGGGGGGGGATGGTGTTGAGGAGGCAGGGACTACACCCCCCAGAGCCCCCCTGCAGCCCGAGGAGGCAGCCGGCGGCCAGAGGCTGAGCAGCCAGCAGCCTGCCCCCGGGGGCGGCGCCTTGAGATACGGGATGAACCTCGCAGGGGAAGCCCACCCCCGGACGTTTTAAACGTGGAGTCAGTGGAGCCCTGTTTTTTGCTCAAAATGTTCGGGTTGTGCTATCGGTCACCATCAGCTCACTTCTGCAAGTCGTGTCCCTCCCTGGGCCTTGCTGTTCTCACCTGTGCAATGGGCGAGCCAGATGCCCGGGGCTGGGAGAAGCCCCAGGGCTGGAGCAGCCCGGCGGGAGGGAGGGAGACAGGGCAGGGAGCAGACCCGAGCAGCTCCACTGGGGACACGTCCTCCCTTGGGGGCCCGCTCTGGCCGCACAGCCCAGGGAAGCAGGCTCCTTGTCCTGAACGTGCCATGCTGGACGGGCTCGGCTTGCAGGAGAAGGGGAGAGAGGCTCAGGAGCCGGTCACACTGCCCCCCGTCCCGGTGACCGCCTTCCCCAAGGTGTGTCCCTGGGACGGGTCAGCCAGCCACCCGCCGCTGGCTGAGTTCCTCACGTCTCGTGTCAAGTTCCGCCGCGGGCCTGCCCTGGGACAGCCGTCCTCACAGCGATCTCTGAGCCTGTGTCTGTTCAGAGAGTCTTACGTGTAGGAGGATTTTACAGCTGGGAGAGGTTTTCTTGCTGGTTTGTTTCTAAGAAGCACTTTCTGGATTCTGAATCTTTAAGAATCTAATACAAGCTATAAAACCTTCCCCCAGGAAAATGCTCACACGTACGGACTCAGAAAAAAATGCTCATGCCATTTCTGGGGACTCCCTCGAGTTGCCTGGTGCCGGCGGTGGCCCCTGAGCTCCCACAGCTCCTCTCCCCCCACTGACAGGGGAGACACCAAGGCCAGGAGAGCAGGGCTGGCCGGGGCGCCTCGGGGAGCAGAGGGGGCAGGCCCCTTGGCTCCGAGACAGGCCTCCTGCACACGCCACTACGGAGGGCCCCGTCACACCTCCTCGGAGCAGCGGTGGCCTTTGGGGAAATGCCCTCAACAGGAAAAAATGGTTTTTCTATGAAATGTCAGTAACCGGAGCCAACCATCACTGCCCCCCTGTGCCTGGGAGGATTCCACTCCTCTCCGGTCCCGAGGGTTCCGGAGGGTCCTGGCCCGAGGCTGGACCCGAGATCCCCAAGAGAAAAGAGAAGGCGGGGCCGGGAGAGAAGGAGGCACAGGGCATTCCACAAACCCACCAACCTGCCCCAAGAACCCCCCACTCCAGGCACCCCTATACACCCGAGTCTGAGGATCCCCACAGAGCACACAGTAAGCCCCCCACTGCCGGCTGCTGTGTGGAGTAGGGGGAAGCTTCATTGAAACCCCAGGACCAGCAACAGAGTCAGAAAGTGCACGTGATGTCAGCTGAATACAACGACAACAACAAAAATCAATAAATAATCAGGAAGGCTGAAGAGGAAGAAAGAGAGTGAGAATGAGGTATGACTCCCCCACCCCCGCTCTGACAGTCGCATTCCTAGGGGCTCCCCTGCCCCCCGGGGGCACCATGCGGCGGGCCGGCAGGGACCCGGCCCAGAGCGTGGGCCCTCGAGGGACACGGGGGTGGGGGAGGACCCTCTCCGTGGGCTTCGAGGTGACGGCCCCTCGTCCAGCAGTCTGTGGAAAAGGGAGGGACGTCCCACGGCTTCTGAGTGTTGGACCCATTCGGGGGCGGACTCAGGAAATGAGACAATGTCCCCAGCTAAGAGCCACGGGGGCAGTTGCCAGGGGTCCCCTTCCCCGAGTCAGGGCGCTTGCCTCGTTTCAGCCGCCGCACACACGTCTCCCCAAAGACAAAGGCACAAGGGGGCAGCCACATCTGCTCTCAGCCACAGCTTTAACGACAGACGGGTCGCCCGGGAGAGCACCGGCTTGGGGAGAGGGCATCTGCTGGGGTCACAGACGGCTCGCCACGACGCAGGCCCTCGGGGCGGGCACGCAGGGCCGTCCCGCCCAGGGAGGAGGAGGCCCGGCATCTGCCAGTAGGGTGTCATCCGGCCCCCGGTGGTGACGTGGCCCAGGAGGCCGTGTGCCGGAAGCTGTCCTCACTCACTCAGAAACATCTCAGCGAGAACCGGAGTCCGGGGGAGTCAGCCCGGGCCCCCCGGGCCGAGGAAGGTCTCTGCCCATCCCCCTGGGAAACAGTCCTGCCCTTTCAAACACAGCAGTCTCCAGGAGACGGACTCGCCCACCTTCCGAAGCAGCGAGGGGTCTCCTTGCCCGGGCCGGCTCGGAGATGGGCTCCGCAGCCCTGGTGGTGCTTGGTGACCCTGCCGCGCAGGTGCTGTCTGATGCCGGGGTGCAGGAGGCTGCTGCGAGGGGTGCGTGGGCACACCCCTGAGGCCGGCCCCGGAAGCCCCCGGAGCAGAACGGAACAGCTCCGGCCAGAAGCCGGGGCTGGTGTGGGAGGCGCGCTCTGGTGTGCCCGTCCTCGACCCTTCCCTTCCCGGGGTCATCTCCCCTTGAAGATCCGGACTTTGTCGATGGACGCCAAGGTGGCCGTGACGAGGGACTCGAAGTCCCCGTCGTGCACCCCGGTCTTGCGGAAGGCCCCCGCCGATGGGTTGTTCTCCCAGTAGTGGTGCCAGTTGCCTTTGCTGTCCGCCCCGAAGCCGTACAAGTCCACCTGTGGGGGGCGGCAAAGGTGAGGACCAGACGGGGGCAACGGGTGGAGCCCCTGGGAAAGGAAGCCCACCGGCCGTCCCGAGACTGTGGACATCCCACAGAACCCTTCTCTGGCTCCTAGCGCTCCCTGGGGTTCGGGGCCACAAAAGCGAGCTGGGTGAAATCAAGGTCAATGTCGGAAAGTGTCCGCTGAGCGGCCTGTGAGGGACGGGACTCTGGTGGCACGGAGCAGGTGTCACACTGGGGTTGGGTCATGGAAAGTGCGTCGAAGAGGGTCAGGGGGGGACATGGGGGGGGGCTCCCAGGGGGAGGAGCGCTCTCTGAGCTGCAGCAGTGTGGGCGACAGGTTGGAGGGGTGGGCACAGACGGGGCGGGGCCGGCAGGGGATGGCTCTGAGGCAAGGGGAGCTTTTTCGGTCAATGCTAGCGTGGGCCTGAGCCTGCCCCACAGCAGGAGGACAGAGACGGGAGTGGGGTTTCCAGGGCAGAGCCCCACAGGATGTGTGACCCGAGGGCTGGAGGTGGGGCGGGGGATGAGGGAGACACGGCTTCTGGGGAGAGACACCCAGTTGCTGGGTAAAGAGACAAGGACGGTGACAGACGAGTGAGGCAAGAGCCGTGGGCGTGCCTGGCAGCCCCTCCACCCCTCCCTGGGACTTCCAACCCTGAGCCGGGCAGGCCAGGGTGGGGACAGGCTACACGTGACAAGAGGGACATCTCAGCGTCCTGCCTGAACCCAGGGCCAGGGAGAAGGTGGGGGCCGCTGTGTGCCCCTCCTGCTCCCCCATCCTGGATGGCAGTGAACAGCCCAGATGGTCAATGGCAACCCAGCTCCGCCTGGCGGATGTCGAGGGAAGTCTGCGGTGGGGAACACACTCTTCCCAGGACCTCTGGTTGTCAGTCCCGGGGGACAGTGGAACCCCTGGTGCCTGGTTCCCGCCCTCAGAAGTGCCGGAGAAAGCGGGCTTGGTGCGGCCTGGGTGCTGGGACTCGGCTCTGGGGTCAGAGGTCAGAGCAGCAGACTGACAGACGGAGATCTCCTATGACAGCCTGCCCCTGTGGCCCCCCGATCTGCGCTTCCACCCGCTGGCCCGGCTCTGCCTGGGGAGCTCGGGCAGAACAAGCCAGAACTCACTCCGGAGAGCGTTCCCCCTCAAGCACCCCACGAGAGGCACCGGCAGGGCCCCCTGGGGCCTGGGGTCAGGGCCAAGGTCAGCCTGACCACAGATGCTCTCGCCGCCACCCTCGGGAGCAGGCACGAGGAGCCCCGCCCCCCCAGTGTGCAGCGGGCCCGGGGGAGGGGGGTGCACCTCGTCGCAGACGTGCAGGGAGAAGATGACCGACAGGATGCCGGTGGACGGGTACCGCCCGTGGCCCTGCAGCCAGCTGTCGAAGACGTACTTCATGAAGGCCGGGTGGTATATCAGGATCTGCGGGAGGGGAGCACAGGCCTCAGCGGGGCGGCTGGGGGCGGGCACCGCCGCCTGCAGGCGGGCCACACACTCTGGTGGCCGGGGGGGACGTGCACATGACAGGGACTGCTGCCCCAGCACTCGTGGGGTTCGCATCATCCTAGTGGGAAGACACGGAAGGTGCTAGAGAAGAACCGTGGGAGGGGGGAGAGGGATAAAGCGGAGACAGGCCATGAACCCCCAAGGGGAGGCGGCTTGACCAGCTGGTGACATCGCACGACAATCCAACGAGGACAGGGACTGAGGGAGACAGTGGGGGGTGGGGCGCAGGAGGAGGGTCCTGGGAACAACAGCAGGTGGGGAGGGACGAGGGCACACCTGCCACACTGCAGAAGAACTCGCGCACTGAGCTGCCCCGGCTACCTGGCCCGGGCCTGAGTGAACGCTGGCCCCTAAAATGACCCCACGTGCGAGCTTCCCCTCTCCTCCTGTGACCGAGGGGGACGCCGAGGGGGACACTGAGACTCAGGAGGCTTCTGGACAAGCTCAGTGCCACACAGCCAGCGGTGACCCAGCAGGGGGTGTGTCCTGGCATCAGGTGTGGCCTTGGTCCCGCCACCCAGGGCGGCCTGAGGACAGTGAGGGCACCCGTCGGGCAGCAGAGGGGAGCACGCACAAGAAGCCTCATGCAGCCCCCGGGGAGGCCCGGAGCGGGCACTGTGCCCGAACCCGCTGACCTCTCGGCCTGGCTTCTCTGGGAGCCCCTGCCCCCGCTGTGCCCCGAAGATTCACGTGTGGCTTCTCCACCGCAGCACGGCAGCCCCACACGACAGACACGTGCAAGAGACATGTGCGGGAGGCCGGGGGGGGCCGAGGCTCCAGGTCACCACGGCCCCGCTGCACTCCAAGGCAAGCTGCCGGCCTCCCTGACCTGACCTCCCCCCCAGATAAGAGCGCGTGGGCAAAGGGCCAGTGCGGTGGCTGCTCCCCTTCCTTCTGCCCTCCGCCCGGCCTTGGCCGACCCCACCCGGGGGAAGACGGAGACACAGGTACAGTCTGCAGACACAGCGGAGGCCTGGCTTGGAGGAGCTCACACCGTGGAACAGTGGTTCTCAAACTGCAGCCTCCTGGGCACCCCTGGAGGCCTTCCGAAAACCCGGAGGGGCCTGGGGTGAGCCTGGGCGTCAGCCTCGGGGACAGTCTCCCTGGTGAGACTGCTGGCCCTGGTCCCCCAACTTGGGGAAGCTTTCCCAGCAAGTCTCCCCAGCAGGGACCCCCGCCAGCTGCACCCAGGGGCCCTGGCAGCCAGATGCTGGTGGGGGCGGGGGCGGGGGGTGGATGGTGCTGTCTCTCCCACGGGCAGAGCCGTACACGTGGGCTGAGCTCAGGGCAGAAGGGCCCCAGCCCCACTCACCTGGTCCTTCTTCACTTTGATCTTCGCGGGGACAGGCACGTAGGTGCTGTGGAGGGAGAGAGCAGACGGTCAATGTGGGGAGCAGCCGGGCTGCCTGCAGGCAGCTCTGGGGGTGCCTGGGGAGGGAAGCCCGGCCAGGCTCTCTCTGGGACAGCACCTCCCTGCCGCAGCCCTGCAGTGGCCCGTGACAGACACCAGAGGGCGACCTTGGCTCACTCGAGGACCTGCTGCTGCTTTCTGTGCCTCCTCCCAGGAAGGATAAAAAGGGGCACTTGCTCCAAGCCTCCCCCCCTGACCCCCACAGCCTGAGGGAGCACGTGGAGGCCAGAGCACCTACCGCCCTGTTGGGGTGCTGGTCGGTGAGGCCTACGCCACCTCCCTCTCACCTGTGAAGGTCTGGGTGCCTCCAAGATGAAGGCCACCTGGCTTCGCCCCAGACCTAACTCAGGTGCAACTTGGGCTCCCTGGGACCAGGAGGAAGGACAGGGCCCTGACCCCAGGCCACTGGGGTCTCCCCCGTCAGAACCCTTCTCCTGAAGGCACAGCCCCCTCCCGTGTCCTGCACCCGTCTTCACTGGGCCTCACGCCAGGAGGCTCTGGCCATCTGGACACTGAAGTCACTTCCCCAGGCACAGGTACAGCCTTAGGGAGCGGACCAGGTGGGCACCATGCCTGGCCACCCCTCAGGGTCCTCCCTGGCAGAGGGAGGCGGATAACCACTAGAGGTAGATAACCACTAACCAAATAACCATTTGGGCAGACAGCACGCAGCCGTGCCTGGTGCGGAGGAGATGCCCGGAAGGCGTGAGCTCCCCACTCTCAAGGCAGCGCATGATGGAGGACTCACGCCAGTGCCCACCCACTCACTCAGCGCCCCATCTCCCCTCTCTCCCCACCCCATCCAGGGCCACTTCTAGTTCGAGAAGCAGGTAGCACTGCAGAGAGGGGGTGGGAGTAAGGTGAGCCGAGGCCCCTCCCGGCGGGCCCTTCCCCAGGAGTTGCCAGGGTTCCTGGGAAGCACCCCAGGCTGGCCCACTTGCGGGTCAGGAGGAGGGAAAAGGCCGAAATCCGGGGTGTGTTCAGAGTAATGGGAGGCAAGGGAGCAGGGAGCATGGGGGGTCAGAGGTGCCCTGCAGGGCTGGTGCCACCCAGGAGGACGTGTGCAGAGAGACGCATTTCGGGGACAGGAGCAGTGTGAGCCGGGCTGTGGGGCAGGGAGCAGCATGGTGGGGGGCGGTGCTGGGGGCACCCACATGGTGAGGAGGGTCAGTGAGGGGCCAGGCAATGGACCCCGCCCCCCTGCCACCCAGGCACTTACTGGGAGATGGTGCCCGTGGTGGTGGCACTGACCACCCACTCCAGGTCAAGGATCTTGAAGGGCACCAGGACCATGCTGACGTTGTGGGCCAGCTCCCTGAAGCTCTCGGGGTACATGAGGTGGTGGGTGGTCTTGCTCCCCACGTCGACCTCAAACCCTGCGGTGGGGGCCTTGTTCATCCTGGGAGGAGAAGGGAGAGAGGACACCTGTCGTATCACACGGTCACCGACCCCAGGGGCCAGCTGTGACCTCAGGCCAGGGCCCTCCTCCCACCAGTGTCCTCATCTGTCCAGAGGAGACAGTTACCTCACAGCTCAAAAGATTTGTTGTTTTTTTTTTCTCTTTTACGATCTCAAGCAAGCTTAACCTTCACCACCACTGATGACCTACTAAGTGCAAGCGCTGCCATGGCCAAGTGACACACCTCATTGAACTGTACGATGCCATGCCTGGCAGGGGTTTCACCATCAAGGAGACCTGAGCACACAGAGTCTGTCCCAGGACACAGAGCTACCAAGTGTCAGCCTTGAACTTGAGTCTGTCTGACACTGAACCTGACTCTGTCCCCCTCGCCGTGGACGTCCCCGTTGACCTCCAGGTGTACACTGAGGCTCCGAGAACAGCAATTACAAGAAACCCAGAAGAGACCGGGCGGGGGGGGGGGCACTCCTTCCTGGAATATCTATTTCACTTGGTGGCAGGAAAATATATTTTACATTAAAAGCGTATAGTTATAGTGTTGGGAACCACCCTACCTGGTTTCAGAAGCTGTAACCCCCTGTGGCTAAGGCTGAGTAAAGGACCTTGGGACCGTAAGCCACTTAGGAGACAAAGTTTATCTTCCTTGTAGGGGCACCACCTCTGCCCCTTTTCTCTTCACCCTGCTTGGCCCCAGGTGGATGACTGGTTAGCCAATGACAGGTAAGATTCCTCAAGGGAGGGATGACCTAAGACAGGCACAATCGCAAAGGGGCCCTCAGGGAAGGACTTGGGGGGCTATAGAAAAAGGGGGTGATGGAACCACCACCCCTCAGCTTTGACAGAGCCTGAGTCCTCACTCCGTCTGCAAGAAGTCTCCTAATCTCTTGGCTGCCTTACTTCCCTGCCTGACTTAAGCCTGAAACAATGCTGGAGGTGGGTGTGGCCCTGTGCTGGAAAGGGCGGGTTCCCCAGGGCAATCAGGCCTAAGAAAGAATGCATAAAATCTTGTGAAACCTGCTTTGCTAATACACTCAATTAAAATGGTATGGGACCAAGCATGAAATGAGTTTGTTCCCCAAAGTTCTATGTCCCTTTAACTCCTTTAACTATGTGACCCTGACTCAGAATAAACGCTCAGAGTTCTCTGAATGTTATCTATTATTTAATCATTTCTGCCTGACAATGATTGATGAACTTTGTTCCTGTACAAATTGAACCCAATAAAAGCTCATCAAGGAAAGGGTCAAGGCACTCTCCCCTTGAGAGAGAGGCCTCGCTGTCCCTTTCCCTCCACAGGACTCGGCAGTCCACGTGAATTTGTCTCGTCTCATCCCTAATGCCACGGACCCCAGGAGCCGGGATCCATGTCACTACAGTACAGCCTACATTGCAAAATGGGAACCATTGTAAAGATCAAAGGAGAATCTTCACGCCAATCCTGCTGTCTCGCCAGAACTCTCGGGGCCAAGCCCCCAGCCCGCCGGTCCTCCCTGCCTCCAGAGGGGCCCCGTGAGTCTGCCTCCATCCTGCCGTGCACAGGGGATGGGGAGCCTGAGGCCCAGAGGGGGCCCTGCGCAAGGGGCTGGCGCTCACCTCAGCACGAAGTCGTGACCGTCTATCTGGGACCCGTACTCGGACCCCCGCAGGTTGCCCGAGTTGCCCACGACAGCGCAGCGCCGGCAGCCCTGCGACTTCTTCTGCAGCAGGGGGTCCACGTTCCCCGGCACCACTCGGAAAAGCATCTTGAGGGTGTCGTTCAAGTCGCTGGGGCGCTTCTCCCGCTGGAGCTTCTGTGGGCGGAGGACCGAAGGTCACAGGTCGGCCTGGCTGTGCTGCCCCTGGCCGGGGGGGGCGGGAGAGGCTGGGGGGGTGCTCCACCACTCATCCAGTGGCAGATGAGTAGATGGAACAATGCGGACTACACATACAGTGGAGTATCATTCCGTCCAAAAAGAAGGAGCTTCTGATGCAAGCTGCGGCATGAGTGGGCCTTGGAGACACGCTCAGTGCAGTAAGCCAGACACAGAAGGACAGGGAGTGCGAGAGTCTACTCACAGGAGGTCCCTAGAGCAGTCAAGTTCATGGACAGGAGTGGAACGGTGATGGCCGGGGGCTGGGGGAGGGGAAGTAGGGACAGGGCATTGGGCGATGATGCCAGGTCTAGATAGTGGTGCTGCTTACGTGGCCATGTGAACGTACTGAAAGCCACTGACAAGTACACTGACAAATGGTTGAGGTGATAAATATGATTGTGTCACAATAGGAGAAAAGCGATAATCCAGGATTAAATACCTGCTTCTGATAAGACCTCGCGGGGCAGCTCCGAGCTCCGGAGTGGGTCACCACCCAGGGTCACCCCACCGTGCGGGTCCTGACCCAGCTGGGCTGGGCCGGGCCCCACATCCTGCCCGTCCAACAGGCTCCCAGGCCATGGGGCAGCTGCTGCTGGTGCGGGGACCACACTCCGAAAACCCCTGGGGTAGTGGCCCCAGCGGAGGTCCCCACCAGGAAGGGCCCCTGTGCACCCCAACATTGCAAAGTGCTCAGGCCATAAAGCCCTCACAGCGCCCTCTGCTCTGGCTTATCTATAGCGGATCCTCAGTGAGTAGTTTTGGAGTGAACCAACGAGTGAAGGAATGATGAAGATCATGACTTTTGCAAAGAGCCCAGCGGGGCCCCAGGGGTGTGCCCGGGCACCGGGGACCCCGCTCGCCCCGGCCCCCGCGCTGCCCCAGCTCTCACCAGCCACCAGCTGTAGGTGCTGTCCTCCAAGAGCGCGTTCTGCGCCGTCAGCAGCGGCTGCACGGACCAGTTGAAGCGCTCGTCGAACCAGGGCGAGACCCCGCGCTGGCTGAGGCAGCGGGCGCAGGTGCAGGGCCGGTGCGAGTAGGTCATCAGCTTCTTGAAGTTCTCCGAGAGCTCGATGACGATCTGCTTGGGGAACCAGGAGGTGGTCACCGCGTTGTGGGAGTAATTCAGGAGGAAGGAGGTGAGGAAGATGAAGAGGACCAGGAGGGTGAGCACTTTGAGGGTCCTTCTCCTTATGGCCGCCATGCCTGCTGTCCTGAGGAGGGCTCCCAGGGATGGGTGGGAGGAAATCACGCCTAACTGAGGAGGGACCTGGAAGAAAAACCCCAGAGATGGGGGCTCGACCCCGAGGCCGGGCGGGAACTCCCGGGGGGCCTCAAGCCCTGCTCCGGCCGACTTCCCTTCGTCTTGCTGACGGCCACCCTGGTGCACCGGACTTCACCCCGTGACACCCAAAGGCTACGTGGACCAATCAGGGTGGGATGACTCTTCTTGCACAAAATTGGTCTCTTCCGGAAACAGAGCCGCCTGCTGGGCCAGCAAACCTCAGGCCGCCGGTCCTGTGTCCTGAGGCACCACCGTTCATCAAGCTCAGCACCCGTGGTTCCCTTCCCCGTCCAAAGGGGTTCAGGGGTAAGTAATTAATCTCGGTGACGGTGTCGGGTCCCTCGGGGGCCAGGACCCGGAAGGAAGGTTCTCGGTGCAGGACGGGAGGAGGCTGTCTTTGTCACTGTCCCTGGGAGAGGATGGTGTGTGATGGCCCTTAATTAGAACTCCCTGCCCACGCTGGCTCCCGAGAGGTGGCGGTCGGGCAGGCAGTGGGCTGGAGGCAGGCACGGGGGGCTGTCTGTCATCTGCACAGAGAAGGAGGGAGAAAACAGGATGAAATTCTATTCCCGTGTTATTAAAAAAAAAAAAAACCCTCTGTCCCCACCTCCTCCAGGACGAATTCTATTACCTTCTGCTCTGCGGTCAAGCCGGTGTGGCGGGTGACCACGAGGGATTTTTTTTATACACGGAGCCTTGGTGTGTGAACGTACACACCGAGACGTCAAGGCCCATTCTGGGAGGTCGGCGAGGGGCACCGGGGTGTCTCGCCCATCTTCCCCAGTGCAGTTCAGCGTTCAACCCGACTTTGGGACCTGAGTCAGTGACGCGGTCGCAGGGGCTGCTGAGGACCCCCCTCCCACCCCCGACTCTGTTTGGATCCCAGTGCCAACAGCATAAAAGGTGTGCTGAGGGGCTCGTCCTGGCTTCCGTGCACCCTGGCGTTCAGGCTCCACCACGTATCCTTGGCCCCATAGAGGGGACTGTAGATGGCCCAAGTTCAAGTTCAAGTTCTGGTTCATAGCCCTTCCTGGCCCTCAGTGTCCTCTTCGGTAAAGTGGGGTAATGCCGCATCCGCTTACAGGATGGTTAGGAAGATACGATAAAATGACAGCTGCTGAGCTTCTGGTATCTAATCAGGCAATTGATCGGCCTTAGTTTTCCTTTTTCAACCAGCGAATATTCTTGGACGACCCACTAAGAGCCAGACACGATGGCATGTTCTTCACACAAGTCTGTGCACTCAGATAATCCTCAGAGCCTACTGCCAGCTGAGAAGTGGGGGTTTCCCACGTTGCCGGGGGAAGGAGGAGCAGGCCTGAATCCAGACCCACAGTCCCCTGACTGCGTGGACCTGGAGGGGCCGGGGGCCCGGGGTCAGGGATGGGGCTCTGCTGACCCTGGTGCCCCAGGGAGGCACCCCTGTCTGTTAACCAGTCTCCGGGGGGCAGAGTGGGAGGGGTATAAAGAACGGGGAGCATCCGTAGTCAAAGGAAGCAACCACAGGCCCCCAGACCTCCCGGTGTTGTCCAGCTTCTGCAGAGAAAGCTGTGGCCACACCTTTGCCCTTGACCGTGAAGGAGCCCTTTGGGTCTTTGCTTGGACTGTGCCCCCATCGCTACTTGTCTGATCAAGTCTCCCCCATCCTCAGCCTGTGGATCGTCAATAAGCGGGTACATGTCCTTCCAGGACAGTGACACTGGAAGGAACAGCGACCACCTTCAGGGAGACAGAGAGGCCGCTCGGGAATGGTTACACACCCACAACGCCCGCCTGGAGACACCGGGGACCCCAGGTGTGTGGCGGCCCCTCCAGCTTCCTCGGCACCTCAGCTCAGCCGGCAGGGTCATCCTGATCTGCCTCCTGCTCCACTGTCCACTGTCCTGCCAATCTGGCTTGCATGTGGAATCTAAGGGTGACCACAGTCCTCCCTTCCCAGCCATCCCCCAGCCCCTCCACCCAGAAGCAGCTCTGGGGCCAGGGGAACCTTCCCTGGCCGGCGGCTCCTTCCGCTTCACCCCGGCCGGCAGAGGGCTCCCACCCCTCTTACCCTGGAAGTCGGTCTGGGCATGAGAACGCGCCCTAACTCTATCCAATCACAGCGAAACCCCTGACTTCTGTCCAAAGGGCAGAACCTGTCCTTCGCTCTGGTCCGTCTGGTGTCTGGGTGTGGAAGTCGGGGCCGTGCCGGTCATTCTGCCTGCTCATGGAGGAGGGGTGGCCGGACGGGACCAGAGGGGTGCTGTTGAGTCCCTGCTCTAGCCGCCCCTGCAGCCGGCCCTCCATTTTGACCTCTCAGGGACATGAGATAATAAATCCCCTTTATTGTGTAAAGCAGGCTGCTTGCAACTGGAAGCAACACAACTGACCCACACAGGTCACACTCGCTCCTGCCTCTGGGCTCCCGCCCAGGCTGACCCCGCGGGCGGAAAGGCCGTCCCGCCCGGCTGGGTGCCCATGCATCCTTCAGGGCCGAGCGGGCACTGACACCCCGAGAAAGGCCCGCCCACGCCTGGCACGAGGAAGGGACTCTCGGGGTGTCCACAGCATCCGGCTCCCTCCTGCCTGCCCTGTTTACTTTCCTGTCTCCCTCCCCCCGGGCTGGGAGCTCCATGAGGATGGACACCCAGTCTCACTCACCGTGTCCCTGTCACCCGGCACACACACGCGGCATCAGGAAGGCAGGAGTGAGTGGAGGGAAAGGCAAGGGCTGACTCTTCAGATGCCCGAGCGAGAGCACAGACCCAGGGTCAGAGGTCGCCGCGTCACCCATTCGCTGTGTGACTCTGAACAAGCTACCTAACCTCTCTGAGCCATTCCTTGAACTGCCAAATGGGGCTGACAGTAGAGACTGGGCTCGCATCTGGGCGCTGCCCATCAAGCAAGATCTGTCCCTCCATCCGACTCACTCGCTGTGTGTTTCTGCTGGGCCCTGGGCTGGGCCGGCACGGGGTTAGGGGGCTGAGATGCCTGATGAGTGATTCCGAGGCGGCAGAAAGGAGGCTGGTGTGCCTGATCGGCCTGGAGGGGAGGAGCAGGCACATGTGGGGAGGGGTGGCGGGTGAGAGCAGCATGCGCAGCTGTGGAAACCGTGCCCAAGACCAGGTTTTCTCCGAGTGACGCAGAGCCCGCTGGAGGGTCCGAGCAGAGCAGGGACAGGGTCTCACCACATTCGTCTTGGGGATGAGCGGGGCCCGTGGTGTTCTTCCTGACCTTGCACCCCAATGCCAAAGGCAGAGGCGAGTTCACTTCAATAAACGACATTGACCAAACAAGACTCTGGACGAGAGGAAAGGTTCCCCACCACGTTCCCGCTCCGTGTGAGATAACGAACGCGTCAGGTGACGCTAGCGGTAGCGTGAGACCGAGACCGAGACTGAGGGCTGGGCTGCAGAGTCGGGGCAGGGGGCGGCGACACCCCCAACTCCCCGTCACCTAGCCCAGCCTGGGAGCCGCATTTCCTAGGTCACGGCACTCACTGGGCTCCCGCTTGCCAGCAGAGGCTCCTGGGCTGGTAACAATTAGTGCTTTTGAAAACGCCGGGAAAAAAAACCACAGCAGAAAAGCAAGAAGGCCCCTCCACCCCTCCCCAGGCCCCGGGGAAGAAAGCGGGTGTGCGTGACGCCCCTGTCCTCTGTTCAGGAAGGCAGCCCGCGACACAGGCGCAACCCCAGCCCTGGCTCCCCGAGACGGGACCTGGGCCAGGACGCCACAGGCCGAGGAGGATCCCTGCCTGCCAAGTGGGCCACACCTTCCCAAAACAAAGAGCAAGGGGAGAGGGCGGGGGAGGCCCCGGCTCCTTGTCCTGTCTGCAGGAGGGACGCAGAGAACATGTAACAGCTTAACAGGGTCACCAGCGACACCCTTCAAGGGCTCGGAAGGTGTGGATCTCCCTAAGGAGGAGCCCCAAGGAGGACAAACGTCCCCGGCAACAGAGAGATGGTGGCAAGGACCGGCCACTGAGAGCTGTTCCGAGTACCTGGAACACCCAGGGAACGAACGGCGTGGGTCTCTCAGTGTTTCCCGAACGCCTGCTGAACTGTGCGGCCGTTAGCGCGAGGCTGGGCGCGCCCCCTGCCCCTGGCGTGGCCCCCCGGCCTGTGGGAGCTGGTGGAATGAGGGGCGAACCCTGCGGGCTGGAGGGAAGATTCGCATTTCTAACGAAGAGCTGTCGCAGCCGCCCTCCCTGTGGTCCTCACACCGACGGGGCAAATCGTGCCATCACGCCTGTTTCCCTGAAGTGGGGAACGGAGGTCCAGAGAAGGCAAGTGACTTGTCTGAGGCCACACAGTGAAACGGAGGCAGGGCCAGCACCACACCCCGGGCGTCTGCCTCCTCCGGACACCTCCACGTGGCCACGGCCAGTCCTTCCGTCCCACCGACACCTGCTGTCTTTACTATTTGCTTTCTCGGCGTTTCTTCGGGTTGGGGCTCTGTCGTCCTCCCAGCTTCTTGAGTGGACACCGCCTGGTTCTCCCTCTCTTCTGCTGCGCCTGCTGCGCCTGAATCACGCCTTACGTTGATGTTGCTTCTCGCACTTCTCGGGGCCGGCATCTCTATCCGAGCGGTTGGAAATGTGTGTGCTGCAGGTTTCCGGCGGAGTTCTCTCTCTGTCACCTGTCTTCCTGCAGTCGGTCATCACGGTGACTCGAACGGCCACATCCCAGCCTGTGGCATTGGGATCACAGCTGGGTCTGCCTCACGTGGGTCTGTTTCTATCGCCTGTTTTCTCCCTCTGGTCCTCCGGGCGGCCCTCCCTCGGCCTGGAGGACTGAGCGTACGCACTGTGTGCGGCTCAAATGCAGAGGCGCCGTCGGAGAGAAGGCTGTTTCGTCCTGGGGGTGGGTACAGAGCAGGGGCCCATGACCTTGTCCCGCATGGGGACTGGGACGATGGGGGCCGCCCCTTGGTCGCCTGTGATGGTGAGTGTCCCTGGAGCGCCCTCACCGATGAGGCACAGCCCTTCTCCAAGGAGAGCTGGGACGCCTACCGGGGTGCGTCCCCCTGGCAGGCTGCCGCCCCTGAGTCCCGTCTCCCCTGCGTGGGGAGATTGCCACAGCTCAGCCTCGCCTTCGAGCCTCATGGCCGCTGTCTTTGGCTCCGGATCCCAGCACCTGCAGTCCTGGCAAAGGCCGGCAAACGAAAGGGAGGTGCGGCATGGTGACCGTCTTCTCTGCGCCTCCCTCTGGTCTGGGTCCTTGGTTCCTTGGTTTTGGCTAACTCGGTAGTCCTGGATGCGACTTTTTATTTGATTTGTTTTACCGCACCATCCCACCCCACCCCGCCCCAGCCTTGGGAGGCGGCCTGAGGCTTTGCCTCAGCTTCTCCATCTGCACGCACAGGGCTGTGCCAAGAAGGACACGAGTCAGTGCAGGTGAAGAAGCATCCGGGCACCTGGCACATCGCAAGTGCTCCCGAACGTTAGGCCCCACTACTGAATGCCCTTCCAGTGCACCGGCCTCCCTCTTCCTGCAGGGGGCAGAACACACACCCCACCCGCACCCTTTCCACCCCACTTTATTTGCCAGAGGTGGGGGCTGAGCTCAGAGAGGGGAAGAGGCTTTTCCAGTGCCACCCAGCAAAAGGGTCTCAGAGCTGAGAGGAGAACCAAGCCCCAAACGGCAAGACACACCAGCTCCCCTAGCGTGGCACCTCCCAGGGGACGGAGCTAGGGAGGCAGCAGGGACAGCAGCCCCTCGCCTCTGACCCGGGATCCACGACGCACTGACAGTCTGGGTTCTCGGTAACAGGAGGACAGAATCACTTCCCAGACCTCACGCCTTTCCCCGTCCTCTCCACGCTGTTCTCGGCCTGTGCCTCTCACCTGCTCAAGTCCCCAGTGGGTTCTCGCCACACCTGGAATGAAATCCAAGGTCTTTACCATAGTCTGCAGGGGCCTGCGAGAGCTGGGCCTTGCCTGTTGTCTGACTCCATTGTCTATGCTTTTCCCTGCTCGAGGCACACACTGGCCTCAAGCATGACGACCACAGGACCTTTGCACAGGCTGTAAGCGTTGCCCAGAATGCCTTGCCCACAGATAGTAAGATATTCTTTACTTAACTCAGGATGCTGGGTCAAATCTCCATGCCTTGGAGGGACTTTCCCAGAACTGTTTGTTTTCCTGATTCATGATGGGGAACCCCCTCCCTGCTTTTCCCCTGCTTTTGTCTCCCAGCACGATACATTGACATATAGCAGAAAAGAATCTCCCTGCAACTCAGCTCCCTGAGCTCAGAGACTGTCTCTTGTTGCCCCACGGAGCTCCTACATATTCTTTAATCATCACCTGAAAGGTGGGTATCACCCCCATTTTACAGACGAGGACACTGAGGCTAAAACAAGCCCAGATATTGCAATCCGCCTAATCTCACAGGCAGTAGGCGCCAGGCCTAGGATTCAAGTCCGGACTCCTTCCGTGCCAACTTAGGGTCAGAAGCCGCTCCTCCACGGGTCTCTCATGCATCCGTGTCTTCAGGATAAGCTAAGAATCAAGTGCCCTGCAGGCTCTTTGTCTGGATCATTTTTGGGATTGTATTTGCAACCAGAAATCATGGAACACGAA
The DNA here is from genome assembly GCF_004126475.2 of Phyllostomus discolor. Lineage (NCBI taxonomy): Eukaryota > Metazoa > Chordata > Mammalia > Chiroptera > Phyllostomidae > Phyllostomus > Phyllostomus discolor. Next base: position 134,520,861 of record NC_040909.2, read on the forward strand.
GGAATGGCTTGCTTTCTCTTTGCTACACACGGTGGATTCCCCAAACACTGGTCTATCCTGAAACCCATCACAGGTGCCAGCGTCGGTCTGGGCCCTGTGGCCGGCCCCCAAGGACTTAGGGGTGAAGTGGGGGCTGGCACCAGCCTAGCACTCATGATGCCGGCTGTGCCGTGAGTGACAAAGTCACTGGTCTCTGACCCTGGAGTCTCCTGTCTTCCAACAACATCCATGAAACACCGACAGGCTAACTTATTAGCTCGCAAGGGAAATCAGACTGAATCCCAGATTCAACACAGATGCTGTTCTATTTTCCACCTATTACAGTATTTTATTATCAATAACATGTCCTCGCTGATGGAGCAACTTTCTGTCTCATGCCTCCTCCCAGCTGGTGAGGGTCACGTCTCCAGGGCTGCCTGCTGGGGACTACCCCTGACTCCCTCCCCTCCCCTCCCCACCCCCCAGGGAGATCCCTGGGGGACTCAGACGTGTTAGGTGCAATGGACCAGAAGAAAATGTGATCTGGTGTTAAGAGAGACATCAGCCTTAGTTAGTAAACACAGAGAACATTAAACCGATGCATTTGGGGGCAGACGTGGGGCGAAACATAGCATAGAGAGGGGACAGTTTCTTAACGTTTGCATTTTCATGACTTGAGAGTGAGCTCAGTGCAAACTCTCTGGAATTCAACCGACTGGACCACGTGGCCAGGTTGAGCCAGACAGTTGAGGGTCAGACTGTGTCTCCTTTAGCTCTGTATCTCTGGGACTGTACCCTTGGCCCTGGTCCCCCATGGGGGGCCGTTTCCTGGGCAAATGGACAGATGGGTAACCCAGGGATGCTGATTGACGATGGGCTTGCTGGTCGACCTCCAGGCGGCCGCCGGCTCTTTGGGGAGGGGGCAGGCGGGGCCAGGCTCCGAGGTTCACGGCGCAGAAGGTTTCTGATCATCCCTTACAGGGAACTTGGAAGGAGTTCACAGGCCAGTGACCAGGCAGAGCTGCTGTCTGATTATTACTTTTCCAGCTGAATGAGATTCAGTTAATGGAAGATTTAATAACTCCTTCTGGGCCCCGAGAACAGACAGGCGCTCCTCTGCTCCTGGATGAGTTTCTGGCTTGGCAGCCACGGGCCCCAGATCTGGGAGAAGTGAGAACTGCTTGAAGCTTTTATCTGAATGCCTGGGGCAGGACCCCAAGACCGTGTCCCCTTCACAGGGCCCCAGCTCTGAGAAATCCAAGGGAAGCTGCCAGGAGGCTCTGTCCCCAGGCCTGGCTGCGGCCTGCCTCAGCGCCAGGTCCTGGGGCATTTTGGGGTCGCAGGAGCTGAGGGAGAGCCTCGCTTTTCTGCTTCCTGTGCCATTTGCGAGGCTCAAGGCTCAGGGAGGAGGTGGGACTTGCCCAAGGTGGCAAATGCGTCTTTGGCGGGACCAAGACTAGAACCCGGAGACCTTAGCTCTCCAAGCATGTCCCTGCCAGCCCGCCCAGCCCGGGGGCCAGACAGGCCTCAATACCAGCACAGAGGGCGGGGAGAACTGACCCCCCGAGATGGGACAGGTCTGCTCAGGACCACAGCCTGCTCCTGGCCACGGCTGGACCGAGGTCTGTGCCTGCCCCTGCCCACATCCCAGGCTCTGCTCGCTGGGGCCTCCTCCCCGGAGGTCAGCTGGAGGTCGGCAGTGAGCTCCAGCACAATCTCTTGCTCTCTTTCTATGGTTTTGGAGTCCAAGTCCCTGCACTGTTTGGAAAGCAGGGCCTGAAACAGTGGGTTGCCGTGTGCTACACACTCAGTCCTGGTTTGACCACGTGCTTCCACCGAAGGCACACAGGGACCGTTTCAAACGCCGCCCGCGTGGACTGGACAAAGAGGCCGGAGGAAGGAGACGGACCACTTCCTATGGGAGATGCACCTCCTATCTGCCTCATTCAATGCTTTTTGATTTTTCTTGCCTTGTGACTGCTGCCCCCACCAGACAGACCCTTACAGACGCTTAGAGGGGACAGATGGAGGGGACGATACAGAGCAGGAGCTGTCGGTGGGAGAGCAGGGAGGCAAACACAGAGAGAATCAGAATCAAAGAGTGAGACGGTCCAGCAAGCATGTCCTCTGCCCCAGGGCCTTTGCACATGCCATTCCTGTCGCCTCGAATGTTCTTGCTCTAGAATCCACGCAGCTGCTTGCTTCCAGCTGCACTCCTGGGTCTGCCCAAGTGTCCTTCTCTGAGGGGCCTTCCCCGATCACTCTGAAACATCACCATCACCATCATCATCATCACCATCATCATCATCATCACCATCTTGCAGGGCTGCATTTTCCTTCACAGCCTTAAGCACAAAACGACACACTGCTGTGTCTGGAATTCCTCGTTCGTTACCACCCCCCTCAACCAGGAAAGCAGGGACCTCCTCTGTGGCCCCCTCCCCCACTGAGAACAGTGGGAGACCCTCGACCAGTACGGGCATCAGCAAACGTAGGTTCACAGTTGTGAGAACTCGAACGAGGGTTTATTCTTGTATTATTAGGTATTATATTATTTTCCACATGAACAACTGAAAGCCTACTCTTGCCCGCCTGGGACCTGTGCTCTGGATGCAGAGTGAAAAGCGCTCCCAACCCAGGGAGCGGAGGTTCATTCTGGTTTGTGCGTGGTCAAAGGTGGAGGGTCCCCTTTGTGGAAAATGGGGATGGTGGCAACAGCCATCTCCGATCAGCCCTGCCCAGGAAGAGCCCGGGACAGTGTCCAGCTCAGTGTGGGTCGCCTCTGACCTTGGGACCTCGTGTCCGGAGGTTTCCTCTCCCAGCTGAGCTCTGCTTCTGCCCCAGCTGAGCAGACCAGCCGTCCCCAGGGCAGGGAGCGTGGGGCTGGGCGTGCAGACTTCCTCTGGCCTTTGCAAAAACAACACACCAAAAATACTGCAGACCACACTGTGCATCTGTGCAGCCGCCCTGAGCCGAGGCAGGAAAGCGTGAGTCCCGCATGGCAGGCTCCTCTGTGTGCAGGCAGGATGTGGGGTGCACAGCACCTGACGGGGCACCCGGCCCCACTGCGGGGCCCGTGGGTCTGGCTCCCAGGCAGCCTGCAGCCACGGCGAGGGCTCCCTGGAAGGCTGGAGTGGGTTTGTCCGGACCAGGACACCCGTGGAGGGTGGGGGTGCTTGTGTCCAATATCACACACTCCCTCCCCCTTCTCTGCTTCCATGGCTCTGCCCTGTCAACCAGAGACCCTGCAGGAGGCCCCAGCCGGCGAGCTCAGTGGGTCGGAGCATCGTCCCCACATGCCAAGGTTGTGGGTTTGATCCCCGGTCAGGGCACATACACACGAATACGCAACTAAATGCATAAATTAGTGCAACAACAAATCGATGTTCCTCTCCCTCCCTCTCTCTCTAAAAAAAAAAAAATCTGCATGCACATCCTGGAAGCTCATTGCTGCCCCAGCTGGTTGGGGGTTACAGGGCCACAGCTGCACTCGCTCCACCCATGGGCACACTGCGGCCCAGCGGAGGGGGGGACGGGGCGGGCACAGCCCGCACAGTGCCAGAGCTAGAACCCGCTTTTCAGATTTCTGGGCCACACCAGTTGCCGTTAGGTGGCGGTTTTCGAATGTCCTTGAAACTGGACGGCACACTCAGGCGGAGGGCGCCGGCTGCAACGGAGCTTTCCCAGCTGCAGCGGGGCTGGGGGCCCCAAGCCCGGCTGTGGGGCCTCCTCACCACCCCCACGCTGGTTTGAAAGCCAAAGCCCTGAGCAGGCCACACCCACCGTCCACGCCGGGGGCCCTCTTCCTGCCCCTGTCCCACAGGGCGTCTCTGGAGACCTCAGAGGCCCGGCCAGGCAGCCCACCTGGGGCCGAGCCACTCAGCGGGGCCGGCTCATTCTCAGAGATTTCTCAGAAACAGCTTCTAAGAAACCTTCCGAAAAGAAGAGCGGGTTTCGAAGATGGGGAGCAGCCGTCGGGCAACCCTGGTGGCGGGGGAGAGAGGACACGAGAGGCGGGAGGACCCAAATGCCGTCAGAGACACACGTGCAGAGGCGGGGTGCAAAGAGCGGCTGATGGGGGGTCGGCCCCTGGCGGGTGCCTAACTGACAAGTGGGGGCCCCACGCTGCACTGCTCCCCTGCCTGCCTTCCTACCACGATGTCAGGGCCCTGCTTTCTGAATCACCGAGAACCGTCCACCCCCTACACTGCCTGCAGATGCATCCACGGAGCACCTCCTCTTTATGGTCGGGGCAACACGCATTTCTCGTGTTGTCCGAGTCGGCGACTCGACGGTTTGAACACGGTAAGACCTCCGTTACAGAGCAGGAAAGCCCTCCGAAAACCAGAGCTTCCTGATGATTGGAGGAACCTCCATTCCCCGAGCGCTGCCCGACCACGTGGGGCTCCACGGGGGTTTCCTTCTAAACCTCCTAGAAGTGTGGGCTGCCCACCGTGACCTGGGTGCCGTAGGAGGCCCGGGGAGACACACAGCAGTCACCACGCCACAGGTCCCCCACCTCGGGGTGGAAGGGGGACAGTCGTTTCAACACAGTTTAAGGCAGACAAAGCAAGGCAGTTAAGAGCACTGGTTCCGGAGCCAGAGAGAGCTGGGTTCGAATCCCAGCTCTGCCACTTACCTGCTGTGTGACCTCGGGGTGTGCCTTAACCTCTCTGAGCCTCCGTTTCTTCATCTGGAAAACAGGGAGAAAAAAATGCTCATTCCTACCGCAGGGCGAGGGCGCGGAGGTCTAACCAGGGCGCGCCTGCAGCGTGCTCAGCTCGGGCACACAGAGCAAACACCCAGGGCTCGTGTGGAGTGACAGAGCCCTCGAGCCCCTGCAGGGTGCTGCTGGGCGTTCAGGGACCTGAACACCAGGCTTTGTTTGCGCTGCCAACTGCTTGTGAAAGCCCTGCCCTGCGTGCTCTCTCCGACCACTTCCTGCCCAAGACACAAGATCAGAGGTCAGGACCGTGCACTGTAATTCTGAGATCTTTCCTGCGCCCGGCACGGGGTTCGGCCGTTAAACCTCACCGTAGTCCCCCCAGGTAGCTCTGGCTTCCTGTGGGATGGAGGAGGAAACGGAGTTCGGAAGATGGGGGAGCCTGGCCGGGCCCCAGGGGCGGTGAGTGCCAGGGGGCGGCTGGAAGCCTGCCGGTCAGAGCCCTTCTGCGGCCACGACAGACACCTGTGAAGGGGGGCCGGGGGCAAGTCCGGAACCCCGGGGGGTCGGGGCTGGATCTGCCGCTGGAATATTCTAACTGGCAGGGAACAGCAGCTGGGAATTAGGGAGGTGCTTTTAGCCATCGTTGTTTTTTAGCCTTTTTCCAGAATGCTGAGTGGGGGCCCACCTTTAACGACAATGGTGGAAGACAATACTACCCTTGGTATTCCTGTCGCCCCGTGGACGCACAGCGGGCTCAGCCACACGCTGCCTTGGTCTCGTTACCTGTGAGGTGTGCAGAATGCCTTCCCCCGGGGGTGGGGGCGAAAAGGACTTTCTAAATGCTCCTCAAGACACCTGGGCTTCCTCCCTCCCGCTCACCTGAGCGCACTGCCCTCTGCGCGTCAATAATGGATGGTGACCCGAGGCCCGTGGACGCTAATATTACACTGGGGCCGCCCCGGGCAGCCGGAGGGAGCCCGTGCCCAGGACGGGCCGGGCCTGCCTCCAACTCTCTCGTGGAGATAACACGTCAGAAGGGCTTTAAGAAGTCATAGTACAGTTTAGTTCAAAGTAACCCCGTTCCTGAACAAGCAGCAGGTGTCGTCTGCTCACTTTCTCCTGCCACCGACATCTGGCACACCTCCCAGCAGGTGAGCCTCGGGGCCATGTTCGCAGTGGCTAGCGGGTGGCCAGCCTGTCACTCAGGGCTGATGGTCCTTGGTGACTCACCGGCTGTAGCTCGGAGGGGCAGGGCTTGGTAACCAAGAGGTGCCGCCGAGCTGGCCTTAGGTAGTAGGTTACCCTGGGCGTCACCTCACCTGCAAAGGCAGGGTTCAGGTGTTCTGTCCTCAGCCAGGCGGGGGTGGGGGTGGGGTCAGGCTACCTGGAAGGGGGCCAGTCCCTGTAGAGGGGACGCTGTGGGATGGCCTTTCCTGGGCTAGGCCACCACCCCTCAGCGGCTGTGGCTGTTTGCTGCTAGCAGCTCCCAGCTGCCCCTCGAGGCCAGGGTTGCCCCAGCCAGACAGGAGAGGCCTCGCCTGGGAGGGGACTCCCTCCTGCAACCATCTCCCCACCCCAGGCAGCCCCCAGACAGTGACCGAGAGGCTTGGGGTTACACGAGGACCCTTCCCCTCGATGTGGAACCAGCCGTGTGGCAGCTGTCCCAGGGTCCCTGTGGTCCAGCAGGGAGCATGTCCTTGCACCGTGCCTGCCCCTGCCATCCCCAGTCCCCTCCTCCGAGAGACTCCCCAGAGCTCCACACTCCCCGGTCCCGGCCTCCGGCTCTGCAGCGAGGCAGGGAGAGCCCCGTCCAGGGCCGGCTGGAGCCGAGGCTCTCAGGAAGGGAAGTGCGCTGGAGCTTGCTTGGAGGAGCTGTTTGAGAACAGAGAGGCTCCTCAGCCCCCCGGCCCAGACTCTCCGCTTCAGAACGAACAACCAGAAGCCATTAGTCATCTAGCAAAGACTTGCTGGGTGGGGCCCAGGATGCGCCGGGCCCCGATGGGGGTGCTGGTGATACTCGGTGGTCACGTCGCCCCGAGCAGTACACAGCCTGCAGGACAGGGGTGACAGCGAAGGCAGCACTGGGGAGGGAGCGTCCGAGTGACGGCCACGCCCAGCCAGGGCTGAGGGGCCAAGTTCAGGCAGAGGGGTGAGTCACTGTCACATCGCCAGGAGGACAGCGGCCTGTCACCCAGCAAAGTAGCAAGCATGACAGGCCCCTCACGATGTCCCCTTCTAGTCACTTCCTCTGGGCTAGGTCTGTCCTTGGGGAACCTGCCGCACGCCTGTCCCCCCTGGAGCTCCCAGGCCGAGACCCCCTTCCCATTGCCTGTTGCAGTGTCAGAGGTTAAACCAATCAGTGGCCTTCTGAACACCAGCCCACTTCCCCGAGTGTTTCTCTGCGCGTCCACGGGAAGGTGCCACGTGTCAGGCGTGAGCCGGTGAAGACCCCACGGGCCTTCGCTGTATCACACACCAAACGGCACGCGGGCTGCGGGAGGCGTGGGGGGCCCCTGCCCGCCGGACGTAACGACAGGTGGGTGGATGTAACGACCGATCTCCGGTGCCTTCTTCCCAAGTTCCCACGCCGCAGGACTTGTGTGAATAACCGGCGACCTCCTTCAAAGTGATCCACAGAAGTGGCCGTGGCCGTGGCCGTGACCACCGCAGATTGAGGGCAAAGAAAGGAAAACATCGTCGGTTCCTGTCTTTCAAACCCCGGCATCATCATCAGCCCCCGGACTCAGTCCCTTTGGTATACCTGCACATTTTGGCAGTAATATTCATCTTCAGGGTTTTAAAAGCTCAGCATTTGGAAAATTCTCAGCAAGCCAAAGCTGACTAAGGGCGAAAACGAGAGGTTCTCTGGGCTTGGGGCTTTCCTTGTAGGTGCACGGGGAAGTAGACAAGCATGAAATGCGTGGTCCCTGTGAAAGGAGCAAGGTGTGACGCACGCAGAAGGGTGACTGTCCCCGCTGAACACCCACTACGTGCCGGGCCCGTTACAAACAAAAGCTAACATTTCCTAAGTCCTCACAGAGGCCCCGTTTCAAGCACTTCACGGGGACTAAGCCAGTCCAAACAACCTTGTACGAGACGCCCTTCGCGCCAGCCCCGGTGCAGGTGAGCCCGGAGAGGTGAAGTCACCTGTCCAGGGCTGCACCGCAGGCAGGAGGCAGGGTCAGTGCCCGAAGCCAGGTTGCCCGGCAACCTTCAGGGCTGGAAGTGTTAGCTCAGCAGACGCACCGGCAGATTTCCCCGGGCAGCCGTAGCTTCCTGCCCGCCGGTATGCGAGCTGTTTTCTGCAGATGGGCAGTGAGTCAGAACCCGGCCCGCGCCAAGCTCCCGGTCAGGCTTTCAGTGGAGCTGTCCCAGGGTCATTTCTGGCAGCCCAGTGGCCGGAGCGCCCCAGAGCAGGGGGCCCGGAAGCCGAAGCCTGGCTGGACTCGGCCATCACAAGCCGTGCAACTCTGAGCAAGCCTCTTCCCTCCTCTGGGCTTCAGTTCGTCCTTGGGAAAAGGTGGTGGTGAGGAGCCCTTCAGGGCGGCGGGCCACACGCCCAGACTCAGCCACAAAGGACAATGCTTCATGTGTCCTGGGGTCACTACGTCCCTGGTGACTTTTGGCAAGTCTCCAAATCCTGAGCCTCAGTTTCCCAATCTGTCCAATGTTGCGCTAAATCGGAGGATATGGAAACTGTGGCCTCAGGAAACCGTTGCCTCATGGGATGTTTTGTCTCTGGCATACTGCAGTTGACAAAACTTTAAAGCAGCTGTAACTTTTATATACCAGAAAACGTCACCAAAAATCTGGACTCTGGCTTCCCTGCATAAAGGAAAGAATGGTCCAGGGACGTCAGGCTCACATTCCCCTGGGACTGAGCAGCAGTCATCTCCTTTCGTCAGAACCTACGGAGATTTCCAGTTTGCCACAGGCCCCACTACTCCCTATTGCCTTACCCAGGTCTCTTTATCCATTGATATTCCTCCTGCGGCCCCTGTGGGCATAGGAAACTGTGACCCCTGCACTGGATGTTCTAAAGGTCTCCTCTGCTCCTGCTCCCCATGACTTTCCAGATGTTGTCCACATGCCCCTAGATGCCAGCCTGTCATCCCGGGGGTAGATGGTGAAGGGCCGCCAGCTGGAGGCTGGGTCCTCCGGAGCTGCTCTCCACTGCCCAGCTGAAGAAAGAGGCCCCGCCTCCGCCAGGACTCTGACCGCCCGGACAGCGGAAAGATGATAGCCACCAGAATGCACCCAGAGGCCACCAGGCCACGCAGAGCTCTCGGCCCCCGAAGCCTCCTATAATTACCTGCAGTGTGTAATAAAGTCCCACGGAGAAACCTTAGAAAGGACCCGGCGAGGGGAGCTTTTTCCTGGGTAATTTCCTGATCATAGAATTTCAGGGCTGGAAGGCACCTAGGCCGACCCATCATTTGACACTTCACTCTCCTCCGGCGAGGCTAACACCATGCATTCAAGGTCTGTAGGCCCAGCGCTGCCGGGAGCTAAAAACAGAAGGAAGTGCGGCATGTGGCCCCACCCTGGGGTCCTCCCACACGGTGGAGGCCGGTCTGGCAAGCAGATAATGATAAAGCAGGACCGCAAGGGCCCAAACTCCTGGCGGCCACCACTGCTCAGCCGTACGAAGTGCCGACACAGCATGAACGGTCTCGCCGGATCCTCAGGCTTCCTCCCTGACTGGCAGGTGAGACTCAGAGGCCTGGAGGGCTGAAGGCCCCCAGTGGAAGTGGCACAGCCTACAGGTGCTGGAGCAGGCTGGCGTTCACCAGCGAGGTGAGATTTCACAGCCAGGTCTGCAGTCGCCACCTTGGCCTGCTATTCTAGACGGGCGGCCAGGGGAGCAGAGAAAGGCAGGCAAAACAGAGTGAACCAGGAGGCGGAGGCGGGGCCAGGCGGAGGCTGGCGGGGACACAGAGGGCTGGGGCCTCATGGGCGATTGGGGAAATGCAAATAAAAACCGGATGAGATGTTGCTCGACACCCACGAGCCTGGCATAAAGGCAGCGAGTGTCGGGTGTTTTTGCAGATACGGAAGCTCACGCCCTGTTCACGGGACAGGGGACTTGTCAGCTGCTCTCGGGAAGCACCTGGCAGTAATGGGACAAGTTACACAGAGGCACCCTCCATGCCTGCAGAGGGCAGGGCCAATAAAATGGCGCTGGTCCGGTCAAGAGAGCACAAAGCATGTAAAACGAAGTGGAGTCACTCGTGTCAACCAAGACGGCTGCCAGCCAGCCATGACACTTTGACTCAAGAAGGTCATGAAACTACCTAAGTCTGGGCAGACACACCTGGCAAGGAGACACACCTAAGACACCTGCACACGCGACCAGAAAAGCCAGGCCCGCAGAGCAGGACCACCCACAAATAGGCTCCTGGGGAGATTCCCCACTTGGCATCGGGGGGCCGAGACTCCGATGCAGAGGCCCAGAAGGGTGGAGCCCACCGCTGTCAAGGGCATGGCTGAGGCAGCTGCAGACCACTGCTGAGACAGCCGAGCCCCACACCCCAGAGGGCTGCTCCACGCCAGGCTGATCTCCCTTAGCATTGACCTCAGGAGGCTCTGCCTGCTGGACTGAGGGCTTCGCCGGCCCTGTGGCCCACCTGGCTCCGGAGACCCTTCCTTGCAAGACGCCGATGGTTCCTGGCCCTCCGTGCTGTCTCCCGGACCCGCGGACGCGAGACTCTGGGACTCGGGTTCATCACCCCCCATTGGTTGCTGTGTGTGTGTGTGTGTGTGTGTGTGTGTGTGCGTGCGTGTGTGTGTGTGTGTTATATTCCTCTTAGATCGTCAGAGTGTGAGCAGGATGCTAATGTGTGCTGATGTTCCACTCTGAGTGAACCTGCATTCAAGCACAGCTGAGTGAACAGCACAGTTACTGCGTGTGGCTCTGGTCTCTTCCCTGGTGCCGGGCTGCGCAGGGGCAGCTTCCCGAGCAGCCTCCCGGCTGACTTGTCGGAAAGACCGTATCGTGAACAGACGCCCGTGACCATGGCCCCAGCAGTTCCTCTCTCAGGCGGTCATCGCAGCCCTCCAAAGGGCCCAGGAGAGTGTCAGACACACCCCAGGGTGCTCTTTTATATGTTGAAGATAAAGAAACATTCTGGGTCACAGAGAGTTTCTTACAAAACACTTGGGGAAACGTTCCTGTTACAGTGACAGGTGGCGGGAGTCAGGAAACACGCGGGACCCCAGGACAGCCCCCTTGTCCACAGGGTGGCCTGGGAGGTGGCCGGCGTGACGTGCCAGGCGCACAGCAAGAACGGAGCCAGCCGGTGTGGTCTGGCGCTGGCACGTCTACCAGTCACGCTTTGGGGCCTCTCAGCGGGCCTTTACGTTTCACTGCCCCCTCTCCAGCCCCTCGCTCAGGACGTATGTGCTGGACGGCCGCCGTGGGCAGGGTCCTGCACCAGGCGGCAGGGCTGCGGCTGGGACAAAGTGGGGGAAGGCAGCTTCACCCCCAGGCTGCAGAGACGACGAGCACAGAGGTTCGTGCACCACGGGCGGGACCCCCACAGACGAAGCGCGGGGACGGTGGTGGGAGAGGGCCGCGCGTGGCTGTGTCCACTGCACGAGGAGCCGCCAGAGGTGGCCGAGGAGCCCCCCACTAGATCACCGGGACTCTTCGAGCTCCTGCAACGGTGCCAAGAGAAGATGCTGAGAACAAAATAGAAACAGACTCCCAGGCACTGAGGACAGACCGGCAGCTGCCAGAGGGGAGGGCGACTGTGGGGCTGGGTGGAAAAGGTGAAGGGATTAACCCAAAAACAAGAACAAATAAAACCCTCGCAGACGGGAAGGGTGGCGGTTACCAGAGGGACAGGGGGGTGGGCAGGGGTCAAGGGGGATACACAGTGATGGGAGGGGGCTGGGCGGGGGGTGGGGAGCACATTGTGCGACCTGCCGATGGTGCGTTACAGAGGGGGACATTCGAAGCCTGCATAATTGTAGTCGCCAATATCACCTCAATAAATTCAATAGAAATATTTTAGCCCTGGCTGGCGTAGCTCAGTGGATTGAGCGTGGGCTGCGAACCAAGGTGTCGCAGGTTCGATTCCTAGTCAGGGTACATGCCTGGGTTGCAGGCCATGACCTGCAGCAACCGCACATTCATGTTTCTCTCTCTTTCTCCCTCCCTCCCTTCCCTCTCTAAAGATAAATAAATAAAATCTTTAAAAAAAACGTTTAAGAAAAAAAAAAGACGTGGAGCTCGACCCTCCTCGCCCCCTTCTTTGGAGTCTGACCCCTTCTGGGCGGAAACCGGAGCTTTCAGAGAGGAGGCTTTGCTCTCCGGGCCCGCCCCCACCCAGCCCCGCCCTACCCTCCACCCCCCAGCCCGCCACCCCCTCCCGAGCCATCACAAAAGGCCAGTCCTGCACCCCATGCCTCCAGAAGGGCTCTCTCTGCCTCTCCCCGCCCCCCCCCTTCTAAGACTCCCTTCCAGAGCAGCCCAGCCAGCACGCAGACAGGCGGACAGAGTGTGCCGCCCAAGGGGTTTATCACAGTTTATAGCGAAACGCCAGAGGGCTCCCCCCACACGCCCCTCCGTCAGGAAATTATTAAGTGCATCGGCGTGTGTTTCGTGTGTTCAAACACCAGTTCCGTGTCAGAGAAGCCTGCGCCGGGACTGACGCTCGGGAAGAACAGTGACACCAGAAGACGCCGGCTGCACGGTGGAACGGGAGACAGCAACGGGAGACAGCAACGGCGACGACGCCACATCAGAAGCTCGGGTTTGGCAAAATAGGAACCGAAGTGCAGCGGCAGGAAACACGCTAGCGGGCTAAGATAAGTACTTCCTGGGAGGGGTGTGTGTGGGGGGGGGGCTCCATCGCCCCACCCCTCCGCCCTCCTCCCACCTCCCGCCCTGGCGCTCTGCACTTCTGTCCCGTGGTCACGGGTGCTTTCATGATCAGAAAATAAAACTACCATTACAAAAACACTAAAAACTGGCAGCGCCTCTCAAACCTCCTCCAGCCCTCTCCCGAGGGCTGTTTAAAGAGACAGCCTCTTGGGACCGGGGCTCCCGTTTCTGGAGGCTCTGGCCCAGAGCAGAGAGGGAGCGGTGGACAGCAACCCAGAACACCCGAGAGGGGGCCAAGGAAGAGGATGTGTGAGGACGCAGACCCGGCTGAGTTTTAAAAACTTTTAAAAAAGAGAGAAAAATGGCTTCCCAGGGACAAGGGCTTGGGGACACAGTCCCCAGATTCGGGGGCTCCCTGGGGCCCCGCCCGGCCCTGCCTTTGCCTCTCCAGCCCCCAACGAAAAGCCTATAGGACCACGGCGCCCTCGGCCAGGAGCCCAGCTAGGTCCTTGCTTGACTTCCAAAGCACTGTCACCGGCTTGTTGTGGCTGGAGCTCCTCGCACTGTCCCTGCGGGGGACAGGCCACGGTGTCGTATGCATTATAGGTCGCAGCTGAGGGAGGTTAGCCAGCCTGCCCGGGGCTTGGAGCGGTTAACCAACGTGTGTGAGGGCCGGCGCAGGAAATGGGACCCAGGCCTTCGGATCTGCACCAGCCCCAACCCCGGGAGGAGTTCGCCCCACACCACAGCTGGGCCACGAGCCCCGTGCCGGCATGCAGGAAGCCCGGGTTCAAATCCCAGCAGAGTCACTGGGTGGCTGTGGGGTGTCAGTAGTTAACCCCAGCAGCCCGGGTTTCATCAGCAAACCGGCGACAAACCTAACACTGACCCGAGGGGTACAACAGGGAGCTCTGGCACCTTGCTAGCACATAGCGAATACTCTTACTGTCAGTGGCGACCCCCTCTGTCCTCCCTGACGTGACCCCAAGGCACCTTCTCTCCCCCCTCATCCTCACAGGGCAAGGACAGAGTCTCCTTGTGCCTGTCCCCAGCCCGGCGGTGTGCAGAAGGTGCTGGGAGGAGAGAGTCAGAGGGAGGGAACAGGATGGAATCTCAAGAGGACCGTCAGCTACGAGTAGATACTTGGCGATGTGTTTCCAAACTCTGCTTTCCGGCCAGCAGCGCCCCGTTGGGTCTAATTCCAGACAGATGGGTCTGTGCCCTGGCCCCGCCCCGGCTCCCTGCTCCCTGCCTGCTTCAGGGGCCCCAGAAAGCAGCAGGGGCCTCCTGGGTGCATGGACCAAGCTAGAGGGAGGCTGCGAGGCCTCCGGGGGGCAGGGTGGGGCTCAGCCCTGCCTGGTGCAGGGGTGGCTCAGTCCTCCCAACACCACAGAGCTGGGACCGTGAGGTCTACTTGGCATTCGCCAAGAAAACAGGCAGACCCAGCCCCGCCTCGGTGCACACCTCAGTCACAGCCCATGGTCACGTGGAAACAGCCACACAGATGCCGCTGCACCGGCCAACGACGGTAAGCCCGGTGGTTGCGCACACGGACTCAGAGCCAAGCTGCCCGAGTCTGAACCCTGCTCTGCCTAATCTTTGCTGGGCACCCCTGGGCAAGTCTCTTAACCTCTCTGAGCCCTTTCCCCCTCCTCTGTAAAGTGGGGATGGGGACAGGGACGGGATGGTGTTAAAACTAGCACCGCCCTCGAAGGGGCACTGTGAGGTGGGTCGGAAGTTGATGAAAAGCATTGGAAGAGCCCTGTCCCGGGTGGAGAGCAGCATGGCCAGCCAGCTGCCCTGGCCTGGGCCGACTCCCAGGGCCTCCTCACAGGCCTGCCACGGGCTCAGCCCTCTCCCCACGCAAGCAGTCACGAGCACTCAGAATACCTGTTTGCAATGAGGACTGAGTGTGTTAGCATCTCCCCAGTTTGACAGATGAGAATCTGAAACACAGGGAGGTCAGCTGGCCCAAAGCCGCCCAGCCTGGCAGTGGCCGCGCACCTCCAGCTGCCGGTGAGTCAGAGGGTTGGCCTGGGCTCTGGGCAGCCTGCATCTCGGCAAACGCTGGAGCTGAGGACCTGATCCATCCCCCCACTTTGCAGATGCGACGGCTCTCCCGGCCCTGGAGTCTGCTGGGCACTACAACCCCTACCCCTCCTTCGCCGGCCCCTGTCCCACAACTCACTCCCCAGCCAGCACCCGAGATCGGGGCTCCTGCGGATGGTTCTGGACCCAGGGGCAGGGAGATGAAAAGAGCCAACGAAGACTTTTAAAGCTCCCCACCCACCCAGAGGCACCGAATCCAAGTGGAGGCCTCGTTAAAGGGCTCGACTAATTGTACCGTTTGTTTCAACCAGCTAATGTCTTCCTTTCCACCCAGACGCCTGTCTCCATACAAAACGCGCCCACGCAGGGGCCAGGGGCTAATTGCTGTGGGCTCCTGAGATACAGTTACATATCAGAGAGAAACAGAGCGAGTGCTGGGACTTTAGGGCAGCAGCGAAACCGCTGTCTAACCCTGCAATTACGGGGCAAGAATAAAAAAGCGAGTTGCCCCGGCCCCCGGGGCGGAAACACCCTGGCCAGGCTTCCTGGACTCGCAGTGCCGCACAGGATGAGGTCAGAGTGGCCGCTCCCAAGAGGGACCACTGGGCTGGACAGGGTTAGCTGCGGACCGGGGAGGGTGGGGTCCACTCGGGCTTCCTGGAGCAGAGCGGGGAGGGCGCCGGGTGGGGGGCAGGGAGTGCCTGAGGAAGCAGGGGGCCAGAAGCCAGTTTGCTGAGGGTCACGGGCGTGGGCCCACGGGCTGGTCACTGTGCACAGTCCTCACAACACACTGGGCAAAGCCATTCAGCCAAGTCAGGCCTTGCAGCCTGGCTGCCAGCGGAGACACCAGACGGTTGGGAGGTGGGACTCGCCCAAGCCCGCCTGGGACCTGGCCCTGGCGCCCAGATCTGGCCGGCTGGAGGGCCCGGGCAGTCCCCCACACATTGTTGTCGCCTCCTGGAGAAGGGGCTGCTGCTGAACACGGGGTGAGGTCAAAGGCTGGGTTTTCTCCGGGTGGGGGGCGGGGCCTCGCCTCTGTCCTCCGGCGGGCTCCACGTCAAAGCAGGGGTGTGGGCTTGCAGGCGAAGTGCTGGGTCAGGAACGGAACCACCCAGCTCCAAATCCTGCCCCTACTCCAAATGCTGCGTGATCCTGGGCAAGTCACTACCCTTCTCTGTGCAACGCCCTCAGCTGGGGAAGGGGCGGGGTGGGCAGCTTGATCCACCCGGGTCCCCTCCAGCTCCGAGTCCTGTCCGTTGCATGCCAGCTGGACACACGGTCACGAACGGCCTGGGGTCGAACTGCTGGGTTCACAGGCCGACTGCCCAGAAACGACGGCCCCGGAGGAAGGGACTAGGGTTACCACCCAGGGACCCTGGAGAGCCCACCCAGCCCGTCCCCAGCACTGGGTGCTGGGAGGGGAAGGGCAGGGCCTTGCCCAGATCACAGGCTCAGGGCCTCACTAAGTCACCCATGTCCTGGCGGCCTCGCCGGTGGCGTCAGGCACGGTGCTAGTCACTGAGTTTTACTGTCACGTGATCACACTGCCCTTTCACTGAGGAATTCATGGCCAGTGGCTGCGTTTGTGCACAGTGGCAGGACTGACTGTCACCCCAGAGAGAGACGACCTGGCCCACAGACTGGGGAAGGCCGGCCGCCCTGCTCCAGGCTGCCAGGGCCCTGCGGGCAGGGCCACTCGAACCCCTCTGGCACATCGGACCCTCCTGGTCCACTGTGGCGGGATGGGAACACGACATGGAGACAGGCGCCAGCGCTGAAAGACACAGGGCCCAGGGACAGCCGCCCCAGGAGGTGGCCCCGGGGTCGGGTGTGTAAGGGCCAGCAGGCGACTTGCTGGATAAAGAAACAGGGGGAGGGCACTCCCGGCCTAGGGACAGCCCGTGCAGTCCAGGCAGCAAAGGCTTCTGGGGCAAACCTCGTGGGGGCGGGGCTCCTCACCCTGACGGGGCCCAGCAGCCAGGGCGCTGCTGCTGCTGCAGTGGAGGAAGTGACACACGTGGGCTCCCGGCTGCCATGGCCCAGGGGACCCTGCCCTTGCCCCTGCCCCTGCCCCGTGGCATTCAGCATGCACCGAGGGAATCTGGCAGGCGAATGCCAGGTGAGGTGCTGAGTGCTAGGGAGGGGCAGCAAGCACGGAGCGGTCCAATGCGGGAGGAAGGTTGGTCCCCGTGGAGACAGGGCGGAAAGTGTCCTGCAGAAGAGCCCATGTGGTGCTCCTGCAAAGGGAAGGAGGCCACGGGCTCGGGACCAGCCAGAGGCCCCCCTAGGCAGGTGGGGGGAACGGGAGACCCAGACAGGTCTCAGCCTGGCAGGTGGGCCAAGTTCCCCCTGGAGTTGGGAATCTGAGGCCAGAGGTCACGGGGAGACAGCAGGGGCTCCCAGAGGAGATGGTCCAGGCCCAGGGGCGGGAGCAAGGGGGCTTCCCCTGAGGGGTGAGGCTGAGGAACAGGAGCTCAGGGAGGCAGCCATGGGGGTCCTGGAGGCTGCAGCGTCTCCCAAGGGCCAAGGAGGCCCCGCCCTCCCTGCCCACCCGCCTGCCAGCCCCTCACTCTCTCCCTGGGCCCCTGAAGGGTCTGCTGCTGTGACCCCCAGGCTCTCTGCTCCCACAGGGGGGCTTGGCCATGGCTGTCCCCACAGGCACCCACGAGGGTCATGCCCTCGAGGCCTCTAGGTCTCCGCACGCCTGTCTTCTCAGGGGGGCTGGCCCCAGTCACCCTCGTGGCACCTACAAATCCTGCCCTGCCTCCCCAGCCCCATCTCTCAGCGTCTCTCTGTGCCTCTCCTCTTCCTATGCACAAGTCCTTGCATTGGCCCCTCACCTCTGAAGTTTATCAGAAACTCCCCCCCCCACCACACGGCAGGGTTCACGAGGGGCTGCCCTGTGTGCATTAGGGAAGCCCCCCAGCTCTCTCAACCCTGCCCGCCACTGGGAGGCACCCCAGTCTACATCGGCATCAGTGACTAAGCACAGTGGGGAGTGGCACAGTGCACGGGGACCCTCTGTCCTCCAGGTGACTGTGTCCCAGGGAGGACCTGCTGCATAGGAAGCAGGCCACAAAGGAGCCAGCGGTTTGGAAAGAGACCTCCCCGCCTCCCAGGCACCTCTACCCTCCAGTGCTTCGGTGAGATCATGGGAGCCAACTTTGATCTTTTGTTTTTGAACGTGTGTGTATTTTCAGGGCCACGGGAAAGCCAATGGCTCCGTGCAGCTCCCACCGAGAACTTCCTGACACAAAGCATTTCAGGAAAGGCCCCCACAGGGCGAGGTGGGCCCGTCCCAGCGCACAGGCCTGCCTTCCGGAGTGGCCTGGGGTGGCCCTGCCGCCCGCACCCCGGGCTCCTCCTCTGGTTTCTGCCCGAGGCCCGATGTTCTCAGTCCAGGGGTTAAAGGAGGGCCATCACCTCACCAGCAGACAGAGAAGGAGAAAACGAGGTTCGCAGCCAGGAGTTGGCCCTGAGCCCTTGATGGGGCCCCAGGGAAGCAAGAAGGGGCACAGAGGGTGGCGACCCCCCAGGCCTCCTCAGTGCTCTCTCCTCTGGGCGCAGGTGTTCGACTGGGTCACACTCCAGGAGGCGATCGGCCAGCACAAACGTGGCAGGCCCTGCCGGCTGCCTGAAGGCGGGGGGGGGGGGTTCCTGGAATCCCATGATCCTCGTCTGTGCTGGAGGAGTAGATGTGCCCCCAGAGAATCGGTTCTTACGGTGTCATGAGGAAAAGGATTTCCAGAGACCCGCACGGGAGGGTGGGGTCTGGTGGCGAACTTAGCTGACGATGTAAA
This sequence comes from Phyllostomus discolor, assembly GCF_004126475.2. Classification (NCBI taxonomy): domain Eukaryota; kingdom Metazoa; phylum Chordata; class Mammalia; order Chiroptera; family Phyllostomidae; genus Phyllostomus; species Phyllostomus discolor. The sequence goes on from NC_040909.2 coordinate 134,539,183, forward strand.
GTTAAGGGGGGCTCCCTCCCGACTTTCGCACGCCCCAGCTCCACCCACTCTGCTGTGGAAGAAGTCCACTCTGGTGGCCAACACGAGGGCCACTGCCCAGAGTGTGTGCTCCCTGTTAGGTGCGGCCCAGTCCAGCATGCAGCTCCCTCCTGGAGCGTGCATGTGGGGTCCCCATGGCCAGGGGCCCTGTGGCTGCTGGGGTCACAGGGCTGTGGAGAGGGGGTGCAGATAAGAGAGAGAGGGAGAGAGAGCGCTTTTTTGTTCCCTTCGGATCATATTAGCTTGGAAAAGACCAGAAGCTTTTTCAAAATGACCAATCAACTTTCCGAGTTTTTGCGGGCTTTGGATAAGTGTACCCGCCCCCAGTTGGACCGACAGCCCTCCGAGGTCCAGCCCCTCCTCCCGTGCCCCCACCAATCGGGTACCGGAGAGGAAAGAGAGGAGTGTTCGTCCCCCTGGCTGAGTGATGCGGTGGTCCCCGGCGGTGTGACGCTGTAGCTTCCTGGCTAGGCAAGCAGGCTTAGGCCCCCCCGCTTATTAACTCGATGTCTAACTCCCTTCGCTCCTCGTTCTGTTATTACCAATTAGCTAAATGCCGACAGGAACAGACTTTGAGGGGAGCCTCCGGCTCTAGTCCCGCCTGGACCTGGCTGCTAGAGGCCCTTCCTGCACCTCAAGACATGCCATCCCCAAACCCACCTCTCCTGCCTGCCCCCGGGGCCTGTCCTCTTCCTCTTGTGCCAAGGGCTGACCCCCCCAGCATGGAGGGAATTTTTACTGCCTGCGAGCCAGTGTCTGCACGCGGACCACTGAGCAACACGGTGACGTGTGTCCTCCTGGCACAGCCCCTGACATTGTACCCAGGACTCTGTCTGCCCAATGGATGTCCAATAAGGAGGCTTTGGCTCTCCCGGGTCCCTCCTCCCCCCACCCCCCACAGTCCAGACCAGAAAGGGCGCTGGCCGTTCGCAGGGCCTGCTCGCTCAGCCTAGCCTGAAGCACGCAGACCTACAAACAGCAGGTGCCCGGCGGCTCCCAGGCTGAGCTGTGAGCTGTGCCGAGGTGGCCTCGGACAGGGAAACCCCGCCGTTTTCAGTTCCCCAAAAGCAGGAGACAGAGCTCACAGGAAGCATGGCAGGCTGGCTGATGATGCCCGAGGGGGCGGGAAAAGGCAGACATGATCCCCAAGGGGCCCAGGCCTGTGTCCACCCAGCAGACTGGTCAGCTAACTACCCGACGCGTTCATCAACCCAGCCTCCGGGGCTGGCTCAGTGCAGCTGAGACAAGCGGACAAACAGTGTCCGCCTTCTTATACCACCCCCCCGCTTGGTCCAGAAGGTGCAAAGGTACACCTGGCACAGGTGGGTTTTCACTAAGCCCCTGAAGAACGCATCACACGCTCCTGCTCACCAGGGGGCTCCCAGTCTGACAGGGGCACAGACCCCACACAGGCCTCCCGGGGTAAGCGGTGTGGCCGAGACACGCGCCGGGTGTGTGGGGGAGGCAGCCAGAGGGCGTGGGCGAGGAATTTCCGGAAGAGGTGACGCTTGAGTCCAGTTTGGAAGGACGGTTCAAGCCGGAATGCAAGAAGCAGGGTGTCCTGTGATTTTTAAAGTGAATGTTTCTGCGTTTACAGGGAGCACGGGGGGAGAGCCGTACCGTGGTCACGGCCACGCCTCTACGGCTGCACATGTGTGGCGCGAGCCCCTGACAGGGAGCTCTTTGGGTTGCGATGCAAGGCCCTGGAGTAGGCTTTGGATGGCCACGGTGCCCACTGCAAAGACTCCCATCTGGAGTGAACACAGCGACAGCTACACAACGGGCCGGGCCGCCGGGCCACCCCACCCAGGAAGTCCCCCCGCAGAAAGCCTTGGTTCGGTGACCATGAGAATGACTCCACTTTTCCGCTCCCATGCCCTCCTTCCCCCGCTTCTGTTTTAAATTCACCAAAAGCAAAACCGTATGGACCCCACTTTCTCTCTTTCTCTCTCTTTGTGACCTCACTTGGGTAATAAATCTCAGGTTTTGTTTTTCTTCCAACGTTCCCTGATGGTTACTTCTGAGGTGCAGCTTACAGTCCCTACTAAGAACCACAGGGGCTGGCCCGGCCACAGCATCGACTCTGGCCGGGGGACATCTGTGGGGGCCCAGCCCAGCGCGGGGCCCGGGCAGCCCCAGCAGCGAGCTGCGTGGACAGCACCAGCCACCAGCGATTAGGCATCTCTGTGTCTATGAACAGACTGAACCTTCACAATGCCCCTGGCGGTGCCATCTATCGTGTCCCTGTGGCAGGGGAGGGAGGGCTGCAGCGGCTTGTCCAGGACGGCACAGAGTGTGACTTGAACTCAGATCCACTGTCTTCAGGGTCCTCGCTCTTGACCTTACTCTCAGGAGGACCCTGGGGATTTGCAGAAGGTGAGCTGGGGCCGGGAGAGCAGCAGCGGGGCCCGGGTCACGATGAGCCTTGCCCGTCCGGCTGTGGAATTTGGGCTCCGTCCCAGAGCCGTGAGTGACATGAGCCCGGAAGGTGGACGGATGCCACTGGGTGGGTCACAGAGAGAAAGAAGGCAAGTGGGGTCCCTACAGAACCAAGGTTAGTGGTAAAAGCCCGAATGTTTATCAGCCAGGTGTGAGCAAAAATTAGTGTTTTGAGGCTGACTCAACCTGTGGGTTTGGCTTCCAGGAGCACAAGGGAAATCTCCACGCACCTGGGGGCGCCCCTGTACCTGTGACACCAGTCTTGTCGAGGCCCCTGGTGCCCTGGAGTGTCCGTCCTTCGTGGAAGCAGCGTCTCTGCCGTAGGCAGACCTGCTCGCTGACCTAGCGGCATCAGGGGGCGGTGTGAGGGCGGGGGGGGGGGGTCCCCGCTGCCGTCCTCGCCCACGTCCCACCGTGTCCCACCGCAGAGCGGCTCGGCCACAGGTGGCACCGCCGGGGTCACGTCGGCACTTTCGCCAGCATTCACCGCGGACCTGGCACAGAGCCCCGCTCCTCGAGTAGTCGTGTCACTCAACCCCGACGAGCTCCGCAGGTGGCCGCGGGGACTGTCTCCTTCCTTACAGATGGGGGAGCACCTGCCCCGGCCCCGAGAGCTGGAGAGAGGCAGCCAGGCGCGTGCACCGGCCCGGCCACGCCAGGGCCCATCCTCTCAAACCCCCTACGGCCGCTGTGGGATCATCCCTCCTGGTGGGTGGGGCGGGCCCCACTGTGTCCCCAGTGGGGGCAAGGACACACCACGGGCAAGCAGGGAGCCACCTGGAAGCCTGTTCTGGATGATCCGGGGCCCCCCCCCCCGCTTCTCTCCCCGCAGCCCAGCTGCAAAGCTGGGCTGGGTCTCGGAACATCCCGGAGGGCTGAGCCTTCTGGCGCCGGACCCCTGTGGAAGGTGGTAACGATGCAGGTGCCCCTGCAGAGCCTACGGCTGACGGCTGTGAAGGGCCCCCACCCAAGGTCTGCGGGACCCCTCGTCCGCTTTGCAAATGAAGCCACAGGGACAGGGAGGGGCGGGATCTGAGGGCGCCGGGGCCACACGGAGCTGCGGGAGGACACCTCAGAGCGACGCAGAGGGGGGAGGTGGGACTGTGAGCTGCAGGAGGACAGGGCCGGGTGCGGTTCACGGCCGTCGCCCCGGGGTCAGGCACGTCACCAGCACGCAGTGAAACCCTGCCACGCGGGTGCAGGCGCCGACGAGCCCGCCCTGACTCTCTGGGAGAGGGCGCAGAGGCAAGACGGAGCTCAAGTACTGCTGACACCCCAGAACAGTGAACATTCGGTCTTATTTTTCATCGATGCCACCTTGGCACCTAATAACCAAAGCATTTCGGTGTGCTGGTGAGAACGCTTGGTTCCTCAGGGTGTTTCCAGCATGTTGCTACTGAAAAAAAAAAAAGGCAGGCAACGCACAGTGGGAGCACAGCTTCTCCACGGACTATTAGCTGCGCGCTGCGGGTCAGCTACTTAACCACTCTGTGCCTCAGCCCCGTCATCGTCGGCGGAACAGGGAGAGGGACAGCACAGCGTGCCCCCAGGGTGGCTGCGGGGGTTAAACCCGCCCGCGGTTGGGGGCCGCTGCTGTCCAGCGCAGAGTCAGCCCTCACAAGTGCCGGCAGGCACTCCGCCAGCACCCACCCTCCCGACACTCAGGTGCGACACTCAGGTGCGTCCGTCCAAAGGAGCCCCGGAATCGGGCATGTAGGGTCAGCCACCAATCCTATTGGATTAGGACTAGGCGAATTACTAAACAAACACACAAACAAATGCTGAGAAGAAAAAGGTCTTTAGTCCTAATTCATCAGCCAAGACAAGGGCTCAGAGGACGCAGAAGGTGAGTCCTCCCACGGAGGACTGATAGGAAGTGCCAATGCCAGGCTTCCCGCCCTCGGTCTGGTCCAGCGAGCCAGCCCTGGTGCCCGGCCAGCCCCCAGGGCTCCGGGTGCCGGGGAGAGAAGGCATTCCCACTCACCCCGCAGCTCGCAAACCCGGAGGAGGTCAGGCCCTTGGCAAGGAAGCTTTAGCTCCGGGGCCCCTCAGCAGCACCCCACTTATCGGGTGTATCTTACTTTACATCCGTAACTTCGATTATTTTTTCCTAAAGAGAATTCCCATCGTATCAGCTGCAGGTCCCAGCAAACCCAGACGCGCCGCTGTGCGAACCGTGGGCTTGTTCACTTGTCTGTGTCTGCCACTAGATTTTTAACAGCTGGAGGACACGGCTCCTGTCTTACCCTGTTTTATCTCCAGCGTGTGGCCTGGTGTCAGGAACTTAGGGGTGTGTGTGGGAGGAAGGCAGGCAGGCAGGCCAGCCTGAAATGAAAGGTGCATTTCACTCATTCTGCATGGATTTCCCCCCTTAAAATCCTGCAGTGTAAGTTAACCCTCTTCCCCCGATAGCCCTCCCGATATCTGGCTCTCTCCCAGGGCCCCAGGGCCCCTCCCCTCTCTTCCAGGGAACAGCCCCAGTCCCAGCCACCAGAGCGCTGTCTCAAACGCTATCAGCAGCGGAAACGCTATCAGCAGCGGAAATTCCACCAGCTCTCCCTGGGGCCGGGTTGTACTCCCAACCGCCAGGATGTCCTCTTATCTCATCGGAATGCCTCGGCCCGGCCCCCCCCCCCGCCCCCCCCACGCTTCTGGGCCAGCTGATAACGTGTGTTTGGGGGAGGAAATGCCTGAACTTTAAGGGAAAGGGCCCAGGCCTGTGACTCTTCCAGCTTGGGAGGAAGCATGGGGGACCAAACCAGCCTGGCCCCCTGCCTGTCCTGTGAGCGGCAAACCCCACTCCCGGTCCCTGCTCCCCTGCACCCCTCACTGGTTCTCTCTTCTCAGCACGGTGACCGGGCTCCAAGGACGTGCCCTGGGCCACCACACCGAAGCCGTGCTCCCCCAGCCCCTGCCTGCCCCCCAGCCCTGATGCCCACCTACGTCTGTTTTTCAGCTTCCCCTCCGTCTGTTCCCCTCCCTGACACCTTGCTAGGGTGGGAACTCCAGGGGTCTTTGTCCACCTGGAACAGGGCCGGGGGTGGAAGGGAGCTGAGAAAGAGCTCAGAAGCATGAGCTGATGCGTGAAAGAGGCGTCCTGGGCTCACCCTCTGCGTCTGTCCCGCTGGGAGCCGAGGGTGCCGCCGAGGGTGCCGCCGAGGGTTCCGGGGGAGGCCCGTGCTGCGTGGGGCCGGCTGCACTCATCCCCTTCCGAAAGGGGACGAGGCCCGGTCAGCGAGGCTTTGTTCCGGGGGCACTTTGAAAGGAAGGAAGTGAACCCTTCCCATCTCCACCACCTCACTCTCCCCCATTCCGCCTCCTTCCAAGAACGCTACCCTTAGCTCGTTTTCTTTCTTCCGCTCCTGTTTCTTATCTCCCCGGCCGCCATCCCCCAGCCCCTGGAGACACTGCTGCGAGTCCGCACCTTCGGGGAGGGCCCCCGGGCCTCTGGCTGTGTGAGACTAGGGAGGGCTGAAGCTCCTAGCTACCCACGTTTACACATAAAACCAAGGAATCCCAAGGCCCAAGTGCCTTCGGTTCTACATGGCTCACATGCAGAGGCCATAGGTCGGCTGCCCAAAGACATTTTAAAAGTAAGTGCACTTTTACAGAGGGGTGGGTAGGTGGGTAGGTAGGTGGAGGTCCCCGCCAATAATCACGTACAATAGAAACACACATGCACCCCCACCCTCCTTCTCCCACAATGGATGCAGGCACGCCCACGCCGAGGCAGGCACCCCAGCGTCTCCGCCGGCCCTGCCGTGGTCGCCACGGGCCACCTGTGGCTCCTCGCACTGGAGAACTGGGAAGTGCGACTGAAAACTCGGTGTTTAATTTTATTCCACTTTCAGGAATCAGAATAGAAACAGCCCCATACGGCGTGGCTGCGACAGGTGGACAGCTCGGCTCCGGGCCAGACTCTAAGTATTTCAGGCTTTGCATGCACACGGCCTCCGTCACACCCGCCGTAGTGTGCCACTGTGCCACAGACAGGCCCGAACGGTGAGCTTGGCTGGGCGCCACGAGAACTTTATTGATAAAAAATGTCCAGGCCACGTGTGTCCTGTGGGTCACAGCTGTCGGCTGCCTCTCCCTCCAGGACACCCCGGGCCTCCTTGGGGGGGCCCAACAGGCCCTTGTCAGAGAGGGCTGCTCCCTATCCAGGACTTTACTGACCGGTTTTCATGAGAGTCCCCACTTCCTTTTCAGAAAGGGAGAGAGAGGTGGCCTGGTACTCGGAGAGGCCGGCATTCTGCCCCGAGGGAGAAAGCGTCCCCCCTTTGCGGGCCATCCCGGGAGAACAGGCCATGTTACGGAGAGACCGAGAGAGAGAGAGGGGTACGCGACCCCATTCCCACCCAGAATAATCCAAGGAAGGAACCAGAACAGGTAACACCCGTCACCCCTACAGGGAAGGTCAGCGAGTCGTTTACCTCAGTAGGTTGAGGGACGGTCCATCTCTGGTCCCCAACTGGAACTGTCCCGGCCGCGAAGCTCAAAGCCACCGCCCACCTCGGCCCCTGGTGACGCGCATGACCCCGGTCGGCGGCTGCAGGTCAGAAAGGCTGAGGCTGAGGACGGTGCCAGCTGACAGGAGAGAGGAGGAGAGTGTCATGAGCGAGGACATGTGCTTGCCCCGCTGCCTCCTGAGGACGACTCAAGGTCATCAGCCAGGTGTGCAACCCCTCCCCGCTTACGCACCACGATCACAGCAAGTGTTTTCTCGGTAGGCACCCCCTTTGTTCCATGCACAGAGCCAGTGCCAGACTCAGAAAGGCGAGGAAGTCAGAATCCCTGTTCTCACCCTCAAGGAGCTGGGCCTGCGGCCGGAAACGGACCAGGAGCCGAATCCCCGGGGGGGTGCGGGGGGGGCATGTGGGCCACGGGCCTGGGAGGGACATTTAGGAGAACCGGGGAAAAAATGACCAACTTGGGAAAAGAAGAACTTGAAAAGGAGTGGATATTTTTAGCAGCTTCTCCTTCGCAGTACCAGCGAGAGGCTGTTTTGCAAAAAAACCCCAAAACAACAAAAACAAAAACACCCCGGAGAGGAAAGTGTCTCCAGGAACGAGGGCGAAGATGTGAAAGTGAAAGCGCAGGCCGGGGGCCGGGAGCCGGGAGCCGGGAGCCGGGAGGAGCACCTCGGGGCCCGGCGGGACGCGGCTTCAGAAGGCCTCATCTGGGAATGAAACCAGACTCCCCGCCGGGCCCCCGCCGGGCCCCAGACACGGAGCGGCGTGCAGGCCACATGTTTCCTCCTGCAACCTCTCACAGAACCCCCGCGGGGCCACGCGGCCTGTTCCCACATGACGAATGGGCAGCTGAGGCCCGGGCCCTGTACGTGAGTCAGCTGGCCCCGGACGCCAGAGGCAGCCAGTGAGGGAGAGCAGACCAGAACAGGACACCCCCATTCTGTCCGGTTCCCAGTCTTCCTCTCAGCCGCCGGGACGGGAGGCGGCAGCCAGGCCCCCAGGTTCGCTCACTCCACCCTCTACGCACACCCCTTTGTGATGGAGTGGATCTCGCCACCCTTGACTCTGAACTTGGTCAAGTAACCTGCTGTGGCCAAGGAGGCAATAACACACGGGACCGAATAAAGGCTCAAAAAGTGCTTGTGCTCGCAACTTCCTCTATCTTGCTGCTTGGAATGAATCATGCCGTGCCACATTAACACGCCTGGGCCGGCCCCTCCCCCCAGGGATGAGACGTTACAAGAAGGGAGACCCCGGGCTCGGCCCCCAGGCTGGTCTGGGAAGCCCCTGGCAAGCTGCCCAGACTCAAAGAAATGCCCCGGACTCAGGAGAAACAACACATGTTTGCTGTTTGAGGCACTGAGGGTTGGGGCTCTTTGTTACCTAGAGAAAGCTAACGGATACAACCACCACATTATCTTTACAGCCCTGGCAAGGGTATCACACCATCACCACGCACGTTAGAAAGGAAGGGTGGCCCGTGTTGGGGGCAGTCAAGAGTGGGTGAGCACCAGGCAGGGCTGTGGGCCAAGGAGGAGGGAGAGATCCCAAGCCGTTCCAGAAGCAAAATCAGCAGGCGTCGGCCACAGACTGACCCCAGCTCCGCCTGAAGACGCCGGTGTTGACTGTAAACAGATTCTGTTTAGAGCTCGCTGGCGGGGGCGGGGTGGGTGGGTAGAACACACTGCACACTGGGCCAGAGGGAGGGCAGTTAAGGCCGAGTGGCCCGGGGAAGGGGGGCTGTGGGAATGGAACTCCCCTTCGGCCCCTGCTGTCTGACAGAAGGAAGAAGGCAGGTGCGCCCTGTCCCGGCCTCCTGACCTGGCCGGCCATGCTGCCTCCTCAACGCCAGCCCCCGCCCTTGGCAGGGGCCCAAGGAATCCTTGTAAACGGTCACCCAGGCCCCCATCTCGGGCTCACACCATCCCCTTCCCCCTGTGCCTTCAACTCAGCCTTTGAAATCCCAGGGACAGCTTTCCCACCACACAGACAAGGCCAGGTACGGCCACCGCACGCTCCCGGAAAGTTCTCTGTCCCCACAAAGCGTCTGTCACTAGCCTGACAGCTCTGTGGGGGCAGGCGTGTGTCTGTCCTACTCACCACTGCCCCATGGCCACCCAGCACACGGCTGGCCGAGAGGGAGAAGGTCAGTTACTGTTTCCCAAAAGAGAACGAACCCAAGAATTCCCCTGTCACGGCTCCAAGGTGACTTCCCTGAGAACGCTCCTTTCAGGGACCTCGGCAGCCTGGGGACAGACAGCTTCCTTCACCCACTGGCTCGTCTCCCTTCCTCCGCCTGCCCCTTCGTGCCTGCCTTTACTGAAAACTTAGCAGGTGTCAGACAGCCCCTCGGTCCTACTACCTGTCACTCTGACTAGACTGAGTGCCTTAGGGGTCGGGGGAGAGGGCAACATCCTACTCATCTCCGGGTTCCCCACCCCCACCCCCGCCCACACTGGACCGCCCGTGAGTGTAGGAAACACTCAGTAATGACCGATGAATGAATGAACGAATGCATGAATAATGAAGGAAGGAAGGAAGCGGATGAATCTCCGAGCACCATTAGGGAGCGCCTGATTTACCACGGGCAGGAACCTCTGGCTGAGTGTTATGAATGCTACATCGTACTGAATAATTGATGCTCACCACGACACGACAGCCCGCAGGCACAGCCGCGCACACAGGGAGGCCTGTTACCATTGGTCGGCACCACGGACGTGAGGGGGACGTCTGCCAATGAAACGACACACGGAGCTGCCCCCCTCCCAGCTGAGCCTCCGTGTCTGACTCCACGGCCGGGAGGCGCCTCTGACCCTCAGCTGGAGCCTAAGACTCACCTTGGAGCAGAACATCAACCAGAGGCAATTCTGTCATTTGTCTTCTCGGCCTTTAAAGATATATCTGGTGATGGCATTTCCCCAGTCGGTGAGCTTGTAACCACGGGGCCTTGAGAGGCTAGACTGTCCCAGGAGCAGGCTCCAGCAGGGCCTGGAGCGCGGGACACGCACAGAAGGCCGCTGCCCCACTGCCTTACCTGCCGGTCCCAGGAGCACCTCCGCAGCTGCTCAGACTCTCCTCGCCCTTTGCTTTGCGACACGGGCCCTGAACGTTTTTTTCTAAAATGCCACGTGGCGGCTCTGCTCGCCACGCCCTGCCCTCCTCGTTCTCCTCTACTCCTCCCGTTCCCCCAGCCCTGCCACGATCACTTCCTATTCAGAAGGACAACTCAGCTCTCAAAACTAGATGCGGGGCGTCGATACACACGCACACGAGCCATCCGAGGAAGGCACATCAGACATAGTCCCCGAGTTCAGGGGGGCCCAGAAAGGGTCCTGTGACTCGCCCAAGGTCGCAGAGGAGGACGCAGAGGCCCAGGGAGACGGGCTCGCAGGTCACGTGGCTGGAGGACAGGGCCAAGGGCTGGGCTCCCGCTCAGAGCTAGCCACCACGATCGCTGCCTCTCCTCCCGCCCCAGCCCCTCCAGCCTCTCATAGGCACCCACCAAACTGGCCACCGCTGGGTGGCGACCCAGACCCTCCTCAGCGAGCTGCTGGGCTGAACCGGGAGACGCGGAGGCCAGGAAAGCGTCCGGCGGCTCTAGCCAGTGCACAGAAGTCGCAAAACTCCAGGAAAAGCCGCCGTGCCCCTCTCCCTTCTGCTATTCTGGATCTATAATTACCCCCCTTTCTCCCCCATCAGTGCCCCGACCACTCACAGCCCACTCGCGCAACCTGGCATGTGTCTCTCCCGTGCAACACGACACAACACGGTGAGTCACACGAGACACGGCCTTCCCCAATCTCGTTTCTTCCCGGCGCAGAGCGGAGGACTGGAAATAAAACTCTCTCGCGCAGTCCTGGCGGGGAGCAGCCAGTGTGCTTAATAAATCGTGGCTCCCCCCTCCGAGTGCAGGGGTCAGCTGAGTCCTTGTTCACCTGGGGCCTGGCCGACTGTCGCCGCTGTGCTTTTAAATCACACGTATCTTTGCTCAGAGCCTGGGGTCAGGCGGTGTTCCAGGAGAGCGAGGCCTGCGGCTAGGTGTGCTGGCCTGGGAGGCCAGCCAGGTCCAGCTGTGTGATTGTGGAAAAGCAGCCTTTTCGCTGAGTGTGAGTTTGCTCCCCGGTAAAGCAGAAACCCTAGCGGCTTCGATGCTGTGCAGGGTGGCACTCAACGCGAAGTGCCTAGGAAAACTTGAATAAAGTAATAATCAGGCGAAACTAGTGGTGATAAGCAGCAGCAGATCCCATTTCTAAGTGCTGACTAGCACGCTGCCAAACGAAGCTGTTTGTGCTCACAACCCCAGCCCGCCCTCACAACGCTCTGTGGTGTGTGCACTACTCTGTGCACCCTTTTGCAGGTGTGTAAACCGAGGCCTGAAGAGGTTACGCGACTTGCTCAAGGTCACGGTAAAGGGTGGAGCCGGAACGATAAACTGATTCCTCACTGGGCTCTACAGTCAGGCCGGGACTGACTGATTCCCACCTGCGTTTACTGAGCCTTTCCCGAGCTGGGACGGCGCTCTGCCCCGGTGGGGACAGCAGTACACTCCTGGGCTGGCCCGAGAGGAACCCACCGCGTGGGGAGGGGGCATGGGCACGCAGGCGAGGGACGAGGCCTCTCTCTGTGCCCAGTGGGAGGTGGTGAGTGAACAAGTGCGTGGTCTCGGAGTCTGCATTCCTGTCTAGAACACAGTGACCATGGAGAATGAGATCAAGACAGGCACTGTCTAGCCAGACCAGGCTGCAAAGGGGACAGGGGACCCAGAATGGGAGGGCGCGAGGGCAGATCAGAAGCTGATGGAAAAACCTCGTGCGTGCTGGGATGCCAGGCGCATGACCAGAGCAGAGTGCAGGGGCAGAGACTCCAGGTGTGGGGGCCAGGGGGACAGCAGGGCTGCTGCGGAGGGTGGCCGGGGGTGAGGGGGAGGCTGTGCGGCCCGGGGCTAAGGAGCTAGACTGGTGCATCTGAAAATGAACCAGAACAGAACTCGGACAGGAAGGGCATGCTTGTTGGGCTGCAAAAGCCGTTCTCTGGCGTGTGCCGTCCCTCCCTGAAAAGGCTGAGCACGCTGGAGTCCTCAGACCCCACGGGGCTCCGAGTTCGGAGGCTAAGTGCTGAGGTCTGGCTGCGTTGCCAGGGGAGACGTGATGATTAATAATAGATACCGTGGAACGATTACAGACAATAAGGCCAGCACTGTGCTAAGCATTTCTGGTGCCCGATTCACTCCATCTTCACGGCAGTCCTCGGAGGGGGGCGGTCCTGCCCCCATGGCACAGATGTGGAGACCGAGGCTCTGCAGAGTAACGGCATCTGCCCAGGGCCACGCAGTCCGAAACCGTCAAAGCCGGGGCACCCTGTGCACCAGGCTTCCCCTGCACCACCCAGACCACCTGGGCTCAGACAGGTGGAGCTCTCCCCCGCGCGTCCCATAGGTCGTGATGGGAGGGACAGCATGTGCCTCCGTGACTGGGCTGCCCGTGGTCACCGACGGCTCCCAGTTTCCTCGGTGACCAGGATGGACACCTCCACCTGGTTTCAAGGTCCTCAGCCCCCCAAATACACAATCAGTTCCACAGCCCCAGAGAGAGGAAGGCACCAGGTTCTCACCCTGGAGCAAAGACAGCAAACACGACGCCCCAGAATGCCCCAGAACACGGACCACCCCCAGAACGGCGGCCGGCTGGTTTTCCTAAAACGTGGGTCTCACTAAACCTCCTCCCGCTTGCAAACCCTGGAAACCGCCCCGGACCACGCCTGATCACTGAAAGAATGCAGGTCATGTACGACCCGTGGCTACTCCGGTCACAAGACGGGGTCTGTGGGTTCCTCCCTGGGGCCCATCCCTGGGCACCAGCTCTCCCCACCCTCAGCCGCTGCCACCAGGGAGACCGGCTGTGCCCTGGGGGCTCCCTCCACCCTGTGTCCTTGTTTATCCCCACTCCCACCTGGTAAGCTGGGCAGGGTAAGGCCCAGAATGCGCAAGGCACTCGCCCTAGCCCCCACGGCTCATCAACAGTGGGCCCCTGCTCTCGCCCAGGCCCTCACTGTCCCCACGGCCCCCAAGCACCCCCACCCAGAACAGGAGGTGCCCCTGAGGCCGGCCGTCCTGTCGGGCAAACTAGGCTTGCTTCAGAGGTGCCTAGTTTGTGCGTGCGGGCGGGCGGGCTGGGCAGTCCCCTCTGCCCGACGAGCCCTCGCCGTGTCTGCTGGGACTGGGCTCCTTCCTCGGATCTGGGAGGGAGGGGGACGGGGGTCTGTTTTCTGGGCAACCACGGCCTCACTCAGGGAGCCTAGCTGTGTGCTTCTGAGCACGAGTGTGTGGATCAGAGGAAAGAAAAAAGGAGGAGAGAAGGGAGCGAGGAAGGAAAGGAAGGGACGAAAGAAGAAAAGAAAATTTCTATTGACCATGGGAACCCCGGACCAAAGGCCAGGGCCGGTGTCACACGGTCAGTCGCCGGTGCATGTGACCACTGTTCACTGTCCTATTTATAGCCCTTTGAACTGCGGTTCAGGAAGGGGAGACTTTGTTCTCCCTGCCTCCCGTCTGGCTCGCAGGACAGAGTGAGGGGGGTGGGAGGGGCGTGGGCGCGGGTCAGGGGAGTGCAGGGGGCATGGAGCGCACTCGGCCACTCCCTACCTGGGGGACCTGACCTCAGGCGGCCAACGGCAACCAGCCTCAGTGGTCTCAACTGTCAAAATCTCTGTGACAACAACGACCCTCAAGCCTCTTTAAAGGTTAAAGGAGCCTGGAATGACCCCCACATGGTGTTTCCTGGGCAGAGACTCCAGAAAGATCCAAGGACAGACCGATGCCAGAATTCGAGAAAACCAACAGACCCGCTCAGAGGAAATGGAGGCACAGAGAGGTTAAGCCGCTCACTCGAGGTTGCACAGCGAGGAAGCAGCCGAGCCAGTGCGTTCACTGAGTGACTCCGGAGACCAACCACCCAAGTCTTGCAGCAGGCGATGGTTGAACAAGGGCACGGCTCAGCCGCCTGCCCCCTCCAGGGATGGTCACGGCTTGTGACAACGTGGCTCACGTTCGGAGAAAGAGACCTCCTTCCCTCCACCCCGGGGGGCAGTTTCCAACCACGCAGACGTATTCCGAAAGTCGAAACTGTTGCCAGGGCCAGGCCACCTAGTCTCCTTGTGGGGAAGCTTGTCATTACACAGACACCAGTGTGAGGGACACAGCCCTGCAGCACACGGACCCTTCTGCCTCAGCTCAGGTGGGTCCCCACCAAAGGCGGAGGCAGAAAAGGGAGAGCTGGCTTCATGTTGGAGGCGATGCTTCACACCCTTACCAAAGGCGCAGTTTCCATTTGAAATTTCTGTTAGGTGGTAGGGGACTATCTCGCTGTCTTCTAATCCGCTCCTTTCGTTTTAATTTTTTTTTTTTGCCCAAAGACTGAAGTTTCATATTAAGACTGTGTGCTTCAGACACAACCCGGAGTACCCCCCACAAAGACCTTGTTTACGGTAGCTAACGTGGTTCCCAAGCAATGGTCTTTATTCATTAAACTCTCCACCAGGTGGTAGGATTAACAGCGTTTGCAAGAAGCAAGAAGAACAACAAATCTCTCTCTCCATGGTGAAGATGTTAGTTAGCTATTAAAAGGGAATTTTCCAATGTTGCAACAGCAACTTACTTGTCATTTTCCCAGGTGCAGGTGCCCAAGGGGCACCTGTTTGGGGAGCGGGGTAGATTTCCACGTCTGCTGACAGCCTTTGTGCTCGGGGTCCTGTCTCCGACCCCCTGGCGGGCTCGCAGTCCTTCCTGACACCCCGGGGAACCATATGACTGTCCCAATTCCATCTGTGGCCGCAAGCCAAGGCTGCGTGCTCGCCGTCAGCCGTGCCAGGCACGACTTGGGGATCTGAAAATCCAGCCAGGTCATCGAGGGCTAAAGAAACCTGTCCAGCTCACCCCTCACCCGGGGAAAAGGCTCGGACCCCCAGCCTGTGGGGGGATGAGGCTGCTGGAACAACACTGGGGAGACAGCACATGCGGAGGAATCAGGTCCTCCTTCCAAAAAGGCTGTCACAGAACTTGGGCCCGTTTGCTATGCACATAGGGTGGGAGAGGGCACATCCCGGGCTGGGTTTGGGGGCAGACAACCAGTGTGACGGGTTTCGCCAGCCCCTGGGGGGCTGCCCTCCCCCCACCGGCTCTTCTAGGCTGAGTCGGGAGACCCAGGATGGTTCAGGACCTACACAGCGTGGGGCCTGAGATCTTCAGCTTTGTGCAAAAAAGGGGAAGTTATGAACTATGGCTCTGTCACTTTTCAGCTTATATGATCTTGGGCAAGTGGCTTAACCTCTCTGAGCCTCAGTTTCCACGTCTGTAAAATGGGTTTTAAAAAGTACAGGTCCTTCATAGGGCTGTTGCAAAGACGAGGGATTTGATATAGATCAAGGCCAAGGGCAACACGGAGGAAGAAAGCAGGCATCCTGGCCCGGCCATGGTGGTGGCGCTGACGGCACGTGGGAACCAGGGGCAGCCCGTCCCATAGCCTCGATAGCTCGGCTCTTGTGGTTTTCTAGAAAACTCACCAACTACAATGATTTTCTCTGAAACCCCACTCAAGGAAGGCATGCACACAGCAACCTCTCTGCTGGCTGACAGTTCATCCGCTCACCCTCCCAAAAATGTGGGAGCCAGACTCCCGGTGCCCCGGCCGCCTGCCCACCCCGACTCCCCTCTGCCTTATAAATCCTGCCCGTGCCCGGGCTCCCGGCCTTTATTCCCTGTAGTTGCTGACTCCCTCCGCTATGGGAAAAAAACTGTTTCCATGCGGAACAATGCCAGAGCAGGAAACTCCCTCCCTCAGTGTCTGAGTTGCTCCCGGAAGCTCCTTTCTGGGGGCGCCGCTGTGGTCTGCCCAGCCGGGCCTCAGCAGCAGAACCTGGGGGCCTGACGCGGACAGGGGTCTGGCCACGTCTGCTTCTGGTTCTGTTTTACCAGCAGCTCCTTGATGTGGGCCATTCACGGTGGCTGTGGCTGTTGTCTCATATTGCATGATGTTATTTTGCATTGTGTTCTGTTCTGTCGTGTGGTTCTGTGATGTGTTGCACTGTGTGAGGTGATGCTGCGTCGTGTTGTGATGGGGGGGTTGGGGTGTGTTGTGTTGTGTTCCCTCGTTATGAGGACCAAGTGTCGGCTCCCTTAGTTGACTCTAGGATCTAATCGGGATGCTGGGAGGTGGATGCGTGTCTCTTTGCCCCGTTTCACACTCAGCCACGTACATGGAGGGGCCGCAGAGTGAGGTAGAGACGGGGCGCGCTGGGTGAAGGGGGAGGCTCCCCCGGTCAAGGCCTGAATCTACCTGCCCTTTCCTCACCTCCCTGAGCTTCGGCATCCTCACCTGCACAATTCAAGGTGGGCATGGTGGGCGAGGGGGTCGAGAGGCGAGCTGAGGGGGACAGGTGAGGGGCAGCCAGACCGGTGACCATGTGGGCTCGTCCCTGCCAGGGGGTGACCCATTCCGAAAGGTTATTTCTGGCACGCAGAAGATCTGGGTGGAGAGGGAGGGGGCGTGACCTTGGGGAAGTCCCTTCACCTGCGGCATGAGCAGGGCCCTCACTCACCCCAGGGCTGACCTGAGGGCTGAGCAATTGCAGGGCTGCGAATGCCAACGGCTGCAAAGGCAGGGGTCGGGGTTCGGGGGTGCCTCAGCTCCCAGACCCCTGGGGGTGCTGCGGTCTTTTGGCAACAGTCCAGGCAACGGGAGGGGAGAGAGAAGGCAGGTCCCCACAGGCTGCAAGGGGGTTTATTTTGGGCTCCGGTCAAGTCTTCCAAGAAAAGAGGTTATTTTGTGTGTGTGTGTGTTTTTTTTTTCCTTTTTCTTGCCACTGAGCCTTTTATTTCCGAAAAGGTAAAAGCCCAATTAGATGGATTTTTCGTCTTTCATGTGGAGTTGTTTTAGGCTTTCTGAGCATGAAACAACTTTGGAGCCATTCCACCCTCTCCGTCAGAGAGGCAGCCAGGTTTGCTGTGGTTGGGTTTGCTGGTTGGGTTTTTCTCCAGAGCCCTCCGCTCAGTAAATATGCATGAGGGGAATTTTTAGCCCGTTCCGGCTGTTAGTTCAATGTGGATTCAAATGGATTTTTTTTTAAATGTAGCAAAATCTATTACCATGATCTCTAGTTGGGTTTGATTTTCTTTAAAGTATCTGATGAGATTCAGAAAGAGCGTTTTCTTGGACACCCCCAAAAGTGAGCCTTCCAAAAGTCCTCTTTTACTTCTGCCAAGCAACCTGGAACTCACGCTCTTCTCTCCTCAGCCTCTCGGCATTGCTGTAAGTAATCTTCGACGCGTATCTTATATTCCCTTCAGGGCTCCAGAATCAGATATTTTTGGAAGGAAAAAAAAAAAAACGTTTGTGTAAAAAGGCGTCTTGCATCTTTGAATAGGGAACAGGCCGAAAGGACGCCCCGTCCACGAGCCGTCTCAGGCATAAGAGCTAATATTTGCAGGCTGACTCCGGTTTATTCTCACCTCACATCATCTCCGGGGCCGACGAGGAAATCGAGACCCAGAAAAGGTGACTGATTTGGTCACAGAGTCGGAAGTGGTGAGTCTTGGACGGAAACCGTAACAATACTGAGGCCGCTCTGCTTTTCATTACGGCGCCATTGTGCTAAACAAAACAAGCCAGGCGGTAAAAGACAAATACCATACGATCTCACCTTTAGCAGGAACCTCAACCACAAACCAAAGGAACAAACAAACTATAACCAAAGACACTGAAATAGAGAACAGACTGACAAGAGTTCAGAGGCGAGAGGAGAGGGAATTTCAGGGGAATTTCAGGGGGAAAGGGGAAGGGTTTACAGGAACAAGTATAAAGGACACCTGGATCAAAACTAGGGGCGGGTGGAAATGGGAGGGAGGAGGGGAGGTCTCTCCGTGGGTGGGCTGGGATGGGAGTAAAAGATAGAAAACTGTACTGCAACAACAATTAAAATTTTTAAAAAAAGACGCTTTTGGAAAAAACCTAAAGGTCTGATAATAACACCGTGCACTCACAAGGGGAGACCAGCACACTGGGGGAAAACTTGAGCCCCCCCCACCTGCTGTGTGGCTTTGGGCGAGTTCCTCTCCTGCCTCTAGTTTCTCCCCTGTCCCTTGGGGTTCCCGTGGCTACCCACCTGCCAGAGCGGGCTGAGGTCTCGGAGGCACAGGGGCTGTGGAGGGCAGCAGGTCAGAGCAAGGCGGCAGAGTTGAGCCTCCTGCTCCTCCCTGCCCGGTGGAGGAGGGAGGCCGTGTATCTCTTCCAGTGGCTTCTATCAGCTCCTCCAGACAGGCCCTTTCTCTGCTGGCAACCCTCGCCCTGCCCTCCCTCCGCCTCTTTTGGGGAGACATAACTGGCCCCGGTGCTGCCACACCCCTTGTTGATTTCGGGGTGCATGTTTCCAACTGGATGGAACCCAGGAGGATCTAACGTTTAAGATACCTGCCACCCTCCTGGGCACACACGAACACTCAACCAAAAGTAGAGAAACATATTATCTCTAAGGCAAGTTCACACCCCTCCTCCCGTGGGCTCCTCCCAACTCTCCAGGGATCGAGCCGGGGTGGGACTCCTACTGCCACCTGCTAGTGAGGACATGGAGACTCAAGGAGGGTCAGTGACACATCCGAGGGCCCCAGCTAGAAGCAAATGGAAAGGAACTGGGACCAGGACTTTGGGGGTCTGAGTCCTGGGCCAGTGGGTCTCCCGCCTGGGCCCTCCGACTCTGTAGGAAATGTCCCTTGTCTGGCCCTCGTCCCGGTGTTAACCACAACAGACCGAGTCCCCCACAGCTGTCTTCGCCACTGGCACACGTCACACCTGTTGCTGAGGGGCCAGGCCACACAGGGTGGGCTCAGGGTCCATCTCCCCAGGGCACTCCATCTCCCCGCTCCACCACCCAGGTGTACAGGTCAGTGTCCCCAGGGAAAGAGGAGTACAAGGTGTCTGCACCCTGGGACCGGGGCAGAGAAAAGCATGCTGGTACTGCAGCCCGGTCAAGGGGCCTTGCTCCTTGGGGGGTGGGGGAGGGGTGGCACTGACAAACCATTCAGCTGCAAACCAGCCTGTACTTCAGATGTTCTTCCAGGAGCTTTCCAGAACTTTCCACCTTCAGCCAACTCTTGCACAGAGACCATTAGCTGGGATATACCGGAAGGTTCCGGGAGCTGGGCCTGGGGTGTGACGCTCTCCCACACATGATCTCGTTTAATCCTCACGGCACCCCGAAGCCCAGGGGGTAACTGCCCACGTGCGCCTCAACTCCGGCCTGTGGAGGTGCAGGGCTTGCCCCGCTCACACGGTGGGGTGTGGCCGCCCCCTCCCCCGCCATGCTGCCTGCCATGCCCTTGAACCCACTCTCCCAAGCCAGCTGCTTAAATCTGAGCTCAAATATAAGGATTAGCTTTCCAAAGCGAAGCAGCCACTCTCACTCACACACGCCCCACTCTGAGGCCCTCGGAGGGGCACGTAGTTCAGGGGCCTGCGCTCTGGCTGAGCAGCAAGGCTGGACCCCACGGAAGCAAAAACGCAAGATCAGCACGTGCTTCAGGAGACGGGCCAAAGCACCGAACTCCGAAAACCCCCAGGTCCCTCCCTGCCACAGAACCACGCAGAACACACCCACGGCCAATCCACTGTTTTACCTTATCTTTCCTGTGCAAGCAGGGGGACCAGCACCATGACCTCGGGGCCAAGGGGCATGGGCAGACCGACCGCGTGCCTTTCCATCTGTCTATCTCCGGCACCTGCGTGGTGCCTGGAACTGAAGTCCCCTACGAAGTGCTGGCTCAATGGAGATCAGAACAATCTCACCGACAATGAAACCCGAAGAGACAACACCGCCACAGGCCTCCCAGGGACCCGCTGGCTTCCGATGAGGAGAGACAGCGTGGCTTCGGGGAAGGGGACTCGCCGAGGGCTTTGGAGCTGGTGAGGCCGGCCAGTGCTTCCCATGAGCTCCGTGACTTCCCCTCCGGGCCTCCGCATGTTTACACGGCCATGCAAGAGCTGAACAAAATGGTTTGGAAGCACATGTTCAGTTCTTAGGGTGGGGACCAGACAGGTCCTGGTGGAGTCACCGTGGTTCCTCTTTGCCGTAGGTATCATTTGGGAGTCCCCCAAAATGTCAGATCCGCTGCTGGGTGTCAGGCCCCACGGCTGGGAACTGCTAGAGACAGACTAGCTCAGGTGCCCGGTGAATGCCAGGGGAGTATGTACAGTGCCGGGGCCCGGGGTGGCCCGGGGCCGGCTGTGATGCCCACCACGCCCGAAGGATTCTGAGGATGAGCTGGAGGCAAAAGCAAATGAGGCGGGGGCTGTCTGCACAAAGAAAGGCTTTCACGCCCCCCGAGTGACTGGAGCAGAACTCCGAGCCTCTCGTTTCGCAGAGAGTGAAACTGAGACCTAGAGCTTGGAACGGTTTGGCTGCCAAGTTTCGAATAACTGGCCCCAGGAATAGAACCGAGGCGCTTGCTGGGTTCCCGTGCTCAAATCAGAGCAGGAGAGTCTCAGGCCCTCAGATCTGGGCCGGGGGGTGCTGCAGGTCCCACATGGATTTGGCAACAGAACAAAGTGTACGTAAGTCTTATTCCAGGATTCTCTGTGCCCGGGCCAGCTCCTCCTGTGCACACACACGCACACGCTCCCTGGGAAGCAGTGTAAGGCCGAGATGACTGTGGATTTCATTTTCCAATTTCTCGGTTGCTTTTTATAGTGTGGGAGGGGCCTGGGGAGAGGGTTAAGGTTTTGATCTCATAAGGCAAAATCCTGTCCAAATATAACTCCTTTGAGTCAGCAGCTGCTACCCAGCAAAGGACTCAAGCAAGGTTAACTGACCAGGAGAATCAAAGAGGCCCCTTCCAGGGGAGCTGCCGACAGCTTGCCCCGGTCTGCGGGGTGGGAGGTGCACTGCTTGGTGGGTGGAGAGGGGAGGCAGAGACCTACCTGGCTGGCACAAAGCCCCACACAAACATGAGGCTCCATGAGTCCTTACTGCTACCAACCCCCCCACATTCCTAGGAGACCAAAGGTTTCCACCAGCAACTCCGTGGAGCTCCCTGACCTCAGGAGGGGTGCTCAGCAGTCTAGCCAGGGGAATGCCCGGGCTGTGTATGCAGGAGGAAACACAGCCCTGAGGCCAGCAAGGAGGCAGCTCGAAGTTAGCTCTGACCTGCAGGTGCAGAGCTTCTAGAAGCAGAATCCACACCCACTAAAGAAACCCTCAGCCATCACCGGGAACCCTTCCTGTTTTCCTCTTAGCCCCACACCGGTGACGGGTGCGGAGGCCTCCCAGTCAGTGATCTCGGGGTGGAGGTGGGGGGATGGTGCTCTGCCCAGGCCCTGGCCTTGCCCCAGGGACAAAACCTGGACAGCAAATGCAGGCCTGGCAAAATGCAAGTACAGCTGTTTCCAGGCTTGTGAGATTGTCCAAAGGCCAGGGAAGAAGACCCCCCACTCCTTCTGCCATGTATTTGTTCAACCGAAAGCTCTATGCTAGAATTCCTTTCCCCCACACACATATTTACACACACATTCACAGTTACATGCAACGTTTATTCTACACAATGTTATCTGCAAGGTAGTGGTGAGGATCCCATTTTACAGATACGGAAACTGAGACCCTGAGACATTAAGTCTCAAGCCCAAAGTCAGAGAGAGAGAGGGGAGAAGGAGAGGGTGGGAGACCAGATGAGCCCCACCCCCACTCACTTTACTCCCAGATCTGGGCAGAGGCGGGGGACATGCAATGGTGAACTCGGGTCCCTGTTTTCAGACAACCACGGGTTTCAAAGATAGTCACGGTGCCCTGGTGTTTACCGGCAGGAAGAGAAGTGAAAGGGGGCACCATGAATGGAATGGCCCCAGACACCCTGCCTGCCACCGGCGCCCCTTCCCCACCGCAGAGTCAGGCGCTAGTTTCCCCAGCAGCCGGCAGGGGGCAGTGCACCTTGTCTTTTCCTAACCTCCCGGGTGCTCTCTCCCTAAGCTCCCGGAAAAGAAAACCGGGAGGCTCTGCCAGCAGCTTCTAGGAATGGACCGGCTTTGAGCCCAGTGTGTAGTAGGTGCTCAAGGCACGTCCAGAAGCTGAGTGCTTGACTAGGTAGATTAATGTGTATTCAACAGTTGAAATGGGGTAGAGAAAGCGAGGAGGGGATGTCCAGGCCCCTGCCAGCCCCTTCCATCTTAGAGGCTTTGCGAACACCTACTACGTGCCAGGCGGGTGGGGACGACTGGACAACCACAGTCCCTGCTCATCTCGTTTTCCCCGCTGGAGAGAACCGGCCTTCCCACCACGCTCACAAACGCACACAGCCGCACAGCAAGGGTCGGCGCTCGCTGTCTCCCTGGGGAAACCGTCTCGGCACAAATCCGTTGGGCGTGAGGACTCACAAGGAGGATGAGCCAGAAGAGGCAAGAGGTCCCCGGAGGTGGCCACGTGAAAGCCAGGAGGATGCCTGAAAGAGCTACCCGGTGAGGAGGTCACTGCCCTCAGGGCCAAGGCTGTCTCCGTCTGCGGGACAGGGAAACCCTGGAGACGCAGTGACTCGCCCAGCCCCCATCCACGCTCACACTTATGGGCGCGCACACGTGCACTCGCGGTGCGCCCCCACCAAGCCGGGCCCGTGGTGGATGCTAGCAGAGACCCTCGGGTAGGAGGGAGAAGAGACTCGGGGCTCCAGACAAGAAACGGAGTCGGAAGGATCCTTACACGCTTCCGGGAGACCAGGCCACGGTGTTGGATGAAGGCACGCTCCGGCATCTCTGTGCCAAACCGGGGCGCAGCCTCTACACCCACCTCAAGTTCAGCGGCGCTTTCTCCCTCAAGGTCATGCTCAAACACACTGACGCTCAGTAAAAAGGGCTGAAAGTTGCGCCATCGTCCCAGTTCGGAATGTAGCTCTAGCCCCTTCCGGGGGCGCTCTGTCCCGGGGTCAGGGTTTCCCGCCCCCTTGCGTTCCGCGAAGGAGCGGTCCCTGCCCCGGGCGGGTCACACGTCAGGGAGACGCAAACAAGTTGTTAACTTTTGTCAAATTATTTCGCTGCAGCTGCGGCGCCTCATGGGGTTAGGGAGGACTCAAGAGTTTCAAGTTGCCACCAGCGCCACCCCCGCCACTGGCTCCGCTTCGCCCACGCTAGCCCCTCACTGCCTAACACCCCACATCCAGCTGCTTCCGCCGGGGCGCCAACTTCTCCGCGGTATCCAGTGAATCGCCGGCCGTTGGAGCCCCCGGGGAACCACGGCCACCTCCCGGATCTGCGCCTGCTCCCAGCGGATCTGGAGGCTGGATCCGGATGCTGTCCCGCGACCGCTGTACGGGATCACCGCCCGAGCCCCGCTGCTGGTGGGGTGTCCTTCCACCCGCGGCCCCGATCCGGGATATTCCAGCCCGGCTCCGAGTGTGCAGTGTCACTAGGAGCACCCCAGAAACCGCTGCCCGGGATCTGGCGTAGGCTCCCCGCTGAGCTTCCCAGCATCTCTCGCAGTAAAAACTGAAGCCTCCTGCGCCCCAGCCTCCTCCCAAAGATCCCGGGGGTCACCCTACGTGTCTCCCTCCCGGCGCCTGAGGTCTCCGTTCTCACTTCCACTGTCACACCCTCCTAGGCCCCTCCCCACCACTCTGTTCCCGGGTCCGAGCAATCACCCCTCCACTCGAACACACACGAAACTGCTCGAGCCCCAACTCCACGGACGCAGTCCCTGCGCACCCCGGCAGCGGCCGGCTCCGCGCGCTCACTCACCGCGGCGGGGGACACGCTGGAATTTCCGGGGCTTTGGGGAAGAGGGGCTTCGGAGAGTGTCCCAAACACTCGCCCCCTTCCCAGCTCACATCTCCCCTTCCTTCTCTCTCTCCTCCTCTTCCTCCTCTTCCTCCTCCCTCTGGTCTTTGTCTTTGCAAAGTGTCGAAACTGTCTGGCATAGTGGAGCTCCGCCGGCGGGGGCTGGAGCCGAGGAGGCGGGGAGAGGCTGGGAGCGGTCTCGGGAACACCTTCCCCCGGGTGTAACGGGCGGGGCAGGCCGGACGGCCGGGACCCGGGGCCCGGGCGCCAGAGCGGGGCGGGCGCCTGGGCCGATCGGCCCTCCCCTTCCTCCGCCCAGTGCCCGCCCCTCAGCCCCGCGCTGCCCCTCCCCCGCAACCCTCTCCCACCCGCGTTGTGCTCGGCTTTCCCCTGGCTCGGGGCTCCCCACGAGCCGAATATAGAGCTCCAGAGCCACGTGGACCCAAGCCGGCTCGGCCGAGGCCCGGCCGGGGAAACGCCGGAGGCGGCACGGGCCGAGTGGCCTCCCCGAGAGGGGCGCTGCGGGGACAGCTCCGCTCCACCTCGCGCCGCGGCCTCCGCCCGCAAACTGGCAAGGCTAGGGAAGGGCGTCCAGTTTGCGCAGGGCCTCGTGGGGTCAGCCCCAGGGAGGAGGCGACGGGCGCCCACCACCAAGAGGACGTGGCGTGCCCTGAGGAGCCCCAGGCGGGTGCAAGGTAGCTAGAAGGGGGCGATCCCCCTACTGGCGAGTGTGCAGAGGCACCACTTGCTCGAGGCCGGGGGATCCGAGGTGGGATTTAAGGAGGGGAGGACCGCGGCGGGGCTAGGGTGCTGGTGAGGCCCAGCTGGCCCAGTTCAGGGCCGCTGAGTGGCCACCGCGGCCGGTCCCCGCCCGGCTGGACTGCCTTCCTTCTTTACTTCCTCCGGGATTCGGAAGCTGCAACGTGGTGTAGAGAAGGGGGACCCCAGGTAGGGGCTGGCCCCAAGGTGGCCTGGGGCTGGGGCTTCTAGGACCAGGCCCTCTTAGGGGTAAGTTTGAGGGTTTTTTTTTTTTCCTTCCGTCCTTTCCAGAGAGGTGGGGAAATGGGAGACATCTTGCCGGATGGCAGAGTGCCAGGCTAAGAGGCTAAATGCTGGACACCAGGGTTAACAGGCACTAAAAAAAATCTGGTTGTGCAGGTCTAGTCCTCTTAATGGACTCCGCATCTTTCGCAAGTTTTCTGAGGAATGCCGGGGAAAGAGGCGCAGCTTGGCCTAAGGGTCCTTTAAGGCTTCCAGCTTCCCTGGCTCAGGGGAGAGTCGGTCTTGTGCAGTGGACACGAGAGAGGTCTCTAGGCCCTCGTTCACCAGGGAGGTGCTGGAGCCCGGGGCGTCAGGCCAGGGCAGCCGGATCAGACGTCTGGGTTCAAATGCTGCTCGGCCACTCACCGCATGTGAGCTCCCAGGCGAGTTACAGAATCCCTGCGCTTACTCGGCTCTGTGCTTGAGCTCCCACGCCTGTGTGGAAATGTCCCTTCCGGGGGGCTGTTGTGAGGTTACGGGAATTCATGTGTGTCCAGCCGTTAAAACTGTACCTAGGATATAGTAGGGGCTCAATAAAAGTGAGCCGAGTTCATGATGGACGGCTCCGTGCCGGGTCTCCACCCGCAGTGTGTAAATGGCCCACCCTGGAGATGGGGTGGGGGTATTGGGGAACGCTTAGGGGCCTTGGGGGGAGAAAAGGAGGGATACTCAGAGAAGAGAGAGGGGGAAGAGAGATGGATTTCAGAGGGGGTGGGGAGGACCAAAGTGAGCGGGGAGACAAAATAAAACAAAAAGCATGTGAATCTAAAAATTCCTCAGGGACCACGGCCAAGTGCCCAGGGGGCCTGGGAGCCTGCCAGGCCGGCCGCCCTCCATGAGTTGGAGAGAAGCGTTTGGCGTGTTTCGTGAGCCCGATGGTTTCCATTTCAATTCCAGATGAGGGCGGGTGCCCTTTGGCCTCCCCGGAAGCGTCTCCTGGACTTTGCTCTCAGCGAGGTGTGAGGCAGGGTGTCCGGCAGCGCTCTCGGTGTCTCTCCGAAATGCTTCCGTGTGGGGGCGGAGGAGGGGAGCCGGGGAGCGTCCTAGGAGCTTCAACTATTGTTCCCTCCCAGGCCGCCTCTTCCCACCTCTTCTAACTGGGAGTCCCAGGCTCAGCCCCTGGACGTGTGGCCCGGTGCATCGTCCAGCTCCGTGTCACCCTCGAAATGCACGAGTGGTCGTCCTGCTGTCCTCGGGGGCAGCGGCCTGCAGTGCCCTGTGGCTTTGTGTGATGAGATAGGCGGTGCTTTCGCCTTCCGATTCGACTCAGCGTGCTGTGGGACGAGGTCGCGTCTCGCTCCCCGCCGATGGCTACACCCCTCACACGCCTGTCCCACGGCACGTGCTCAGGAAAGGGCTCCTGGATGAATTCATCAAGCAGTGCTGTTTATTGCAAGATCAAATTATATAATGTGCAGGAAAGCACTTTGAAAAGTGCTGTAGAAAATGCTGTCGTAGCCTAAGACTACTGCTCTCCCGGGAGCATCTGGGGAGGACCAGACCGGGCAAGTCAGTGGCCCCAGGTCATCCGGCTGTGCTGCCTTGCAGCCAAGGGCCAGCCAGCCTCTTGCTTCAGCCCCCGCGGGTCTTGGCAGCTCCCCTCGGTGACTCCATGGCAAGAGGGAGACCGTACTGAGTGACTCCGCGGTGAGACACGCATAAATCATCACCGTGTCTATATAAAGACACGCACATCAGACACTTCTCCTCCCAGATGGCTGATGATGGGCTTTTCCCCACCCTCCTCCTTCCTGTTGCAGTGCGTGTCTCAGGAGGGGGCAGAGGGGGCCTGTCCCCTTCTCCCTTTTTTTCTGGAGTTGTGACATTCCAGGGAAGCGGTCCTTCTGCTGCCGCCCCTGGACTGTTCTCAGGAGCCCAGATCTGGGGGCTGTGTGTCAGGAATGTGTGCACGCACACGAGCATGCCTCCTCGTCCCCCTGAGTGCGTCCCCACACACGCCCTGCGGGAGGACAACTGGTGTGAGTCATTCATTACTGGGGGTGTCTGCACACAGAGTTCCCTCGGGGAGCCCCGGCATTGATTTAACGTTCACACCCCGGCCCATGCTTTCAGAGCAACAGCAAAGCTCTGGGTAACAATGGTTAAGGAAATTGATCTCCTCCTACCCCCACCCCCATCCCTGGCACGTCCTAGTGGAAAGATCCTAATGGGTTCTGATGCCATCTGGGTGATTGTGCAGAAAAGCAACGGGCTGCTGTGCTTGTCAAAGGTGAGCTCCGAGCTGCTGGCGTGTGGTGCTTTGTGTTGTGGACAGTGTGTTACTTGGGGATCTCGGGGCTGTGAGGAGCTGGCCCAGCTCCCCTTCTATAAAAAGAGGTACGGCGGGAATGTGCAGACTCAGGCTGAAAGTGGGAAGCTGGAAGGAGACAGACAGCCCATTCCTGTGGCCACCTGTTCCCCACCCCACGCCCTGCCCCCGCCAGCTCAGTCCGCTCCCAGCCCGTCAGCTTTCTCTGGCAAGTCCTGGGGTCAGCCCTCAAAGTTGTCTGTCGACGTGTCTGTGGCCCCAGCCCCTCCACACCTGGGCCATCCTCTCAGCTCCACTCCCCACGGATCATCGTCCACTGTGGGTTTTAGTTGTTCTGGGGGAGGAATCCGATGGGCAGGGCTCCCCAGTGGTGGGCCAGCAAGCCCCGTCAGCAGGTGGGGGAGAGCCGTGCAGGAGAGTTCGCTTACAGAGGACGGAGGGCGTGACCCCAGAGCCCTGTTCCAACCCGGAGAATCTCGGGGCGTTCGAGTCCGCAGAGCCGCGCACACCACACTCACATACATCAGACCCCACGGCCTGCCGCGCCAGCCGACCAGCGGTTGGTCAGTCCCGACCCCCCTGGTCCCTTGGCCAGAGTTTGGCTCAGGAGCGGGTAGATGCCATCTCCCTCGGGGCCGACAAGACAAGCAGAGAAACCTGCTTGGGTTTTCTAGGAAAGAATTCCTTAGGCGTAAGCCCTGAGGAGCTGCTTCTTTCCAGCTGCACATGAAGCAGAAGGTTTGTTCCTCCTCACTCCTCGCCCTCCCACGCCTCGGTCTGTCTGCGGGTCTGGTTCTGTTTCGTTTTGTTTATTCGTGCGTGGGTTGTTTTTTTCCTGAGATTGCAGGTATGAGTGAAACCACACGGTATTTGTCTTTCTCTGACGTATTTCACGGAGCATCATACCCTCTAGGTCCGTCTCTGTTGTTGCAAATGGCAAGGTTTCATTCTGTTTTATGGCTTAGTAATACTCCATTGTATCCGTGCACCACGTCTACTCTGTCCGCTCCTCTGTCGATGGACGCCAGAGTCGCTTCTGTATCTTAGCTACTGTCGTGAATGCTGCGGTGAACATAGGGCACCTCTATCTGTTTGAATTAGCATCTTCGTTATCTTCAGGCACAGACGCAGAAGTGGAGTCGACTCAGCCCAGGCGCTCTGGTTAAATTACACGTTGTTACGTCCTTGAAATCAACACACAGGGCCTGCCGCTCTTGGGGGCGGCCAGACCCATAAAGCACCATGGCTTCCCGACATCCCTGTCACAGGGTCCACCTTCCCAGGGGTGCCAGCGTACTAGGGCTGCGGTAGCAAACCACCACAAAGCGGTGGCCAGAAACAGCGAACGTGAGGAATAAGGGAATTTATAGGGTGTGGGGAACCACCCTGCCTGGTTTCAGAAGCTGTAACCCCCGCCAAGGCTAAGGCTGAGGGAATGACCTTGGACCATAAGCCACCAAGGAGACAAAAGCTTATCTCCCTGGCAGGAGCACTGTTTCTGCTCCTTTTACTTCACCCTGCCTGGCCCCCAATGCTTGGTTGGTTAGCCAATGACGAGTAAGATTCCTCAAGGGGGGAACGATCTAAGACAGGCACGATCATGTGAGAGGCCCCCAAGGAAGGACTTTGGGGGCTACAGCAAAAGGGAGTGACGAACCCTCGCCCCTCGGCCTTGACAAAGCCTGAGTCCTCATTGTCTGCGAGAAAATCTCCTAATCTCTCGGCTGCCTTACTTCCCTTGCTCCACCTAAGCCTGAAACAATGACAGAGGGTGGTGCCACCCTGTGCTGGGAAGGGCGGGTTCCCCGGGTGATCAGGCCTAAGTAAGAATATGTAAAATCCTGTGAAACCTGCTTTGTTTAGAATGCTCTCAATGAAATGATAAGGGTCCAAACAAGAAGTGAGTTTGTTCCTCAAAGTTTTACAGCTCTTTAGCTATCTGACCCTGACTCAAAATAGGCCCTCAGAGTTCTTTGTTATCTATTGTTTGATCCTTACTTCCTGGCAATGATTAATGAGCTTTACCTGTATTCCTGTGTAAACAATCCCAATAAAAGCCCATTGAGGAACAGGCTCCTGGCCCTTCTCCTTAGACAGATTGGCCACCTTTCCTCCCCATGCAGATCATGTCTTGGTAGACTTATTCTCACCCGTGGCAGCTGGGGAGGTCCTGCGGGCAAAGCTCCCCCCCAATAGGGGCCAAAACCACGGACTCATATGTAAGTAGAGCGTCCTGCCACATCTGTCACACCCATGTTCTGCACACAGCACAGATCCTTCGGGAAAGCACACACACCCAGGCGCACTCGAGAGGCAGCAGCCATCCCTGCTGGCAGGAGCAGGCTGAGCGTGATGGGGTTAAAAGATACAAATCTTTGATTCTTGAAGCCATCCCTGAGATGTGGAATCCATGCCGGCAGCGTCTTACCTGGATCCCCTGTTGTGTGGGGGGAAATAGGCAGCAACACTCAACCCTCTTTGTTACATTCAACCCAGCGCCACCCCAACCGACACCGAGTGGAGGGCGCCTCCCAGGAAGGAGGAGGAGATGATTGCCATCTTCACTTGTCACGTATCGGTTTTTTGTGGGGCTTTCCATTGCAGCTGGTTCTGGTTACCGATCCTGCATACTGCACCACGCCCCCAAATTACTGGTGGGAAACAGCAGATACGGCCTCATGCCCCAGGGTTCTGCGGGTCAGGAATGTGGGCGGCAGGGAGGGCTTGTCTCTGCCCTGCCACGTTGAGGAGGACCTGGAGCTGAGGGACACTTGAGTGGCTGAGAACTAGAGGTGTATGAGGCCTCCTCCCTCCTATGTCTGGGATCGGCGAGGGGTGGACTTGTAGGCTGGACTCAGCGAGTTCTGTCCTCCAAAGCACAGCCCAGGAGAACCAGATGGGATACTTGCCTTCTATAACCCAGCTTCCAAAATTCACTGCGCTCTACGCTAGCAGTCACAAAGCCTGTCCAGATACTCAGAGAAGGGGTCTGATGCCCCCTCCTCCAGGGAGCGGTGACAAAGAGTTTGCAGCCCCTCTTGGAAAGCCACACCGCTGCGGGTGGTTGCGTTTTTCAGGACGGGTAGACGCAGGAGATGCACAGGCAGCAGGTGGTGGTGGAGACCAGGTGTGCACGAGATCGCCCGGGGATGCTGTGGAAAACAAAAGAGGGACAAGGATGGAGCCCCAGCGGGGACACAGTGACTGACAGTAAATGCTTATGGAATCAATAATTCATGCAAGAACATGACTCTCTGTAGATAAAGTCTCAGGTCAGCAATTCTTGAGCCGGGCCCCCAACAGAAGAATGACCGCTGTTGATGGAGCCTCGGGTTACTCCTGGAGCCAGATAAGGGGGCATCAGAGTCCAGTCTCGAGGTCAGTGGGCACCTGGATGACGGCAGGACACTTACGCTAAACAGGGCTCCTGCGTGCCACTCCCAGAGGTCGGGATGCAGGGGACCTGCAGTGGGGCCCAGGAATCTGCCTTTTACCACAGCCTCCTTCTGTGACATGGCTGCAGGGGTTTAGGGGACAGCCCAGCACCAGCCGCTCAGCCACTAACCCCCCCGGAGCCACGGACAGTCTTGTTGATCGGATGTCCTGGCTCTGCGACTTTGTAGCCGCCTGACCTCTGACAGTTTGCTCACTCTGACGTCCGTTTTCTTGTCTGGACAGGGAGGGGGTTGAGTTAGAGTGGTGTGTTCGAAGTGTGGGTGAGGGGACCCACAGGGTGTCCCCATCGGGGGCCTGCGTTAGTCCATTCAGCAGATGGTCACTGGCCGCGTGCTCCATGCAGGGGCCCTGGTCTGGACACTGAAGACATTACCAAGTCAATGATTAATTGTCAGTAGGAAAAGTAGTTCAAGAGAGAAACACAAGCAGGGACAAGAGGGGGAGCCCGAAAAGATGGCTTAAGTTGTTGTGTGGGGCCGCCATTGGGGCCCACTGCTCCGGGGTTGACGCCACTGCCTTGGGTGGTCCCTAAGGGTCCTTGCAACTGGACACCTTCTGTTCCCTGATGTTTGTCCACTCCTCCTAAGTAAGGCAAAACCAGCAGAAGGCGATTGCTGGATCTGACATCTGCCCAAAGCCCCCAGGTTCACGACTTCGTTCTTGAAAAGGCATTGCGAGGCTCTGCAGGGACAGAAGAGGTTCTGCGTTGTGGCTTCATGACGTTTAAAAACCAGCACCTCGTCCTGGAACACGGAGGGAGCGGACAGAAAAGGCTGAACCGCTGTCCTGCTCCTCATCCCAGGAGACAGCCAGGCCCAGAGGCGCAGGGCGGGGCCCCGGACACTCCCACGTGGGTGCCGGGGGCGGCTGTCAGGTCAGATAATTAGCACCTTCCGAGTCTCCCCGTTTTTCATCTGCAGAATGCACACGTGGTACCTGCCTCTGGGGCTCATTTTAAGGAGAAAGATTATATATGTATTAAAAAATTACTTACGCAGTAAATTTTTTACTAAGTATCGTCAGGTACGTAGTACGCATTCAATAAATGATGGCCATTATTAATTTAAGGATCTTTCTTATGCGCATTATACTTAGCAGCATCCCTGCAAATGTTTTATAAATGAGAATGGAAAGTTACACAGCTCGGGAGTTGCCAAATCTCAAGAGTCTGAGAAGCAGCCAGCAGCATCTCTCCGGGGAAGAGAGTCTTGGAATTGTCTTTTTTTAAAAAAAAAACGACAAGCCCACAGTGGTGGCCTTAAAGTTTTGAATTTGGTTTTTGTTTTTTTTTTTACCCTAAGCAGGAGCAGGTGATTTTTTTCCAACCAGCCGAAACCCAGCCTCCATCTCCAACTTTGGGATATGGGTTCTGGCTTTTCAGAGCATGAAGATAACATCCATCTATGTTGTTGAGGAACAAAAGAGGAGCCCTGGATTGTTTTGTTTCGTTTCTCTGTATTCTGTTTACCTTTGCTTGAGGCTAAACCTGCAACCTCTTTCTTTTCCCCCTCTTCAGGTAATTAAAACAACAAAGAGAAGGCGTGGGTGAGGGAGGACCTCTGTGCTTCCACAGTTTGTGAAGCTGCAGATATGAACTTGGGCCAAACAATTAGCTCCAGCATAATTATTTATGTCTACAAAGAGGATGAGGATCGCGTCAGCCCTCCGTGACAACCGGGAGCGTTCAACGATGATTAAGTAGAGCGTGCACACGGAAGGCGTGCAGTAAGTCAGCTCTTGCTGTTTTTATGTGTGCTGATTTGCTCAATATTTTGGTGTTGACATATATTTTGAACTGCAAGCTCATAAAATATAAATTAACGTTGGCTCCTTGCATGGAATGGTCTGCGCTTCATCATTCTGGAGGCGGCCAAATCCACCTTGAGGTCGCGCTGGAAGCTGTGGCCTCAGTTTTAAAAGATGTGACATCTGCTACTAATTCGGAGTGTCGATTCAGTAAAATCATGGAAGTCATCAGGATGCCCGAGGCCTGTGGGCCCCAGCCAGACACGGGGAAGGGCAGAGTTTCACGGGCAGTACAAGAGCTGACGCGGAAGGATTCAGAAGTTCATCTCTGCAAATCAGGTCACAGCGTCCGTAGCCCTTAGGATTCGGGTTGGCTGCTGAAAACGCCCAACAGCAGTAATCAAGTAGAAGTTCATGTCTCCCTTGGACGAGTCCTGGTGGGCTAGGCTGGTGTGGCATTCTAGGGCATCAGGGACCCAGGCCGCCCACAGCAGTGCACACCATCCATTCCTAAGTTTACTTCCTTGTCTAACTTGGCTGCTCCTGCTCCAGCCATCAGATCTTTATTCCAGGCATTCAGAGAGAGGTGGAGCATGCCCGTGACCTTTAAGGACATGTCCTACAGATGGCCCACAGCACTCCTGCTGCCCTGTCATTCCCCAGGCCACTCCCAGCTACTCCATGGGAAGGGACCCTGGTCAATGTAGTCTTTGTCCTGGGCACACGTGCCAAGGGAAAGGGTTATTTGGGGACAATTAGCAGTCTGTGCAGGCAGGATTAAAAGGGGTCAGGTCATGCAACTTAGATCAGGGCGAGAGTGCAAAAACTAATCCCACGTGCAAAAAAAGTGTGGACTTAGAGATGCTTGTTGCCATAGTAACTAGAAAAAAAAAAGACAGAACATGCCAACTGTCACAAAGGAAAGAAAATTGCCCTTGCACCTCAGACCCTGCGTTCTGGCCAGAAACCCCTGGTCGATAAGCTCAGACATTGAGGATGATGCTTGCTTGTGTTGGGAAGGAAAACTTATTCATTTCCCTAGTGCTGAATGCTGTTCCACCAGGAGAAGCAGCGATGGGCAAGGGATGTCACTTGTGGGGAACTCAGCACAAGTGTGGCATTTGACGTATGCGGTATAATAATAGAAAAGAAGTTTTGACAGATTAGAGACATTAGCTTGATAACACCGATTTAACAATGTAACTGAGTAGTGGTTTCATTTAGGCTTGTAAGTGTTCACTGAAAAATTTCAACAAAACACTCGGAAGTTTATCATATGTAATTGTTCAGGAGAATCTGAGCGTCTCTAGACCTAGTTACAAGTGTAAATACTGCTTCACTGTGTGCCTTGAATACTGAGGAAGGCATTTGCCTGTCGTGTCAGTTTAAACATTGGAAGGGGGTTTAATAAATGACTCTCTGGGCCCATTGTTTCAAGCTATTCGTGTTTTGTTAAACATTGAAGAAGACACTCCTTGAAAGTAATTGTTAAAAATATAGTCTATGTTTCAAGGGATCTGAAAGTTCATTTCAAAGACCTAAAGAAAAATGGTCTTTGATTTAAATGATTTTTATATAAAAATTTTTTAAAAAATACCTTAACTAGTTTTCTATATGTAAAAGCTGCCTAATAATAACAATAAAAACTCACACTGACAACTACAACTTTTTTCTATTTTTATTTATTGATATTAACACAAGGGGGCAATAAGGATAATTCCTTTTTTCCTTTAATAGTGGAATGGTTCATTTAGTTTAGTTTAGTTTTGTTTTGTTTGTTGTTCCAAGTTAAATCTCAGAGGGGAGCCAGTGTCGGCCTTTGTTTTGAGAAATGACTCCCCCTCCTCCCAAGCAGCCTGGGGAGCCGGTGAGTGAAGGGACCGTCCTCTTCCTGGGTTACAAAGTGGCAGGTGTCCCAAGCCAGGCCCATCCCACGCACCAATTCCCTGAAAAGTCGGTGCTTTATTTCCTTCTGCCTGGAGCACAGGAGTGGACGTTCCTGCTTCCTGGTTCTTAGCATCGCAGTAGGAGGAGGGATTCAGAGACCCGGTTTCGAGTTCAGATCACAGCCCGGATGCTGCCCTGCTGTGTGACCCTGGGGTCCTTCCTCAACCTCTCTGAGCCTCCGTTTCCTAATCCATAAAATCAGCCTCATACAAATGTCCTCTTTGGTATTGTTGTAAACATTAGGTAAATACGTATTGGGAACAAAAAAGGAGCGACATTCTAAACCTGACCAGCTCAGGGGAGGCCTGCATGCTGGCCTTTCAAACTCAGAGACAGAAAGTAACCACAGAGGATGGTCTGGAATGAAAACTTTCTGACTAAAAGTGGGTCATGGGGCAGGGGCGGTTACATCCTAGGTTCCTGTCTTTCCTTACAAAGGTCAATCTATTGTCTTTTACCATGAAGATAACCTACCTTCAGGATGTCAGGGTAATTTTTTTTCCCAGACCCCCCTCAGGGCACACCCACCACAACCCCCTCTTGTTCATTGTTACCCTGTTCGTTGTTGCCTGTTAACTATCCTCTACTCGCCAATGTCTAAGAAGTGGTGTCTTTCTTTTACTTTTTCTCCACTCCCAGAGATTCTCCCTCCGATGCTTTCTCCCAGCTTCTTTATCTGTCACCAGTGAATCTCCTGTAACCCCCCCACACCTTGCCCCTCGATTCTGATGTGTAACATAAGTGGTAAAACGGCCATTTTCTGGAGTATTTTCCCCATCTGGTGAGATTTTGCTCCCTGGCAATTTGTCATCAGTTTGGCTCGAATAAACTCATACCAATTCTCTGCAGGCTTGAATGTTTCTTACGGCGACAATAGAATGTTCTTGCATGGAGACTGACACATCGTAAGTAGGTGCTTGCTGTATGCTGATGATGATTACCTAGCTGATGAGTTTTCCTTTCAATGATGTGACTGAACCTACCTTTTCCCATCGATTCCTTTCATCCTCCTTACTTTTTAAGTATGGACTCTTTCAGTTCTGTTTCCCGGCTGAAGCAAGCAGAATTTGAATTTAAAAAAAGATATCCTCCGTGCAGGGAGAAAGCGCCCCTTGGAACCCCTTCACCCGCTGCGGCAGCTTCAGGTCAGCGCTGGGGACCAGGGGCCACCACCAGCTGCAGCCACGTTCCCAGCTTTTCCTGGCATGGGCGCTGAGTTCCTTCCTCAGTGGCACCCATGGTTCCAGCCGTCGGGGTCATGGGCAAATATCCAAGGAGGGTCCATGACGTTCCCAAGAGTCTCCTCTTAAGACAGAGACATAAACTCATACGTTTACAATGTTTTCAATAAGAGTTTAAGGGGGAGGAGAAGGGGCAGGACAGGGGGAGGAAACCACCACCATCCTCTCAGGACCTGAGATACTGAGCCTGTCACCGCCTCTGCTATGACGCCCTGTCATCATCTACAAGATGCAAGTGCCCCCCCAGCCCCGCCCTCAGTGCGGCCCGCTGACCTTGACCTTCCGGGACTGCCCTTGACCAACTCTCCACCCCGAGTCCCGCTCCGTCTTCTCTTCTCCTCGTGCAGTAGTTCACGTTTCCCAGGCACCAGCCTCTGCTCCACCCTGCTCTCCTTGTCTCCGTGTTTTTGTGCATGTCCTTCCCTTCTAGCCGTCTGGTGCCCGCACGCACTGTCCACCTGCCAGCCTCAGCCCGCACCCTGCCCTCCCGACACTGGGCCCTGACGTTCCTGCGCATGCGCACACCGGCTTCCCCGACCGCCGGCGGCCCCTCCCCATAGGCCCATTTCTGCACTAAGCGGAAGTGACGTCATGGTGGGCTGGGCGTGTGTCCGAGCATCCCAGGTGCCCACTGCCACCAGCCTGGCCCAGAGCTGACCCTGCGCACCTACCGAGCACCGTCTTCACCAGCCCGCGTGCTTCTCTCTGCCGCGCCGTCCCTCCCTACACCCGGCTGTCAGCGCCCTGTCCCCGCTGGAAACAGGTTGCGGGGGGGGGGGGGGGGGGGGGACCACTGGTCCGGTTGCTGCAGCCCCCCTTCCATGGTGCTCTGTGAGCACAGAGACTGTCTTCCTCGTTCCCTGCCGGGTCTGCAGTGTGTAACACGAGAAGCCTAAGAAGGTAATCAAATAACTCTGCGTTAACTAGAACAATAAACGCCTCCACTCATCTGTGTGCGTAGCTCCCTGAGTCCAAGCGCACCGTGCCTTGAATAAAGCGATCTCCGCCGACAGGTGGGCTGTCACGCTCTGTTTGCCCCGATGCCAGGGGCCGTCGGAGCTTCCCCGAGACACAGAAGCGCGTTACTTGGAATCTGTAGATGTCAGGGTTTGGTGTCAAGATGAAGTGATTGTGATACCCAGGAGCGATGAATCCGGCCCTGTGAGGCCACAGGGAAAAGAAAGCATGTCAGTACCACTCCCTGGGGACGGTGTGACAATGTCAAAATAAACACAGCAAACGTCGCTGAGCTGGACTGCAGGGAAATGGCTGGGCTTCTGCAGACAGACAGGAGACCCAACACCGGAGACGACAGTGCGTGGGCAGACGGCTGTCTTCCTCCCTCCCTCCCTCCCCCGACTCCGCACCCCCCACGCTCTCTCAGGCTGGTCCCTTTCCAACCTACCAAGGAAGCCGAAGGCTCTGCATTTCCCCCATTGCCCTTCTCCGATGAAAGTGAGAAAAGAAACCATGTCTTGAAGATTTTATGCAACAGTTTCCTTAATAAAGTACGATGTGTTGTATGGTCACACACAACAGCTTGCAAAAAAATTTATTTAAGCCTGGACCAAACATTTGTCTGTCAAAAATCGTTGGGGAAGCCGAAGTAGCCACATGGAAACCTGAACTGGGCACCTACCCTGTGCCAGAGTCAATGCAGGGAGTGCCAACATGGCTGGCAATGTCCCTCCAGAGTGGGGCCCTCATTCCTCACCCAGACCCTCCTGTCACACAGCCTGAGTGGGGGGGGGGCACATTTCAATCCATCCCCCCTCACACTGATACCTGAGACCACTGGGCAGCTGTCACCCTCTCTGTTATGACTCATCAAGCATGCAGGACATCCGTCAATAATCTACAAGCTGTCAGGAGGGCGGCCAGCCCACTACCCACACCTTGAGCACCAAAGTTCAGATCTCTCGGTCGCACTCTGTCCGTGGGTCCTGAGAAGGCCGCGTGGCACAGTGGGGCTTGCGAGTCAGCCAGTTCCACGCTGGCATCCTCCCCTGCAGCTGGCTGTGCAGCTATGCACAAGTTCCTTACCCTCTCTGAGCCTTCTCGGTCTCATTTTTAAATACAAGGGATACGCTGCAACCTCAGAGAGCTCTTGGAAAGATCCATTATAGCATAATTTATATAAATCTTAACACCATTTTTATAGGACCTTAAGACCACCCATGGCCCACAACAGCACTGGATTCGAGTTGGTACCCGGGTTCTCATTAGAATATCAGGATCAGAAGTGACCAGACACTCGATCATCCATTCAAACCCTTCCCTCTGTTGCTGGAGAAACTGCGGCCCAGAGTAACTCCCTGACTTCCTCAGAGTCCGGCACACAAATGCAACGGGGAGGTATTTGTTGATGTGTATGTTTCATAAACTCATAAATAATGCCGATAATGTGTCAGACACTGTCCTAGCTGTTTGACACGTATCAGCCCAATTAACATTTGCAGAAAACCTGTGATGTAAGAATTGTCATCCTCTGAGTTTACGGATGAGGAAACTGAGGCTCAGTGAGTCTCCGGACTGCGGGCTCATATACTGAACGAGAGAGGCTGCAGCCCCAGGCGGCTGGTGGAGCCACCTGTGCACAGAGACAGCCCCGCCCTGCTCCGGCTCCCAGTCCTCTAACGCGCATCTTCCTGCTTTCACATCCACCTGGTAGCCAGTGTGTGTCTCCCTCCCTCTTCCTCTCCCCCTTCTGTCCTCCCTCTTTGCCTTTTAGCTACTCTAATTAATAATAATGAGAGTGAAATTGCTTTCCCTCAGAATCCCGCTGAGCAAAGGCTAAGGGAAAGCTGGTGTGTGACTAGTCTGGCGGAGAGAAGAATTTCAAAGAGGCTGGGGAGAGAGAAAAGGAGAGACAGGAAGGGGGCGGGGGACATATCAGAGGGTGTGTTCCTGAGCTGCTCGCCACTGCCATTGTTTTTATCGCAGGGGACTGTCACAAGAACTGTTGCGCCAGGGGACGGACTGACTGTTCGTGGGGGGAGGAGGGAAGGAGAAGAGCCTGTTCAGTGGCTCCCACCCCCAGAGGTCAAAGGCTGATTGAGGTCAGCCTTTTCTGACCTCTGCCAGGGAGTGACCTGGCAGAGGTCAGACTCCCCGAGTCCCTGATTTGGCCCCTGGGGGTAAAGGGTAAGCTCTCTGTAGGAAGTGCTACCTGGCTGAGCCCCAACCCCGCACACCCCTTTCCACCCCATGCCCCTTGCTGGTGCATGCCATGCACTTTAAACCATGACCCGCCACCTGCTAGTTCTATGACCTTAACTGAGCCAGCGTCACCTCTCCGAGCCCTCTGTGTCCTGACCTGCAAAGTGGGGGTCCCCTTCCTTTACAGTGGTCTTGTGACGAGCAGCTCTCGTGCGGAAAACGCAGAGTGTGGCAGAAGCAGGTCCACCGTTGTTCACGTGGACAATAATATAATACTAAGTCATGATGCAAGAATAAACTCTGTGCTTCTCCTACTCACAACTATAAGCCTGCTCTTGCCCACCCTGTGTACCGATGCTAGGAACACAGAAAAATAGTCCACACCCGTTTTCCTCCCCTTCCTCTGAACTCGTGAACTTCAATTGAGATTATTTTGCAACTAATCTGGACATCCCCCAAAAAACAAGCCAAAACGCCCCTCCCACACTTTGTACCAGCCTTGGGTGTGAGCACACTGTTGTGTTTATCACGACATCTGTCTGTCCGCTTCGTGAGTCATGGGAGCGTGAAGATTCTGGCTTGCCACTTTGTAGCTGCCCCACAGTTTCTGGCACACCGAGGTGTCATAGACAAAAGCCCAGTGAATAACAAGGGAACAACTAACTGAGTGCAGTGTTTTCCGGTCTCTGATAGGAGCTCGGTAATGACTTGGTGACTCGGAGTTTGACTAGCTGAGCTCTGCGTGTGCCTGGCTTGATCTCCAGGGGAACTCACTTGAGACGGATTATTTATGCTTTAGCTTTTCCGTGCTCAGTTTCGTTCAACCAGCATTTCACTAACACCCACAGTGAGCCTGGAGCGGGGAAAGGCCAGGAGTGGTGCTCACGGAAAACTCACAGCCCTGCCCTCACTTCTGGACGCATTATGCCGGTTCCTCCAAGCCCCTGTGCACATACGCCACTTGAGAAGCGTTGTTTCTAAGGATTTTATTTATTTATTTTTAGAGAGGGGAAGGGAAGGAGAGAGGGAGAGAAGCATCAATGTGTTGTTGCCTCTCGCACGCCTCCTACTGGGGACCTGGCCTGCAACCCAGGCATGTGCCCTGACAGGGAATCAAACCGGCAACCCTTTGGTTCACAGGCTGGTGCTCAATCCACTGAGCCAGAGTTTGGGAAGCATTTTTAATGAATACCCGTTAGTTTGTGTCCTCTGCTCAGACGAACACCTCGGCAGAAAAAGAAGCAAACGGGCTCCAAGAGAAAAGATACTTGGGGTGCTTGCCCTCCTGTGCACCCATACGTGCTGTATTTTCCAGGTTCAAGAGGAAGCAGCCTCACTTCAAGCAGTGTGGAAATAAATCGTGGGTCTGCCCTCCCTTCCATGGGAGATTTTAAACAGCGTTATGACTGCTCAATCTAGGTTTGCAGGGGCCATGCCCACCACCCGAAAGCACGTGCCCTCCTGTGTGGCCAAGTGTGTCTAGACCAAGTCGACCCTCCCAATCCAGCCTCCAGCCTGGTGTCCAGTCCACCAGCAGCCAATGGCCTCCACCTCAGTCAGCGACACCCAGGCAGAGCAGGGCTGGGAGGTGGGCAGGACACTGAGGTGCCCACCTTCGTGATGGCCAGCGGGGTCCAGACCACCCCAGGCACTCAAATCTGACATGAACCGCTTCCGGGGAAAGAAGCGGCGGGTCCTGGAGACTGTCTGGGCTTGTGCTGACGAGTGGCGGGAGGGAGCTGCGTCCTTCGCACACCCACGCGTCACTCCACGCCGGAGTGCGGTGGTCAGACGAGCCGTGGGAACAACCCCGGGCGGGAAGACACGTGGAAGGGACGTCGGTTCTTGGCACGTGGCACCACTCAGACGGAGTCACAAATTGTAAATGCTTTCTGGGCCTCAGTTTCCTCGTCTGTAAGATGGGGCGCGGTGGTATCCTCCTGGTTTATTGGGAGGACCAAGGCCATCCACGGAGGTGACTCAACACGGAGTGTGTCCTCGACAGGGGACTGTTCTCGGGACAGTTCTCCAGATAGGTCAGCACACTCCTCTTCAACTTTCTTGAAAAATATAAAATTTAGTCACGTAGTCTGTGGGTCATAAAAAAATCTGCCACTGGCGACTTTGACTCGTGGGCCACCAGTATTGCATTCAGTGTCTGAGGGAGTCATGTGCCCTTCAGTTTTGTCAGTTATTCCTTATTGAATGTTATTGAAGAAAACATGTGCGTGCGTGTGTGTCTTAAGAACTGGGAGTTTCATGGCATCATGACATTTGCCACCTCTCTCCCTGCATGCCTTAGTCTAGAATCAACATACAATTCTATGATCAAAAGACAAGCCCTCTCTTATTGATCGCCTGTTTGGCACAGGCCTGGCATGCAGTATTTTCCTTGTATTATCTAATTTAACCCCTGGTTCAGCGTCTTCCTCCCCCTTTTATAGATGAGGCCCCGGGAAGCTCAGACTGGGTGAGTTACTCAATGTCACCCAGCAAATAAGAGACAGGGCGGGGTCTGATCTCCATTCTGTCTGACCCGAGAGTCCTGGGTTTTCAAAGCTGTTTTCTCCCAATTTCTACCTGCCCTAGCTGATTCCCTGGGTCCCCTCCTGGACCCTGGACCCTCCCTCCCCCCGATCATGGACAGGGGAGAAAGATTCTGCTTGGTACTATCTACACTATTCTGGGCCAAGTGCCTCTTCTGTCCTGGCAGTCTCTAAGCCCGAGGAGTTGAGAAAGAAGACCGAATGAATGCAGGCCGTAGGAGTCAGCCAGGGCTGCAGCCCAGTGTTGCTGGGAGACGGGCTCAGAGCGGGGACGCCGCTGTCTTATCTGTGGATGAAGGCAGGAGCAAGGCCACCGCGGGGCTCCAGGGGGCTTCCTGGGAAAAACCTTTGAGCTGTGGTGTGCGCTTCGGTGTGTTCTGGGGTCAAGGTAAGTCAGCCATGCAAATAAACAAGTGATAACAGCAAGAACGGTTCTGCTTTATTGTAGGTTATAAATGATAACTGGGTAAATACACCGCCACCTATAATATCGACCTCTTTGGGAAAGCACAACATTTTATCTTGCCAGAAGTTTTTAGGTCAGTCATTGGCGTAGGCAGTCTACAGCAGTCTACAGCTTTCTCATGGCCAGATATTTTGAAGAGTTTGCAGCGCTCTGTGGCTAACGCTGTGCTTAGTAATGATGGTTACTTCTATCATAATCTTCGTTCCCAACAGTAAAAATTCTCCTGCTAAGTCTGAAAGGACACCCCACTGGCAGATGCCCCCCACACGGTTATGGGGGGGCACAGTGCCCCCAGCCGTCCTGTTAAATCACAGACGGTGAATCAGCAGCTCCAGGTGGAGGCCTGAGACCCTGCCGGGGAACCAGCACGCAGGGGATGCACGCTGAGGACCTCACGGTGAGGGGCCAGGCTCTCGGTACCACGTGCTGTGGCCCTGCTTGAAAGGACCTCCGGGATTCACGCACCTCCACTTTGTGGCTGTCTGTAGGTGAGTGACAGCAAGAAAGAGCCCAAGGTTAGGCATCAGGACCCAAGAGCCCAAACTGCGTGGCCTGTCCCTGGTTTGTCGTGGGGCCTCCGGCGAATTAGTGTGGCTCCCGGCGGCTCGGTCTTCTCGGTGGCAGAGAAAACTGCACGCTCGTTCCACTGCGGGCTCGGTGCGTAACGGGTGCACACGTGTGTGAGTCTGAGATTGTTCTCCAAGCCCAGTCCTCACTCCTGGTCCCCTCCTGGAGCCCAGGATGGCCCGGCGTTGCCCCTTTTTCTTCCAGGTGGAGTGCTGACTCAGGGCTTGAGAGGTTGGAAAAGCGGCCTCTTTCCTGTCATCTGTCTCATCCCTTCCTCGGCCGGGATTTTCCCGGCTCCTTCTTCCTCCTGTGGTCCCTCCGGTCCTCTCCTGTGTGGTCACCGACTCCCCACATCCTGGCCCCCAGCTCCCTGGCCCCAAGGTTCCGTGTGGAGGTCTGCAGCCCTGACAGTGCAGGGCCCTCCCACGTCCCTCCTGCGGCTCAGCGCCCCACCCCCCAACCCCAGCACCCGTTCTGCTCACTGTCTCCCATGCAGTCCCTTAATTGACCGGCCCTGACATCTGTCCTTGAAGCGGTCACCCCAGCCCTGTGTCAGCTCTTCATCAGAACCCGCAGGACAGGAGAGATCACATCCCCATTCGCCTGCTCCAAGCTTCTTGGAGGCTGGCCCCCAGAGGTCAACCGAGGCCCCTCCACCCCTTGGTTGGGAGGGCAGCCCCGCTGTGGGCGCTGGCTCCCGGGCCCCACCCCAGCTCGGATGTGATCGGGGGAAGACGTCCAGGGACGGTGACCCGGGTACGAGCCTTTCTCCTGCTTCTGTCCTGCCGCAGCCGTATCGCCTTCGGCAGCACG
Source organism: Phyllostomus discolor (assembly GCF_004126475.2). Taxonomy (NCBI): domain Eukaryota; kingdom Metazoa; phylum Chordata; class Mammalia; order Chiroptera; family Phyllostomidae; genus Phyllostomus; species Phyllostomus discolor. The sequence continues at coordinate 134,582,180 of NC_040909.2, forward strand.
TCCATTGCTTCTTGGAGGCGCGGCTTCCTCCTCCGAAGAAGGGGAGCGGGCGAGGAGACTCCACGGAACAACGTGTCCAGCTCCGAGCGCGGGCCCGCAGAGCAGGTCCTGGATGAGACGTGTCATTGACAAATGCCCGTTTCCTCCTTCCTCGTTGCATCAATCGTTTTACGAGAGGTATTTTCCACTTGACCTTGCAGTTTCAGACTTGTCCAATACCAACTAGTCACAGGCATCTCTGCGGCCCCAGAGCGGCTCTCTCCTTTCCCAAAGCATCAACTTTTTTAAAGAGAGCCGCCCTTTAAACAGACCCGAATGGCCCTGTGGCTGCTGCCTTTCCACCCGGCCTCTTGCTTTAGTAAGGGGAGTGTGAGCAGGCGCTCGGGGCAACCCGGCATGGCGGGAATCTTGAGAAGCAGCAGGAACAAACAACAGAAAGTCGCACAGCAAACCCCACTGCCCCGTCGCGGGGCCTGGGGCCTGGGAACAAGCAGGGGTCTGCAGGACAGCGCACAGGTTTGTGTTGTTGCTGCGTTTTGACGGTGGAGAACTTGGTACAGTAAGAGCAGAAAGTTTTAGGGGCTGGAGAGGGGTTGGGGAGGGACTCCGAATGAACTGTTTAGCTTTGCTACATCCCTGAGCCACCCCTGAGAACCTCCCCTGAGCTGACTCCTGGTCCAACCTTGGGGAGTCGGCGCTAGAGTCAGAGGATGCTTTCCAAAGAAATCAGGGATCACCTGCTAACGATGCAGGCTCTGGGGCCTCCTCTAGAGGCCGTCGTGGCGAGGCCTGAGGACTTCCAGGAAAGCAGTGAGGAATTTGACGTCACCGCTGGTGGGCGAGACGGGCAAGGGCAGAGCTGTCAGTGTGGGGTAGGTGACCTATCTGCAGCCATGATGGGTCCCCGCCAGTCCACAGGACAGGTGCCTCCCAACCGGGCTCCGGGGCGTCCCCTGTGGGGTGACGCCACGCTGAGTCTCGAAGGTCAGCACGGAGCGCGCAGGTGATGACGTGTGAGCATGTGACATGACGAGCGTGGACACAGTGTCCTGGGGGGAGGAGGAAGAGAGATGGGGACAGGAAGCCCTGAGGCCGGCAGAGACGGGCAGCTCAGCAGTGCCCTGTGTGGGGCCGGCTGGTGACAGGGGGCCGGACGTGGGGAGGGTGGCCGGATCGCGGTGCGCCCTGGCAGCTCTGCGGGGGGCTGACGCTTTGCTCTGCAGCGTTTGGGAGGTGCTGGTGGGTGTTAGCAGGGGTGTGAGGACATCTGACACAGGTTTGGGACAGACCCCGTGGGGATAGTGGAGACCGTGTCTACAGCGCAGACCAGGAGCAGGGAGTGGTGGGGGTCGAGGGGGAGCCCATGAGGGTCCCGAGAGGGAGCCAGTCTTCCCCAGGTGTGGGGGACAGGCTGTGGGGCTGAGCAACAGCAGGGGGCTCCTTGGATTTGGGTGGCAGGAGGGGGATGTGGGATGGACCCTCAGGTAGCTGGGGGGAGCATGGGGCCGTTCTCGGGGAGACAGGAGGAGGGAACAGGCTGAGTTCTGCCTGGCCACCCGAGCGCCTCTGGACTCGGGTACAAACACAGAAATTAGATTCCCAGAACTTTGGCTGGACACTTGCTGTCTTTGGAAGGCAAGGTAAGTTCCATCTGATATGGCAGGGACTGAGATTCAAACTCTGCTTGGACATCCGCTCCGAGTATGTCAAAGTTGACCTTCAGAACCTCCCTGATGCAAGAACCAGGAAGCGGGCGTTCAGGTGGTGAGACCTCGGACCCTGTTGGACTAGCTCCAGAGCTGTCTCTGCCACTTCACTCTCGGGGACAGTGGGGTGGCCGTTTACTCTTCCCTCCTGTCAGGCCCTCTGCACCGTGGGGAGGCCTCCCAGTCCCCATCCGGGCCGCACACATTGGTCGAGACGGTAACTAATTACTGTGGTGGATTTCTAACCCACCCTTCCCCCCTCTGCGGAAACCCAGTGGGAAAACAACGGCGGCCCAACAGCCACTTCGTGGAGCAGCTGGGTCTGAGTCTCAGGTGGTCCCACCCCAGTCCTGGGCCCCTGCCACTCACCTCGGGGTGGCCGGTGGCCTCCGTCTCAGCCCTGGCTCTCTCCCTCCCGGTCTCGACGATCCAAAGGGCTCCAAAGCCTTCCACCCGGATGTGGGACGCTTCCAGGCAGTTTCCAGGGTCTCTGCAATTGGGTTTCTTTGTGGGAGTTCAGGGCGGTAGATACAAGCCCACACCATGCACACCTGGCCCGACTGAGAGGCTGATGGGGCCAGTGTGAGGTCTGGTGGGATGAGGCCCCTGGGCCAACGGAGCCAGTTGGAAAAAAGCATGGCTGGGCACTCAGTTGGTTAGCGCGTTGTCACGCTATGCAAGGTTGCGGGTTTGATCCCCAGTCAGGGTACATGCATACAAGGTCAACCAATAAATACCTAAATAAGTGGAACAAAAATAGATGTTTCTCTCTCTCACTCTAAGATCAGCACATACTTTTTTTTTTTTTTAATGTTTAGCTGCTCGCCAGTACAGGGATCACAGCAACTTCAGCTCACGTACCCTGGTTAGCGGACAAACCACGGTGGCGCATCGGACTCAGCCAGTGCACGTCACCGGTGTTTCTTGGGCACCTGCTGTGGGCAGAGGGAGGCCCAGGTACTTCCCCATGGCTGTCCCCACTGAGGCCCCCCCACCTGCAGACAGGTGGTGGGGTGACGGCCATCGTAGAGCGGAGGGAGCAGAGTTTCAGAGCGGAGCAGACAGGTGGCGTGGCCAGGACGGGGAGCCGGGGGCTTGGCTCTGCACCTGGCGCTCTTTCCGCCGTGGTCAACTCCCCCGTCGCCACGGACCTGGTTGGCGGCACCCGAGCCGTGTTGATTTTCCTCTGACTCAGCGGCCCCTGAGGTCGTTTCCTCACTGTACCCATTTAGCTGAACTGTGGTCAGACCGGTTGTTCCTGTGTGGACATGGACAGGCTGGTGGCCTCGTTTCTCCCAGGAGCTTTGCCTTGGGGGCTGGAACCCCCACCCTTATCTGAACCTTCAGGGCTCTCCTGCAGGGGAGAGAAGTCAAGATGAATCTGGAAACTTCACGGTGAGATTTTAGCGGACGCCAGGTCCTGGGGAGAAGGCATGAAGGTCCGGCACGTGCCGAGGGGCCGAGCTGGGTCAGGACCTGCCCCTGGCGCCGGCTGAGGGAGCGAGCTCCGACGCCCGCATGGGCCCGCGTCTCCGAGTCGACATTCCCACCGCCGAGAGCGGGGCCGCTGACGACAGCTCTCGGAGTTCCATGAGGGTTAAAGATAATGTCTCCAGTGGAAACGACATGCACACTCGGCTCTCGACCTTGGACACAGGCACAGAGTCCTACGGTGAAACACGTGGCCTCCTGACCGGGGTCGCCTGGGGCCAAGTCCAGGCAGCGACCTTGAAGCACTTCAGGTCATCTGTCCCAGTGTCCTAATCTAAAGGGAGGAATTGTAACAGCACTTCACAGGTTATTCCGAGAATTAAATCTATTCCAAACACCACTCTTAGCTGGAGAGCGGGAGCCGAGGAAGCTGGTGGGAAGAGGGGCTAGTGCTGGATGGTCCAGAACTTTAGGAAGAGAACCGAGTCCTGTTCATCAAAACACCGGCGTGACACAGATGTGGCTCAGTCCCCTGGCACGGGGTGGCTGTGAGGGGGAGGAGGATGAGTGCAGGAGAGAGCCCTTGGACAAGCGAGTGCCAAAGGCTCTACAAAGATGAAGGCAAGGCCAGAGCTCCCGGGTGTTGCCACTGTCAGGGTCGCCCTATCCTGGAGGGCTGGGTCCGTGTCTTCTGGCTTCTAAGACGACCTGGGCACCTGAGAGAAGCCACGGCATCCCCAGACCTTGGCTCAGTATGTGGCACGTTGATGGGCTCCCGGAGTGTTCGCTGCGTCACGTGTCTGACAAGTGGGACTGAGACCCTAGGACCCTGCCCCCGCCCTCTCGACGTGGAGGGAAACTCGGTTACACGGGAGGTGCCGCCGTCGGTGCCGATGGCACGCACTGGTGGGCGGTGCTCTGCCGGCTTCCGCCTCTCCCCCCGCCAAGGGGCTCCCGAACGCCGTCTACCCTGATACCCTAATCTGCGAAGGAAAAGAAGTGGTTACCTATTTGCAATATTCTCCAGCCAGCACTTTTCACACGCAGCTTGCCGTGTTTGCGAAGGGAAATGGAAATGAATCCTCTCCAGGCAATCCCCTCCCCCCCCCCGCCCGTCTCTCCCACTTTCTGCACTTGCGCAGCGTCCTTCAATTACACCTGAAATCAAATCGTGTTCCCCTTGAGTGGCCGTCTTAATATGAGCGAGTTTCCTGGGAAGGAGGATTAGAGGGGCAGTTGCTTCTGGGAGATTCTCCTGCCTCCCCGGGGACGCTCTTAAACGGCGAGCCTCTGGTTACAGGCCGGGAGCACGGCGTGCGCCCGCCGCCCTCGGTCCCTCTGGTGTGCCCTCCTTGTGGCGGCTCTGCCCCAGGCCCAGTCTCTCTCTCTCTCTCTCTCTCAATATGCTGGCCTGTGTGGCCACTGCGTACCTCTGGGCTTGCCCCAGGCCCCACCCCCTGTATGGGGGGCAGTCTCCCCCACTCACCCATCCACACTCCATCCTAGACTCTCAAGCCTGCTGTCCCAGGACCCACCCTTGGTTCTCTGATCTGAGCATCTTGATTCTCCCCGGGGCCCCACCTGGCCCGGGAGCTCAGCCCCCTGCAGCCCCCTCTGCCCTCGGCATCAGTCAATGCTGCCGTGCTCACTGCTGTTTCTCAGGTGCGCCTGCTCTGCTCGCCTCCCCATCCCTCACTACGGTGGAGCTGGGGGATGCCTGCTGCCCCCAAAGCCGTCAAGCCTGTTCCTGCCTCAGGGCCCCCGGGCCGGGGGCGGGGGTGCCCCTTCCCCTGCTGCAGTCCCTCGAAGCCCAGAGACTCACTTGACTCAGGCCGCTGCACCGGCAGCTTCTGCACAACGTTGTCCCCTTTTCCCAGGGAACAACTCTTCCCAACAACTCTTTAACGGGGCGGCCACTGCCCCTTCACAGGCACCCCCATTCCTTGGCTCGCTTTGCCCCCTAGCATCTGCACTTCCTGCATGCGCCCTGCCATGTGACCCTCACGTGCAAGCCCACCAGGGCAGGGCTCTGTCCTTTCTGTCTTGCTGCAGCGTCCCCCCCACCCCGAGCAGTGCGTGGCCCCCAAGGGCCCCCAGGGGAGTGTTCGGGAGTGCCTGCCCTCCGGGAAGGGCTGGTGCGCCCCTTTTCTCCCTGCTCTGACTGCAGGGGTGGCCTCGCTTCCCAGGCCAGCCCGGGCAGCCTCTTCCACGCCCCGCCCTGCCCCCGGGGAGCAGGGGTGGGCCCAGGGAGGCCCAAGACCCAGGCCATGCCAGTGACAGCCTGGGAGCTGCTGCAAAAGAAGCTTGGATCTTCTGTGGATTCGTGGCAGGCCTGAGATGTGGGCTCCCAGCTGCAAGAGGCCGTTTCACCCCGATTTAGGGAACTGTGCCCTGAGGAAACTTGAGAGAGGAAAGCAAAGCCCAGAGACACCGAGAAACCTGCTTCAGGGCCTTTGGGTGTACTAGCTCTCCCAGAGCCATCAGAGCCTGCATGACTACCTCTGTGCTTACTTGGGCCGTTGACACCACTCTTGTATTTAAGCCAAGGGGGTGGGATTGAGCCCCTTGCAACAGAAGGAGCCATCACCAGTTTCTGCTACAATGCTGTCTCCCGAGGGAATCTCTCCTGCTCTTCCTGGAAGACCAGGTGCCAGTCCCTTCTCCACCCTTGACCCGCACGCTGCCTATTTCTCTCCTTGATGGCTGCCGTGTGCCTGCTCCCCCACCAGTCTGGGCATTCCTGGGGAGGTGGGTGGGATCGCAGAGGACTTATTTTCAGGCATTCCGTCCCAAACTCAAGTCAGGTACCTAGATAAATATTTGTTAAGGGAACAGCGGAGGGAAGGAAATCCGGTGGTTCCATTCCCCTGAGCCCGTTTCAGGCGGGTGTCCGTCTGCTTTCAGGCATGCTCGTCCTGGGCCCCTGTCTTGGCGGCCCTTCCGGGGGCCTCTGGCGACATCTCCGGTCCTGAGACCCGTCCAAGTGTGAGTGTGAGTGGCTTCTGGAGAGCGGACCTGGGACGGGCTGAGAGGGACGCTTTATTCTCCACCAGGCTCCAGCCCCTGCCATTCAGGGAAGTGGCATTTCAAACAGATTAAGTTCAGCACACTGAGTGAGCCCTGCAGTGAATTAGAAATTCCTTTTGATTTAAAAAAAAAAAATCCCTTTGGCACAGGGCTGGAAGGAGCTGGGGACGGTGAGCCAGGCTCCTTGGGCTTCCTGACAAATATTTAGCAGGCAAGGAGGGTGAAGTGGGGCGAGGGGGGGGGGGGTCAAGCTCATTCTCACCTTTCTCAAGGACGCGTATTCCAGAAACCACTCACGCGCTCAGAGTCGAACCGTTCGCATCCACGCTCTCTGAATATGCACACAGGAGCCATGCCTCTGTGCATGTTTCTGCACCGTATTTCTAACCACTGGACACGGAGAGCATTTCCATCCACTGAAAATACATACATTATCCGTTTCCTTAAAGTAGAGATGGCGTGTTTGTAACACGCACATGTAAATTGCGAGTGCGTGTGATGTTGCAAACAGAGGGTCCCGTCCGCTCACGGCTACCAGCTGCGTGCTGCGTGCCCCGCTCTGCCCTTAGCATTTTACACTCACTGTTCCACGGAGTTTTCAGAGCTGCCCCGCACAGCAGGTCCACTGCAGTGATTTCCAGCTTACTCTTTTTAAAACAGAACCCTTTGTTTAAGGAGTTAAACGTTCTGTGGGATCTCCAATATCTAGAACAAACCAAAGCCTGGCTCTGTGGTTGCGGCAGACCTGGCAACCCGCTCGGCCTCTCTCCCTCCCACAGCACCCCCTCCTCCAGAGAGAGGCGGACACGAGGGTCCTGGGTGCTCAGCTGAGACCTATCATTCCCCAGATGTGTGATTTGGGGTATGCGGCTTAAATCCCTTGGCCCCAGTTTTCTTACCTCTGATACTCCCCCCAAAAGTTAATCGTGAGAATTAAATGAGATAATGTGTTGTTGTTGTTGTTTTTTAAAGAACACCTAACCGAGTGCCTGGAACAGAGCAAGTGCTGAATATTGTACTTAGGATCTGAATTTGATTCTGTGTTGGGCTGGGTTCGCCAGAAGCAGGCTCTGGAACAATACGTGGGAAAGTGTGTGCCTGGCAGCCTTGGTCGGTGTGGGTGTGGAGAAGAGGGCCTGGGGCCGGATGGGAGGAGGCCAGGCCAGGCTGTGACAGCAGGTGCGACCCCTCAGAGGGTGACTGCGCTCAGCCCTGCGGGGCAGCCGCTGGGGTGGAGCTGGTCCGGCTTCGGAGCTGCCCTGCCCGCCCGCGGGCAATGGGGCTGGAGCAGTGATCCTCCGGCTCCATCCGCTCAAGGCTGTGTCTAGGCGCTCTGCTGTCCGACAGAACAGCCGGTGGGCCCCTGCTGCCCGGGCAGCCCTCCAGGCACCGGTGGGGCCAGAGCTGTGGGGAGTGCAAGCAAGCTAGGAGCCAGGTGCCTTGAAATGGTAATGTCTCCCTGGGGCGGGGGCTGTGGGTGGAGCCGGACTGTGGCTGCTGCAGAATCCTAAGAGGCGATGGTCTGTGAAAGATCCTGGTGGAGCACTGCAGCAGGCTTTACGCACCGGCCGTGCCCCTGCTGGACCAAATCAAAGGGCAGGGGACCGTCAGTGCCGCATCCCTGGGTGTGTGGCCGCATTCCTGGGCGCTCGTTTTCCCAAAGCCTAGAATCCCAGCCCCAGGGCACTGGAGACACTCCTGAGCCTTCTGCTGTGGTTGGGGATGGGGGCAGGGAGGTGGGGCAGGGGGACCTGTTTCCAAAGCAGGTGTGCCCAGGGGACAGTGAGGGCACCGCACGCAGAGCTCTGCATATGGAGACGAGACTTCGGGGGGTGCCCCGGCACGCTAGGTCCTCAGCACACAGTCCGCTGACCTGCACACCAAGTCTGCGAGGCGCCTCGGCCTTCTCGTTCCCACTTCCACACGGGAGCCCTGACGCTGGGACAGGCTGAATGACTTCCCCGAGGCCTCAGAGCCCGGCCAGGCCGGGACAGAGACCCTAGGACTGAACTTTCAGAACTCACCTCGCCAGCTTGCCCTTCAGGCCTGGGAGCCCCGAGGGAGGGTCCGGCCTGCCAAACTGGAAAGAGACGGCGGGACAATTCACAGTCTGCAGGTCTCCAGGTGCTGCCCCAGACCTGGAAGCGAACGAGACCTCAAGGAGGGACAGTCTCTTTTGTCCACGGCGTCCACCCGTGCCAACTCATTTCCCATTCCGAGCCAGGCTGCAATCGAGAAGCTCTCATTAACACTCATCCAGCCAGGATGTGTCCAATGGGAGTGTTCCAAGAGCGTGTGCCTATCCACGTGTCCTCCAAACCCGCCGCTAATACTAATGAGCCCCGGAAGTTCTCCAAGGGGCTCGTCGGCCAGCTGAGAGCCGGCGAGGAGCTCCGGCTCCTCCTGGCCCCAGAGATCAAGGGCGGGCGTCCACCCCATCGTCTCCTTCATTGATATCCCGCCAATGGCTGGAGGGGGGTGCAGGACCACCCGTGGCTCCTGGTCGCCTGGCTGACCCCCAGCTCTGACAGGTTTACTCCCCCTCCTCACATCCAACTCTGACCTCGAGGGGCTGGGTCTAGGGCCACAGAGACCCCGAATATAGATGACACTGCCACCACCTGGGAAGACCCCATGACCTCCTGTGTCCTGATGGGGGGGTCCCACCTGCATCCCGGGGCCACATGCAGCCCAGGATGGCTATGAGTGCGGCCCAACACAGAACTGTGCAATTACTTCAAACACGATGAGATGTTTTTGTGATTACGAGTCGCGATGTATTGAACGTGTGGCCCAGGACAGATCTTCTTCCAGTGCAGCCCAGAGATGCCAAAAGGGTTGGACACCCCTGCATAAGACGTGAGAAAGAGAGTCTGGCCTTCGGTAAGCATGAACAGAAATATCCTGGTAGCCCCCGGGGGCACGATTCCTCTCCCCGACCCCCACTGTGACTTCATCTCCCCCCCGAGCTTCTGGCATCCACACACCAGGGAACGTTAGAAGGCCAAGCTCCCAGACCACGGTGCCCACCTTCTCAGTCCCCTCCCGTGTCACCCTCGCCGCTTCCAGGATCCATTCTCGGCAGCTGCTGCCGTGTGTCGAAGCGACAAATTGAATGACGTCGCTCCCATTACTCGGAGTCTCACCTCAGGTCCCTGTGTCTGCTGATGACAGCCGCCTAGACTCACTGCCACCTCACTCACCCCCTGATCACACCACCCTTGGCGCGTGCTCTGCAGGGACGAGCGGCTCCCGCTGGTCCTCGAGTGTGGGAGGGCACTGCTGCTGTGGGGCACCCCAACCCTGCCTCCCCCGCCTCCGGAAGCTTCTCTGCTCGGTTCTTTCCACCGTCGGTTGAGAGCTGTCTTCAGAGAGAGGCCCGCCAAGGGGTTTGCAGCAGGGGACAGCACCCGGAGATTCATAGCCACACTTGAAAACGACAGTCGAAGAGCGGAGGTAGCTTCACCGGGGGGACAGGCAGTGGGCAGGGGGAGGGGGGATTGCCCTTGGGATCCTGGAGCTTTGGGGCTCCCACGCAGACAAGGAGACCGGCTTTGTGAGGCCGCCTGGAGACCAGCACGAAGGCCCGGCCACTGCCGGGAGACACAGCAGCTTGCAGCGCTGCTGCGGGAAGAGCGTTGCCTGAGCTGGCGTGTCCCTCCGTCTGGGAGCCTCTAGCGGATGCCCCCGAGGGGCCTGAGGCTTGGTTCCCATAGTTAGTACCACGTTTCCCTCTCACGAGTAGAGCTGGACATAAGGAACCGTGGTTGCGGTCTGTTGTCCTCAAGGTCTGTGGGCACCTTTTCTGAAACGGGGAAAACATTATATTCTTTCAACAAGGGGAGCGTGCAAAGCCGGTGATGATTCAGTGAGATTCTCAGGGAAATTTCACGCCAGCTTGCTGTTCCTGTGCCCTAGACAGGACGAGGGAGCCACCACACGCCCTGTCCCCTCAGTGAGGGCAGCGGGTGCGGGCCGGCTTCTCCAGGCCCTCGTTCCAGAAGCCCCTGGGAAACAAACGGCCAGCTGTGGGCGAATCCTTCCAGGCCCTTCCTCCTCAAAGCGGGGCCCTCGCCACCGGACGTTTCCCGGGGCCGACGGGTGGGAAGGACTTCCCCAAGCGGAGGGCTGGACCCCGGGGGGTGGCCGCTGAGGGCTGTTTGGAGGGACAATCCACAGCCACAGGACAAATGCGCGTGATGCCCAGAAGCTCTTTCTGCTTCACTCTTCTTCTGCATGCATGCAACATTTTAATTGTGCTAAAATACACATAACATAAAGTTTCCCGTCTTAATCACGCTTCAGTGTGCAGCTCAGAGGCATTCGGTACGTTTACCACCATCCGTCTCCGGAACTTTCTTCCTCCCCCCGCCAGCTGACACTGTGTCCTCATTAAATGACGGCTCCCCGCTCCCCTCCCCCCAGCCCCTGGCGACCACCCCTCCCCCTTCTGTCTCTGTGAATTTGACTGCTTCACTGCACCGCGTGCGAGCAGAACCCAGCGCCACATCTGCCCCCCTGTGCCTGGCCTCTGTCACTGGCCGTGATGTCCTCCAGGTTCCCCCGTGCGGTGACGTGTGTCAGAGTTTCCTTCCCCCTGAGGACTAAACAACACCCCACTGTGTGCAGGTCCCACATGCAGTCTGTCTGCTCATCAGTGGTGGGGGCCTGGGCTGCTCCCCTCTTCAGCTCCTGTGACCGAGGCTGTGGTTACGTGGGCGCCCTCCACTCCTTATCTCCAAAGAACAAAGGGTGGGCCTTGCCCCCCGTGGGAGACACCTCTGACCCAGGCCTGTGTCTCAAGGGCCTTGCCCCCAGCGGGAGACACCTCTGACACGGGCATGTGTCTCAAGGGACTCCCGAGAGGGACTCACCCTGTGGGGCCCGGCTGGTTCTGACCGGCACAGAGCTGGTCCCGGGGCCTTGCTGCCCTGGCGGGCCCCATGTGTCTGGGACGGGGCAGTTCCGTAGCAGCGGACCCCGAGGGTTGTAACTGCTCTGCTATGTGAGATGCCCAAGGCAGAGCACAGGGTCCTGGAGCAGGGCCTTCTCGCTCCGTGTCTGGAGGACCTGCTGCCCCCTCTGGGCCTCAGCGGGCCCCCTGGGAATCCGAGTGCTGCACCAGGCGGCAGAGAGGGGAGCCTGCGGCGGCCTGAGCAGGCTCCTGGTGGGAGACGGTGGGGGAGCCAGCTGGCCAGCCAGCCAGCCGGGCTGCAGGACAGCTCACTTTGTGTCTAACCTTTGGTTTCATCACCTGACACACAGGGATCCTTGTTCCAGGAGCCAGCTCACCGGTAGCCATTAAGATGACATGTGGTGACATATGTAACGTAATTACAACAGCGTTTGGCCCAGAGTGCCTTCTCAATAAAGTGTCACCATTGTTATTGTCATCGCTTCCTGCTCCTTTGAGACTGGAGGAGCCAGATTTGACTGAGCCCTTTGGAGGGATTAATCACCGTGGCTTGTTAGACACGGTTCAGGAGGCGGCGAGCAGAAGGGTGTGTTTGTCGCTTTGTTTTCCACGAACGGCTCAGAACCACGGAATGGCTAAGTGGACCCGTTTTTTCCCAAGTCTATGTCTTCTCCGGGACAATGGCTCCTGGGGGCAGGAACTGGACCTCACTCGCCTTGCACCCTCCCTGAGAGCTGGCCACGGCGCGGGTGTCCACCCGACCCGTGCTGCAGGGCTCTGGGTTGGTGCCTTCCGCTTCCTGTGGGTTCCGCTCTCGCCTTGACCTTGGCCTCACCAGATGGACAGACAGGCCCCAGCAAAATTCAGCGGGGCTTGTTCCGGAGAGAAAATCCCCTCCTCAGGCCGCTCTCTGGGCTGAGAGACCGTGACTGGACGGGGCCGGCCACCTGGGGCCACCGCAATGACTTTGTGAAGACGGTGAAGTTTGCTGGGGGTCGAATCACCTGATGAACGTTCTTGGGGACAGGAACTCCTGGAGCACAGCCCAGGTCCCCGACACATGGTCAGGGAGGAGCCTCTCACCCACCTGCCCCATCCCTAGCCCAGGGAGCTGGTGTGTCCAGGTCCAGAAGCAGGGCCAGCCGGGGCTGCTGTCCTGTGAGGCCACCCCTGACATGTCTGTGTTTCCGAGCAGTGGGGAGGGACAGTTTTTGTTCTTCCGCACACAGAGGTGGGCACCGGGCGGAAGCTTCAGGCTGTCCTGAGGCCCAGCTCGCTTCCCAGGGCCCTCTCCGCCCCTGCCACGGAGAACCGCACGCGTGCCTCGGGCCCGGCCAAACCCGGGTGCGGTTCCCAGCTTCGTGGTCGTTACGTGTCAGTCAATCTCTCCACATCTTACTCCTTGTCATCAAAAAATAATAATAATAAAGAAATCTGTTAATGCCCTAGCAGCCTCGAGGGGCTGCTGTGAGGACCAGGTAGGAAAGGGGCTCGAAGCAGCGGTAGGTCTTGGGGCTCAGACCATGGCTGTTCCCCCCTCTTTCTCGTGTCCTGAGACTGAGAAACGGGCCCTGATTTCCCTCCTGTTTCTCTTCCTGCACGAGAGCCGCCGGCCCAGCTGCCCCGGAGAAACCTCCCTGAGCCCCTCCCACCCCTTTGTGCAGCCTCCCCACCCGCCCAGCTCCGACAGAACCCCGGCTCCCTCTCTGTGGCCATCGGTCCGTGTGTCCATCCCACGGGGAACATTTCCCTGGAATGCCCGGGACCTGGCATTTTCTGTACCGCTGGGATTTCCCCGATCGCGGGCATTTTTAACTGCAACACAACCCAGTGGTACCAAAAGGTCCTTTAGCACATTACACAGATACTTGCACACCAGTATGTGTGCAAATGCCGTCAACACTTTCAGCCAGTATTACCAGACGGATCTTGCACCTGGCGAGTCACCGCTCTGCTGATGCGAGACCACCAGCAGCGTGGCTGACACGGAGCATGCCCGTCCTTCTGTCTGCGGGAGTCACGGGGCCGCCTCGGCATCACCGACCATCCTGTAGCTCACAGCCCAATGCACCATCCTGGGCCACTCATCAAAGCAGATTTCCCGCCTCTCTCTTCCCTGGCACCATGGAAATGCAATCGATAGCAGCAAAAGAAGCTTTTTCCTGGTGTTTCAGAATTTGGGTGAGACCCAGAGTCGAGGACGAAGGATGATCGGGACCCTCGCCTTTCAGAAGAGAAGCGCGAGCCCCAGCTGTGGAGGCAGGAGGACGGGCCCTGTGGTCCAGGGGTTCTTGGGGGAGGGCCAGTGGTGGGAGGGGCTTGGAGATTAAGGGTGGGTCTGGGGAGTGGGCTCCAGGAGGACTGTCCGTGGACGGAGGAGGCAGGGCGTCGGGAGAGAGGCAGCTCACCGTCCTGCCAGTTCTCGGAGCTAGAGTGCCAGAGAACTTGACACGGACCTGGGTGTTGGGGCAAACTGAGGCAAGGTGGACCCAGCCCCTCACCTCTAGGTGTGTGAAACCCCGGAGGAGAAGGAGGCTGCAGGGGACCGTCCAGGGCAAGGGCCTGAGGTGGTCCAGGCTGTGGTTTGGCGTGGGGTACTCAGGGGGTCCGAGGGAGCCGAGTCCACTTTCAGGGGCCTGGGAAGCAGAGACAGAGGCCGTACCCAGCAGATGTGAAGACGGGGCCTCTCAATCTGTCATCCCCCCCCCCCCATCAGCTGCCGCCCCGCAGCGTCCAGCGCAGCAAGGGAGTGGGGGGCATGGCTCGGAGCGGGCGATGGAGCTCACTAATGCCACATTCTCACCGCTGGCTCCCAAGTCAGGGGGCGGCCAGACTGACCGGGGCCACATGGAAGTTTCGATGCTATTCTGGGACGGCAGTCCTTTCTGAACGGACCTGAGCTGTCACACAGGGGTGGGCGAGAGAGAGGACAGACGGTGTCTGAGTCAGGCCACGTTGTAATTGGACCCTACCACATTTAGCCGCTCAGTAAACAATGACCTCCCCCCAAACGGAAGATTGTAAAAGCATCCGCCCAGAGGGATTCTGCTGTTCGTCTGCTTCCAGCTCCCGACTCCGGGATAGCTGAGCTCCCAGTGTGTGTCTGTGACGGCATGCGTCTGTTGGCTAAGTACGGACTTTTCACTCCTCGCTGAACCGTGACTTCGGTGCTCACTGTTGCCATCGGCCGCGTCGGGCACCGGGGAGGCGGAGGTGAGAGGGACACACCTGTCCCAGTGAGCTCGGCCAGCGTGGGAGACCACCCGACAGTGGCAGGGCCACGGGACACCTGTGAGGGCAGAGAGTCACAGGAGACAGGCGCCGGAGCAAACCTGGAGAGGCGGGGAGGCACCTTGCAAGAGTGGATTTCTAAGCTGCTTCTTCCTCCACTGGTAGGGATTAGGGAAGCGGGCAGAGCACGTGCGTGGACCCAGAGGTTTGGGACAACTGTGCCGTGTGACTAGACAGGAAGCCTCAGGGAAAAGGAATAAGAAGACGCAGGATGATGAGCAGTGTGTAGACGCTGTGTCTTCATGGAGGTCTTGTTCAAGTTCCTGTTCTCATGGGGGGAGTTTAGTCCCTTCGATTACAGATACAAACAGCAGTCTCTTGGCATGGTCAGATGGCATTGCTGAAATGCCACTGTAGCAACGGCCTAGAGAATGGACGGTGTGGGCTGGAGGTGGGGTGGGGGTGGGGGGCGGCAGCCGTGAGGCTGGGTGTCCAGGCTGGGAAACGGGACCGGCTGCAGCTGCCTTCCTCTGGGAGGGGGAACGGCCCCAGCCCAGGCGGTGGCGACGGCCGGAGACAGATGGGTTGGGAAGCAGGCACGTCTCGCCCCGTGTGTCGAGGAGAAAGTGGTTTTCAGAGAAAGGAGGAAACGTACTTGTGGTCCCTAAATTAAATTAGGTCGTTTGCACCTCGTTCCTGTGGTTTCAGGGAAAGGTTCCCGAGGAGGTGGAGAAAAGGGACCCAAGGGGCACAAAAGAACAGAACTAAAAGGAAAACGAAATGCAGTCTTATCAGCGCGAGCCTGGGTCCGTGAGTAATAATAAAACAGGGGTGGGCCCTGGCCCCTCAGCGGGGCCGGGTCTCTGGCTATTCCCCTCGGTGACTCAGCATTCTCAATTCTCCAAGTGACTGCCGGTTTCCTGTTATCAGCTTTCTATTTTAATAAGGGTGGCAACAGGGCGTGTGCAGTTTTGTGTGAATGTCTTTTCCTGCCCACACAGACCCTCCGTCCCCACCCCCCCATGGCCTTCCCACCATCCTGCACTGTAAGATCTTAACAAGAGTCCCTTGGCCCCAGAAACGTGGGGGGTTTTTGTTTGTTTTTGTTTTTATTGTTTTGTCATGCTTTCTTCTCCCCGTGAGAGTTAGATATTTGGAAATAAGCTCCGGGAGCAGCAAGCTGGGTGTCAAGAGGGGAACTTCCCCATTGGCTGTGCTAGTCACTCCTCTTTAACCTCAGGACTCGCACTTCTAACTGGCATCATGGGATGTCTCTGGAGACAGAGGGGCCCAAACGCTGGATAGCCACCATGGTCCTGGGTATAAACACTCAGCTGGAAAGAAGTCTTGAGTTTAAAAAAAAGATTTTCCTTACATGGTTGAAATCTATTAGAAATACATGGAAAAGAGCTCACATTTAATCCATACCTTTTACGGGCCAGATGCATCGCATACCTCACGCTCAGAATAATGTCAAAACAGGAGTCTAAGGCAGACAGTATTGTCCCACTTTGAACAGGGAGAGGTTAAGGCTCAAGAGATTTTTAGTGATGTGCCCGGGGTCACGCAGTTGTAAAGCAGGCCTGACTTCAAAGCAAATGCTCTTCCCATGACCTTGGACTCGTTCCAGACCAAGGCCATTGGCACAGGGCCGGGTGTTAGTTTATGGGTGTAGCTGCAGTGGGGAAACGCAGGCTAGACACAAGGAAGAACTTCCTGACCCTCACATGGTGGAGTGGATGGACTAATTATAGATGGCTCTCACTTACTGTTCTGATTGTGCTGGGAGGGGTTTGCCCGAGCCTTGCCAAACGGTTTGCACCGTCGTGCTGTGGTGCCGGAATAGCTCTGTCATTACAATAATTACTAATTATGTACCAGGCATTGTCGTGTTATTTGCAAAAATGATTGCTTTCGATGCGTGCAGAGTCTATGAAGCAAATGGTATCGTTTCTGTTTACATAACACGGAGCCTAAATCCCCGAGACACCAGCAGACTTGCTGAGGATCACAGCCTGCGCAGGGAACCCTGCTGGCCCTGAGAACTCGGGTCCCTCGTAACGCCAGGAAGGCCTGCTCGTGCCCTTTTCTCCCTCGGGGACAGGAGGCTGGATGGAAGGGCTCCTCTGTGTCCACCCTGCCTTTGTTTTCTAAAAGCGAGATGGTGGGAGTTCGTGGACAGTTTCCAGATAATGAAAGAAAGTCTGAAGATTGGGTGTTGACCCACTAACCGGGCAGAACCTGAGTAAGTTACCGGGGCTGTTAGGGAGGGTTCAAGGAGGCAGCTGCTTCTGACTTGCCCGCATCTGAGGAGGACACCCGCGGCCTTCTTATCAGGGGGTGTCCTGTCCTCCTATGGGTGGACGGGCCTCCCGTCCATCAGTGCTGGCCCGGAGGAGGCGATCGATGGGAGTCTTCCTCTCAACCCCTTACCGCCGGTCCTATCAAGGCCAAGTTCGTGTGACAGCTCTTCTTGGTCCCTACAGCCACTGCCCTGATTTAGCCGCACCCTGGTCCTCCCTGCCCCCTGTCTCTGTCTCTCCCTGGACTCCACCTTCCACTTCGCCGCCAGACGCACCTTCTAATTTTTTAAAATATGTCCTTTTAGTTTCTTAAATATGTCTTTTATGTATTCAATAAATACATACTCATTCTAAAACAAAAAAGCTGGAAGATTACAAAAAAAAATGATCACAGAGAAAACCAGCGTCAGATTCTGGATTATTTTCTTCCAGATTTTCCTGATGTGAACCTCATCGGTGCCATCGCTGGAAGTGAGCACGGCTGGTAGGAGGGCAAGAGGCTCCCCGGGGCGCGGAGAGACACGGCAGCAGGGGAGAGACTGCGCTGTCCCCCCCGCCGCCCCCACCCGGAGGGAATCAGGCCCGCAACACTGAAGGTCAGTGTTCCCCTGCGTGTCCAGCCAGAGAGTCCCTGCGACCCGTGAGGAACCTTCCAGGGAAAGACTGTTATTTGTCGAAGTATCTTCTTGAACGCATCTCTGCAAGAGAAGTGTATTTCCCATTGACACGAGGCTTGTCCACGCGGTTTGCTTTGGCCAGTGAAACGGAAGAGGAAGTGGGAGGCACCAACTCTGTGGGACGTTGTGACGTTTCCCTCTCCCCTCTCCCTCTGTCCTGAGTACGTTGGTGCTGGATGGGGTCCCAGAATGAAGGTGTGGAGCAGGGGTGCACCCGACTTGCAGCTTGAGATGAACACGGTAGTGGGCAAGCAACAAACCTGAGTGGTCATCTGCCCAGATATTTTTGGGGGAGAGGGATGTGGGCTCATGCCAGACAGGCACACGGACCCTGCTCAGACCTCTAAGCTGAAGGTCAGGAGAATCCCAACGAAGCGTTCGAATCATGCAGCTCCAGGACACGTGTTCAGGGATCTAAGAGCGGAAGATGCTAAGAGGCAGCGTGATCTTCTTCAAGTGGACGTTCCTCGAAGGGAGAAGCCGAGAAGGTGAGGTGAACACGTGAGCCGTTGTTCACCTAGAGCTTCTTGTGAGATCAGAGCAACATGTCCTGGAATCCCCACCCCCCGCCCCAGGTTCTAGAAGGCAGGTGCCCTCTATCAGCAACGTCTTAAAGGTCAGGACACTGAGGGTGGGGATGTTAGTGACTTACACGCCCACGCAGCCCGCACACAGTAGAGCTGTGTCTCAGGCACAGCTCTGAGCTGGAAATCGCTCGCTCCAGCCTCCACCCGCTCTGACTCCTAAGGGTGGGCTCCTGGCCAGGGTTCCCCCAGGGCTGGCCCTCAAAGGGGAGCTCCTGGCCTGGACGGCGGGGAGGGGCAGGTGACAGAGGCGAGAGTCACCAGAGCAAGTCACCCCTCTGGCAGCCCCAGGATGCGCTGGTCTTCCCTTACATCAAAGAAACATGTGGCGGGATTGTCACAGGTGCGAGTGTCTGGATCTGAAATCAGAGGCCGAGGAAGAGCACACAGAAATGCAAAGTATCTACACACTCCTGTTCTCAAGATGTTTTCCTGACTGGGAAGTAAAGCAAACCCTGCTGACCCTGATGACGAGTTGGGGTACCAATGGGAGGAATCCACTGCAACCAGCTGATGCCAGCAGGGGGATTGCTGGGCAGCGGCCGGGGTCCTTTCCAGAACCAGGAGGAGGGCAGGAACACGCCGGGGCCTCAGGAACGCTGGAACCCGGAGCCTGAAATAGATAGAGCGGGTCTCTCCCGCCGCTGCTGGCTCTGCTCCTCGTGAGAAAACGCTGCTTTCTCCTCTCTCCCAGCCCCATCCAGCTGCCATCTGCTCTCGAGCTCCCACACCTCGTGTTCCAGCCACCTGGAGGGAGACGGCTGAGTTTCATTTCCAGGATCCCGGGGAAAGGCTTTGAATTGGGAGCCTCTTATGCAAATGTCCACATCCAAGCCACCAGCTAGAGCCCGGGGGTGCCGTCCTGTGGCACGCACCCGGCAGTGTCTCCCGTATCGGAAGGTTCTAAGAGAAGGGTGGGGGGCAGGGCAACGATGCCATCAAGGCCCACAGGCGTGTGCCCTAGAGGAAGTGTGGACAAAACACAAAGCAATACAAAGCAAAATTGGAGACGACAAAGGACCCCCCACCTCCCAGTGGCCACCCACTGGAAAACCCGAGTCAACTTTTATGACTTTTTCCGAATGCATGGTGCGCGACGAGGTGGAAACCGTCTCGCAGACGCCGAGCTCAAGCACAGGTAACCGAGCCCAGTTCCGGGCCTTCGCTGGGAGACGGTGTGAAGAGGGGCTCACTGCCGCGCCCTGAAAACCAAACCTGGAGCAGGACACCGACTCCAGGGCCTTGACGGTGACTTGGACAGGGGTGGCGCACGTACCCGTGAGAGGGAATGTCTTTGCCACACCCGACCTAGCGTGGGACACTCCCTAGTTTAGCCTGTGCTGCCTGTCGCACAAAACCCAAACTCTCTGACTCAGTGAGTGCGGCCTCTGCGGCCTGGCCCTTGACCTTCTGTCCTGGTTTCCATGGCAACGCTTCACAGACTCACCCGACGGAAGTTTGCTCAGTGATTCACGGTTTTACTGACTCCGCCGTTACACAATGCCTGAGGTGGGCCCAGGAGGCCGGGGCGGGAGTGGGAGCTTGTTTTCGCTCTGGGGGCTTCCCAGACAGTCAGGGCCGGGCTCGAGCAGCCGGGAGATACCCACGGGGTGGTAAATGTCACCCTGGAGGGGATCCTGCTGACACCACAAACCTGGCTGACCCGGCGGAGGGTGGGCAGGGCAGAAGCGGGGAGGGCCCGTCGTCACCCGATTTGGTTCACGGAGTTCTAGTTCATGTCAGGCTGTTTCCGTCCCAACTTTCCCAGCACGACACCCCCCACCTCTGACTTTGTGCCACCTCCCCGCGGCTCTCTCTTCCTCTCCACCAGCCCCTTCGGTGGCTCACCCCGCCCCCAGGAGAGGAAATGTCACGGCCGTCCTGACCCAGCCCGTGCTGCCTCGGCATGGCCGGTGCCCGCTCTGCGTCCCCCTCCGCCTCACCCACCCCGTTTCCCATGCCCACCATCAGCGCTCAGTTTAACGAGCGGGGCCTGCCTGCCATGCTCCGGGCCGTTGTGCCAGCGTCAACATTGACATTTCACTTATCCCCTCGTTGGCTTGTCTCCTGAGTGGGTCATTGCCAGAAGGATCTCTTTTCTTTGGAGCCCACTGCTTATCTGATCATGGAGCCGCAATAGGGAAATGTAAGATTAATTACAGGGAACACTTCAGGCTTCTGCTGACAGGCCTGCCCCCGGGCCGTTCCGGCCGCTGAGAGCAGAGAGAGAGGCTCCTCCTGCTCCTCCGGTGGACGAGGCCCTGGAGGTGGGGTCAGCCTGCAGCCAGGCAGGTCCCCGGACGCCCGCGTCCCCTGCGCGTCCCTGTGGGTGTGTGCAGCTATGTTTACGTCGATGCTAGTGGGCCCGAGGCATGTCTGCAGCCTGAAGGTGGCCGCCCCGCATCACCCGTGTTTTAGGAAGGCATGAATTCATCCATGCACGCATTATTCACCCACAGCAAGGCACACTGGACCTCTGTGCTGGGTTCTGAGCGGCGGCTGGGGATTCCAAAACAAGGGAGTTGTGATTTCCGCCCTCAAGCCACACACGCGCTCGGGGGGGGGGGGGGGGGGGCGGGGGCAGGGTTCCCAGCCTCCCCACGCCGGACGTCGGGGGCCAGCGCCACCCTGGTGGTGGGGCAGGGCCGTCCGGACACGGGCAGCCGTGCAGCAGCATGCCTGGCCCCCGCCCTCCAGACCAGCCACCTCCACCCCTTTCACCTCCTGGTGCACGGAGACTAATGCCTGAGATTCTGGAGCACTCCGGAAAAATATGATTTTTGCTGACCTGACCCAAGGAAATAGGTATAATTTTGATTCTTTCACACAGGCTGGCTATTGTTGCATTTGGCTGTGGTCCTGTTTTTTTCACCTGACTCTCTAAGGGAAAAGAGAGGCCAGTGCCCCTGCCCAATCAGTCAGGCGTTGCATGTTTTAGACGTTCTTGTGATGCACTGACCTCGCGGCTCCAGATGGAAATGAAAACGCCCACTCCAGTGATAATCAACACTGTCCTCTGAAACATGCCAGAGGCCGAGAATGGGAGCAGGGAGGAGAGGGTGGGCGCTCTATCTGGTGAGAGGGGTCGGCAAGGGTGCGGGTTCGGCGGGAAAGCAGGTATTCGATCAGGGGACCTTTTTAACCCACAGGCAAGCCAAGCTCAGAGCATGAGCTCCTCCCTGTGAGAGAGTGCTGGGCGGCTCAGCGTGGGGAGCCTGGGTACCTAGAAGCAAAGCGGGATTTGCCACCCCAGACTATGCCTTGTTAAGATATTGATTATTTTAGGCCGGTTATTGTAAAGAGATAATGGACAGGCAGGAGAGAAGTTCCAAAAACTGAGTCAAAGGTACCCTTTGTAAGAAGACGTTGACCATTCGTAAGGGAACTCTCTCCAGGGAACCGAGGTCTTGCTGCCCCCAGAACTGTGCCTTTAAGGGGATATTGATTTGAAGCTGGTTTTTAAGAAACAAAAGACTCAGAAAGAACCTTGCCCTTTCCTGCCTGAGAGGTCTGCCACCGGCGGGGAAGCTCAGCACCCCCTGGGCATTAGCTAGGCTGGCTTCGGTGGGGGGGGGCCGGGGAGCTCAGCGCCCATTCCCATGCCCCGCTGTTTCTGGGTCTCCTGGCAGGGGTGTGTCTGCCCCCCAAGCCCTGTGCATCCTCAGCTACCTGTAAACCACCCTTTTCCTTCAAAAATCTCAGGCTCCTGCTCCCTTTCAACTTTGTCCGTAATGGCATGGAAACCTCAACTGCCCCGTGGGTTTTGGGCTGGCGAGAAGAAAAACCGATTTTTAGCCCCCACACCGCCATGGATGGGGGCGTTTCCCTCACTGTCTGGGGCCTCTGCCTTTGCTCTCCAAGTCCTTGGTTAGCGTGTGGTAGCTGCTCCAGGGAACCCAGGGCTGGGGCCCAGGGCATCCCCCGAGGCCAGTGGGTGCTGGGGCCAGTAGGGGGTGAGGGAGGGTGTGTATTAGCTCCCAGTGGCTGCTGGGACAAAGCACCACGGACTCAGCGGCTTAAACGAACAAACGGACCCTCCTGTGGTTCTGGAGGCAGACACTCTAAACGCAAGGCGTCCATAGGGCTGCGTCCCTCCTGGAGGCTCCTGGGGAGAATTCCTCTCCTTCCCTGTTCCAGCTCCTCAGGCTGCCCGCCTTCGCCGGCTCAGGGCCACGTCACTCGGGCCTTTGTTCGCCTCGTCCAATCGCCTTCGCTGACGCTGACCTTCCCGCCTCCCTCCTGTAAGGACCGTGTAACCCCAGGGACCCACTTGGCTAATCTCGGATAATCTCCCCAGGTCCAGACCCTTAGTCACGGGTGCGAAGTCCCTTTTACCCTGCACAGTCACAGGGTCTGAGGACTAGACAGAAACCTCTCGGGGGAGCCTGACTCAGCCTACCCGGGAGGCCCTTATCTGAGGAGGTGGCGCCGAGTGGCCTGGCCCGGAGGGCCTTCTCACACTTTTAGAGGGAGCTCTTCTCCACTCCTGGCAGCCGCGGCGTGCATCACAGCTGCCGTCCATCTGTCCATCCGGGCCTCCAGGCTCTGGGGCCAGGTCTCAGGAGCCAGGCTTCCCTGATCCCACCCACCTGGGTGGGGGTCATGCCCAGGCCCTGGGAGGAACCCTCTGAGAACTCTAATTTGGAACCTGGAGATTGGCTACTCTCATTCTCGACCCCCACCTGGCCCCGGCAATTCCCCACTTACTCGTTCATTCACAAATGTATTCAGTGACTGTTCCCTAGGCGTACCAGTCTGCGGCCCTGTCCCAGCGGCGGGGCACGCGCCAGGGGACAGACAGGTGGATAATAAACGTCTGTGCTGGGAGCGCACACGGGCGGCCGGCCACACTTCACGTGTGCACATGCATTGCTCACGGACGTCTCTCACGTGGGGCCACGGACCTTTCCCTGTGCAAATCCCGCCCGTGTGCCCGTCTGTCCTCCTCAGACCCAGCACGAGGCTCCGTCTAGCCCACGAACCCGGCCCTGCCAGCCTCACTCCCCGGGCGGAAATGCCCCCGCGTGGAGGATGAGAGAGAGTCCGCATTCCTGGGCATGCATTCAAGGTCAACCACAGCTTGACCTCTGCCCCCCTCTGGGCAGCCTCCACAGTGCTGGCCCCTTCCTCTGTGTTCTGGGCCAGCTCTTCTGTGTCTCTGTGACCAGGTCCCCCTTCCTGCAGACCAAGATCCCCAACCACTGATCCATAAAGAGGACTGCAGCCCTGATCCCGGCATCTTTGCTGACTTCCGGTGGTAACTTTCTACCGCCAGGCTGCCGGGCTGTGGGAGGCGGGCCTGGCCCAGGTGCTGGGGTCCTGGTGCGACATCATGGGCTTGAATGTGCTGATGAGAAGCAACCAGTGGGGTCTGGAGGCAGCAAGACCCAATATGTAGAACAGATTCAATCATTAGCTAACTCTGGTATGACCATAAACAAGCCACTTTAATGTCGTCACGTGCTGGAATGAACTTCCGGCACGTTGGGTCCAACAACCTTTCCAGCTGTGGGGAAAAGCGCTCAGTTTCTTCCTGTCTGCAATGGAGGGCATGACAGGGTCCCCGGGGCGAACGGAGCTACCATGTTCGTGCCACTGGCACCCGGGTTTGGGGAGGGGCAGCGGGCTCTCTAGACAGGAGCCTTGCCCACTGCAGACCTGTGAGCATTCTGCCATCCCTCTGAGCCTCTACAACCCCCCGGCACCCTTTAAGCCAGTCCTTCCCACTTCCGTAGGGGTCTCCCAAGGCTCCCGACAGCCCTTACAAGAGCTGCTCAGGTGGTGTCTGAAGTAGCAAGACCAGTCCTCCTAGGTCTGAGCTCGGGCCAGTCCGAGGCATGTTGGCATGCCTTCTGCAAAGTCTGAGTGAAGGGGTGCGTTCCTCTCCCTGGCTGCAGCTCAGCCGCCCCAGGGTGCCTGGAATTTGCCCCGTCGTGCTTGTTAAGTGAACCCGGGATTCTCAGGTTCTGTTTGGGTTTGAATGCCGCTGTCCTGGACAGGCCCCTCCTGGGCTCCGGGCTCTCTGGTGGCCTTCATGTGCCTCGTGGGGCTAGTGGTGAGAACCACCTGCGGGCCAGAGGTGGTGGGAGGAGGGGGCGGAGCTCAGGAGAGACGCTCCTTCGCCTCACCCAGGCCGCGCTCTCGGGTGGGCAAGCGCGCACAGGGCCTGGGGAGAGCACAGCCAGGAAGCGGCCCCCGCCCACCCCCAGAAGGCTGGACCAGCAGCCCACGGGAGTGTGCTCTCTAGGTGGGAAGGATTCGAGTCTCCTCTTTTCTGTAACTGAGAAAAAAAAAAATCCCTTTGTCTTCTCCCCCCAGTGAACACGGTTTTCATTTCTTGGAGAATGCGTCTGGAGCAAGAGCCATTAGAGAAGACGTATGGCTGAAACGAAAGCCTCAGGAAGGCGAAACTGGAAAATGCCTGCAGGGGAGAGCACAGGTCTGCAGCAGGGCTGGCCTGCTGCTCGGGGACGCGGGGGCTGGACGGGTGAGGATGGGGGACGGGGCGGGGGAGACCTTGTGCCCTCTGGGCCTCTGACATGCCCCCCCCCCACACACACACACATACACTAAGAAGGTTCCATGCCGTCCTACCCCCGTCCTTGGGCTACCTTCTGAGGGTTGACACAAGACCACAGCTGCACGAGGAGAGCAGCGGCCCTGACAAGGACACACGGGGTAATCCCACACAGAGAGACGTCGCGGGGCCTTCAGGAGAAAGGAAGAGGCACGAAGCTTCTGGAAGGTGGGCGGGCACTGGCCTTGCTGTGCCTCAGCCGACTCACCCGTAAAATGGGAAACTAGAAGACAGCACCAATTCGCCAAGCCATTACGAGGCTGTTTGGATGATGTGGCCTGTTAGGACAATGCCTGGCGCAGAGCGAGCGTTAGACAACTGTTAGCGATTGTCACGAGTGAAGTAAAATACGGAAGTAAGGTTGGCAAGGGTTAAGAACCCTCAAGCCCAGGATGGTTGGTCATTGGCATCCGGTCACAATCTGACTGTTTAAAGAATATTGACCATATGTCTTAAATGCTGGCGGGGGGAGGGGGCAGGGGCAGGTCACAGGAGGATGTTTGAAATAAGAGATCCATTATACACCCTAGAAAGATAGAGTGTTATATGTCTTTAAAGTGCCCTGAACTGACATAAAATGCCAGATCGTGGCATTTAGTAAAAGGATGTCATTTAAATAGAGCCAGGAAGAACTCTGCTAGCTTTTAACCCACACTCTCCCTTGCTTTCCATGTCACCGCTGAAGAAATAGCCTGGGAGATGCCCAGAGACTGTGCCCCACGAGGCCGGCAGACGGTCCAGGCCCTGGGCATCTCCCCTGTGGGAGCACGAGGCCTTCGGAGAGCGGGCAGCCATTTCCCCCTGACTGCGGATATCAGGGAATCGGACGTGCAGCACCAACTACGCCATCGATGAACCTGTTCTCCAGGTGCCCCTGGGTGTTTAGCAACATGCACTCAGGTATTGAGCAAGAAAAAGGCAAGCACAAGCACCCGCTCCTCTTCGATGAAGGCCTTTCCTGCTCCAACCCTGAACTTGGTCCCGAGTCACCCACAGGCAGATTCTGAGAGCGGGCGTTTAAGTGGTCAGGTTGGAGAAGGAAGGACCAAGGGGGTGGGAGGATGATTCCGAGTGGCCCCGGGCAACGGGGGCACATGTCTGGGGTGGATTTCAGGGAGGCACCCTGGGCCTGAGCCCCTCCCCCCAGGCAGCACCCTCTGGCTTACCTGCCTGGTGGGATTTATTCATTCCGTCGGATTCTGCCCCACCCCCACCCCTGGCCCCACACACAGCACCATGGCCTTCGGGGCCCTGGCACCAGCGCGAGCAGAAGGCCACCCACCTGAGCCTCAGTGCCATGTTGCTAGTTGACCGCTGGAAGAATTGGGGGCTTCCCAGGGCAGCCCCAAGTCTCCCCCAGGCTTCCCCGCCCTTCCATTTCCCCTCAGGCAGCACGAGCCCCGTCCCACCCGGGGTCTGGAGCGGACCTTCCAGGCTGTTTCCTGTTTGAGCCCCAGTCCCTCCCGTAGTCTCTGCTCAGCCCCCGAGAGGCGATGCCCCCAAGGCGGCCTCTGTTCTGGGCCCCGGAAGAGGAAGCTCCAGCGGGGTTTCCAGGGAACGTTGGCTAATACACTGGACAGTAATTGCAGGAGTGACTTTTTTCCTTTACTATTTTCCACAAAATCCAATTCCACAGTCTCAGCCCCCTGACGCCTCCCTGCACCCACCCCAGACACTTGCCCCCCAGAATTTCTGTGATGGAAAATACGGTGGTCTTTCCCAAACACCAGAAAAGGGGTCAAAAGTTTACTCGTGAGAGGCAAATGTGTGATTATAGAACAAAGAACTTTATAGGAAAAAAACCCAACAACTAAACTAAGGTGCCTGAAGTCCTGGAGTTAAAAGATGAATGCCTAACAGGGTGGGGAGAAACAGTACTTTTCCTTCTATCCCTCTGGTTTTCTGGCCGAACTGTTCATCCAATGGACGAGAGACAGATTAAGAGGAGAAGATGATCCCCTCGGTTACATGTGTGCCTGCGGGGGTTCCGTCAGAACCTGGGGCTCAGCACACTCAGGCGGCTGAGGCTTTCCTGCTGCTCTGGGCTAAGGAGCGGGAGGCAGGGGTCAGGCACTTGAATGTGAGAGTGGGCGGTTCCCGGGCAGACAGGACAGAGCAGACCTGGGGGAGACCCATTCTCGCCAGCCACCCAGGAGCCAGGAGACGCAGGGGAGAGTCCGGCAGACTTGGCTCGGCCTCTCCCTGTCTTCCGCGCTTACTTCCCATTCAGCTGAGAGGACAGCTCTCAAGAAGCCAGTTTTTCTGTCTGAATTCCCTTCGGCGGCCCTGACTGGTGTGACTCAGTGGGTTGGGCCTCGTTCTGCAAACCAAAAGGTCGCCGGTTCATATTCCTAGTCAGGGCACGTGCCTGGGTTTCGGGCCATGTCACCACCACTTGGGGACATGCAACAAGCAGCCAATCAATATTTTTCTCATGCATTGATGGTTCTCTCCCTTTCTCTCTCCCTCCCTCCCCATCTCTCTGAAAATAACTAAATACAATCTTAAAAATAAGTGAATAAATTCCATTAGGCAGGTAAGCAGGAGGGTCAAAGGTTCTCTCTTGGTCTTTTGCTTTTTAATAATAACCAGCTTAAAATAATCAAGACCCCCAAAAGGCATGTTTTGGTGTGGCAAAACTTGCTTCCCCTTCATATCTAAGTTAAATTAATCAAATAAAAATAAGTTTTAAATATTTATATACATGCATACCTATAACTAAAGTATTACTGAATATTTAACATGCATATGCCTATATTAAAATATTAACAAGATAATAAAGTCCAGGCCACAAGTCACCAAACTATCAATAACACTTATTAAACCTGAAAATGGCAAGAAATGAACCGTACAATCAGTGTTCATTCAGCACCCTGAGGAGAGAGGAGGGAGTACATGAAATGGGGTCGTTCTAAGCAAGCTGCTGGAACTATGAACATTGTGAAATCTGAGGCGTGAGGACAGACTCTGTTCTCATTCTACGCAGCCTGGGAACTTGAACTTGGAACTTTCCGTCCACAGCAGCACCTGGATACCTGTCAGACCTCAGATAACCAACCGTCTGCTTCCCGGGAAGGGACTCCTGACCCAGATCACCTGACCTTCGACACCCACGGTCTAGAGCCCTGGGCCAATCCCAGGGCTGTGGACTGCCCCTTCTTAAGAACGGACTTTCTACTCCATGAACTCTTCACCTCCTCCTCCTTCCTCGGAACCCTTCCGAGTTTGCCCCCGCTGTGCTCCCGTGCAAAGTCAAAGATCCCTGAATCAACCCTTATCACCCACTTCTAGCGAGGCCCCCAGACTCCTGGTGAGTTCGTCCCACAACCCCGTGCCCTGGAAACTGTTCCAAAGCGTCTTCCTCCCAGGCGTGGAAGAGGGGTTTGCGAATGCCTTTTGTAGTAATTAGCATGCTTTGCAAATTAATTTTGTGTCTCTGCCCCCTGGTGAGATTGCACTCCTAACTTCCATAGGTGTCCACGCGACTGGTTTTGGCCAACAGTGTGGACGAAAGTGGCCATGTTACACCTGGGTGGGAGCTTTTGGCCCCCGTGAGCAAGCCCTCAAGTTTCCTCCTACTGCCAGTCACAGGTCCTGAGTCAGACGGAGGCTGTTCCGCCCGCCTCCCCCAGAGCGGAGACAGGGTGAAGAAGCAGAGTTCACGGCCAGCCCCCCCCAGGGGCACTTAGTAGAAGAGAAAGTAAAGCTCAGCAGGCACTGCACCCCAGCACGACTCGTCCGTTCGGACTGCCACGGCTCCGCTGGCACACAGACCAGGAGTGTCCCCGCGGGAGCAGGGCCCCCACACAGTGCGGACACCGTGCTTGCCGGAAGCCAGATGCCTCGGGCACAGAGTGAGCCAAAGCCCTGCCCCCCTCCCTGCCCCCCCCCCCGCCCGAAATGGCCACCCCAGCTGCGGCTGGGACCTACAGCGAGGCTGAGAACGGAGTCAGAGTGATGATCATTACAAAAAGAGAGTTCGCTATGCGCCCGCTTGCAATAAAAATGTACGTGCTCAGTGTGTTTGTGCAGCTGTCTCCCTGGAAAGGCTGGCTGACTGGCAGCCCTCTCTCCGATGCGGGCACGTGCGGGCGAGGTGGGGGAGGGGCAACACCGCCTCACACTGGCTTCCACAGGGAAATCGTCAGATCCCGACTGTTCCCCACGTCTGGGGAAACTGAGACAACGCAGTGTTCAGGCACCGGCTTCCTGGCATTTTGCTAACCTTCATTCCAGCCCCATCGGGCCGTCCCCCACTCCTGGTGTCACCTGGGTTTGGACCCCCTGGCCCCTGGGGGGCTCCCACAACCCGAGCTCTCACTCGGCACAACCCGTACGTGCGACGCAGGTAGAAGGCGTGCCGGGCGGTGCCGGCGCTGCTCCGCTGCAGAAGCCATCTGGCCCTGCAACGTGTGCCTCCCACCCAACACGTGTCTCAGTGCACGGAAGCCGGCCGTCGGAATTGCCGCTGGCAGGGGTCCCGCTGTGTTCTTGTTTCTCTCGCAATATGCCATCTGCAGGAGAGAAATCGATTTCTAAACAGGCTTTGTAGGCACGGTGCCATTATTAGGCTCCGCAAACGCTTTGCTCCCTCCCAAAGAGTCGTCAGAGCCGGGGCCTCCGCTGCTGAGACGCAGGGGCCCAGGACTGCGGGGCCTCTGGACGGATGGGGCAGAAGTCCCGCTAAGCTGCTCTGGAACCTTCTCACCCCCCAGGGGACTGTCCTCTACCAAAGGCATTAAGGGGCCTTTCCAGGCAGAGGGGAGCTGGGGACGGCGCTCTGCTCTTGGACAAAGACAGACATAACATGAGACATGCATATTGCAACAGGCACTTGTGGCCGGACCAGCACCGGGACCAGGCCCCCCTGGGGGTGGGGGCTTGGCTGTGCACAGCCACACACGGGGGGTTGTTGATAAGAGGCAGCTGCTCACCGAGGCGAGGGACAGAATTCGAGGGGGGCCCCTGTGGATGAAAAGGGGCTCTGTGATGACTCTGCCCCGTCCAGTGGCCAAGAGTAACCTCACAGGGCGGTCTGGCCAGGAATTCCTCACCGGGCAGGTTGCTGAGTCACCCCAGGCCTGTGGCTTCTTCAGTGAAAGGTTCATCTGTGTGTGTGGTATGAAGCCAGTTGCTGTGTATCTAGGGTAACACACCTTTGAAATGCCGGAGTAACCCTCTCGTTCAGACCCCTGGAGGTGTAACCGCCCTCCAAGAAACACGAACTCTAGTTAACCACCGGCAGTCCAACAGAGGTTTCCCCACCTTGCTTCCTCCCCACCTGGGCGTCCTTTTCCTTCTGTCCCCTCCTTAACTCCAAATGCCTCCAAGAAACTGCAGAGCCTTCCTCCTCCAGCGCATTAGCATCTTGCTTTCCAGCCAGACCATCAGCTCAACTCAAACACGCGCTTATGGGCAGGATGTTTCTTACGCCACCCGCTGTGATGCGGGCTTTACGTCCACTCGGCTCAGCCACTGGCCCCTGTTGCTGAAGTGAACCTGGTCTCGGCGCTGCTGCCCACATGCTCCGTAGACGGGGCGGGCATCTCCAGCCCGTTGACCTGGAGTCCAAGACGTCACTCATGATAGTGTGGGGGGACCTCAAGCAGTCACGCCGCTCTCTGGCCCTTTGAGGGCCCTCCTGGTACCAAACCTCTAGACTTCCAGTTTCGGTTCCGACAGCCTAACTTCTGGGCCCGCTCTCTGAGGTCACCCTGCCCAGGCTCTTCCCACCTCCTGTCTGCACGGCTCCTGCACAGCCTGCCGTCCCCTCCCCACTCTCTTCTCCTGTTTGTTTTTTTCTTAAGGACATTGTGGATCTTGCAACTCTGGCTGCTAAATGCTTAAGACATCTCCAGGGCCCATCTGATAGCAGATATTTGGGGCATGTAACTGGGTTTCCATCCAGTCATCTTGTGTCTCTATAATGAAACCAGAAAAGCCAGGGCTCATGCTGCCTGTCACTGACCAGACCCAAAAAACAGAGACAAGGGTCGAATCTTTGCCGGTGCTTTATTCAGCCGGCTGGTGATCTGAGAAGATGATGGGTTTGAATCCTAATAAACCATCTTACATTCCATTTTCAACGGACTCTTCTTATAAGGAGAAGAAAGGTGTAGGTAAGGGGATTGGAATTCAAGGAAAGAATTAGTCAGATACAAGTGTCAGCAGTCTTCTCTTTGTGTCTGGGGCTGTGGTCTTTATCTGTGCCCTGGCCCGCCCGGAGCACAACGGCTCAGATACCATCTCCAAGGCCTGCAGTCCTCCGGAGACTGGAAGGTGGAACTGTTTATGGTCTCCTGGAGTCAGGATGGGTCACACCTCCAGTTCCTGAAATAATAGGTTTTTACAGGCATTGACTACTAAGCTTCTTAGCTATTACTTGAAACTAACAGTTTTCCAACATCCGAGTCCCCCATCAACAAGGCGTCTCAGCTCCTTTTGCAGGGAAAGGGTGTACGGGAACTAACGGGGATTGGCCCAGCAGAAGGGCCCTGGAGCCGCGCAAAGGCTGGGCTGGACATCGGAGGTCCGAGCCTGCCACACGTTGGGGGAAAACTGGACACGGCCTTTCACCGCTCTGGGCCCTGTGCACAGAAGGTGCCTAAACCTGCCGGGGAGCCGGCAGGTTTATCGGAGGACTGAAGACGTGGCGAAGGGCCTAGCGGGGTCTGGAGTGTGGTTAGTTTTCCCTTTCCGTTTCACGTTGTTACCAGTTTTCCGTGAGCCTTCTCCCTCTGGAAAACCTCCGTGAGTCAAGGCAAAGGTTACGTTACTGAAATCACGGGGATCGTGGGTGACACTTCCCCCACCCCGGTGGGGCATCGGGGTGTCCCAATGTTGAGGGCACCCCGACTCGGAGCTGTGCCGGATGGACGAGGAAGCAGCCCCGGCCCCTGCCCTGCCCAGCGGGTTCCTTTCTGACATCAGACAGACAGACTAAATGAGCAATTAGCACCGGACACCTCCGCGCGCGGGAGGATGGCTGTCAATCAGCAGGCAGCTGCCGACTCCCATGCGTTAGTGTCCCCTCCCTGCGTTTCCTCCGAGGGATAATCACAGTACGTACCGGTGCATATTTCTGAATGCTCCCCTCTCTTCCTCTTCTAAATGGAAAGAATGTCGCTCTCTTTCTACAGAAATTCAGCTGCAAACCTTGTGGCCCCTGTAAGGGGGAAAGAAACAAAAAACTAAGACGAAAACCTGGGACAACTGTCCCTAACAAGTGGCCACATGAAACCCCCAGGCTGCTGCTGCCTGGAGAGAGAGGCTTGTGTGTGTGGAAGCAGTTCCAGCAGCTTGTAGTGTGTGTGTGTGTGTGTGTGTGTGTGTGTGCGAGCACAGGGCTGGGGAAGGGAAGGGGGCGGAGCACAGGGTTCCAGGAATAATAGTTACAGGTTGTTCAGAATAAAGAGTGTTCCCCAAGTATTCTTCCAGACCCCTCTTTTTGGGGTAATTGGAAGTTAGAAGGGGATTTCCATGACAAGGGCAGCTTGGGTTTAGGAAAACTGTTTACTTTTCTATTTCCAACGTTGTTTTGGAGTACTTCAGGTTTACGCAACAGTCGCAAAGATGCCTCGGTGTGCTCCCTGGTGGTCCCGCCCAGCTCCCCCGGAGGTCCGGGTGTGTAGGCACCCGTAACTACGGTGCCGAGCCCGCCGCTCAGACGCCAGCATCGGCCTGGCCCCTGAGCCAACAGACTTCATCCGGGGACTGCAGTTAGATGACGGACTTTCAGTGAGAAAGAAGAGCACTTAGCTTCCAGCTCCCCACGTGCTGCCGACATGGCCTTAGATACGCTTATTTTTCCCTTACCCAAGGACGTGCTCATTGATTTTAGGGGAGGGGAGGGAGGGAGGGAGGGAGGGAGGGAGAGGGGGAGAAACACTGATTGGTTGCCTCTCGTAGGCATCCTGATTAGGGACCAAACCCGTGACCTAGGTATAGGCCCTGACTGGGAGTCGAACCAGCGATCTTTCGTTTTATGAGAGGATGCTCCAACCAACTGAGCCATGCTGACCAGGGCCTCAGATAAGATTCTTAAACCCCATAACCCTCAGCTGCCTTGTCTATACAGTGGGACAGTAGCGGTACTGAGGAAAGACCTGCAGGCAGTCATCACGGAGCTTGTGCCTAGGGGCACACAGCGAGTTTCGGCTGTTACTCTGACCACGTGGAGGCTCAGCAATGAGCTAGACAAAGTCACTGTTCGAAGGCATCAGGAGAGTTCAGAGCATAATCTCCCTGCCCACATGTTTGCAAAGTAATTCCGATCCTTCCCCACCTTTGTTGAAACCCAAGACCTGTAGTGGCAGCACGAGGACACGGCACTGGTCCAGCCCGGCCAGGGCATGGAACATGGTTACAGTTTTGGAGAAGAGAACAGAGCACGCGTGGAATGTCGGGGGAAAGCATCTCCGGTCTGCCCTCCCGCTGAGTAAAAGGCAGTCTGCCCATCGGTGCCTCAGTTTCCCTATCTTAAACAAGCATGGCCGTTGCAGCTGCGAACGCAGTGGCCTCCGCAGGGCAAACATCCAATTCCTGAGCTCCGGAGCTGGCTGGCCCACCCTAAACTGCTCGTTGCACAAGAATAGGTGAGCGCCCAGCCGTCATCTACTAAGAGGCGCAAAGAAAGCTCCACGGCATCTGAAGTCGGTAGCCGAGACCCGGCAGGGGCTTGGTCGCAGATAATAGAGTTGCCGTCTATCCTGTTTGGAAATCGATGATGAAGGCATTGGAGGGAGATTAGCATCTGCCCGTAAAAATCAACTACATGTGCCAACGTGACGACCATTGCGTACAGAGCCTGAGGTACGGAATATAAAGTACTCAGTGTCAGTGGCGTGGTAGTAAGAACAGTCGGTGTGTCATGAATGGCTAAACTCTGATTTTTCAGAAAATGCACACCTCACGTAGACAGCAAGTCAGAAGACTGTTCACGTACTTTGGTCCCGTGAACAATCCATGGGGCTCAAACACAAAGAAACAGCTTAATTAAAGAAGACAGCAAAGTGCACGGAGCTATTTCTTGTTACCTTATCTATAATTATGAGGGTGCTGGTGAGGGGGTGAAAAAATCTAATGGGAGTGGTTGAGAACCTCTATTTCATAAATT
This sequence comes from Phyllostomus discolor, assembly GCF_004126475.2. Taxonomy (NCBI): domain Eukaryota; kingdom Metazoa; phylum Chordata; class Mammalia; order Chiroptera; family Phyllostomidae; genus Phyllostomus; species Phyllostomus discolor. The sequence goes on from NC_040909.2 coordinate 134,615,746, forward strand.
ATTTCACAACAACACGCTAATTACAAGAAGTGGACCTACAGACCGAGCACTGAAGACAGACTGCCTCGTGCCCCGCAGAGCCAGAACCGGGCATGCGCACCCCGGGTGGAACGGCGGAAACTCACGAGCACGTGCGCAGATCCTGGAAGGGAGCTGCTGCCGTGCAAACACGCCCCTGTACGAGAAAAATACAGTAATTGTGTAGAAGTTAAGCAAACGCACTTTCATTGTAAGTGTCCAAACACATCTTTCAAGCTTAGAAAAACAGACACGCATGTTGTTCAAATTGCCCGATGCTTCAGAACCCGTGCACAAGGCCCCCCCCCCGCCCCCAGGGGCGGCGTCTGCTATCTGTAAATATTTTCCCAGCCTCCTTCTTCCCTTCCGTGCCCCTCAAGTCTCTGAAATAAACTGAGAACAGCCAACCCAACCGTTCCGAAAGGCCGGAGAGAAACAATGGCGGAACCCTCTGCAAAGAGGGCAAGAAAGAGCTTTCCTTCTTTTCACTTTTCTGCAGCTGGTTATAGAATCTGGGAGCCCGTGTCACCGAAACCCGAGGGTGACGAGCATGAAGGCGAATCTACTGCCGGGCCTGGGAGAGCTAATGAGAGCACTGATCAGAAAGAAACTCGGGAAAGCACAGTCCGGTGACGCCTGAATGAACATAAATTTCGCCCCGACTGGAGATCGCGCGCTGTCAGCCTGTTTCCTGCGGACGGTGTTAGCGAGGGGAGAGAAAAGCAATTTCTGTCTCCTGTCTTCATTCCCTTCACGCTGTTGGCGGCTTTGGAGGAGGAGAAGTTATGACTATTTTACCTCTAAAAGCAAAGGGAACTTGTCAAAGGTTCCTTGCCTGGAACTGACAATCCCTATCTCTTCAGAATGAGTCTCCTTGGGTCTGATTTTGAATCTGAAATCAATCCATTTGCCTGGAGGCGGGAGGACTTTTGTATAGACCATTAGTGTCGTCCAGAAATCGAAGGGGCTGCCTCAGCAGGCAGTGAGCACCCCCGTCGTTGGAAGAGTGCAAGAAGGAGCAGGTTCGATCGACAAGATGTTTCTGAGGGGCTCAGGCACAGGAATAGAGAGGCGAACGGCTTGATTCCGGTTCTCGCGTGGAGCCATGTGGACCGCTGGGTTTGGGAGTCAGACAGATGGAGTTTTGGTTTCTGGTGTCACTACTTACGCGACTTCGGCCACCGCCCTGCCCTAATTTGCATGCGCCTCAGTCTCTCCATTTAATCAAATGGAAATCAGAACAGCACCGAACTCGTTGATCTGTCATGGTGTTTCGGTCAGCGAATGCACGGGGTACAGTGCTCATCACGGCATCCAGCGTAATACGATCTTCATAAACCATGATGTTCATTATTTGGGGACTTTTCTTGAAATCCAGCTGCCACTTGTTGACACCCTTCTTAGGAGCTCGGCATTTTCTTTTTTAATTTCTTTTTTTTTAAAGATTTTATTTATTTACTTTTAGAGAGGGAAGGGAAGGAGAAAGAGAGAGAGAGAGAAACATCAATGTGCGGTTGCTGGGGGCTGTGGCCTGCAACCCCGGCATGCACCCTGACTGGGAATCGAACCTGCGACACTTTGGTTTGCAGCCTGTGCTCAATCCACTGAGCTACGCCAGCCAGGGTTAGGAGCTTAGCATTTTCATGCACGTGCACACTCACACTTCTGGCAGGGCCAGACGGGGTCCCCCCGAGAGTGATCTGTGGGGTCCTAAGGTCCAGGATCTCCGAACGTGAAGGTCGGTGGGGCCTATGAAGAGGTGATTAAGGTAAAACAAGGTCACCTGGGTGAGACCCAATCCAATATGGCTGGTGTCCTTATAAGATGAGGAGATTGAGACACAGACACCCACAGAGGGATGACTTCATGAGGACACAGAGGGAAGGCGGCTGTCTATAAGCCAAGGTCAGAGGCCTCAGGAGGACCCAACCCTGCAGACTCCTGGGTCTCAGACTTCCAACCTCTAGACTTGGGAGCAAGTCAGTTCCTGTTGTCTCAGCCACCCAGTGCGGGGCCCTTTGTTATGGCGGCCCTAGTGACCTAATACACACCTCTGCCACCTGTGGCAGGTATGGACGAGTATCCTTTACTTTCCAGAAGAAGACACTGAGGTTCTGAGAGGACATATGACACGTTCAAGGCCACACAGATCCCTCGAGGAACTGTTGGTGACACTGAGTATCCCACTGAAGTGCCTAGTCCAGTATTTGTCACATAGTAGAAGCTCAGTAAAAGCAAGAGCCTGCCTGGTGACACAGCAGGGACCCAAACCCAGCCTTCATGGCTCCTCCCGTTTCCACCACCCGCCCCTCCTCCAGCCTGCTCCGAGGTGCTATTTCTCGGCCATCGGCTTCTGCTACATGATGAGGCTACAGACTCTTTTTCTTTCCGTCCTCTCCTCTGCCTCCAGAGTTCGGCACACGCGCACGTTCCGGTTTCTGCAGCTTCTTCAGAAGTATTTTTGACACAAACCGTCGTCCCAGGTTTTGCCTTTTCAGGAAAGCGTCAGCACCATCCTGGCAGACGTTTTGATCACTGCCGTAAAGCCCTCCCCTCAGTGTGCCCGGCCCTGACAGGCCTCATGGTGCCGTGGAATCTAACGCTATTTTTATGCCCTTTAATCCAGCTTTGAACAACCTCCTTGTTTAGAACTCCAGGCCCTGGGTTTGCAGAGAGCACATTTTCCAGAGCGGCGCGGACAAGCCCGGCCCGTCTTCATCAAAGGCGTGGGGAGCCCCAGGCTGGGGCCCCAGCTTCAGTGCCGCCTCCGCTGCAGCGTCCTGGTGTCAGGGCCTCTGTGGGGACTCCCTGGCCGCCCGGCAGGGCCGCTAGCCGGCTCCGTCGTCCATCTCCATCCCTGCCACGCTCCCCAGAGCAGGATGCAGTGAAACCGTTTCTAAAGAGCCCGCGTTGCTCAACCGAGTCACTGTCATTGGACGGTAATTACGAAAATGACATTTCAGCACGGACTTCAGGGAAGGGGTCGGGCACTTCCTTGAGCATGTTTCCCAGAGAGCCCGTCGGCTCCTCCCCGGGTTCCTTGAGGGTGTGGTGTGTTTGCTGGTGCTCGGGACCCCTTTGATGTCGGGAGCACTCGTGGAGGGCTCCCAAGAAACATGCTTTTGTCTTCACGTCCGTGTCTTTCTCTTGGTCTGTGCAGTGCATTCCTTTGTCCGATTAGGAGTTCAAGGTGGGGACGTGGGCTCACTGCTGCCCCCTGCAGACCCAGACCCAGAGAAGCGGCCCCACAAGGACGCCGGCCGAATGGGAGGCGGCTCCGTCTCATTCAGAGACTAGCCAGTGCTCAGACGGCTTGTGTCCTTTACCACTGGGCTCTGCGAGGAGGAAGGGAAGGCTTGGGTGCCCTGCGTAGGGTGCTCCGACTTCCCCCGATCTCCTAACCCGGGACATGCTTTGGCCGGGCCCCAGGCCGGGCCCTGAGACCATGAATGCCACCAGCAGAGTGGACGACGATCAGACAGGACACCAGGGGACAAGCCCTGCCCCAGTGGTTTCCTTCATGGGGGACCAGAGGGGAAGAGGCCGAGAGTGCTGCTGGGTCTGGGGCCTGATGGGCTTGAGGTCAAGGCCTGTGGCCTAAGCACTAACTCCTTCCTGTGACCCCGCCGCGTGCCGGGAAAATCCCCTTTCCCAGTGAAGGGACACGTCCTAGGGAATGGAGATGGGCTCATACCCCTTACGCATGTTGCAGCCTCCAAGACCATCCGGGCCGAGCCACCACTGCTCAGGTGGGAAGACACCACCAGGGTGAGGGGACTTGCCCAGGGCATGTGGTCCCTCACAGGCAGAGGGGCACTTTGAGTGTGAGGGTCCTGGCCCCCTCTGTCCCTTCCATCCTGGAAGCTCGCAGATGTGGCGATTCTGGGATTCAGCCACTGTGACCCCAGAAGCTTGTCCTGCAGGGGGCATGGAGCTGTGGTCTCCCTCATTGCCTCTCTCTCCCTAGACTTGAACATGAAAATGTGCCCTTGAAACAGCGGGGGTCTCCGAGGGCCACGGGGGAGGCTGCCTCCTTCACAAGCCTGCCCTCCCCGGCCACGGGGCTGCTGATACCTGCGCTTTCTTGCTGTGAGACGTCCAAGCACTGGGTTTGCCTTCTCCCCACCGGTGCTACCTCAGAGCCCAGAGGCGGGGCCAAGAAATGCAGTGGAATGTCGCCTTCCTTCCAGCCAAGGGAATGGGGGCAGCAGAGGTTCCCTTTGGGAATAGGATTCAGCAGCTGAGGGGGCGGGGTTGAGACATAGGGGGCGGGGCCTGGCTTAAAAAGGGAACCGGGCCTGACACGCGGGGGCTGCCTGGGGGCACCACCCTTCTGGCAGGGCTGTGATCCCAACACGGGGAGACCGGGGTCTCCATCCGCAAAGGGGCGGGGCCAAACCGGGCCGCGCACGACCCCTTACATTTCCCAGGGTCCCCACCAACTACTCGTTTGACCGATGACCCCCAGTCTCTGGCCAGTACGCTTAGAAGCTTAGAAACCGTTCCCTCTGCCCACAGCGGGGGTGTGTGGGCGGAGCTTTGAAGAAGTGGCAAGTGAGCTGGTTCTTGAAGGAGGAAGTTCAAGTTCGCTGGTGCAGAGGAGGGCTCCTTCCGAGCAGAGGGAGTTGCACAAAGTTACAAACTGCCCTGGCCAATTAAATGGCTGTGCGTGGCTGCCGCCCGTGGCGGGCGTGAGCGGGGAGCGGGGAGGATTCTGGGAGGATCCTCGGAAACCAGGCCACCTGGGTTCTCATACATCCCTCCACGTTTCCGGAGCTTTATTTCTGAGGGCATTGGGAAGCTATGGAACGTTTTAAGCAAGGGAAAGAATTTCCACTTGCGGCCATGATGGAGTCACAGGGACTAGACTCATCCTCCCACTTTAAAAAAATGAAAAGACTGGACAAAATAGATGAAGTAACAGTTTTCAGGCGCTGGGAAACAGGCCGTGCGGCACAGCCCTCCCCGAGAGGAGGAAAACACATGAGCTAATACGAACACTCCTGCGTCTCGCCTTGGAAAGCTTCCAGCCCGGGGCACCGGGAGACGGAACCCAGACCCTGTCCACTGCTCCCCCGGAGTCTGGAGACAGAACTGAGGGTTTGTGGGGGCCAGGGTGGCTAAAGATCCCCAGGCAGGGGTCCAGAGAGGGGCATGCTCCAGAGAGGGCGGTTCTGGAACTCTGTAGAAGGTTCCCTGCACCTGTGAGGCTGGGGGCCTGGGTGAGTGGCTGCTTAATTCTCTGCATACGGACTGCCAGCCATTCCCCAGGTCCACCCCCGCTCTTCCTCCGTCAGCACGGGGTGGTCTGCACGCGGCTTCCCCAGGTTCTGCCGGCCAGTGTGACTCAGCCCACTGTGGGCTCTGCTGTGGGCATGAGGGTCTTCCTTGCTCCTCTATAACCTGAACTTAGCAGCCATCCCAGAAATCTTGGAGGGATTTAATGAGGTCGAACTGGTAAGGAACCTGGCACAGTACTTGGTGCAGGGGTCATCGATGATAAATGGTGTCTGTTTTCATTCCCTTCCTCCTCCTTCCCTCCCTCCCTCCCTCCCTCCCTCCCTCCCTCCCTCCCTCCCTCCCTTCCTTCCTTCCTTCCTTCCTTCCTTCCCCCCTTTCCTCTTCCCATGCATGATGCATCTGTCCACTTCGGTCACCCCAGGCTGCTCTCAGGACAGCGGTCTGTGATTCCTTCAGCACGGTTGATAATGTCTGCGGCAAATGTACTTCCTCTCATGCTTCCCGTAAGTGCTGCTGACGCAGAATGAACGCCTCACGTCACTCCGAGGCACACAGATGAGACGGAAAGCCCGCAGGTAACGAGGCTGGATCGGGAGGCACCTGGCGTTCTCAAAAGCAGTTCCCTGCTTCGTCTTAGATGGTGCGGCCAAGTTAGAGGCTTGTCCCGGAGGCCTGTTCCCTGGGGGACGGGCCCGGCCCCGTGCTACAGGGAAGATGGGGGGCGTGGAGCCTGGCTTTGGCCGGCTTCCACCAACAGAGAGCGTCAGGAGTGGGAGGGCCCTCAGCAGTGGTTCCGTCTGGACGGCACTGTCGGCGCCTCTCCAGGCCAGAGCAGTTGGGGGTGGGCCTGGCCTGGAGCCTGGGTCTCACGTGCCCAGGTTTCCTCCTGGCCCACCAGGTCCCCTCCTTGCTTCTCCAGTCTATGGCCATTCCTAGCACCCAGCCGGCTGGTTTGGATTCCGTTTTTGTTTTTAATGAATTAATTCAGCAAATATTTGGGTGGCCGTCGTGGTGCTGGGCATCCTTCCGGGCGCTGGAGACACCGATGAATGAGCCTCTGTCCGTCCCCTCAAGGTGCTCCCAGGTGGCCGGGGAAATGGACGCTGAATGGGCCCTTTCAGTCCTGTGCGGCTGGTGGCAGAACACAGGGTAGTTTGGGGGGTGATAGAAAAAATACCCCGTAAACCTGCCTGGGGGGCCTCTATGAGTTCCTGGGTAAACCGAATTTTAAAGAGAGAAGAAAACTGAGCTCCTTGAAGAATTAGGGTGCGGAGGCAGAAGTCAGGGCCCGGGTGGGAGAAGAACCTGAGTGTGAGGATGGAGGCGGGGTTTGAACTCGGGTCTGCGTTGATCCATAGGCCAGCCTCTCCCCACTCGGCCTCCAGGGTGAGAGGTCATGCTGGTGAGGGGCGTGCTCTCCTTAGTACAAGATACAGCCCGGACGCCTCACACTCCACGCCCGAAACCCCTCCTTTCCGCAAACGAGAGTCCAGGCAACATCACCCCAACAGCCTTGTGGGTGGGTCATGGAGCCGCCCGTCCAGGGCGCAGGCTTCTCGCCTTCATCCTGCTGCGTTTCCTCAGGGACACCGTCCAGGGCGACGGCACTCGGAAGCACGGGGCTTCCAGACCGGCCAGTGTTCCCCATCCCTGAAATCCTGGCCGGATGAGTGCATGGCCTTCCGGCAGGCACTTGCCCAGAGCCGGGTAACCCGGAAAGTCCTTTACACCCTCAGTTCCCATTTACTGAACCCCGGGAGCATTCGTTCATGAAACAAGTGGATCTTTAGCATCTCCCGTGCTGGGTTGAGGGAACGGAGGCTCCGAGTGTGTGAGGAACCTCCCCGAGGTCACACCGCTAGTGGGCAGAAGCCGGGAGGTGCACACCCAAGCCTGTCTGACCCTGGGGTGCAACGGAGGAGACGGGGCGGGGGCCTTCTCTTTTCAGACCTCACGTCCTCTCTCCAGCATCAGTGCGCATTCCCCAAGAAAAGGAAACAAACAGACTCCATGAACAAACATCCCCCTGGGATTTCACAGGGATCACTCTAAAACCCTAGACTCACGCTTGAAAAATTCACCGCCTTTGTAATAGATGGCAGAGGGACCCGGCAGAGGGACTGATCATGCTCCAAGGCTTCTTGCACCGTAGAACAGTGTGACCCAGCTCCTTGAAGCCGTGCTTGGAGCTGCCGGGGATTGGGCGGCCACGGAGGACAGGAATTTCACTGCAAAGAGCTCCGCGCAGTCTCTGCCTCTAGTGGGGGCTGCAGCTGGAGAGAGCGCTGGTGGTGGCACCGGCTGCCTGTGAGCGAGCCCCCTGTCCCCGGGAGTGTGCAAGCATGGAGCCTGGGCAGAAAAGGCGTCTGTTGGGGGCACTGCAGAGGGGGACCCTGGACAGGATAGTTAGTAGCTGGGCAGGTAAAGCAAAGCCGGGAGACGGGGGGCCTTCTGGAGGCCCTGCAGTGCTTTGAGGGCAGGGCCGGGGTCCAGTCTCTATCTGCAGTCTTAACGGCCTAAAGAATGTGGGGGGAAGGTGGCGTGCGGGACCCTGAGAGCCTTCAGGGCACAAGGCAGAGCCACTACTGGGTTGAGAAGGGCACACAGTTAGGGAGCAGGGGGCAGGGTACCCTTCCCCGTGCTGGTGTGTCCACGAAGCCCTCGGTCTCCCGGGACCAGGAGCCCTGAGCTTAGAAACACAGGCCGCCAGGCCACAGCGCCCTTCCACCCACCTCCCCTTTGCCTTTGCTGACGACCCTGGCTGCTGCGGGAAGCCCTGGCTGCTGTCAGCCTTGACTGATGGGCGGGGCTGCTGCGAGAGGCACATTCCTGGGAGGAAGGAATCTGCCTGGCTTTGCGGGGAGGGAGGGAAGGACGTCGCTTGAAGGAGCTCAGATCGGAAACAGACCTCGGTGCGGAGGAAGAGTCAGCAGGTTGGGAACGGAGGCGCCTCTGTGTCCAGGCGGGGAGGGGGGCAAAGACCAGCCGCACCTAACTCTGGGTGGGGGCAGTTTGGAAGGGTCCGGAGTTAGAACCTGGGACTCCGCTTTATTGTATCAGGTTGGTCAGAAAGTTCGCTACATTTTTTTTCCTTGTACAATGGCTCTAGTAGCGCGTAGTTGTCTTTAACGTCATTAGAAACACTTTTGTCAGATTGTATTGTGACAGCTGTCCTAGGAGCGTGCATTAAAAAACTTGTCAAAATTAGCGATTTTTTGTGCACCTATTTTAATATTGACGATGGAAGAACATACACAACATTTTCTTTGTACTATGCTTTATTTCAAGAGAGGTAAAAATGCAGCTGAAATACAGAAGAGGGTTTGTGCAGCGTGTGGAGAAAATGCCGTTGACTGATCGAACGTGTCAGAAGTGGTTTGTGAAGTTTCTTGGTCCTATTGACATTTTGGCCAAATGGCTCTTTGCTGTGGGGCTGTCTTGTGCATTGCAAAACATTTAGCAGCACCCCTGGCCTCTCCCCACTAGAAGCCAATAGCGGGAGATAGCTGACATTCTCAAAATATCCAAATCAATAAACTTGTTGGCAAAAATGAAAAAAAAAAAAACGTGTCTTTTATTTTACAGAAAAAAAACATGACGGACTTTTTGGCCCATGCAGTAGTTTTGTTTGGACTGCTACTTTAGCTAACAGCAAACTCAATTCTTTTTTAGGAAACACTTCCCCGTTTTGGGGGACTGTACCTCAAGGTGTGTGCCCTCCCCCTGCAGAGTGGGCTCACCCCTCCCTGGGTCACCTCTCGGGGTTTGCATCTTGAAGAGTGAGACAAGAGCAAAGACAGAGGCAGCAGACAGTACCTGTCGGCCTCACTGTGTTTTAGACCCACTCCCTGCACAGGGGGGGCGCAGGGGGGGGGGAGCTCTGAGCTCCAGAGCCCAGAAAGCACCGCTGTGGCCCGGGTCGAGGAACACGATGCGGACTGGGCTTGCAGCCAAGCTCAGAGTGTGGGATTTTCGTCGTTCGCACGAGTAACCACCATGTGTGTCATTCACGGGTGGCCAGTCACGGCCCCCTCCCCACCAGCGCTCGTCTCCGCCACCCACACACCCCACCCGCAGGACCCGCGGTTCCCAGGGCTCCTGCCTGGGGAGCGGACCCCAGGCAGCCCGCGTTTGCCGGGCGCAGACGCAGACACAGCGGAGGCCCGTGTCCGTGGGAACTCCAGACGGAAGCCAGGAGAGGTACGCCTGTGGTCGGTGCCGTGGGAACAGGCCCCGGCCTGGGTGAAGCCCTGGCCTCTCAGGAAGGCCTGCGGCCGCAGGCTCCTTCCTGGGGGTGGCCAGGAGCTTTCCACAGACACAGGTTCGGGAGGCCACCCAGGGCCGGGCAGCCCTGCCGAAATTCTCCCTCACGAAGTACCTAGCAGGGCAGAAGGGGGAATTCACTCGGTAACCCCTGCCATTCCCTCGGTAAACACTCACCAAGTGCCCGGCGTGTCGCAGGCGCCGTTCTGGGCCCTGGAGACAGGCGGCCGACGACGCAGGCAGCACCCCTGCCCACAGTGGCCTGCGTTCTAGTGTCCTTCCGCCCTTGGGAGTTCTCTGCTCACCTTCCGGGGCACACCTTGGAAACCACAACATTCACACCGGTGGCGTGTCCACATCCACATCGTTCACGGCCACGTCTCGGACGCGTATCACGTAAGACATGGAACGTGGAAGAGGCGCAGGGAACGGGCCTGGGTGCCCGGAGCTCACGGTGTGGAGGAGGAGAGGCGGCAGGTAGGTGGCTGTGATCGCAGTGCCGTGGGGACAACGGGACAAGCCGGACAGACAGCTACGGGGGCACAGACTGAGGGTGAGGGCACCCCCAGAGGGGGCCTTTCAGGAAAGAGGCTGGTGGGAAAGGGACCCGGGCTTGGGGTGGGTTTTTCCTGAGGGTCTTCCCTTGAGCACCCAGCACGGGGGTCTGAAGACAATGGTGGGCTTTGGAGCTACCCCACACTGCGGCTGCACCCCAAAACTGGCCTTAGTTCGGCTCAGCTTCGGGAAGATCTGAGGCTCCGACAGGGTCCCCTGTCTCCGTGGGATTCGATCTCTTCACCTCTAAGTTCCGAAGGAAAAGATGGGACTTAGAGCACATTTTAGGTCTTTAAACAGATGATGCTTCAAAGCATGGGGGGGTGGGTGCCAGTCCACGGCGAGCCCAGCCGCTGCCTCCTCTGTCCCCCTACGGTGGCAACGCTGGCGTGGCTCTCAGGACCTGGAGAGAGCACTGTGAGCACGCCCGGCCATTCTCCTGGAACATAACAAAGATGACGGTGATAAAGAACCGTCTGTCTCTTATCGAGGACTATTCTGTTTGCGAGAAGATTTGCACGTGGAACTCGTTCAGTGCTGGCAGGGAGCCCGGGGCGAGGAGGCAGGAGGCCGGCGTGGGGGCCTCTGGAGGACTGTCAGGACAGCCGAGCAGGCCTGAGGCGGCCCAGGGCCTTCGTGCGGGCTGGACAGGGCCCAGGCACCACTCCGAATCCGCCCCTTGATCTCCGCCCTCTGGCCGGGTCGCGCGGCTGCTTCCCTGTCTCTGCTGGTGCATTCGTTGCTCTGGCTTGGAAAGCTCAGGTCTGATAAGTTCAAGAGATGCTCAGCGTCCTCGGGAGGGCAAGGGACTTGGGGCCCGGCGTCCTCCGCTCAGTGATGGAAGCCAGATGTTGCAGAGGAGCTGAAGCCAAAGAGAAAATGAACAGTTCGGTGCGAGGGCCAGGAGCCTGGGTCCCGCCCCGCTGCCGAGCCAAAGAGGCAGAGGGGACACCCGCAGCTCTGCCGGGACCCACTGCGTCCCCCACACTGACTTTAGGTCCCCATTCTGAGGGGCACCCACAGCTGGGGCTGAGCGCCTGCTGTGTGCAACCCGGCTGTGTCCTGGGAGGGGCCCTGGAGGGGCGGGCGGAGGCCCCTCATCTTACTACAGGTGGTCCCAGAGCCTGTGGATTGGTGGCAGTTGGAGGGCCACCGAGGAGCACTCCTCTCAGCCACTACGGCCTCGAACAACCAAACGACAATAAGAAGGAGCAAAAGTTTACAGCCGCTGTCTGATTAGGCTTCTATTTGTGCCAGCTCCTGACCAGGTGTTGTACACGTGTGGTCTCATTTAATCCATAAATCAAGGTCATCTTACTCCTACTTTCTTTTCACAGATGAGGAAACTGAGGCTCTGGGTGGCAGGTGACTTGCTACTAGTCACACAGCAGGCCAGGGGCGGGGCTGCAGTTGGCCCCGCCTCTCCTGCTGGTCCTCAGTTGGCACTTCGTCCACAGCAGCTACTCACTGTCCCACGGCGAGAGGGCCAGGTGGCCTGTGAGGAGTAGGGCCAAAGGGTCAGCTTAGTAGCTCAGCCTGGACAGGCTGAGGTCAAGTCCAAGAGGGTTAGCCAGGTGCAGGGAGCGGGAAGCAGCAGCTGGATTCCGCCTCTGCTGCTTGACCTTGGGCAAGTCCTTCTACCTCTCCTGCTCCATTCCTCCCCCATACCCTGGAGCGTCCAGGAGCTGTTGTGAGAGTGAGTGAAGCCCTCCACCCCGCGTGCTTACTGAGCACAGTGACAGCTCGCCAGGGCTCCCCACATGTCCCTGGCACTACAACAGTCAACTCTGACTCTGAGTAAGTTGAGAGTGTGGCAGCCCGCCCCAGCTCTGGAGATCAAGTGCTCTTACATGGGAGGGGTGGGTGGTGCGTGTGTCACACAAACGTGCATCTTCCGTCTGAGAGCGAATGAGTTCAGAACACCACGTCCGGTTCAGACACGCCTCCTGGAACAGTTGCCGTGAAGCGTCAGAGGAGACTGGAGCACGCTCCCTTCGTCCTGTCTTTGGTCCAGAGCATGTGCCGGTGCACCGAGGCTGACCCCTCGTTCACAGAGGTGAGGGGGTGCACAGGAGGACACTGACCCCAGAGCAGACGCCCCCGGGGGAGGGACGCAGGCTCTAGGAGGCACTGATGTTCATGCAACGGCTTGGCTGCCGTTTCTGTTCTTCTCTTAGCCAGTTCCAACCGGCGCGCGGCAAGGGCTTGCAGAGCGCGCACCACCTGACTGTGCAGTCGGGGGCACGGACCTCCTTCCCCTGAGATCGTCCAATAAAAACTGATGACAACCGGCCAACAACAGCCATCTGGTGTGAATGAGTCAAAACTACACCTACTTCTTTCGTCAGATGGGCAGAAAATATATTCTTGGGTGCGCCGCAGCATTTTGGCGATTAGTGGACGCGCCCCAGGAGGTGACAATCGCTGTTCTGTGTGGACGGTGCCCTGGGCTTCCGCGTCACAGCGGCGTTCCTCCCCGTCGTTTCTCCGAGCCTGCCTCACGGGGACAGCTCCCAGAGCCACACGGCGGGGCCGGCTCACCGAGGGCCCCGCTGCCCCGTTGCGTCTGCCGTAACCATCGTTAGGGAAATGGACCAAACTCCTCTCCCTCTTTCTCCAGACGACTCGTTCCTAAATCAAAGTCGCGTGCGGGCGACTCATCTGATTGGCAGATCTTAAACCACGTGGCTGTGCCCAGCGAGGTAGGAGGGACTCGGTAGCCGGGGGAGCCTCGCTTTTCAGCCCTAGTTACGCCCCTGATTTATCGGCCAGGGCTCAGGCATATGCCGCACGCATAAAAAGCAATCTGCTCCCAGGAAGCGCCACACACCACAGTCTGGATTTATAAGGCTCAAATGAGTGATTTTTATTCCATTGTTAAGTGCTTTCCTCCTTCTTCTTACTCCATCAAACTGGTCCTCACAGGGTTTCTTAAAAGAGCAAGCGCAGGGTCCCTCGATGCTTTTAAATTGCGATTTACTGCCCACATTTTATTAGCATTCCACCGCTCCGCGACGCAGCCCGGGTTCTCAGAGGCGCGCGGAGGTCGGGCCAGCTGGAGACGTCACCGGTTTGGTATTTTCCAGTTGTCTTCTTGGATGTTTCGGATGGGGACTCGGTGAGTCCGTTCCGTCCACTGTGCGTGTGTTAACACGGCTTCGTTTCTCCATATCAGACTCAAGGTACAAATGCTCCCTGGAACCTCCTACGGGGAGAGAGGCGGTGTGGGCGCTGGAGAGAGAGCAGCCAGGAGACCTCACTTCTAGTGCTTTCCTTGGCCTCCAACACCTGAGACCCGGGCCAGCAGCTCCCCCCTCTGTGTCTCCCGTTCCTCTTCTGGGAGGCGAGAAGGATGGGTGAGGGAGGCGGCTTGACACTTAAGTACTTACTCCTTTAATGACGGGTTTGCTGGATTTTTTAGCTGCCGGATCCTCTCCTCCCAAAACAAAACATTATGCAGAGGCCCAAAACATAAATAAAAGCGATCCGCTCTTGGAGTTCTACCCAGTCCCGTTCCCACGGGAGACCTCGGGGGACCAGGCTGCGGATGGCCACTCAGGCCCCTTCTGCTTGGGGGTGCTCCTGGAAGGTTTGAGTTTCCAGCCTCCGTCAGCTGCTGTGTAGCTTTGGGAGCTCAGGTCGGCCACACAGCTGCTTCGGGCCTCTGTTCTCCCCCCTGTGGATGGGGGCATTCGCTCTGCCCTCGAAAGCCTCTGACACAGAAAACTCCAGCACACCGTTCAGACTCTCGGGGCGGGGGGTGCGGGGGGGTGGGGGGGTGGGCGGGGACAGAAAGCCTGTCTACGGCGGGAGCCCTTGCTCAACACTTATTGGTTGGCGTAACTTTTTTCCCAGCAGACTTCACGGGAATTTTACCAGGTGGGACACTGAACACCGGATGGGGTTTCAAAACCAGCCAGCGCCCAGCTCAGAAGCGCTAGGGTGGGGGCTGGGCCGCGCCCAGCTGCCCTGGGCAGGCGCAGTCCCTTCGGTTCTGCATTTTAATCAACCTGAGATGCTGGGCATTTCAAGACTCATCTCATTATTGGAGATATCAAAATGTTAAAAAAAAAAAAAAGCCCGTCCTAGATGGGATGAAATAGAGTGAGAATGACGTGTCCAGTGCCTTGACGGAGTTCCTGGTACAGACGGGACAAGTGACCCTCAGGGAGTCCAGGTGCGTCCTCACTCAGGGTCATACCGCGAGCTGGCCAGGCGCTGGCCCCGAGGCCCGTCCCCTGCCCTGTGCTCCACACCTGACCCCCGAGGCGTGACCTCCACCGCCCAGCTTTACACTGTCAACAAACCCCTTCCCGTCGTCGGGGCCCTCGGAGCCCCTTCTCCGAGGGGACAGGATTGGACTGGGGGCAAGACGAAACAAACGCTGGTCCTCACCTTAGCTTCGACAGTCCTGGAGCTTTATGGGACAGGCGCGGTGCAGACACACAAACATTGCGGTCTGGGTTTTTTTGGTTTTCACTCTTTCTTCATTCCATTGTCCTCCTTCCCTTCAGGGGACTTGTGTGTCAACCAGGGGAGTGACAGCTGCAGAGGAAAGGGCAGCAAGACCTCCGGAGACCCCTGCAGGCCCAGGGCCCGCACAGTGGCCGTGGAGCGTGTGTGGCGGCTTTGCTCTCAGGCTCACTAGGTAGCCCGCTCTAGAACGAACCTGAAAAGGGTACGAGGGGAACGGGACCAGTGTCTTTAGGAGACACATTGTCACGTGCCAGGAAAACTCCAGTCAGTCGTGCAGACGCTTGGTGACGAACCCACCCTGTCTTCAGAAGAGGGAGAAGTCACAGAGCTTAGAAGTTGGGTGATGTTTATTCTAAACTGTCCAAACGTGGCCACCGCCCTCGCACTGTGGCAGGCAGAGGGAGGAATAAATGCCCGTCCCCACAGCCTCGTCACAAGGCACAGTGAATGGGCGTGTCTCCACGTGGAACATTCTGGCTGAGATGGCGTGGAGGACAGAACACGGGGAGCCAGGCCGAGCTCGGTCCGAATCCCGTCTGAATCATCAGCCACCCCGGGAACCTTAACAAGACCTTCCGGCTCCCTGAGCCTCAGTTTCCTCCCCTGTACAATGGAGATGCTACACTTAGCCTACAAACCATTGGAAACTCGTGAGCTGGCAGGGAAAATGTTCTTGACACATCACAGGTACTCGATACATCGGCTTCCTCCCTTATAAAACGGCGGGTGGGGGGGATTTTAAAACCAAAGACGGGGGGCCCTGGGGCAGAGCTGAGACCCTGGGAAGCCACAGATGCAAGCCTGGGGCTTGCCTCAGTAATTCGGCAGGTCTGAGGGGACGTTTCCCAGCTTCTTTGGCCATAGAACTGGCTCCTTTCCCTCACACAACACACATTCAATCCCGTGGAACCAGATTATGACCTAGATTACGGGCCTATCCCTGGGCCCACTGAAATCCCGGCCTAAAAGGAGTCTTTCCTCGGGGGGGACAAGCGCCCCTCTTCCACCAGCACGAAGACCCCCGAGCAGGGGCCGCTCTTAGAACGTTTTCCTGAGAGCTTGCAGTCTGCCGGGGTCTGGCGCAGCTCCTCGGCCGCTGGCTGACCTTGAGAAGCCGCTTCAGCTCCCCAAGCTCCGGTTTTCCCCCCGGATATGCGGGGTCACGCTGGCCCCGGTCTGGAGAACGTCGTGAGCACGCAGTGTGACATCTGCCAGGTGCTCGGCCGGGACCAGGCCAAGAGGGCGGGTGCTTGTGATCACGGGGTCACTCCATGCTCCCGGGGTCAGGCTGGCCCCACCGAGGACGTGCAGCCCCTTCCCCAGCCTGCGCAGGTGGGAGCCCGTGGGCCCGCCTCCATGATTCCTCCCTGGGGGCCGGGCTTGTGGGTTCCTGCCCTCGGAGCAGCGTCTCACAAGCCCTTCCTGGCAGAGTGGTGCCCTCACTGCCTAGCTGGAAGCTGGTACCAGCGGCGCTGGGCAGGCTGGGGCTGGTGACTGACTCTCCAGGCCCCGCCAGGCCCGGCCCTGGTGCATTTCCTAGTGCAGTGGGAAGGAGTGTCTTTCAAAGACCTGCTCGAACACCAGCCCATTCACATGCAGAAGGAAGAAAACTGTGACAAGTAACAACAACAACCTAGTAATGAACTGCATCTCTCTCCCCGCCACCCCCTGTAATGAGCTTCCTGAAGGTTAGGGACGTGAGGGCTGCATATAGCAGTCACAGCGGAGGACGGAGCACAGCCACAAGCCCAGAACAGGGCTCAGAAATTCACAGACCTTCCGTTCCCCCCGGCGTGGGCCTTCTCACGCTCCCTGCGTGTCCTGAGGCCCCCGCCTGCCCCAGGGACCAGGGGCTCCTCTTTCCCCTTCCTTTCCGCTCCCGTTCCACTGGCCGCACCTCGCCCCTTCACTCTCTCACGGATGACAAGGAGAGGAGGACACACCGTGAATATAACCTTCCAGCAGCACCACGTGCCTTCCCGCCCGTTTCCCACGTGCTAGCTCGTCTAATGTCAAGGTCATCCCGCGAGGCCGTGCCGTGACCGCAAGGCGGGGCGCCGTGCAGTGGGGGGACTCGGTGGTGCATGAGGTGTTAAATGTAGGCATTACGTTTGTTGTCCTTCAGGGAGGGTGAGGCCAGCAGGTCAGGAGGGGACTGCCGTTGACAGGTGGTCTCATGTTCTCAGTGCCCAAGATGAGGGGCCACTGGGGACGCACCGGGTCACTCAGGGGCAGCGGGAGTGGAGAAAGGCAGGGGGCAAGGCCTCTCTCGTGGTCTGCAGGGAAAGGGATGGCTGAGCCAGGGTGGACAAGCTGGGCACTGGCTGCTATGGAGCATTTCAGCGGGTTCGGGGGCCTAGGGACGGTCTCGGGTGGTCTGACGCCTGGCGCTGGGGCGAAGGGGCAGGCAGAAAGTGGCTTGGAGTGTGACAGACAGAGTCTGTAGGGGAGGCGGTGAGGGAGGGGGCTCTGGATGGTCTGGTGTACCTGCCACAGGCACACTGAGGGTATTACGAACTCCAGGGGCCCGCCATTCCACAGCAGGAATCACGGAAGCCCCATCCACCCGGGGGGTTCCACTCCACAGGGCTGGGACCAGCTGCAGGGGCCCGACACCACGCTAGGGGCTGGACACAGATGCATAGATGAGAGAACAGGTCTCTGTATCCTCACTCGCTTCACAGCCTAGTCAGGGAGCGCAGCCTGGTGCAGACCACCCCAGGTTGGAGAGAAGCAAAAAGCCTGATTTGATGGAGGCGGATCGGGGCGGCAAGGAAGCCAGGGAGGGGCCAGGAGCTGCACGGGAAAGGTGAGTGAGGGTGCTCTGCAGAGGAAGGCGTCAGCTGCATTGCAGGGGGAGGGACAGAGCAGGGAGGCCCGGGCAGGGCCCACAGACCCGCCGTGTCTGGGAACAGCGCAGATGGAGGCTCTGGGTGGGGTGATCGGAAACACGACGGGTGGGGACGGGAGTGACAGGAGGAGGGGCTGAGCCGCGGGGACGCGTGGGGTAACCTGCACAGCTACGCTTGCTGAGCACCTTCTACGTGACTTTAGCCTTGTTTCTGGTCGAGGAGATAGCACTTACCACTGACCCTGGGAGGGGGGGACGGAGGCACAGGTGCTGGAGGTCCAGGGGCAGGGGGCTCACGGCGGGGTGGGTGGCTTCCAGTCTGAGCTGAGGGTCCTAGAACGTCCCCCTGTCAGCGCTGTGCAGTGTGTATCTGGGGCGGGCAGTGGGAGGGAGATCCTGGGGCCAGTGGGCAACCAGGAGGCTGTCATTCTGGTTCAGCTCTAGAAGGAGAAGAGAACAGAGATGCCGGCGGACAGAGGCAGGGTTTGTGGTGTGCAGTGGCTGGCCGGGGGATGCTCAGGTGTGGCAGGTGACGGGGAAGAGAGAGAAGGTGTCCGGCCTCCCGTGGGGTGGGTAGCCGCTTGGGGTGGGGGGCACTGCTCCTGCCCAAGGACCAGTTTTCTGGAGAGGAGCCAGGTTTGGGGGAAGCTGGGAAGCCAGAGGACCTGGCTGAGGAGGCAAATCGGGCTGGCAGGTCTGGCTGAGAATCAAGCCTAGAATTTTCCATTCCTGGTTCTGCAGCCACAAAACAGATGTGAGTTTCTGGCTCTACAGGGGGGCTTGGATCCAGGAACACAGGAGGGGGATGTGGTCTGTGAACCACATGCCCGTGCAAACACGGAATTGGTTGTGGCCCCTTTCCTCCTCGTCCCCGGCTGCACGGGAAACCTGGCCGCCAGGTGTGCTCTCCGGGTCCCCTGGCAGGTCTGGAAGGCGCCTGCTGCCTCCCAGGGACCCCTGGAGAGAGACTTCTCTGTAGGAACCTGGGAGACCACCCCCAGCTCTTCTTACATTTTCTTCCCTAATGGTTGTGCACATGCTGTGGTTATTGGCCCATCATTTCCTGCCCCGCCCCACTCCCCGCCCACTCGGGGGAACTCTTTCCTCCAAGTGGCTGCCGCGGCTGCCAAGAGGGTTAGACCTCACCCTCTCTGCCATCCCAGACCTCTGGGGCTGAGTCCACTGGTCCAGGCAGCCTTAGCCCCTCCTATCAGGGACGGGCACCTTCTCTCTTCTCCACCTTCGGTGCTGTCAGCCAGCGGGCTCAGCACCAGGCCACCCTCTGGTGTCAGGCCCGGAGTCCCCCCCGCTCTCGGGACGAGGGCCCCGGGACTCGACTAGAGCAAAATCCAAGGAGGCTCCACGAACTCGGTCATCAAAATCAGTATCTGACTGCCTGATTTAAAAAAAATAATCAAAATAACTGCAAAAGCATCCACGAGAAACAAAATATCAGAAAGTTTAACAAAGCCAGGATCTGACTCCGCGTATGCACGTGGGCTGCCCCCGTCTCTGCGCCCCAACTCCTCCCCACCGGGTCCTGGCTTTAGCGAAGAGACTGAGATTCTGTTCATCGTGAAGTTTTTGTACGGGTTTTGATTTTTTTTGAATATTGAAAGTTACAGATCATTTTTATTGATTTTTTTGAGAGAGAAGTACCACTTTGTTGTTCATTGGTTGATTCTAGTATGTGCCCGGACCGGGGATTGAACTTGCAGCCTTGGCGTATCAGGACAATGCTGTACCCAACTGAGCTGCCCAGCCAGGGCCCGAAAATTATGGATCTTGATGCTGACTTTTTTTTTTAAAGATTTTATTTAATTATTTTTAGAGAGGGAAGGGAGGGAGAAAGAGAGAGAGAGAGAAACATCAATATGCGGTTGCTGGGGGCCGTGGCCTGCATCCCAGGCATGTGCCCTGACTGGGAATTGAACCTCGATGCTTTGGTTTGCAGCCCATGCTCAATCCACTGAACTACGCCTGAGCTGAGCTAGGGCTTGATGTTGACTTTCTCACAGCCCCGTTGCATTTCATGTGGGAGGCCAGTGCCCCTCTTGCCTGACCTAAGTCCTCACTCTGCCTAGGACTCAGTGGAGAAAGCCCACAGTTCTGGGTGCTGGACAAGTGTCTGCCCATGCTCCCTCGAGGTATGCCAGCCCCTAGTTTTAGAGTAAAGGGGGTTACGTTTTCGGGGGGTGGGGGAATGTCCCGGGAAGCCTCGCTGTGGTTGTGACTTGTGACGGAGCTTTCCAGTTTGGTGCCAGCAGCTCGAACGCTGGCTGGTAATTTGCTCCTCCAAACATCTGGCTGCTGCTTGTTTTTGGAAGCTCCCTGGTGCATGTGCCAGCCAGGCTGTCTAGATGCCTGAGGAAATGAAGGGATGTATCCTCCGCTGCACTTCCAGTTCCCTCCTGGAATCTCCCTGTAGGACCCTCAGAGTCTTCTCACACTCACTGTGCCCAGGGGCACTTCACCTGCAGGTGTCAGAAGAGAATGTTCTTCCCTGGGCTATAGCATTGCACAGGTTAGTGCAATGGCTAGTTAGGGACAGTAGTAGCAACCAAAAGTATAGCAGCTTGATAGTTATGGAGATGCTTAAAATTTACACTCAGCAATCGTGAACAAGTGGAACCATGCTCCTCTGCAGTATACATTGGGTCGGCCAAGCAGTCTGTTATGTTTTTCCCTGTACAATGGCTCTAGTGGCACTCAGTTGTCCCTCACTTCATTGGAGACAGTTTCGTTAGATTGCACTGTGACAGCTGTCATATCGGCGTGCATTAAAAAAATCAAGATTGGTGAATTTTTGTACAGCCGTTTTAATGTTGAAGATGGAAGAAAACACGTAACATGTTCAGTGTATTAAGTTTTATTATTTCAAGAAGGGTAAAAACACAATCGAAATGCAAAAAATACATGTGCAGTGTATGGAGGAGCTGTGGCTGATCGAACGTGTCAAAAGTGGTTTGTGAAGCTTCTTGGTCCTATTGACATTTTGGCCGAATGACTCTTTGCCGTGGGGCTGCCTTATGCACTGGAAGATCTTTAGCAGCACCCCTGGCCTCTCCCCACTAGAAGCCAATAGCGGGAGATAGCTGGCATACTCAAAATACCCAAATCCATAACGTTATTGGTGAAAATGAAAAATGTGCCTTTTATTTTATGGAAAAAAACATAACAGACTTTTTGGCCAGCCAATATTTCACTTCTCGTACAAAGAAATCAGCTATCTCCCTGCAGATCACTGGCAGGTGTAAAAAAATAATAGAGAATCAGAGAGATAAAAGAGAAGAGGAAGCCAGAGAAAGGAATGATTGAGCCATTTCTACATCACAGCTGGCTGAGGGGTCTCTGACGAGAACAGGTTTGAATTAAGACAAATAAAACTGCAAAATGGATGTATGCTGAATGTATTATTGGATTCAGGTTAACTTGGCCCGGTTCACTTTTTGGTGTGGTTGCTTCATTCTCAACTAAACTTTTGATGTTTTTATGAAGCCCTAAGGAAAAGGATCCCCTGGGTTGTAGGCAATCTGAACTGATTTGCCTGATACTGAGAAATGCCTTAAAAATTCTGGTGCCCGGGCTGGGAGAACCAGGGAATAAATTCATGCGATGGACATGGACCTGAGAAAGCTTGTCTGGGACTCACACCCTGCCCCCACCAGCGCTCCCTGCTGGTTCTGAGCTCCCCCTGTGAGCCGAGCCATCTGCAGGGCAGAGGATGAGAAGGGCATGAAGAACTCTCCATCCTTGCCCTCATGAGCTTGCAGTCCGCGGGGTGAGGCAGGCGTGCACACCAGCATTGGCCCAGTAATGGCAAGGTCATGCACGCTTTGTGCCAAGGACAGAGGGACCATCATGAAGACCTGACAGAGTCAACCTTGGGTGAGTAGCTGGGGGTGATGGTGGCGATGCAAAGCTCTGTAGACTTGAGCCATCCGAACGGAGTCTGGAAGGCACCATAGGGTGGGTAGCAGGGGCCACTCTGTAGCCTTTGAAGGGGAGGGGCCCTCTCATGCTGGTCGAAGTCTCCGGGCCAGACAATGCACAGGGACACCCCGGGCAGAGAAAACCCCCAGGCGCGGAGCTCCTGCCTTCAGAGAGCCGTGAGCTCTCGGCGTGCAGGATTGAATGCTAACAGGACAGCAGGAGCTAGACCGGTTCACAAAGACCTTATAGGCCTCGCAGAGGAGGCTTCTTGCTTAGAAAGGCTCTCGGCCACAAGGGCAACATGGAGAGATGTGCATCTGGACCACCAGGCGGCGGTCCTCGTGCAGGAGGGAGTGGAGCGAGGAGGCCAGGAGGCCGTGGCTCTCTGATCGCCTCGGGGTCGAAGAGCTTGCTGCCTCCTGACCTGGGGCTCTGAGTGTCTAGGGTTGTCCATTTGCAGGAGGACCGACGAGACCCTCCTCTGCTCTGGCCTTTCAGGCGAGGCTGGGGCCAGCTCTCCAGCCATCACTCTCCAGCCACAGTTACGGTGTGCGCCCAGCTCTGTGCAGGGACCATCAGTGCGGACTCTCCCCCATCACTCCCCCCACAGCTGGAGAACGGGGCCCGTGGGCCCATGGGAGGCAGAGGGGACTGAGGCTCGGGGGTCCGTCACGTGCAGGAAGTGAACGGCTGTGGCATAAATCAGGTCTTCTGACTTGAAGTTGCGTGCTCTTTCCTTAGGCATGCTTTGTCTGACTCCCTCATTTTCTCCGTTTCCTCCCCGCTCACCCATCACACATTCGCTGGACAGCGGGAGCCACCACCTGAGTCCCCCGGGGTCACCGGCTGCCCGACAAGACTCCCCCAGCCCGAGTCGAGCTCGGCGGACGCTGCCTGAGCAGCGTCCCTGTGGCTGACGTCACATGAGCCTTGGGATCCCCTGATGGATAAGGTGGGGTTCCCGCTCCGAAGACCCGTGTCTAATGCGAGGAACAGACGTGTGCCCCAGAAATTACAGAAGGCCGAGACAAGTGTTAGGGCCGGCCGCGCACACGCTGCTCAGGACCGCATTCCCCCACACCGGCCCAGAGGCGGCTTGTCTGTTTCCACACCTATCTCCAGCCCCACACCCCTGTGCAGCACGTGCCCAGAAGGCGAAGTCCGGACGGGCCGTGCCGGGTCTGCCGGCCGGTGTTGATGCCCGGACCCATCACTCAAGGTCTGCTTGTCAGACCTTCTAATTAAATAAGGGGAAAAGTTTACATTTTATGTCTGCATACCCTATGAAATAATGATCAACCTTGCACAGAAAAGTGCATTGGAAATTCTGGAGTTTTCCATGCGAACGTGTCACAGGGTGCTTCCCGGATATGCTTAGTGTCTTACAAGACTGAGCAATGACGCATTTCCAGAGAGCTGGAAAATATTTATGTGAGGCAGTAAAGGTTTGATTCACTCATAAAAGAATTTAAGGGAGAGAAAATTAAAAAGCACTGGCATAGCAGAGGAAAAAAATAAGATAAACATTAAGGAGATCAAATAAAATGTCACAGTGGTCGTCTCCGGGAGGCCGGGTTATACAAGATATTTATTTCCCTTTCCAAATTCTTATGGATCTTCCAAAAATTCTGCAATGAGCTTGTATTGCTCATAGTTTTAGAAAATAAAGCTGACTTTAAAAAAAAAGCTCTCGGTGGCTTGAAGATTGAATTCTATCGGTGGGTGTCCCCGTGTCCAGGCCTCTGCTGAGAGGAATGCGTAATTGCCTGGTGTGAGGCTCCTTTCCTTCCAAAGTGAAAATTAAATGGACAGGGATGGCTTCGCCCAGGCGTCTAGCAAGGCGAGCTGAGGGGCGGAGGTGCCAGCCTTCTGTGCAAGAACCGCCTCCTCCCCCCACCACGGCACCTAGAAGTCCACTGGCCACCGTGAGACTCCACGGAGGCGCCGCACAGCTTAACCCGGTGGACCGGAAGTGGGTGGCAGCTGTTATCCCAGAGAAGAACAGTGAAATTAACAGTGACCAGTGTGTGTTCTTACCCGATGCTGTTCCACGCCGAGTTCTGTTCCGAGTGCCTCCTACGTTCACCTATGTGGGCGAAGACTAGCTGGACCCAGAGCAGGATTCCGAAACCTCCGGGTCTAGCCATGTCAATCCTCTGGGCCCGGTGTCTCATCTGTACAAGGCACGTGATGGCGTCCTCTGTCTGGAGCTCATGCAGGGCGGATGCAGAGGGCGAAGGGAGATTGTAGGTGGACCAAACTCCCTCGGAGACTCATTTGTTCCTCCAAGACATGTTACTGTAGATTAAGTTTAACTGGAACCTTAAAAAGAGATGGAGAGCCACAGTGTCTTGCTGGTCAATGATCCCGCGTAGCTCGCCCTGAAGGGCATGTCCCACGCCAGGCCAATGAGACACTTGTGGGGAGACCCTCCCGCAAACCTCTCCTCCCCTGGGGTCGCAGATGCACGGACATGGCGCACCTTGAAAAGCTCCCGTCTGAGGAGGAGGCGAGACAGTGCCTGGCGATGCTGAGAGGGACAGAGGAGACGGGGCCCCACAACTGTGGAACCAGGTGGGCTTGGTGGGGACCCATCTCCACCCCAGGGACCCCCAGTCACACCAGCTTCTGACCGTTGTAACTGCAAACAGTCTGTTTTATCAGAAAAGATAAAAGGTGGATGAAAAGACACTAAAGCATCAGCACTGAAGACAAAGTGATTTTCATTTCTGCATGCATTTTCTTCCAGTATTTTAAAAAATGTTTTGTGAAGGCTGTTTTCTACTTATAACAAGGAAAAAAACATAATTGCTCTCAAGGCTGCATGGCGGTCCCTGTCTCGGGAGCGCCTCCTGCTTCAGGCTCGGCCACCTGGGTCCGGGCTACCTGGGGCTGGAGGGGTTAGCAGGGTGCCCGCCCTCCCACCAGCCCTGTTCAGAGAGCTGAGCTCCGCCCGGTCCTGCCCCAGCCCTCGCTTGCCAGTCTCCCGTGCCTGTGTTTACTCTGCCCTTCCCATTTCCAGCCGTCCCTCGGTGTCTTGTATCTGGGCTCTCTGTACCTCTGCCCCCTGGGAGCTCTCGTCTGCCAGCCCCGTCTGTGGAAGGCATGCCTGGCAGGCACTGCAGGCTGGCTCACACACACCCACATCCCAACTGCCTTCTCACCTGCCTTCTCTTGTAGAAGCTGGAAGTTAAACGTTTTACCTCCCAGCTTCCTGTGAAGGCAGGAGTGTCTCAGGCACATGGCTATAACCAATTGGATGCTGGCAGGGGAACCAGGAGGGGCCTCATTCCCAGGTAGAGGAGCAAAACCTTGCCTAAGGTGGCTTTGCTCTGTCCCCTTCTTCCTACGTGTGTCACTGAGGTTCTGCCTGCCGGGCGCACACAGTGGCCGTCTTGTGTCCACAGGGCACCAGGTGCAGGGAGAAAGCCCAGCACACCGGACTGACAGAGCATCCGGAGGGAGGGCTTGCTCTGTGCCTTTGTTCCCGCTTCACGGAAGGAAGCAGTCCTCTCCCTGCACCCTGGACCCAGCCTCGGGCCCTCGAGCTCCCGGAGGAACTCGGGGACTGCCGAGCAAAGGAGCTTCTGTGAGAAACCCTCAAAGCAGAGGCCCTTGTTTCGTCCAGACGTCCCACGCACAAGGGCAAGGCTCAGCTCTCTGTCGCTGTATCTTTTATCTGTGCATCTTCTGTCTCCCTGCCTGTCTATCTGTGTATCTATCGCCCGTCCACCCATCTACCGATCTTCTCTCTGCTCACCTTTCCTGCACCCACCCATCCATCCACTCATCCACGTCTCCAATGTTCCACCTTTCTTGGACCCTGATTTCAGGAAGGAGGAGCTGAACAGTCCTTGTGCGTGAACACGTCCCTGGGAATTTTAAACTACACCCAGACTTTCCCGTCAGACGGTGAGCTGGATCTGGCTGGAGGGTTTGAAGTGAGGAGGAGCTTTGCTAATTAGGCTACGTGGCAGCTCTCTTCCATGAATTACATGAGTTGAATCGGAACCTCCAAGGACTGTGACAAAGCAGAGCCTTTGGAGGCACTGTGCAAAAGCACTCGTGCAACACCACTCCGGAACCGCCGTCCGACCTGACAGCCGCACGGGGCAGCTGACTCCCGAACGGCAGCCGGTCCAGGCTGAGATGCACCGATTGTAAAACACGCTCATGGTGAGGTTTCGGGTGGGTGTGAACTTTGGGGGGTGGGACTGTCCAGCTCACCACCCTGTCTGTTTTCTTCCTTGTGCTTGTGGCTATTCCACAGAATCTCCCCTCGGTCGTTCCTTTTCTGGCCCTGGACAAGAAGGAGTAAGTTCTAGGAGGGCAGGGATTTGAGCCTATCTGTCCCTGACGTTGCTCTCCAGTGGGTCCCGGCGTGGACTTGAGGCGCCCTGATTGTGTGTGGGTGGGGGGACGGTGTGCTGACAGCCCTGAGGGGCCCCTTGCTGTGTCAGCCGGCTCCCAGTAAGCAGAGGATGTCCTCAGTCCCTGCAGTGGGGCCCTTGTCCCTGTGGGCACTGTCCCTGGAGAACCAGCGACAGAGCATTCCCCAGGGTGGGGCCGCTGCCCCCCCAGCCCAGCCCAGCCCAGCCCAGCCCAGCAGGCCGAGCTGCAGGCACTCCTGCTCAACAATGCACGGTCTCCCTGCTCCTTGGCTCGGACTGAAAAGGGAAAGCAGGGAGAACAATCGAGCAGGTGGGTGGGCGATTATTCACGGCTGTGGCTGTATCCGAGGGCTCGAGGGCTCGCTACTTGCTTTTACGCTACTTTCAGAGGCTAAGACAGCCATCAAATTACATCAAAAGGCCCTGCATACTCACTGAGCTGAGAAAGAAGACAAAAACTCAACAGTAAGATATGAAGACAGGGAAGAAGATCACCGGGGAGCCCATGACCCATGGGCAAGCCCCGGGGGCTCACTCTCAATCCGTTTCCTACGTGGTGGTTGAGATCCAGCCCTACACGCCATTCTCAATCACGCTCGTGCTCCTGTAAAATGAGGCCCGGAGCCTTTCCGCATCGTTGAAGACCAACAATAGTCCCCACTTGTGAGTGCTTCCACTGAGGCAGGCACCAGGCCAGGCGCTCCACCAGCGGGGCATTCGGTACTGACAAAAGGCAATGGCTGAAGGGACAGGCTGCCAAGCAGGACGACCGGTGTCCATCCCGGCTTTGTGGCCCCTGGGGCGTGTGACCCTGGTTGAAGCGGGTGAATCGCTGTCCCGAGGCTGCTGTAAGAAGGCGCTACGCACGTACTTGGGGGCTTAAACAACAGAAACGCGCCATCTTGCACCTCTGCCAGAAGTCTGAGGCCGAGGCGTCCCTGGAGGTTCTGGGAAGGTTCCTTCCCACCTCGCCCGCCCTCTCGTGGATGCCGACCTCTGTGGCGTCCTGCAGCTTAGAGAGGTGTCCCCCCCAACCCTGATGTCTGGGCTCACCTTGTACCTGGCTGTGTGTCCCCATGTCCCCACAGGGCTTTCTGAAGGACACCAGTCATCGGACCTAGGACTTGCCCTTATCCAGGACGACCCCATCACCACCAACTACATTGACAAACAGCCTATTTCCAAATAAAGTCACGTGCTGACACTCCGGCCGGACAGGACTTTTGGTTGGAGGACACCATCCAGCCCAGGACAGTGGGTAACTGCCCTGTGGCTCAGCTTTCTCGTTTGCCAGATGCAGGGACTCGTGCCTGTCCCATGGGGGTGGTGCCGTCCTGGGACTCTCGAGTATCGGTGCACAGACAGCTCAGACCCGGGCTGGCCTCCGCAGCCTCCAGGGCCGCGTTTGCCCTGAGGAGGAGCACGTGGTCCTCGGATCATCCCCCCAGTCTAACCGCAAGGCTAAGGGATGCTCAGAGGCCTTCAGCCAGCGTGACGAAGCTGGGGTTCTTTGCGTGCCCCCGAATTCCTGGGTTGAAACTAGTTCCCCGGTGTGATAGGACTAGGAGGTGGGGGCCTTCGGGACGTGGTTAGGTCAGGAGGGTGGAGCCCTCCTGAACGGGGTTAGTGCCCTTAGGAGAGAGGCCCCAGAGGGCTCCCTCGCCCTTTCTACCGTGTGAGGACGCAGTTGGAAAAGGACTGTCTGTGAGCCAGGCAGCAGGTCCTCCTCCCCCACGAGACACCCAGCCTCCCAGCGCCTTGATCTTGGCCTTGGGAACTGTGGGAAATGCAGTTCTGTTGTTGAGCAGCTGCACGGGCTGTGGTAGTTGTCACAGCAGCCCAGTCAGCAAAGGGACCATGACAGAAGCATCTCCTTTCTCCAGGCGGTGTCGGGAAGCGATCGAGAGAACAGGCTTTATCAGCCAGGGCTGGTGGGACTCCCCACACTGGTCACCAGCTGTGTGCGCCCTTGGGCCGGCCACTTGGGCTGTCCTGGGCTCCGTCTGTGAGCCGTGACCCCGGCCCGACCACACCCTTCTCTCGGGGCAGCTGTGAGCCGAAGCCCAGCTGCCAGGAGCTCTTCGCCCGCCGGGAAGCACGTAGGGATCACTCCTGAGCGACAGCTCCTATTATTTCAAATTGAATTGAGCCTGCTGGTTTGACACGTCCATTTGTTTGTTTTAAAAATGCCCTTCATTGTTTTTCTTATCACGGGAGTCATTTGTGTTCATTACGGGACCCTTAGAGCAACAGGTGAGCGAGGGGAGGCATCCATCACCCGCGACGTCAGCGTCCAGAAGTAAAATCTACCACCTGCAGGAATGCACCCGTGCAGGTATGGGCGTGAGCGTGTGCATACATAAAACACACATTTCAGTGGGACACTGCCCTCTTTCCTTAGCTGCGCTCTCTGGGCACCTCTTCACAGCAATGCGCACTTTTTGTTGCATCATGCGGCTGTGCGGCGGGGTATGAACCACGTCCTTACTGAGACTTCAAGCAGTTTCCCAGCTTGTCTTGGGTTCATCTCAATAACATGTTGGTGTCCATGTTGGTGTCCATGTTGGTGTCCATGCTGGTGCGATGGGTCTGCGGCAGAGTGAGGGGTCCCTTCTGCATCCAGCCCCATGGCCACACAGGAAGGTGGGAGTGTCGTCAAGGCCTCATGGTACAGCTCGTCACAGTTCCATGGCCTCATTTTCATGGGTCCCTGCTGTGTGTGCCAGGGGCCCAGCCACACACCAGGATGGCACCGACAGAAGGGGCACTGAGGGTCACGCTCTCTTCGCCACGGCTGCTGCTCTGGCCTCCACCCACCAAGGGGCATCAACGATCACTCGGTCTGTGTTTTGGGGGGTCTCCAGTGTTAGGGGAACTTGGGTGTTTGCAGGGATAACTAGAGAAAACATTTCTTAACTTTCCTTTCGCCCCTCACTCTGGCTTTTGCCATCTGCTTGTTCAGTAGCCTCTGAGCCTTTCCGGGTGGGTCTTCTGTCTTCTTCAGCCTGGCCTCCTTGCCGAATGGCGGGAGGGCGGAAGCGCTGCCGTGGATCCAGGGGATGGAGCGGGGTTCACGGTGGGGTCCCAGGCAGAGCTGCCCGCCTGGCTGGAGCCTTCTGGCCGCTGTATATCAAAGACCCCTTGTGCCCATCTGACATTATACAGAATTCAAAGGGTCAGCTCGCACCTGCACCTTGTAGGGAGGGCTGAGTTTCGATGTTAAGGATGCAGTTTCACAATGAGAATGATTTTCTACACTCTGGGTGGGTTTTCTCGCTCTGAGCCTGACACGGGGTGCTCATTTGTGCATGTTGAGCGAATGGATGTGTCCGCCTGGACGTCCAGCCTGGCAGAGTGCAGGCCCCGCGAGGCAAGGGTCCCGCCTGCCTCGTTCACCGCCCTGTCCCTGCCACGCGGGCCGGGTCAGATCCTGAGGGTTCGGTTCCACTTAGCTGGCAGCGCTGGCCTCATGCAGAGGTGGAATATGGTTTTCTTAAAGGGCCAGCTATGGAAAACACGTATCCTAACAGGACTTTGCCCCTAGACACTTCCCGAGTACCGTGGGACTCCACATCACAGCGTTATTTCCACATTTCGCTCACACCTCACCTGCAGCGTGCCCTCCTAACACGCAGCACACCCCCAGCCTGGTTCTCCATAGTGTGTCTCCTAATCACCAGTCTTCACCTGGCTCGTCCAGCCCCTGCAGCAGGGCCCCTGCACCCCCTTCTCGCTGCCTCTTCCTGGGCACTGGGCCAGAGCCCAGGTCCCAGCAAGAGCCTGAGGCACCCATGGACGCTCATGAATGAAGAGGCCATGGCCGCCTGAGGCTCAGCTCTGCAGCCCCGTGTCCAGCTCACCTGCCGGGCCCCTAGCAACAGTGTCCGAGGAGCCGGGCCCTCAGGCTAGGGCTCCCCATGCCGCACAGCTCCGGGTGTCTCTGTGGATGGTCCCCACCGGGCCCTGGCTGCTGTGTAGATGCTCTCCCTGGAAGAGCCTTGGGCCGGCCCTGCAGGGCGGGCTCAGTGCACGGGTGCTGGGCCCCGGGAACACCAGGCGTGGGGTGCAGGGCCTGGTAGTGAGCATTCTCGGTGCAGTGCGAGGAATCCCCAGGTAGCCGCCCTAACTAGGCAACCTGAGTCTGCGTGGAGATAAAAGAGTCTCGGAAGGCAGAAACTTGTCTCATGGCCGAAACTCCGCAGCTGGGGAGAGGCCGGTGCTGGGGCAGAGAAGAGGCGATTCCGGGGGAGTGTCTCGAATTCCAGTGAGCTCTGGGCTTCTCCCAGGCTGGACCTTGGCGGCTCAGGGCTCACCCTGCTTGGAGATATTTGGCCAGAGGGGAGCGGTCGTGAAGCTGATCATACACAGTTTTCCCGTGGGAACCAGTGGCTCCAAGACGGGTCTCTAACAGGCTGACTGCCTCCCTCTCGTGGGATCTATGTTGGGAAACGACGGGCCGCTCCCGGGAAGACGCCATGAAGTACACTCAGGAGAGTCCGGGGTGGGGGTGGGGCCGAGTCTCGGGCAGTTATTTGGACGGTGAGTAACATAAACAGACACAGTTTCCGTCCACTGGGAGGGCTCTGGCCGGCACAAGGACAGAGGGGCTGGACCTCGGAGACGCCCGGCCTGGCAGCAGGAAGGGCAGCAGCGGTTTGGGGAACCTGAGTGGCGGGCATTCGGAGCGTGAAGCGCCCCAGAGAAAGCGCCTCCTGCTCTGGGTCCCCGCTCGACGCTGACCTTGGGGGCAGGTGTGGCCACAGACAACACACACGTAGGGGCACGGCCGTGTCCCAGGGCGGCGCGCTCCACTGAAGCCGGCGGTGGGCTGGCTTGGTCCCCAGGCAGCCCGTGGCGGCCCCTGTGCCCGCTGAGGCTGGAGAGGCAGGGGTCCCAGCGACCACCTCCAGGAGGGCTCCTGGGAATAGGTAATCCGTGTGAGCCTTACAGGGGGCTCACGTAAGACCAGATGCCCCCCGGTGCCTTGGTTCTGTGAACGCAGTGACTGAGGGTAGGGTTCCAAGTGACAGTGGCCTGGGCGTTCCAGGGGCAGGGCAAGTGGCATCCAGTGGCATCCAGGAGCCCTGAGTGAGTGTCCTGGGGGACAGACAGTGGCGGTCTTAGAGCTCCAGGTTCAGAGGACGACTGGGGCCCAGGTTCACGGGCCTCTCCAGGGGAAGGCTGGAGAGCACGGCCTTGGGTGGCCTTGTCACCCACCTGCCTGCCTGCCTTAAGTGTCTAGTGTGCGCAGTGCTGGGCGAGGCCCTGGGGACCCGGAGGTGAGCCGGGCGCCGCCTCCACCCACAGACGTCTCAGTTCAGAGCCGCCTCGTTTGAGCTCTCCGGGCACCGCGGGGGGAGTGGTCCCGTCCCACACCAACAAGGCAGTGGAGACCCAATTAGGGAGGTGCGCTCCCTGCCCCGGCGCTGCGCCCCGCTCTGGGGATACAGGTGGCTGCGGCAGCAGAACCTGCCATGCAGTGCGGACCCAAAGCAGCCCAGCGGAGAGGGGGTTTCTGACAGGCACCACTGGGAGCTCGGCCGGGGCCAGGCCTCGCGAGGACACACACAGTAAGGACGTCGTCACTGTCACGTTGGTGCGCCCCCACGCCTCCTGGCCGCGTGAGGGCATCGCCTGGTGTTTGAAAACCACCCACCTGTGGAGGGAGGCCCGGCCTCCTCCGTCACGCTGCAAACTCCAGGGATCCTCCAGCCTTCGCCTTTTCCTCGGTTTCCCTTCCTCCCGAAGGCTGTGAGCTTTGACACTTCCAGCTGGCCATCCCTGACGTGTCCTCCTGCTCTGCCTTGGTCTGCATCCCCCGGGGCCTGGGACAGTGGCTCAGTTGCCAGTCTTTGGCCGGGGAAGACATCCAAGCAAGCGAATGCTCGTCCCAGAGCAGGGGCGGGGTGGGGGAGAAGACAGGTCAGTAAGGACCTGGGGGTCCATCCATCCAGGGACTCTGCGAGGCCGCGTGGAACCTTGCAGGGTTATCCCCACAGAAGGCCGAGGAAGCTGAGATGTGCACCCACCACTCCTCCGTCGGTTGCTGGCTGAGGGCCGACTCCGGGGGCCTAGAGCAGGGCTGAGAGCGCTTCCTGCCGGACACCGAACCCCTGGGCACGGGGTGCGGCCGCCTGGGCTGATGGCCTCCCGGGGTGGGCCTGATGCGGCGGCACCTGGGTGACCCCTGGGAATGCCGCCCACACTCACACCTCCTCTGGCTGGTCTCTTCTGACCTCAGCCGCACCCACTTCCTGTCCATCTGGGCAGCAAACCGAGAGGCTGGGGACAGTGGGGGCTGGACGTGACGATCAGGAATCTTCCGTCTCCACGGGCTTCCTCCCCCAGGCCCAGCCGGGGCTCCCTCTGCCTGCAGAGCCCGGCCCCCCCCACCTTCTGTCCCCTCCCCAGCCACGGGA
Organism: Phyllostomus discolor; assembly: GCF_004126475.2. Lineage (NCBI taxonomy): Eukaryota > Metazoa > Chordata > Mammalia > Chiroptera > Phyllostomidae > Phyllostomus > Phyllostomus discolor. Next base: position 134,647,893 of record NC_040909.2, read on the forward strand.
GTGAGAGGCCGCGCCGACACGGGGCCTTGACAGCAGTAGACGTCCAGGAAACCCTCCCAGGACGAACAGGAACACGCGGGCCCAGGTGTTCCAGGGACATTGGCAGCGTGGACGCACATTTTCCATCTGGCTGTTGCGAACCAGGGGCGAGGGCGATTGTGTCTGAGATAAGCCTCTTCCTGTTATTTCCCCATGGACAAGGGTGTTAACGAAGGCGATCTGGAAGATTCCACCGGCCAGCCAGACATTTCCCGTGCTGTGAGGCGTTGGTAAGACCTAGAATGTGGAGAGCTGCTCTGGGGAGGTGACCCCCTGTGTGGTCTAAAGCGGCGTCCGAACCGGAACTCAACTGGGGTCAGCTGGGAGCCACCAGAGGCCCCGAGCCAAGCACAGGGGGCCCAGAGGATGCTATGACGGGCAGGAGTGAGGTATGGGGGCGAGTTTCTGGACTGAGCGGGAGGAATCGTGCAGCGTTGGAACTAGAAAGACGCTTCGGCACTGGGTGAAGGGCGGCTCCCGGCCTCCTGGGCCGCTCCAGGGCAGAGCGGGCGGGTCTCTGCCCTGGCTGAGGGTCGGCCGGGGCGTCTCCATTCGGGCAGCTGGTCAGCGGTCAACCGGGGCTGAAACAGAGTCAGTGGGGCAGCCCTGGGCCCGCGGATCTCGGGAAGCCAGCCAGCCAGCCCTCCTCCCGTCAGACCCTGGACGTCTCAGGTGGATGTTCAGCAGACATCTGGAGCTGAGGCTGGCTGGTCCCAGTTGCAATGGGGCTTGGGGAGTTCCCTCGGGAACTGTCAGATCCTTCATTTGCCCGCCCTCCGGGCAATTCTCCACCTTTGAGAGGGAACCCCGGCACCCGCCCCTCCCCCCAGTCAGTAGTCTCTGTACATGGCATGTGGGGGCCGCTCTCCTAGAATATTACTCCTGGGCAGCGGTGTGGGGGCTGCCGGCCGCGCCCTGAGCTCTCGGAGGGACCGGCAGCCCGGAGCTCCCAACGCCGAGCTCTCTGTGCAGGCCACGTGCTGGCGGCTGAACGTCTCCTCGGGAGGACCAGCCGTGGGAGGCGGCCAAGTCACCCTCGGGATTCCTGCGGGTCTTACCGGGAGTTTCTGGGTTTCCACTCATGCCGGCGCTAAGTTTAACCGGGCCGATTTAGTTTTTGCCTGTTGGCTGGCTACGACTCCTTCCTCATCAGCCCAAGGTCTTAGTAACTGCGCTTGCCATCCATTGTCTGATTGGGGCCCGAGACGACCGGGACTCAGAGAGGTTAAGTCGTTTGCCCCGGGTCACACAGCTGTGGCAGACCCGGGATTAGAACAGAAAGCCAGCTGGGTGACAGGCCTCTTATTCTTTTCCTAATAAACAAATAGACGAAACAGGAGCAAACTCATAGACGCAGAGGACATTTTTACAGTGGCCAGATGGGAGGGCGTAGGGGGTGGGCTGGGCGGAAACAGCAGGAGGCCTGAGAGGCACACGCTGGCAGGTACAGAGCAGCCACGGGGATGCGAAGTGCAGCGCAGGGAACGGACTCAGCCACACGGTGACAACTGTGCGTGGCGCCAGGTGGGTACTGCGCTCATCGGGGGATCACTCCGAAAACCACATAAATGTCTAATCACTACGCTGTGCACGTGAAACTAGCATACCATTGTATGTCTACTGCAACTGAACAATAAAAAATTAAAATTAAAAATATTTCTGCAAGAGGCACGGGGTTTGAGAGGCAAGATGCCCCCCGGCCGTGCCCCCCGGCCCGGCCACCAGCCCCAGGGAGGGCCTGGGGCAGCTGCCTCGGCCAGCCCTCCTGGGAAGGGCCCCTTCACCGAGGTTGGCACCCGGGCTCCCTATCCGCCCCGTCACAGGTAGAGGCCTCCTCTCCACAGCCTGCACGAGTGACACCGATGGCGGGGGTCTTCCCGAGTGTGCCCCCAGTGCCACCGGGGAGCCCCCAGCTGGGAGCAGCCGTGCAGGCACAGAGGCCGAACCTGGCACAGGAAGCCAGGAGACCCAGGAGCAGGCGCAAGGCCTAGGGCGCTGTGTTTCAGACGCTGGGTCAGGGGCCAGCACACAGGGTGAGTCGGCACCGCCCTCTGCCCGGCAGCGACTCACGTCTGGCCGCATAAACACACCACTGTGAACACGCAGTTACTCCCAAAGCAGAGAGCAGTGCTGGGGGTTGGAGACGGAGACCCTCTCTCCACAGCCCAGGGACGGGGGGGGGGGGGCAGCAGAGGACAAACAGACGGAGCTTGGGGAGGAGCGGGGAGCAAAAGCGTTACATCGTTTACAGACCAGGGTGTGGGCCGTGTGTTCGGGCTCAAAAACACTACTGTTGCTGATGCCATTGACGAGGTGACGCTAGACCTACCAGCTCAGAGTCCCTTCCGGAGAGCCCAGTGGCAAGTGAACGCAGCTGTGACAACTGTCCAATAGGAGGACGGAGCCCCCCGGACACCCCTGCTTATGAGCTAACCCTGTGGCTTGGCGTGGACTCACATTGTGGGAAGGCCCTCGCCCGCTGGCCTCCCGCTGTCTGCAGGTGGGCCTCCCTCCCGTGGGTCTGCCCACTGGGGTCGGGACGAGGAGCCCGCTTGAGTTTCGTGGTTTGTTTCACACGCCTGCCCTGTCTCCTGTCCAGGAGGAAGCGTGGTGGGCTGGGGGAGAACCCTGCGGGGGAGAGAGCCGCAGCACGTGTCAGCCCTGCTGGGTGCAGGGAAAGCAGACACCCCGGGGCTCGTTCACCCAGACGGGGTTCAGCACCTTGAGCACCGTCCATCCATCTGTGAGGGGCCCCAGCCCAGAGGTAACCCCTTCTCAATGCACTCAGTCTCCCTTCCCAACTTAAACACTTTAATCAGTCTTCACTGGCTCCCCCCAAAATGCGAAGGCTCCCAGGGAGTCAGGATGGTTTTGAAAAACTTAAGATCCACGCCAAGGAAGAAGATGAGGACCTTCACGGGGTGTCCCCGGGCTCCGTGGCTGTGCTGTGCACACACACAGCTGCAGGCCACCGACGCGTCCTGTGCCCCGGTCCCTCTCCTACTGTGGCCAGACCACGTGCATGGAAATGCGCCGGAGAGAGGAATCCTTTGCTCCAAAGGCTCACGTACTGGGGACGACCTGCTGCTTAGATTTCCCCCAGGACATCTAAGGGAGAGCTGAGGAGACAGATGAGGGAGGCACCCTTTCTACCACCCAGGTGGAAGGACCCTGTGAGCAAGGGTGGGCTCACCTGCCACACTTTGCTGGAAGCTTGGGCCTGCACCTTCTCCTTCCTTCTGGAGGAGCACCCTGATTTTCCCAGGGGCTCCCCCCTTTTCTCTGCCATTGTCTACGGTTCTGGTGTGGTTGACCCTATCCGCTGGCCCCAGTCCAAAGCCACTCGCCCCGGCCAGAAGGACTGACTGGTTTGGGGGTGGTCCAAGACACACCCTGGAACTGATGGGGGAAAGTGGCCTGCTCTCGGCCGGGGCGGCTCAGATGCGGATGCCTGAGGAAGAAGGCAGGAGAGAGGGACGCCGGCCAAGAAAGGAGAGAAACCGAGTCCGAGGACCTGTTCCGGACCCAGCACCCTGCCCCCGAGACTGGCGCGGTGGAGGCGGCTGCCCGTCCACTCGGGCACACCACGTCCCGGTGTCCCTGGGAGTGAGGCGGGAGCAGGCCGCACCAGTGAGGTGCATTGCCCAGGGGCCCCATCAGGAACTGAACCCGTGTCCCCTTGGCGGGTGTCAGCCCCCTTCGGACACTGCCCCTCCGAGTCACGCTGCCTTGATGGGTGGGACCCTCTCCCCCGACCTGGGACGTCTCTGAAGATCCCTCTCTCGTCCAGAGGTCCTTGCTTAGGCCGGTTTGGGGCTTGAATCCCAGCATGCCCTTTCCCCCTCCCCAGCCACGCGCCCTTCCCTCCTACCCTGCAAGATCGCTCTCCCACGCAAATTCCAGTCTCCGTCTGCCCGCTGGAGAGCCCAGCCCATGATGGCTGACCCGAGGACATGCGAAGTAAGGGGACACTCAGAGGAGGTTCTGCAGCTGGACAAACAAACCACTGCTTATCCGGAGCCGAGAACACCTCCATGGGGTTGGGGGAGTGCAGAGACCCCCCGCGCTGGGTAGTAACAGACCGCTTGCTAACCCTCGGGATGGCCGCTGGGGGATGGCAGGGTTAGCTGCGGCAACGGAGCAGACACTTGACAAACACGAGTGAGGAGGAAATATAAGGGCAAGGGACAGGAGTGGCTATTGCTAAGCTCCAGTGGCCATGGGCAAGCAGGAGCTGCGCGTGAAGGCCACGGCCCTCCCGGCTGGCACACAGAGAGCTCTCAAATCCAGTGAGAGGGCAGGGACCGTTGAGGACTTCCTGGTCAGCACACTTGAGCTCCAAAGAGAGGAAACCCCCAGCTGGGGCAGGTCTGCTATGCAAGGTCAGGGCCTGGCAGGGAAGCATCTGGCTTGATCTGCCCTCAAACCTTGACCCTCCAGATTCCCTTGAACCTCCAGGTCACTCCTCCCTTTTAAGCCTCCCTTTTAAGGGCCGGCCTCTCCCTGTGCTTGAAGATGACGTGGAGGCCTGGCCCCTGCAAGGGAGCATCAGCCACCCTCAGGTCCTGCCTCCACCCACCCGCTCCCTCCCCCACATCGCCCCCACTGGGCTGAGAGGGAAGGGGCGCTGAAGGAGCTCAGGATCCCTGCCCGAGTCAGCGGGAGCCGCAAGAATGTGCAGGGGCCGCCATCAGGGCGGAAGGAATGCAAACTTGCAGGAGCCGCTGTTGGCTGATCTGGGAGCCCATGCCTAGGACACCCCGCCAAGAACTCCCAGAGACGCCGAGACGACCCTGGCTCCGAGGAGCCACGGGGGATGGGGGCCTGCACGCCGAAGCTGGGACAGTTCCAGGGTGCCTCCCGGCTTCAGAGGACTCTGTGGGTTCCACCTGAGGCCCCGGCTGCAACCTCTCCCTCTGCCAAAGCCTGCTCTCGTTCCCTCTGCTCCACGGAGGCCAGCTGCAAACATTACCAACAAACTGCAGCCTAACTTTGATCTGGAAGTCTGTTGCCGGGGGAACCCCACCGGCCACTGACACCACCCCTGGGCAGGCCCGAGGCCCCGCCCACACCTGCTCCCCGGGTCTCCGCACACACAGGGGTGAGGGACAAGTGGCTGGCCCAAAGTGGACAGTGGTGCTGCCAAGTCTCAGTGCCACACACACGCCCCGTCTTCACAGCCATTGTTCTCCTTCTTGTGTCCCGCTGTGTCTTCCCATTTAATCCATATTTTTATTGCCGCTCTGTTGGCAGAGCGTCTAGATTTGCAGGCGGAGAGAAACCGAGCGTGTTGGGAGCAGCAGGAACACTCTGTATGCGACGATGCGCCAAGTGCCGGGGACTCGCTCGCTCGGTCTCTGGTTTGCTCACTGAGCGGACTTCGGCGAAGCCCTGACTCCGCGCCAGGCCCTGGGCTCGGTGCCGGGCGTGCAGCGAGGAACAGAGCTCAGACCTCGAGTCCACAACGTGGGGTCCGGCGGGACGAAATGACACGCACACAAGGGAGTGCCACGAATCACGGAAAGGCAGACACACGGTGGCTAAAGCTTCCACTTTCAACCCTAAAGAATAACCCAGCAGCATTTTCTGAAGCACAGGCCCTGGGGCTGCTGTGCTCCCCCCATCGCCCCCTCCACCCCCCGCCCAGAGTCAGTAGAACGCTGGCATCCCCTGGCACAGAGCTGGCAATAAAACTCACACCCTGCCTCTCCCTCGTTCAACGGATCCCATGGTGAGCACAAGCATGGGGTGCAGCCCCGTGTCCCGTTTTACAGAAGTGACACCCAGGGCCCCTGGGTGCCAGCACAGGCAGGCGCGGCGCGCCGGCAGCTTTGAGCGGAGCAGATCCTGTTGGCAGCATTTCCACGTTCGTTTCTTTGCTTGGTGGGAATTCCCACAGCGAGCAGGGTGAGAGGAGGCCCCTCCGCTCCAGGAGGGAAAGGGTCCCGTCCTGTCGGCGGCTAAGAAAACACGGACAGGTGACCTGGGTCTCCCTTCCCCTTTGTCCAGCACCGGTTTCCATAGTGCCCATCCTGTCCAGGGGGCACACACCAGAACTTGCCACAGGGAGAAGGAAGCTCACAGAACGAGGGCAGAGACAGTGGGGTCAGAGTTCAGCGCGGCGGAAAAGCAGCATAGGAAGGAGCGAGACAACCAATAATTAACCAAAATTAACCAACACGTGAGTGCTGCGGCTCCCCGTCAGCCACAGAGACGACAGCATGGGACTCAGAGGCTTCCTGGTGGGCGGACAGAGGGATGTGGGTGGACCGCTGGCAGGAGGGGTTACTGTCCAAAGCTGTAACATCAAGAAGGGGGGCCACGCTGGGGGTCGGAATCTAGATGTTATTCCTTGCTACGCCCCTAGCACCTAGCCCAGTGCTCGGCACACAGTAGGAGCTTCCAACCCATTCAGTATATGAATAAGTATGGACTGAGTGAATCCCTTTATTTACAAAGGTCTGTCCAGAAAAAGTCCAGCCACTGTTAAAACAATGAGAACGGTTTGCATGACAGTGATGTCACCTGGCAGCCAAGGAGAGGGGACCGGAATGCACACGTGTGAACAATGACGACCTCACTGTACTAGTCAGTGGGGGGGTAGATGCCATTGAGTGAGCATGTGCACTGTGTGGCCGTCACATTCAAAATGACGAGTAGAGCAATGAATCTGCATCAAATTTTGCATCAAGCTTGAACATCCCTCCACAGAAATGATTCAAATGACTCAGAAGGCTGCAGCTATGGGCAACGGGTGATTGGCAGCTTCATCACAACACACCTGCTTATGCATCATGTCTCATGCAGTTTTTTGGAGAAACATCAAATCACCCAGGTGACTCAGCCCCCCTAGAGCCCAGATTTGGCGCCCTGTGACTTCTGGCTTTTTCCAAAACTGAAATCACCTTTGAAAGGGAAGAGATTTTTAGATCGTTGATGAGATGCAGGAAAATACGACAGGGAAGCAAATGGTGACTCCCACAGAGGATTTTGCGGTGAGTTTTCAACAGTGGAAGACACCGGGAGAACTGTGTGAGGTCCCAACGGTGCCTACTGTGAAGGGGACTGAGGCGTCCTTGTCCTATGAACAGTGTTTCTTGTGCATCTTCTTCCATAAATGTCTCTGTTTTCCACAGTGCCTGGCTGGATACTTTCCGGACAGCCCTAGTCTGGTGTTCCACTTGTTTCTGGCCACACGTTTAACACCCATCCTGTCTTCCCACGATTGCTGTCTATCACCCTGCTTGACAGTTTAGACACCTCTCCAAGAGATTATAAAGAACCGGTGTTACACAGGAAGGCACAGCAGGATGCTGATGGAAGCACCGCATCCTTGAATGCAAGCACACGCCTGGGTCTCAGAATGGCGGCAGCGCCTGACGCCAGGGGGAGCATCTGGTCTTCCCACACGGCGCCGCTCCCTAGGGCTGGCGCTGGGACTGTGTCACCCGAGGAGCACGCGGAGCTTCACCCCTCACGACCTGGAGGCAAAGGGGTGGAGCTCACGTCGGCTCCACCTGGTCGCAGGCTGTGTCTTCCCATGGGGCCTGCCGCGGTCACCGCCCCAGTATCAGGAGGGGGTGCAGTGGGGCGTCCCTGGCTCCTGTGGAGTGTCCTGCGCTGTGGTCCCCGGGTCACCCCCGCTCCCCCCGGAGGAGGTGGGCCTGGCTGCGCGGCTGCTGCGGGCCTCTCTCCGTGTCTGCCGTCCCCTGGCTCACACACGCAGCAGCTGCTTCCCCGCGGCATGACTTTTCAGTTCATGGAAGGTTCCACAGAGACACTCTACATTCAGATTCAGGGAAACCCGCACCATTAAAGCGCACAGCCACGCACACGCCCCGAAGCCGAAGGCTCTACGGGCACATGTGTAAGAAGCTCTCAGTGGGCCAAGTAAGAGCAGCACTGAGCAACACGGACATCCGGCCGCTGGACTGACAACGTGGGAGTCATTGATCACCTCGGAAGGAGTTGTTTCCGTGCGTGGTGGAGACGGAAGCTTGTTTGCAGTAGATTGGAGAGAAAAACAGTGACAAATCATCCCAGGGAATTTCTTTTGAAAGGGAGGAGAGAAATAAAATAGCAACCCAAGGAGGGGTGCAAGGTAGATGACAGAAGATAAGTGGGTGGACGGATGAGAGGTAGACAGGTGATAGGTGGGCAGGCGTGCAGGTAGGTAGGTAGGTAAGGGACAGATAAATCAGTTGGTAGGTAGAAAGATAGAAGATACAGATAGATGACAGACAGACACATGGACAGATAAATCACATAATATTAGTCTGCTGCTAGGAATGACCCCAGGGAGAATAGGGGTGTGGAAGAGGCAGTAAAGGCGGGTGCCCACGGCTCTGAGCAGCCCAGAAAGCACGCAGTCCAGTCCACGGGTGGCCGGGTTGGCCTGAGACGGGGCCTTGGGGCGCAAGCCGGTGTCAGGGGCCGAGGCCCAGTGTGTGGCCCCGAGGCGGGCGGACATGTGGTGCAGGGTGCCAGCTCCATGCCAGCTGCTCTGCCTGAAGACTCCTTGCCAACAGAGTCGCTTGCTCTTCGTTTGTCAGCAAAGCCTCTTCTCTGGCCGACGCCCGTGCACGGTGTGTATCTGAGCTCATGCAGGCCCCACCCCCTCGGACCTGGCTGCCCTCAAGTGCCGAGTGAACTTAACTCATCACCTTCCTCATCGGCTCCAGTGTTGCTCACAAGACTCCTCCGGTCTGAAGTGCTTCCTGCCTCCTCCTGCACCTAGGCCGCCTCTCCGAGTGGCCTCCTCTGCTCGCCTGGGCAGTGGGGCCCTCGGTGCCGAGGGTCCTGTGATGCTCTGCTGAAGGGGCCCACGCTCCGAGGTGGACGGAGCCTCCCTCGTGGCTGATGAAGCTGCTGTCTACCCAGGAGGGGCCTGCCACGCCCCTGACCGTCGGGAATGAATGACTGTTGGAAGGAAGGAGGGAGGGAGGGAGGGAAGGAAGGAAGGAAGGAGGGAAGGAGGGAGGGAGGGAGGGAGGGAAGGAAGGGAGGGAGGGAGGAAGGAAGGAAGGAAGGAAGGAAGGAAGGAAGGAAGGAAGGAAGGAAGGAAGGAACGAGAGGTCTGCTGTCTCCCTCTCTAGCCCCTGCTGGGCTGGCTCATCTGTTAGGGGGCTGGTTGGGGAATGCCCGACGAGATTGGTGGTTCCCATAGGAGGTGCTCCCCGAAGGCACGGGGGCGGGGGAAGTTTTAGGAGCCTGGCCCCACCCAGAATGAAGGAAGCAGGCTCTGGGCATGTGGGTGGAGAGGAGGGGACGGTCCCTCTGTGTCAGGGGTCAGGCTCTGGGCAGAGGGAGCTCAAGGCGCTTTCATGTCATGCGCTCAGAGGATTTGGTTTCGTTCCGTTGATCTCGGCGCACAGACTGGCGCTCTGACACCGGGAAGCGCCCCGGGAGGCCCCCCGTGTTCCAGGGGGTGGCCCCATGCACCCGAGAAGACGCTGTGCATTCTCGTCCCCACCGCAGCCTGCCCTGTGTCTCTCCATCTTGGCCGGCACTGACCGCCCGCTCCTTGTGAGCCCCCACAGCACAGGGCCTGCTCAACCCACTGCTGTTTCTCCTGCAGGCCCACTAAGTGTCTGACACACAGTAGGCCCTCGGTCCACTTTTCGGTGTTTCTTCCCACGCCGCATTAACGTGGAATCCAGCCCAGTGGTGCCGCCCTCCACCACCACAGCCGCTCCCTTGACCTTTAGAAACACAATCGAGTGTGTACAAAGTTTCAGATGAACTAGTTAGTCATTTCCCTGGAAAGGTTTCGCAACTGCCCGGGTTTTCACACGAAGGCCGTCACGCTGTAATTCCCAGAAGTGGAACACCGCCCCCAGGAGCCCGCGCACACCGCTGGGCACCGGGTGGTGGGGTGTGAGCCAGAGGGCGTGAGCGATGTCCCGGGAACCCCACCTGGGGGTGGTCCTCCCGTCAGCCCCCAAAGGGGGGCACTGCTAACCCCCCTGCCCCCCCCACAACAGAGACTCTGAAGCGCACGGCTCGCCCAGCATGCTGGTGGCGGGGGAGCTGCTCCGTCCTGCACAGCATTTCCCTCCAGCCTCACCTTCTGCCCGGCACCTTCCCAGCACACTGCCGGATGAATGACAGCGACAGTTGCTGGTGCGGCTGAACACTGGGCAGTGAGCAGGACAATGCTGAGAGCGACGACCACGGAGGTGACTCAGGGGGGCCCTGACTTTAGGGGGACCCAAACTGCTGAGGGAGGTGAGGGCCCTATTCCCGTATGGCTGACATCCGTCTAAGAAGAGGGAACGAGGGCGCAGCGAGAACGGCCCCGGCGGGGGAGCGTGCAGAGGGCGGGGCAGGCCTCCGGCCGTCTGCAGGCCCAGGAGGGAGGCCTCCGAGGACGGCAGCTCTGCCCGCGTTTCCGTCTTGGATGCGGGAAGAACATACTGGCTTCGTGAGAGCCGGCTACGTCTCTTACATTTTTTAAAGGGTTCTGATGTACCTCAGGTTTTTAATGATCTTTTCCCCATCTGGGGTTTTTTTCCTGGTGTAAATGTGGCTGCCGAGGCATTATTATTAAAGGCGTTATTATTAAAAACAGTTGGATCGTAGCACAGGAGCCCACCCTCGCTGAGCCTGCCAACCCTGCCCTGAAGTTCCCTTCCCAGTCTCGTGCCCCACCCCCGTCCCATCCTACCGCCGGCGCCCCAGGCTGCCTGCAGGGTGAGCCTTCGGACCCCAGCCCCTAGGGAGTGGAGGGAGAGGTCAGGCTGCGGCCCCACCAGAAAGCAAGAGTTGGGCCAGAGCCTACAGGGACAGAGGGCACATTGCCCCCCGCTGTACTCCCCAGTGACCCATTCCAGCTGCACCGGCAAGGAGCTCAGCAACCTGAGATGGGCCGTGGTTCCCAGCCTGCCCCCCGCCCTGCTCCCTATGCAAATATTTCCCTAGGAGAGAGAAAACAAAATCACCTGTCACCGAGGTGGGAGGTGGCGGTGGCGCCAGAGTACAGACTTCGGAGACTAAGTCAATTCAGAGGACACCGCCGCCCCCAGACCCTCCTGTCTGCAGAGCGCTTGGAGCACTGATGTCTGGGGCCCTTTCCTACCGTCCATGGGCCCCGGATCCCCTTGGGAATCTGGGGAGAGCGCGGAGACAGGCCCCACGCACACACCCAGTGACCAGACGCAACCCCAGGGGTTGCTGGGTCCCCCGAAACCCCGCTGGGCCACTGGGAGTTGGGCGACCCTAGGGGGGCCACCCCCAATCACCCTGGTGAGCAGAGCTGCCTTGTCACCAGCTGCCGGCGCGAGGCCTAGCCGGGAAGCCAGGAGAGCTGGCGCCCACCCCGAGTTCCCCCTCATCAGGGAGCGTGAGCGGGGCAGTCCACCCCACGGCCACAGATGCTCACGGTGTCCAGGCTCAGGGCCAGCTGTTTTTTAACAACAGATGCTTGAGGTGTAAGTTGCAGTGAAGCACATCCATTCTGAGTGTGCCATCCAATAACCTCTTAAAAGCGTACGTACAGGGTGGTGCAGCGGGCACCCCAGCCTAATTTCAGAACACTCCCAGCCCCCCGAAGAGAAATGTCCTGTCCCTGGGCACTCCCTCCCCACTCCTACCCGCACGCCAGGGGATCCCTCACTCACTTTCTGCCTGTGGACGTGCCTTTTCTGCCCACTGCACACGAATGGACTCATGTGATAAATATGTGGTCTTTCGTGTCCGGCTTCCTTCTCTGAGCACGTTGTTCTGTGGTTTACGCACGCTACAGTGTGTATCGGTATTCTGTTCCTTGTTCTCGCCAACCTGTCGCCCCAGGGCCCACTGCTTAAGATTAGAGCTTGTGTGTGTGTGTGTGTGTGTGTGTGTATGTGTAGGTAACGGGGGGGCACGTGGGGAGCCGGGGCGGGCTGCTGGGTCAGGAGCTATTTTAGCGCCTACCCATTTTTACAACGTAGGTGGCCCATATGCAGGGGGCCCAAGAGAGCTGGGTGGGCTCGGGAGGTAGCTGCTGCCTCTTTCTACCTCTGAGGCAGGCCAGGGCTGGCCAGGGCTGGCCAGGACGGCCTGTCGTCGTCCTGCTCCTCTGAGAACAACAGGGCCCTTCCGTGGCCTGAGCCGCAGGACTTCGGGACCTCTGCCCCGACAGCGCTGAATCCGTGCTCATGACCTGCCCAGATTCAAAAGCTCCATATTCTTATTCTCATGAAGACTGGTGGTCCGAGGACTCCCTCATGCTCTGTCCCGTGAGGAAGGGCCTGGGATTGCGTTGACAGGGAGTCCGGGGAGATGCCATCCTATGGAGCCCCTGCCAACCCCTTGTGCCCCGGGGGTGGCCTCACGGGAAGCGTGAGTGGTGTCGGGGCCAGGGCTCGGCCCTGAGTGTGGCCGGAGCCCCCGGCAGCGCCCGGAGGCCGGTCTGGGAGGCTTGGAGACGCCACGGCCATCAAGCCACGAGTTCATCCGCTGTGTTTGAATCCGAGCACAGGAGAAAGGGTCTGGGCACGTCCGTGGGCTCCAGAGGGCCAGACAGTGACCAGTGAGTGGCAGTCACAGTGTGTGGACAATAGGAGGGGGCTAGGGCAGGGCAGGAGTCTCCTGGGCAAGGGGCTGGAGGTCCGGAGAGAGCACCGGCCCCAAGAGGCGATCTAAACCCCCACTGGGAATTCAGACAGAATTCAGACCGAATCCCGGTCACGTGAACTGGAAAAGCTCAGCTGGGGCTGCGCCGGCGGAAGCTGCTGGCTGCAGACTCACTCCCTCCTGGTGCAAGGACGCCGGGCTGGGGTACGGAGATGCCCCGATGCTGCCCACCCCCAGTGGGGACCACAGAGTCCCTGCACGTGGCTGACCCTTCTTGGGAGGAGCCCCTGGGTCTGCTGTTCGGCAACCGGAGGGTAATTGGGTTCAATGTCGTGTTTTCCGCGGTAAGCATTTTTCCGTCTCTGCGACCGCAGGGCTTTGGGGTGAGACGAGCGGCACTAAGTAATGAGAAAGGAGTGAATCCATGAATCATTCCCACGTCTCCTGACGTCCACAGCTCCGCGAGTCGCCCCTCGTGCCCCCAGTGTCATTGAGGGAGTTGAAGAACTGCTGTGTTTAAGAGGGACAGAGAACTTGCCTTGTAATCATCCTTACAAGATCTTTTATGGATAGCCACAGCGTCCACGCTGCGATTTTACATTCCTCTTTAACAAGGGTCGGACGGCCGCGGGCGATTTTGAACGAGATGGCCCTGTCTTCTGTCAGCAGGAGGTCTTCTGGCAACGGGCCCGCTCTGGTTCCTGGCTCTTCCCCAGACCAAATTAACTCTCTCTCTCCACCCTCTGCGGGCGGCAACCCAGATGGACGCGTCCCGTTTTACCCCCTCGCTGGCTCGCGAGGGCCCCTGGAAGCAGCAGGCCCGGCCCGTGGATGGTCCAGTCCCAGCTAGAACCTGTCAACAGTGGGCTTCCGTGTGGTACCTGCAGGCAGCTCGTGTGCTCAGCGGCTGCGCAGAGAATTCCTTCTTACGCCGAGCAGAGCGGAGCGCACCAGGCAGAGTGATTCGGAGGCACGTCAGCATCCAGTGGCAAACACCAGCCACAGTGTTTGAAGAATAGCAAGTGGATCCAAATGACAGAGAAGAGTGTGTGGTGGGGGAAGGTGGCCAAGAGATAGAGAAGTAAGAAGAAACCAGATCACAGAAGACCCTGTTGAAGACACTCAGTTGCCCAATCGCCGCCTCCCAGCCACATCTCACATGTAACAAGCAACTCAAGAGGTCCTTCTACAACTTCTTCCTGCCCTAGCTTCCCTCTGCCTTCCGCCTCCTTAGCCTCGGGCTCCCTTCTGGATGTTTGCCCTTTAAGTGTACCTAGCGCAGTGATTTTTATTGGGAATTCACTCGGCACCAGGTGTCCAAGGCAGATGAACCTTGCAGACCTCTGTCCCATCCCACCCCAGAACACCACACAAACAGAGCACGACTCCAGGCTCGAGCCCACGGGCTCCCATAGCATCACGCCCTGCAGTGGTCGAGCTCCCGGTGAGCTCGGAGCCACCAGTCCCTTTGGCAGGCGAAGGAGGCCCAGGGGAACGGGGTGAGAAGTCGAGGGTTGGCGGCAGGTCAGGTCTTGGTAGCAGAGCACAAAACTGCCACCAACAGTTGACCCCAGCAGTGGCGCTCCTTCTGGGCTGGGAAGCGATGCCGTCGACCTTGGCCTTAGGCAGACTTGCCGAGAACCTGAGCAAGGTCCCGCTGGCCTGGGCCCCACAGAGCAGGCCTGGGCCGGCCTCGGGTTCCTTCCTCTTCCAGCTCCGAGCCTCCCGTGTTGACATCGAGCGCTAGAGAACAGCCTGGAAGCCTGGGGTGCCCTTGTGTGATGGTTTGGTGGGCTAACAAGTGACAGCCAGTGCCAGGTGGCTTGCTGGAACAGCTGGCTCCTACTTTCTCTCACGGCCTTGCCTATAAATGAGGGCGTTGGATAAACAGGCTGGTCAGCTTGGATTCCCGGGGAGTTTATGGTCTTACAAACGGAAGGCGGAAAAAGCCCGAAGAAAGGTCAGTGCCTGCTCCCCAGGGTCCCCTCCCCAGGGTCCCCTCCGCTGCCCTGAGCTTCTGCCACGCCCAGTTTCTGAGCCACAGGGGCCAGAGGTCAACACGGTGACATGTTTCATCTCGTGGAAAACTCGGACAGGTTGGTGGAGGCTGCACTGGAAGAGTGCTGAGACTACCCTGGGGCCCAGCGGGGAGACACTTCTGTGGGTGCAGGGTTTGGACAGGGGCGCACACACAGCGCGTGGTCGCCAACTCTGGCCAGTGACGAGCTCACCAGTTCCAGAGGAGGGGAGGATTTGAACTCCCGTTGGCCTTGAACCAGGGCTTCCACAAGTGAGCTCTAGGTTTTCTTCCATCTGCAAAACACACGTTGTGATGATTCTCGCTTTCTCTATGAATAGGCCAAGTGCTTGTGGGGGGGGGGGGGGTTGCCTGGTCCACTGTCAGACAGGGGGACATGCCGTGTCCGGGACTCAAACCCAAATCTGTCCTACTCTGACGTGTGTGTTCTCCACGCGTGAGGACTCTCTGCCCCCCGTGTTCCTTTCCAGCAGAGGCCATGCTAAAATTTGTGTAAGTATGCATGCATTTTTTTAAAAAAGACCAAAATCAATAAGTAAAAATCAATTTGGCATTATTTTTTAAAGTCTTTTATTTTTTTTAAAGGTTTTACTTATTTATTTTTAGAGAGGGAAGGGAGGGAGAAAGAGAGAGAGAGAGAAACATCAATGTGCGGTTGCTGGGGGCCGTGGCCTGCAACCCAGGCATGTGCCCTGGCTGGGAATTGAACCTGCGATGCTTTGGTTCACAGCCCGCACTCAATCCACTGAGCTATGCCAACCCGGGCTATTTGGCATTATTTTTTTAAAAAGATTTGAAAATTAAAGTCCTAGAACAGTTCCAGAGACCCTCGTAAAGCCCTGAAATATTTGTTCCTGAACTTGCAAGGGAACAGCTTTCGAGAGCTATTGTAGATGCTTGAAAAGGGTGACCTCGGGCCTTTGCTGAGATTAGCCCAAAGCAGATAAGGATAAAGTGTTTTCATTAAGACCATTAGAGCAAGCCGGGGACAGCGCCTCCGGGCCACTTTAGCCAGGAGGCCACCAGTCTGCCAGCCACAGGCCCTGGAGGCAGAGGGACGTTGAATCTGCCTCCAGCTGCAAAGCAGGCACGCAAGCCAGACGCTCAGCAGAGCGCCCTCCACTGGCCCGATGCGACACAGCACGGGACCGAGCTTTTTCATTCCGTCCATTCTCTAAGGTATTGCACGGCACGCCACGTGACTGAATGAAAAGCAGGTAGAGAGGAGAAATGTACTGACTACATGGTGCCCAGGGGTGTACAGTCCTTTAGCTGCCCCCTCTTTCGGGTCCTCGCAGGGGCACCTGTTTCCAGGGGCAGTGTGGGTGTGGCAGGTGACAGACACGCCAGGTGGGGGCTGTGAAGATAACTGGGCTGTCCCAGGGGTCACGGATACCCTTTAAGGGTGTGTGTGGGGGACACTGCCAGACGTCCTTTGCACAGGGGTCATCTGGCTAAGTGCGGGGTACGCAGGGGCAGAAACAAGCCTGGGGCAGGGAGACAGTCCAGAGGCCGGCAGGACAGTGTCTGGCTCCTGCTCAGCCGCCTGGAGAGGACAGGGGTTATGCCCGGCTTGTTCTGCCCCCTGCAGGCCCATCGTAACTATAGGCTAAGGGCCTGGTGTCAGTGACCCCAGTACACGAACAGGTGAGGAACTGAGAGAAGACGACGGGGTTTGAGAAGTAGGGGATCGAAGTCGAGAGGCCTTGGTAACTGATAGAGTCTGACGGGACGGCAGAAAGGCCGGCGGCCTGGGGACTCGGGGCTCTGCTCACCGAGGGCTGGGTCAGGGTGCGGTGGAGACGCCTGTGGATCTGCAGCGGGGGGTGTCTCAGCCCCTCTGAGCCTCTGCCCTCAGCGCTGGCCCTTCGCTCGTGCTGGCCCCCTTCAGCCCTGCCTCCAGGTCCCTCCTCCTCACCTGGCCTCGGTCTACCTCGCTTCCCGGCCAGGCAGGCAGGGTCCCTGGCATCCGAAACCAGCTCCTTCCTTGCTGACCGTGGTTCTCAACTGGCAACTGACCCCCACGAGTGTGGTTACCGGATCTGTGTCTGTCGCCCCCTCCAGAGGGGCAGCTCCATCAGCCAGGACAATGCCTCTCTGTGGTCACCAGGGAATCCCCAGTCAATGGCACCATACCTGCACATGGTAGGCACTCCATTGATGTTTGTTGAATGAATAAGTGA
Source organism: Phyllostomus discolor (assembly GCF_004126475.2). Lineage (NCBI taxonomy): Eukaryota > Metazoa > Chordata > Mammalia > Chiroptera > Phyllostomidae > Phyllostomus > Phyllostomus discolor. The sequence goes on from NC_040909.2 coordinate 134,664,708, forward strand.
GTGAAAGAATGCGTGGATGCTTTTATAAATAATGAGTGCACAAGCAAACAGCAGGGCTCTGTCGCAGCACACGACACACCCAAGTCCCAGCTGGCTTCCCCGAGGGGCCCACCAGGCCCCCAGGGTAGAGTCGGAATAAGACAAGTGCTGGGCTTGAACCCATGTGTCTGTCATTCAGCAGTGAGCCCTCGGTCAGCGCTTATTGGGGGTTCCCGGCTTTTCTTATCATCTTATCTTAAGGTCTTTATCTCAAGGCGAGAAATGCAACCCTTGGAGCCCTCGGTTTTCCTGTTTATCAAACTGAGAATAAGGACACCTATTTCAGTTTTTTAAAAAATGAGGATTTGATGAGATAACATGCTCCTGCCAGGCACCTAGTAGACACTCAATAAACGCGTATTATCCACAGCTGGGCTGTGAGGTGAACGTCCCCTAGGGTCTCCGGAGGCACAGGAAGAGGAAGTGAGTGTAGAAGCCCCAGGCACGCGCACATACACACCGACCCCTAACCCCTAACCCTCCCCGCACCGTTCCCACGGCTTTCCGCAGCTGGTGCGTGCCTGGGAAGGGGCTGGCTGTGAAGAGCTTCCCGGTGTTCCCAGCTGGGAGTCAAACATAGAGGGGCGACTGGTTGCAGTCTGTGCAAGTTCAAGAGCGATGCCCACCCCTCAGTGGGCCTCATGCCACCTGCCTGCTTCCTGCCTCTTCCAGTGACCTCGGCAGGCTCGGCTCTTTGCACGTAGTAGGTGCCCTTTGCAAGCCTGAGCTAAGGATAAAGGGAAAGAGGAAAAGAAGCTGCCGGCACCTGGATTGGGAGGTCACCCCGGAGCCAAGAAGGAGGGGTGTCTGGCTGGCCCAGATTCAAGGCTCAGTGCTCGGGCCCCTTACTGGCTGTGGGACCTTGAGCTTGTTTTTAGCCTCCAGTTTTCCCATCTGCCAAATGGGAAGCAATGGACCTCACTCATTCGTGGCTGCCTGCAAAGTCGTGCTTGCAAAAGGTCCAGCCTCCTGCCCCCCAGAGACAGCCCAGGGGTCTCCTCTCACCCCCTCTCCTCCGTGGTCACGTCTCAGAGAAATGTGTAAATCGTCACAGGGCAGCCATTTCCCCTGGCGCCCCTCACTCGCGGTCTCAGCACATGATAGGGCGGCGGGTCTCAGAAGTCCGCAGGACCTGGGCCACGTTAAAAACGCCAGTGCTCGCTCTGGCTGGCGCTGGAAGGCTGCAGGGCCCGGGAGTCTGCAGTTTCAGAAGCAGGCCTCAGATGGGTGGGTGGGTAGGGGTCCCCCACCCCGGGAAAGCCCCGTTGTCAGGACAAACCTGCCCCTCAGTGGCACTCCCTTGCTGGTTCCCGGCCCACCGGCATGCGGGTCTGTGGTGTGGCGGGAAGAGAAAGGGATTTGGAGGGGGACAGAGAGGGGGGTCCCCAGATGGGAGGGGCCCACGAAGCCTGCCTCTTGTTCCCCACAAAACAGCTTTTGCGCCCAGGTCCGCGATGTTTGAGGAGGGAGGGAAGCCACCTGGGCTCCAGGCACCACAACGGCGGCACTGCTCATCAAAGGCTGCTGGCGGGGGAGCTCTCCTGGCACCGAACACTCCCCCCGGGACGGCCGCCGGAATGCCAGCAGCTGGCCAGGGAAGGCCTGGGAGGACAGCTCCCTGGCGGCTCCTGGGCAATCCTGTTCTAGAATATTCCTGCATCTCCTGAGCAGCAGGAGAGAGCAGCCGCAGCAGGAAGGTCACGGGGGCGTCAGTCACCTCTGAGCCCCGAAAGCCTTCCAGGACGCATGTGGCTAGTTGTTTAAGATAAAACCTATGTATGTGGAATCGCCGTCCTTCCCCAGCGTCTCTCCCGTGTGCACCGTCAGCCTTGAACTCAGACCTGGCTCTCGTTCTGCCTCTCAGAGGGCTCTGTGTCCACTTCTTTCGCAGTCTTGAAACAACGGAAGAGCCAGAGCAAGGGTAGGAACCAAACCTCACCTTTCGGAGGCAAGGCTGCCGAGGCCAGAGCCGGCCCCGTCCTGGGACGCCCCTCGGCTGCACCGCGGCGCTACCCGCACCTGGAGCTCTAGGTAGAAAGGAACCAGCCTCCCTCCTTCCAGCAAAGCAACTCCAGACGTAACCCCGGCAATCCCCTAGGAATCACCTACAAACATAGAGCAGGGGCGCGTGTGTGTGGCTGCTTCCTCTGGGCCCCGCTGCTGGGTGTGATGAGCCCTGTGAGCTCCTCCGAGTCAGCTCACCGGGCGGACTGCTCCCTTTCCCACAGCAGGGCGCGAGGCCCCTCTCAGACCCCTAACCCACCCCCCCGCCCCGCCCTTGGACACCTTACTCCATGGTAAGATACACCAAGGCTTAGGAAAAGTATGTATCCATCTATCTATTAAATTGAGATATCATCGACAGATAACATTGTATCAGGTGTACAATATAATGATTTGATGTACGTCTACATGCAAAATGATCACCCACAATCCGCTTAGTTACATCCACCCTCACACACAGCTACAGTGCTTCTCCCCTGTGAGGAGGACTTTGTACCCTCTTAGCAACTTTCCAACGCACAACATCGTACAGTTAATGACCATCACCACGCCGGGCAGCCCAGCCCAGGACTTACTTTGTAACCGGAAGTTTTTTGACATCGTTTATTGTATGAGTGTGTCCTAAGGCTCAAGATATGTCATGCATGTATACATGTATATGCATATACATACAAACATAGGCTTATATGCATACTGTTCTGTATACCTATAACATGCACATGTTATATGTACACATGCAAATGCGCACACACATGTACACACACAGACACACACACACAAGCAGTATGGAGTCAGGGGTTCTGGGTGTGCCTCAGACTCTCTGAGGGGACGGCTGGGCTCCCTAACCGTATCCCAGGCCGTTTCCTTGGGAACCTCTGAGGCCCCCGGCTGCTGCCCAGCCCCCAGCACCTCCGCCTCCCTCGGGGCCGCATGTGTGGAGGGAGAGCAGCCTGTGCTCCGGACCCTGGAGACACCCCACCGCAGAGCTGCTTGGGTGCTGGGCACTTAGCAGGGGGCTGTCCCTCTCCCCCCCGGGCACGACGGGTCAGGGTAAGGCTGGTTAACCGGTACCACGGCTGAGTCCCAGGCGCCTGGGTCTTCCTAAAGCCCTTCCTGAGATGTGCCTGCCCCCCCTCCGCCAAACACCCCCAAGGCACAGGCACCACAGGCCCTCGGGGGCTGGGTCCCAGCTTGGCATCCGAGGTCAGTTCTCCCGGGAGGTTCCCCAGCCTCCAGGTCGAGAGTGAGTGGAAATCATGCCCAGCAGAGATACAGGGCGGGCTGGAGACAGAGGGCAAGCTGCCAGGCATACCCCGGGGGCACAGTGAATGACAGGTGGCACTGCTGTCCCCGTGTTACCATCGAAGAAACAGCAATGAGTGAACACGCCCCATGTCACCCAGCTGACATAGGGGGGCCCTGGGAGTCCACTCCGAGTTTCCCGTCTGCCTGGGGAGCCCAGGTGGTCCAGTCTGCCTGATCTCCGGGGGCTGTGGGTGGCCGTCCTCCAGCCCCTCTGGCTCCGGGCCCCACGTTCTGTGTGGGATTCCCATCCTCTGAGTCCAAGCCAGAGGTCACAAGCTCGAACCTGCAGGTCCCAGGAGTCTGACGGTATTGGAGCCAGACAGGCCACGAGCGTGGAAACGGCATGAAACTCCCCCCAGAGTGGGGGAGGAGCTCTGGCCAGCTGCAGGGCCCGCCCCCCACCTCGAGGGCCAGCTGCTGCTCAGCCCGGCCCCCGGCCCTCCTCTGGGAACAAGGCCCATGGCTGCCAGACCTGCCGGGGCCTCCAGGAGAGCCGTGCCCTGGGAACTCCAGGTACGACGTCCCAAGGGGCAGCAGCTAAAATAAACATCCTGTGTGTGTGCACGTGAGAACGGCCCTGGCTGAAGAACACATTATCAGCCGCGCCTGGCTGGCGAGCTGCCATCTGCCTACTCTGCTAAGCATTTTACGGTGTCAGGAGGCATCTTGGTTAACTCTGGGTTCATTGGCAGGTGGATCTCACACACTTCTCAGGAGCAGCCTCACTCCAGGCTTCCGTCGGGGAAACCGAGGCACAAGCAGCCTGACGGGTCCTCCCGGACCCACTGCCGGCCCAGAGCTGTGCTGAAAGGCCGGTCTGGGAGCGGAGGGAGGGCTGAGGGTTCAAACGAGGACGCCCCCGCCGGCTGCCAGCAGGACAGAGGCCTCCCGGGGGGGAAGCACCGGCCGTGTCCTTCGATCCAGACTGCGGATCAGAGCCGATCAGCCCAGGCCGTGAGTCACGGTCTGGCCCCCGGCTGACACAGCACTTTCTGAGCCCACGCCGGCGACAGACCTCGCCCTCCAACCGTCACTCAGAGTTTCCGGGGACTGGAGGCGCGGGGGGGGGGGGGGGGGGGGGGCGCGCGGGCGCCCCGGGAGGTGGGAGGCCACAGCAGAGCCTCTGGAGACCGGACCCAGCCTGCCTCCGCCTGGGGGGCCGGAGGCTCTCCATGGCAGCTTCTCCTCCACCAGATCGCACGAACGGAAGAGTTGAAATTTGAAGAGAAAGGAGGATGTGTCCATAACGTTTGTGACATTATTTTAAAAAAGAGAGAGAAATGTATCCCAATTTTGATGGTTTTTAAAATATTTCACTCCTGGACCATGAAACAGGAGTGACACAACGCGGTGATAAGAGGGTATCGGTAAGGATTATCGCCGCCCTCCCCACGCCCCAGGCGTGTGCTTAACGCTTCACGCAAACCCTGGCAGGTGCAGGTGCCTGCTTGATACACGTGTGACTCCGCCACCCAAACCAGTTACAGTCTTTTCCAAGCCACACTAAAGTACAGCCCAGGCAGTTCACATGCAATTTGTCTCTTTACCTGAACGTTTACGGCCGGGCAATATAACTGTGGTGTAGGCAAGGGGTGATGCGTTCAGCTCCCCTGCTCAGGCAGGGCCCGCCCGTTCGGAGAGCAGCGTGTGTGAGGGTGTGCAGGGGAAGGTGTGAAGGGGAGGCGGGGACCCTTCCCCCGCCCCCCATCCCCGCCACGCTCCCACCGCTGCCCCCTCACCCAGCTCCAGCCCCAGCGTCCTCTGTGTCCTTCTTTGTCCCTTAAATGCACCGTGCTCCCCCGAGCCTTTGCAGATCTGGCTCCCTTTGCCGGACCACCGCTCTCTTCCCCCACCACCCCGCCCCCGTACGGGGAACGCCCACTGTCCTTCAGACTCCCCTGGGGGCTCTCGAGGACCGAGGTGCCGTCACCTACGCAGCGTTCCTTCACGACGCTGGTCAAAGAAAGCCTCAGTTGGACACTTATTTGGGGTCTTGCTTGTTAATGCTTCTCGGGCATTAGATGCCTCGCACCACGAGGACAGAGGCCACTCCTGTCTTTTTACTAGTTATTATTACATCCTGACCCCCCAACACAAGGCACAGATCCAGCAAATGCTTGTTGGGAAACGAATCCATGGGAAGGTGTGTCCAGGCAGCCGGTGGGTGCGGGTGGTAGATAGAGTCGCTCTGAGCCGGGCCCTCGTGCGTCCCTGGGGGGAGGGGCTGGGTTGTGGCAGCCTCGGCCAGGACGCTGGGCACAGGGACGGGCACATCGGACGCTCTGCAGGTCGGTGGTGGCGTCCTGGGGTCGGATCCGGCGGGGGAGTGGGCCTGGCCCTTGGGGCCTGGATGTGAAGCTGGAACAGGAGCTGAACGGGGGGTGTCGGACGCGGTGGCGATTCCAGGGCAGGTGCGGGGTGCCAGGAGAGCACTCCCCGCCGACCCTGTGCTCTCTCCTGTCCGGAGCCCCGGACGGGGGCCCCGAGGTCTGTGCCGTGGGCTGGCGGACGTCCCCGGTGAAGTGCTTATGGTAGCCTTGGCGGCCCCGTGGGCTCTGCCTCGGCGGTTCCCCTTGCATCACACACAGCACAAAAGCACCATGAACGATGCAGGAACGAGGGAGCTGACTGGGCTCCAATAAGGCTTTGTTTATGGCCCTTGAAATGTGACAGCCTCATGCGTCACAAGATACTTCTCCCAAGCACATAAAAATGCACAAGCCCTCCCTAGCTCACAGGTCATGCAGAAACAGGGGTCCTGTGGGATTCGGCTCACGGGCTGGGGTTGCCCACCCCGATCCACACGCTTGTTCCAAACCCCGGGGCATCTTCTCCGCCACGTCACAGGAGGCACCCCCAGTGGCTGGGTCGGGTCCTCTGCTCCCAGTGTGGGGTTGGGAGCGTCCCCTGGTCGGGTCAGGCCCAGGCTGCACTGGTAGCAATTGAGCGATGCCCTCCAGGCAGTGGGGGCTCCTGGGGAGGCCCCCTTCAGCTGTGAGGAAGGTGCAGAGGGACCGGGTGGGACTGACACCCGGGAGGGGTCGGGGGCTGGAGAGTCGGACACCAGGTCCCTGAGCTGTGGGCGCCACCCGGGGCCTGGCCGCCCTCTCATTCATTGGAGAGTCTCGGATTCGCCCTTGGCCTTGCCTCTCAGCCACGGACTCACTGCGTGTTCCCTGCAGCCAAACCGGGCGAGATTACAGACGCGCCTCCTCTCCTCCACAGGCTTTGTTATCGGGAAACAGGACGTGACCCCCATCGCCGGTGTGGCGATAAGACTCCGCGTGGGGCGAAACTCACAGATCGCAGCTGCTCTCAGAAACAAAGCCGCCCGACCAGCCCGGTTTTAACCTCTCACGACTTTGTTCCTATAAACGACCGCAGCACGCGCCCGGCCCGGAAACCTGGGCTCCTGGACGCTTCCCCGCTCTCCCCCGCAGAGTCCACCCCAGGGACCTGTGCGTCCCCAGGGGCACCGGGGGGGGGGGGAACGGTGGCCTTTCTCACACGACGTCTCCCGCTTCCGCCCTCTCTCTTGCCTTCCCTCGCCTGGACCACACTGACCTCCGAAGGTCGCCTCCCTCAAGTCCTGGCCCTGCCTTCAGACACTCCCCAGCTGTTAGGGGATTCCCCCCCACCCCCCAAAAGGAAAACCCGATCTCATCGCATGCCTGGCAGAAACCGTGTAATGGCTTGGGGGTGATGAAACGGTGCTGGAGACGGGCAGCGGGGACGTGCACAGCGACGGGAGCGTGCCTAGGGTCGCGGAACCGCATGAGCGACACTGTGAGAATGGTACCCATCTGGCATAATGTGCACCTCACCACACTCTGAAGCTCCCCGGCGGCTGCCTACGGGTCACCGAACACCTCGGAGGCTTCCGGGCCTGGAAGACCCCCCCAATCTTTCCCACGCACATTCCCCTCCCTGTGCTTTGACCGAGACTTAGCTTTCACGGCCTTGCCGTTCCCACCCACACCCATTTCCCCTGCCTGACTGCGCCCTTGAGCTTCCTCTTCTTCCTCTTTCCCGGGCGTCTCCCCAGCCTCTAAGGCCCAGGCCAGTGTGGGTCACCGTCACCTGTTTCATGGTGGGGCGCCCCCTGGCCGCGTTCCCTTCGGGCAGGCAGGACGCCGTGACTCGTTTAGTGACAGTATGTAGTGCTAGACCAGAGCGGGGAGACCGCTCCTAAGCCACACGCAGGTGAAGTGAACATCGGCGTGTCCGCGCCTCGGTCCAGCAGGGGAGGCCGTCACCTTTGCGGTCGCCTGGAAGCCCCTCCCACAGTCTTTCCGTCCTCCCCCTTCCTGCTGGACTCCTGCTGGGACGTCTGTGTTTGTCGTTTTATGTGTTTTCTTCACAGTTTCAGCAGGCTCCTTGGTTTCTCTGGGTTACCTATATCACTGGTCCCCGTGTTACCTAGTATTATTACCTGTATTACCTAGTTATACGTGACTTTGAACTTCATGCAAATGAAGTTCATACTATATATTCTCCGTGAGTTGCCTGTTTCCCCTCAAGATGATGCTGGAGAGCTCCCTCCCCTCTCCTGCACTTTTCTGGGGTTCGCTCACTTTTCGCTGCTGTGTGCTTTCCCACGGGTTGAAGATGGCACGTGTTTCTAATGTCTGGTGCTGCTGGCGATTGGGCGTTCCGGCTTCTTCCCGTTTTTGCTGTTGACTATGGTGCTAACGTGGCCGATTCTGGACCGGCCTCTGGGGCAACTGCCGGATCCTGCAGGGCAGCTGCCCGGGGGTGGGGTCGCTGCGGTGGGCGCCCGCACTTCTTCAAGTGTGTTCGGCGGGGCTGAACCGCTCTCTCCCGGGGCTGGGAGCCCCTGCACCCCCACCCAGCGCTGGTGGGGCGGCGCGATCGCCCCACTTCCCCGTGCCATTCGATTGCCAGACTTTAAGTTTCGCTCATTGGCGGGCGTGAAACGGCAGCTCCTTGTGGTTTCACGTTCCATCTCCCCGATGACTGCAGAGGTGGGGTTTCTCCTTGCATGCTGATCATGTTTTCTCTTTTTTTCCTGTTGAACAGGCTCTGTCCTGCCCATTATTCTACTGAGCTGCTTGTGCTTATTGATTTGTAGTTTATTGCATATTCTGAAAAAGGAGTTTGCTGTCAATTTTATAGGGGCCAATATTTCTTTCCAGCTTTGGCTTATCTTTACACCCTCTCCGTGGCTTCTTTTGATGCATCGAAGCTCTTAAGTTTAATGAGGATAACTTTGTCTATTTTCTTTATGGTCTGTGTTTTTTTGTGTGTCTTCCTTAATAAATCTCGCCAAGCTGGAGGCCGTAAAGCCCCTTTCCTGTGTCATCGAAAATGTCCACAGTTTCACCTTGAACCTCAGAGTCTCCTAGTCTCCTGGAGTCGACTTGCACTCGTAAAGTGACAAAGGGGTTGCAGGTCAAGTGCTTCTCCATGTGAATCGCCATGACCCGGGATGGCTCACTGGCTAGCTCCCTGCCCCCACTGAACAGCTGCAGGTGTCACCGGCTCTGCCCCCAGGTCCAGGGGCCGCGCCCGTCCGCCCCACACGGCCCCTGTTCCCACAGCGCGACACTGAGGCTGGTGCTCTGGTCAGCCAGCCACATTGTGATTCTTCCTCTGCCGTGTCTCTGGGCTGTTCCTGGTGCTTGGCTTTTCCTCTTCAGTTTTATAATTAATCAGCTTGTCAGGTTTCACCAAAAAAATAACATTGTTTCAAATTGCATGCTACTTAATCACTGCTCTCACAGCGCTTTCTGCAGTGCACGTAAGTCATGCGCACTTGTTTACTGGCCGAATCCACATCTTATTCTTCAAGCTTTTCACCGTGCCTGATACAGAGCATGTTTCTTGAATGAATGACTGAATGAATGAATGAAAGTCCTCTCTTTCGAACGATCTTTCACATCACAAAAGACAGGAGAACGAGGGGGTACCTGTCCCGACGTGAGCACCTCCTCCGTGCCAGGGGTGGCGTCCGGGAGGAAGGGACACGGAGCCTGTCCGGAGTGGGGTAAAAAGTCGAGCTCGGCCTCTGTAGCCAGCTCCCCCCGGCCACGCAGCTTGTGGGAGGCAGGGAGTCTCTTCCTCGGGCTTCTCCGTGTGTGAGTTTCATGAGGGCTGACCTGAGTGACACCTTGTGTTGGGGACCCAGATGTTCCAAAGGGGCGGGGGTTTCACTACATAAGACCCCCCCAGGCAGGTTCAGGAAATACAAGAGATGCCCAAGCCAGACAGGCGGTGGCGAGAGACCCTCGCGCTTCCTGCTGCGTGACTTGGCCAGGATGCTCGTAGGCGTGGGCCCTGGGGACGCGGACAAGGAGGGGACGCCAGCTCTCATCAGGCCTTCGGGGATGGTGTCTGAAGGGGGGGAGGGGCAGAGGTGGGGGAAGGGGCTTGAGCAAAAGGCTGTCTGAAAAGTCATGATGGGCTTTTAAGTAAATCCTCAATCATAATTATTCTAATGGCTTTAATAGGTCTGCAGTTTGGAGCTGGGATGTTCTCATGTGTCAGCTGTCGTGTGCTTCAGTGCAAGATTTTTTCTCTTTTCTGTTGAAAGCTAATATTAGGGGTCACCTGTTATGGCGAATTCTGCTGGGTCCTCACTCAGCAGGGGGTGGGACCCCTCCTGTATTGAAGACCAATCGGCCACCTGCGTGCAGCGCCCAGCACCCAGAGCACAGAGCACAGAGCCGTCTCCCTGGACTCTTCCAACAGAGGGACTTACAGTGGCAGCAGCAGGGAGGGCCCCATGGGGACAAGTCACTGTGGCAGGAGCAGCTCAACAGGCTTGCATTCAAATCCAGCCCCTGCCTCATAGCAGCGAGGGGACGTTAGGAGAGCTGCTTCCCTTCCTGGTGCCTCGGTTTTCCCACCTGCAAAATGGGCACAATGCCCGTCTCCCAGGGTTGAGGAAATAAACAGTCCCCTGGGTGTATACGTCCCTATTTGTCTTGTCATGGCTTTCCGCATTGTAGCCAAACTCCTTTTTTGCAGAGGAAAAAAAAAGATCAAGTCTTGTTGTTCGATGTCCCATGGCTACAAAGTTGCTAACACCGTGAGCCGGCGAGGTGTGGACAAAAGAACAAACAAAGCCCTTCGTGACGTCAGGAAGAGCTGACCCAGTCCTGGTCCTGCCCTGTGTCACCTGTGTGACTCTGAGCACAGCGCTCTCTGGCCTCGGGGTAGTGCTTTCCCACTACCTGGCGGCTCTTCCCCCAGAGCCTTCCCGGTCAGCACACTTGCTTTATCCAGGTCCCTGCCCAAAAGGCGACTCGGTCAGAGAGGATGCCTGGGTGCCCTCCCCCAGGCGGCCCCACCTCACTCTCCCGTACCCTGCCTCGCTGGTCCTCCTCCATCGTGGCCTTCATCCTCAGACACGCGGACTCTTCCGTCATCCGTGGTCGGTCTGCTCCGGCCAGAAAGCAAGCTCTTTGGGAGCAGACACAGATGGGTCGTGCACTGCCGCACGGCTGCGTTCTAGAGCGGCCCCCGGCACAGGGCGGGCACACAGCGCTTACTGAAGGCACAGAGGCTGAGTCAAGGCTCCCTGAGGTCTCGGAGCTTCCCGCTGCCCCCAGGAGCCGGAGCGGCCCCCTCCCGCGGGCCTGCGGAGGCAGCTCGTGTTAGGTGCCCAGTGGGCACAGGGCTGGGGGCGGGGGTCCGTCCACGGCTGAGATGACAGTGACCACCTGGGCCCCTTGGCGGCGGCAGGCCTTCCCAGCCCACCCTGCAGCTCGAGCCTTTGTGGGAGGAGGAGGAGGAGGAGGAGGAGGAGGAGGAGGAGGAGTGCAGTCAGTGTCTCCCCAGTCAGGCCGCGGATCCGGCCACCCCCGGAGCTCGGGAAGGCACAGCTGCCCGGTCCCCCTGCGGCCGTGCTGACCCAGATACCCTGTGATCAGGCTCCAGACGGAGCCCGGGTGTGTGCACACACCGGTGCGGCCGCAGCGTTTCCAGCTCAGCAGGTGGGGAGGAGGGGGAGGCTCTGGGAGAGATTTCCTGATGCCAGCGCTTCGCGTGGGGTCATTGCTCTGAGGAATAAACACCTCTTGCGGGAGATAAGGGCTACGAAAAGCACAATCATCAGTATGGGAAGGGGGTCAAGAACTACTACACACAGAGGACTGGCTGGCAAGGAGCCAGCTGCTCGGTCTCATAGAGAAACACCGTGCTCCCCCACCCCACCACTACCTGCTCACAGGGCCGCCCGTGCACCCCGAGATCCCACACGCCTTCCCGTCGACCTCGCCACTGCTAGGCCGCGGGCAGGCCGTGAGCGCAGGCCCCCGAGGCTGCTTGTTTGCGCTCCTGAGCGTTTAATCTAATTAGGGCCCCGGCAGTTTTTACGGTGTGGTGCTGATAAGCAGGCGTGTGGCCTCCTTCTTGAACTTGATTTTGCGCGCACAGTGTTTGCACAACTGCGAACCCCCCCCCCCCCCCCCCCCCGCGCAGGAGTACCAAGAGCCACCAGAGTTAGGCCCGTTGGGCAAACGAACCAAAATCTACCGTAACGCGAGCGTGTAAGTGAGGGACCCGGGTGATCTGCTCTCAGCCATTACCTGGATCTGTGCGGTCGCTCGCTGCTGTCACCTGTGGCTACTTAAATGTAATTAGAATTAAACGAAGAATTCTGTTCCGTCGTGGTGGGGGCCACACGTCAAGGGCCCGGCGGTCAGTCACCGGGAACTGGGGGCCGCGGCCCTGGACCACGCCGACGGACGCTGCTGGCGTCGCTGCAGAAGCTGCCGCTGAGCAGAGACACACGCCCGGTCTCTAGACCTGTGTGCTTAAGGGCGGCCACGGCCAGTGTGTGTGGAAATCTGTGGCCTCAACCGGGAGGCCCAGGACACGGAAGAGCACGACAGGGCACGCCACACAGGAGGGTTCTCGAGGAGACCGCGTCTCCCCGCAAGTTTTTACGACCGTCTCCTTACTTTGGACGTTTGTGGAGAGGCTGTGAAGTGCTGACAGGCGAAGCTATCAGCACGTTAAGCAGATGAGGGGGAGGTGGCTTTGGACAGACACTGGGGCTTCCCTCCTCCCCTGAGGGACTCTGTCGCGTGCAGGGAACAGAAAGGGGAACCCCGGGGCCGTGGTTGCTCCCCGGTGAGGTCGGTCGGCGGTCCTTCTCCCAGCTGGCCCCCCACCCACCGAGTGAAGGGGGCACGGGAAGCTCCCGAGGTGGGGTTCGAGTCTGCCTTGCTCCTCCCCGAGAAAGAGCACCGTGTCGACCCTGCAAGCCCTAGGCACCTGAACGCACACTCTGCCTTTGCTTCCCACGGGGAAGACAGGCCGGGTCTCACAAAGGGCAGTCCCTCGAGGTCGGAACCTTGGCACCCGGCCTTAGACGCGAGGTCACCTCTCTGAGCCCCGGTTTTCTTGTGGGTGTCGCAGGACTCCTAACGCCCCTCGGGGACGAGCTGTTCCAAGGGGGAGAGGAGACGGTGCATGCAGAGCACCGCCACGCACAGTGCCCGCCTGATAACACCCGCATCGTGAAGGGCTGACTGCAACGGGGGGGGGGGGGGGGGCGCACGCTTTCTAGGTCAGGTGGTCCCTGGCGCCAGTCCCAGCCTCGCTGTGCATGGACCACTCGGTCCACTAAACCTATTCACGGGTTCCGTGTTGTTTCTTCAACCATCCATCACGAAGGACAGCTGTTATGAGCATCTGTTATGAGGACAACGGAGAGGAAACGCGTCGGTGAGTGTTGGCAGGGCGCGACCCATTGTGAGAGCTCCGGACACGCTATTGTGTCCCTAGGTCTAAGACACGTCCGAGGGAGCGACACTTTTTTTTTTTTTTCAGTTTCCTGTTAAGGTCAAGACTGAACTGGACCACGTTCAGCTGCACGTGGGTTTCCCTTTCCCCACGGGCTGTCGGGTTCGGCTCACGGGCTGGGGTTGCCCACCCCGATCCACACGCTTGTTCCAAACCCCGGGGCATCTTCTCCGCCACGTCACAGGAGGCGCCCCCAGTGGCTGGGTCAGGTCCTCCGCTCCCAGTCAGCCTGGGGTCGGGAGCGTCCCCTGGTCGGGTCAGGCCCAGGCTCCACCGGCGGTTGGGGTGATGCCCTCCAGGCAGTGGGGGCTCCTGGGGTGGCCCCCTTCTGCTGTGAGGAAGATGCAGAGGGACCGGATGGGGCTGACACCCAGGAGGTGTCGGGGGCTGGAGAGTCGGACACCAGGTCCCTGAGCAGTGGGCGCCACCCGGGGCCTGGCTGCACTGGAGAGTCTCGGATTCGCCCTTGGCCTTGCCTCTCAGCCACGGACTCACTGAGTGTTCCCTGCAGCCACACTTCAGCAGGGCTTGCTGCTGGGTCCCCACACTCCCGCCCTGGGAGGCCTGGCTGAGCCTGAGGCCTGGTCCCTGCCGGATGGGGCTGGCCTGCAGCGGGGAGAGGCTTGAGACTGGGGGGGGGTGAGGGGGGGAGCCGCCCCACCTCGCCCGAGGGAGGACCCTGCAGTGGCCTGTTCTGCCTCTCATGCCCATTCGCCTGGGGCTCTTCATTAACCTGCTGACTTCACAACACCCGGGGAGAGCACGCAGGTAGGGGGCCTGCTAACCCCACTGCACAGAGGGGGAAGCGGCCCCTTGCAGGGAGGCGCACCTTCCGGAAAGGCACGGCTGCTCAGCGGCCGAGCTGGGCGGGGCCAGGGAGGCTGGAATGCTGGCTTTGCTTGGCTTTGCTGCATTACATTTCCCCCCTCGCGACGTCCTTCACGCTGTCTGGGGATCCCGAGTTCTTTTCAGCCTTCCGCTCCCCTCCCAGTCCTACCTGGGCCGACCTTCATCACAGTCCCGGCGGGGCCCCATGGGGCCCCCCCTTTCTCCTCAAATAACTTCCACCCTCATGGTGTAGCTGAAAGAAATGTAATTTGACCAACATAATTCTCTCTAAAGGCTTAATGAGTAATATTTACCAGCTCAGGAAGGTTTTGAAAGAAAAGCCTGGTTTATTCTAATCAGATCCCTTTACGGTACATTTCAGACACGTACTTTCACAGATCTGGTGTGCCTGGGGGGCAGGGCGCGGAGCCCGGCTCCGCCACTCGCTGACGTGAAGCAGGCTTCTCGAACCCGAGCCTCGGTCTCTCAGCGTGAAATGGGGCCCTCCGGCCCTCTGCCTCCCGAGGTCCCTTCCAGCGCTGAGGCCCTCGGAAGCTAAGGGGAAGCCAGTCCAACTCAGGAGACGAGGTTTTCTTGCTCCCACCTGTTCCCCTCCCAACCTGCTCCTGGATCTGAAGACACAGCAGTATGGTCAACCTCCACGGAGGTCAAGAACTGAGGCTGAGTGTGGGGTGCCCGTGGTGAGCAGAGCCCGACCTTCTGCCCCCCTTGGAGACCCCCAAGAATTCTCTCCCTGGCTGTGGCCTGCACAGGGATCTCCCGTGCCCTTTGGAGCAGGGCCAAAGGTTGTCCACCGTGAGATCCTGAACGCCGGTCTGCGTCCCCTCCCCTTCAGAAAACAGCCTGCCCCGCACCCCCCCAAAAGCCAGGAGGCTGAGTGACTTTTGGGGGCCCCCACCCCTTCAGATTCTGATGCAGCTGCAGTGAAACCCGGAGGCCAGGATGTCAGGCTGCAGTCACGGACCAGAGCAGACCCCCAGTGACTGACGGTGAGGATGACAGACCCCCAACACGTCAGCCCCTCCGCCGGCGTGTGCGTGTCGCCCAGGGGCCGGGGCGTGCATGTCAGCGCTCTTCCAACCTTCACCCAGGGCTTCCCACGGCCGGCGCAGGCCTGCGAGATGGCTTACGGTACGGAGCAGATCAGGCACGGAAGGACTCAGGTTGTGTTGGTGACAAAAACCTAAAACCGGTACTGCCCGACTCTGTTAGAAAAAGAGTGTGTGTGTGTGTGTGTGTGTGTGTGTGGTGGGGCTGGGTTTCCGGGGAGTCTGTTAGGGCAGATCGCAGAAACCACCACGACAAACACAAACGTCTCAGACACAGTGGGTAGGAACCTGGGCACTTTGAGATTAAGTCACTGGGGGGCCTTCCAGGTAAACAGAGATCATTCTGGGTCTTTCACACGGAGAGTGTTTATGATCTCACAGGAAAGGCACATACTGGTCTCTGCCCCCCGTTCCTGACACGGAGCTCCGACACCCCTCGGATTTCCTGGGGGATAGGGTACCTCAGTTCTAACGAGGCCTCCCCCTGGAGGCCCCCGGACGGCTCCAGGGTGGGCACTCGGTCGCCAGAAGGGCCCCGCCGTGCTTAGAAGCTGGGACCTTCCTGCCCACCCCGCCCTCGGGGGAATGGGGGTGGAGGGGAGGCTGGAGATTGGGTCGCTGATAGACCGAGGGTCGTGCTGAAGCCTCCGCAAAAGTCCCCCCCCACCCCCCCACGGGGTTGGGTGAGCTCCCAGGTCAGCGAGCACCCTCGTGCGGGAGGGTGGCACAGCCCAGCTGAACTGGAAAGGAGCGCTTCCGGGGGGAAGGTGGAGCTGAGGGACAAGTCCACAGGGTCCCGCAGGCCGGCCCCCGTGATGGGGCCCTCCGTCCCCCCCCCGCAGCGAGCCCCCAGGGCTCAGCAGCGGCTCCGCTGTGTGAGGGGAAAGGCTGGGGCTGGGATGCTAAGCCCCCTGTGTGGGGACATGCTTCAACCCACGGCACCTACTGTGTGCCAACCCTGGAGCCTGGCATCTCTGCCCGAGCTCAGCACTGGTCCTTGTGTCCACACCTTCCAGTGCGTTCGGGCCTCGAGGGGTCCTCAGAGGAGCTCTGTCTCCACCCGGTTATAATCCCCAGGCAGAGCTAGCTGCCCGGACCTCTGGCTTTCCCTTTCCCCTAGCACCACAGTTCCAAGGCACATTTTTAAAAAAATGTTACATAATCTAATCACCACGATATCTGTGTCCAATCCCCAGGAAAGGGAACGCTTAGCTCCTGGGAGCGTCTGCACAGGCACCTGCCACTGGGGGGGAGGCTGGGCTGCCTGCCCCAGGTCCGGTCAGAAGAGACGGGGAAAGGAACTGAATCGAAGGAAGCAAGAAAAAACCGCCTGTTTCAGGTTCTCTTCGGCACAGAAAACGATTTCAGTCATCCCAGGGGAGCCCGTGCTCCTGACTCAACACCTCGACTCCAGAGAGGTGGGGCCCGCCATCTTCCCAGGGGAGCCAGTGCCTTGCAGGGAGGGGCGGCGGCTCTGTCCACTGGGGGCCCGAGAGGCAATGGTTCCGGCCGTGGGGTCTCTGTGCCGACCCCAGCTGCGCCGCTCAGCCACGGCGGTGCGCCCCTCGGCGGCGTGCCTGCGTGTGCACCCCCCAGACACTCAGCAGACATGGGAGGGCTTCCCACGCCCCACCAGGGACTGTGGCTGTTTGCTGTTTATTGCCGTGGCTGGTGGGGGTGGGGTGAAACTTTAGAAGCTTCGCGTGGCCTTCCCCACCGTGGTAGTTTCGGTCCCCGGGCTAGGGCCCAGTGTGGGGCTGGGATTCCCCCCTGGGCCCGCGTCCAATACGCCCCTAGTGACCGGTCGGCGTTGGGGGACTTCGGTATGTATCCAATCCGTAGCTGCAAGATTTTACGAAAGGATGGCCACAGTGCCCAGGTGTCGGGGCTCCCAGGGCCCGTGAGACGGTTCTGGTGGCACAGGGCCCACGTCCCCCACGTGGCTGCGCTGTCCGCCCCCAGTCCCGCCCGGATGCTGTTCACTCCCCTTGTCACAGGCTGTGGGTTGCTATGGTGACAAAGAATGAACCGCCAGGGCCTGTGAAAGTGGGGTAATTGGGAAGAGGCATTTTAACCATTATAAATTGTTTTCCAAATTATTCTTTCAGTGAACCTGAAAAGTCCCAGCGCATCGCCAACAACAGCCTCTGTGGAGGGCTGGAGGCGGAAGGTCCGTCCAGGACAATGCGGGACACGCATTAGCCTGGGCCCTCCCTCAGTCGTTCTGGTGGACCCTGGAGGGGGGAGGTCCCGGGGCTGAGACTCTCGGTGGGGGACGGAAGAACCAGTAAAAGCGAAGCATATGATTAAACAATCCTTTGAAAACTGCCAAGTGAACTGGCCCCTGCTCGTCCCCTTGTCCTCACAGCACACTGACGAGAGGCCGGTGGGGTAGAAACGGCGATCCCACCTCAGGGAAAAATGGGGGGAGGCCGGGAGGTGCCGTGCGTGGGCTGAGGCCCTGCGGTCAGTGGAGGCAGTGCCGGGGCCGTCCCCAGCCCCCCAGCGTGTCGGAGCCCGTCTGACTGCCAGGCGACCTCGAAGGCAGCTTCAGGGCAGAACAGGGACGGGGAGGCACCAGACTCGGCACCGTGCCCTTCCCTGCAATGCGGTGGGGCGAGGGCGGACGCCCCGTGCCTGTTCCTTAAAACCCCGAGGCTCAGCAGTAGCAGAGGAGGCGGAAAGAGCACGCCAGCGCCCCCCAGCTTCAGAGTGCTGCTCCGCCTCAAAGGAGAGCAGCGGGAGGCTGTGCATGGTGGGCACCGTGTGACTCACTGCCAGGCGGGCAAGTGGGCCCCAGGAGGGAGCCCATTCGAGGGCAGGAGGCCTGGGAGAGCAGTGGGGTGGGGCCCGGACCCTGGAAAGAAAGGCGAGAGAGGGAAGTCCAGGGGGATGACTCGCCCACTGGGCCACGGAGCCCACCTGGCGTCCTCCCCTCATCCCGCCTGCACTGGTTAATTATGCATCAGTGCAGCGAGGACACCGCACCCAGAACTTTGGTCCAACAGTATGCATTTGAGATGCTTCCCTGAAGGCAGCTTTTAGATGAGATTAACTTTTCCATCAGAAGACAGGGTAAGTAAAGCAGATTGCCCTCCAGAACGTGGGTGGGCCTGGACTAATCAGTTGGCAAGAAGAGAAGAAAGAGAGACCTCCCCCGAGGAGGGAGAAATGCTGCTGGCGCCGCATTCGGAATCTGACTGAAGCCACAACTCTTCCCCGGGCTCAGCTGCCAGCCTGCCTTCCAGCACTGGACTTGCCAGCCATATGGTGTGCACACGCACACACACTCACACACGCACACACCCTGTGATTCTGCTTCCCTGGGGAACTCTGATACACCATTCTTCCTGTTAGTTTGTTTTACAGCCGCTCTTAGCCACTAGCTGCTGGCTGTGCGTCCCCAGTGCACCGAGACAGCTGTCAGCTTGGCTTCTTTGCACAGACATCTTTTTCCTGCCCAGAATCCTGTCACCGTTCTCCGCCTGGCCCCGCTGCCTCTCACTCGGCTGCTTCCCATTCCCCTCTGGCCGGGGCCCGGCCAGCGGCACACCGCAGCCTGTGGCCTGGCCGGTGCCTCTCCCTAGGGCTCTGTCGCTCCCCAGCCTCCCCGGCCGTGCAATGTGCTGCCTTGTAGTGGACCGGTGTTCCTGCCATCTGTCTCTCCTCACCTGGGAGCACCCCGAAGGCTGGGGCTCCCTTTGCCGTCTCAGGTGTCCTAGCATAAAAACGTGTTAAAAAAAAGAAAGAAAGCGGTCAGAAAGGCAGGAGAGAAGGAGAGAGAAAGGAAAGAAAGAAAGTCCGGCTGGAGGAAGGGGGAGGGGAACCCAAATGCTCAGAGACAAACCAGTCACAGCTGGCGCGGAGGGCGAGGGCCCCAGGTGCAGAGGGGCCGCTGGAAGGAACGCTCCGTGGCCGAAGCTGGAGCCACGTGAGCAAGAAGACTGAGTGGCACTGGATTAAAATGCAAAGGGTGAAATAAATGGTCGCGGGTCCGTGCAGACACTTTTCAAATGATTTACAGTGACACGCCACCAGCAGAGACGGAAACGCAGGGCTCACCGCCTGTGGGTGTCGGCTGCACAGGGGGGCTTCCCTTCAGAGAGCGCAGTGCGGAGAGAGGGACAGTCTCTACAGTGGAGACACTGACAGGCACGACCTTGGCCAGGCGGTCAAGGTCAAACTCCAGCCGCCATAAGTCATGTTGATCCCGTGCCCTTGAGAGGTGATGGACACGGCACCTAACTCTTCCTCCTCAAAACCCAGCACCATGGCCTCATCCTGGGGAAACCTCCAGGCAAACCCCAATGGTGGCACGTCCTAGAAAACACCGTCCACGGTGTCAAGTCTCCGAAGAGGAGGGAGTCTGGGGAGCAGCCGGTGGTGGGTGGGGGGGCGTGGCGAGTAAAGGTGATGGGTGTCCTGGGTTTGGCCCTGGGGCGGAGGAGTGGGAGGTGGGAACCGAGGAAGTCGGAACACGCCGTGGACTTCCTCAGACTGTGCCCGCCGTGTCTGGTCAGACGTGGGTGACAGGGGACGTGCCTGTGTACAGAGACGCACTCTGTAAGAGATTCTCGGCTTTTAAAAATTAAAGCTGCTCTAAAAACAAATGATGGTTAAAACTAAGAAAGTGTAAGAGTCATCACACATCCTTGCCTCTTCTTATCTTGGCCTTATTTGGATCCAGATTCCCACACACAACAGAGAACACCCAGGACTCGAACCCAGGGCTGAGTCCTTAAGCAAGACTGTGATGATGACCTGTGACGCTGGGGGGGCATCTGTCTCTTTCACTGACGTTCCCTTCCCGTGGGATGTCCCCAGGGCTGAGCACCAGAAGCAAACTGCGGCCTTGCCTCAATCTTTCAGGACTGGGGGGAGTTGCTTCACAGGGGTTCGTCCCCCTCCGCCCCAAACCCCCGATCACGGCAGTGATTCTCATTGTGAAGACAATACCGGCTCCTGTTAGGACGGTCAATACCCAGGGAGTAGCTTCTTCCAGGGCCACCTGCACCTCACCAGCCCCCGGCCAGTTTGTCTGCTCTCTAGCTCCACCTGCTGGGATGTCTGAATCACCTGCGTACATGCACAGGCCCTTGGAGACCCAATGCCAGACGCAGGGGGTGGGGGGAGGGAAGAAATACCATACACTGCACTGGGGGACCCTGGGAAGGGACAGAAATTTTAAGACGAATCTCTTCTTTTATGGAAAGGAAAACCAAGTGTTGGGTGCATTGAGCATGACTAGGTGTGGAGTCTAAATGAGCTTGGAATTCTTGATGCCGAGAGAAAACTTATCAGTGACCACCCGGTGGTCACCGCCTCCTCCTAAGAGCTTTTCGGTCAAGTGCAGAGGTGGACACGGCCATGTGCTGCAGAGCCCCAGGGGTGGAGGCGAGGAAAGGAATCGTGGCAACAACTGTCCTACAGGTTGACCGTGTTTTGCTTTGAGAGAGAGAGACACAGTGGGGGCCGGGGGCGGGGGTGGAGAGGAGCACAGAGCTGTGAAAGGTTAATTAGTATTTAAACACACAATTGTGTTTTCTGTTTGGTCTGACTGGGAGCATAAATTATGTTTTTCAAACACAGGCTCACAGGCTGCAGATGAAAACGGTCCTGGTGTGTGCTGCTGGGCCCGTGTGGCCGAGGGAACACGGGTGGAATGGAAGCTAGTGGGGCGCCCCCACCCCACCGAGCAGGGGGCGGGCTGAGAAAGAGGGGAGGGGCCACAGGAAGGGAGAGGGCTGCCAGCTCCATCCCCCACCCCCCGAGGCTTCCTCCTGGTCCCGGTGGGCGGGTCACTGTGCTTTTCCGACCCCTGGGTTCTCACGCACAAAATGCAAGTAATAATCCTGTTTCTCTGTCTGTTGTTGAGTTAATGACGTCCAGTGTGCTTCAGTCTCCCTCCTGCGCCCACTGCTACAATATTTCTACGGACACCAAGGAAAGCCTTGAAAAGGATGGTGTCTTCTATTGTGTTCTCATCGTATCGCGTGATAGTATCAGTTCAGTCCAATTTTATCTCATTTACTTCAATTAAGGGGTGTTTGTTAAGGAATGGCTGTGGTTCTCAGTTTTCCTGCAGTGCCAGGGAATGCAGAGGTAAGTAAAACCCAGGACACACCCTCCAGAGCTTCACCCGCAGGGAGAGCAGTGAGAAGCGAATACTCGAGGACCTCTGATCAGTATTCGGATGCCCATTATTGACCCCTGGAGAGAGAGCGTCTACAAAAGGGGGGTGATGTTTATCGTCACACGGGATTTTGCCGACGAGGACGCTGAGGCTCAGAGAAGGTCACTGACCTGTTCGAGGTTGCACAGCCCAGAGCAGAGGATGGAACCAGAGTGCAGAGCTGCTCACCTGAGCCGACTCACGGCTTCGGCCCTCCCCAGGGCCCCCGCCCCACGCCTGCCTGCCCTGGCCCACCTCCTACCTCCCCGTGTTCTGTTGTGTCCGCGTGTTCACACTCAGCTCTTTGCAACCCTCTGTGTCAACCCCCAGGCAGAAGATGTGTGTCAGGTGTGAGCTGTGTTCGCTGCTAAGGGCAGTGCAGCTGGGTTCTCACCTGGAGGGCTGTCCTTCCTCACGGCCAATGGGAGGACCCTGTGTACGGTTCACACGAACCACCTACGTCTAGAAAGACCATCTGCAGTGGGTGTCGGCATTGCCACAAATAACCACCTGCCGGGAGAGCACGTTTCAATTTAAATTAGCGAACCCACACGGAAAGAGGCTCTTCTGTCTCCTCCTCTGGACCTCGGGCGCCCGGCGGAGGGCTTTGCCTGGCGTGTGCATGCAAGGCACACTCACTGCATGAGGCACGATGCTTCTACTCTTTCTGCTGTTAACATTTATTCCCTCCAGTCACACTCGGCTGATCGTTACTCTAACAGGTTCTGAGTGTGTTCTTGATCTCAAGGCTCTTCACGAGGCACAAATGGTCTCACACACCTTCCTTATTAAATACTCTGCATCTTCCTTGACATTTTCAATTCCACCATCTTAAAAACACAGAGTGGTAATCACTATTCATTTCTCAGCATTAACCGTTAAGCACGTTTAACGAGACATTTTACCACACTCTGCGCTCACCTTGGTCAACGAGGGATGGCCGAAGCCCCCTTGCTGGGTTGGGGTGGCATGGAAAGACAGCGTCACGCTCCGTGAGCATGGGCCATGGACCTTGGGCCTCGGGCCCACTGTCCGGCCATCACAAAGCTGCCACATGTAAGCCCCAACCGCCTGTCTTTCTCCCCCACCCCCAGTTTCTCCTCCCGCCTCCCTGGTGCAACTGGATTCCTCTTCTTAAGCTACAGTCTTGATAATGTGGTTCCTCTGCTCCAATATGGCCCTTGGCCCCCACAGCCCGCTTGGTTACGTTCAAACTCACTAGCCCACGGGCCCATCGGTCTGGGAGACCCGTGCTTCCCAGGGCTCTTCCCGACCCTCCCTTGGAGGAGGAGCACGTGGCACCGCCCTCCGTCTCTGGGGCCAGCCACGGGGCCGCCTCTCAGTGGCTCTGCTCACCAGCCGGCAGGTCCCAGGCCAGGCGTGCGTGGTGAGAGCGCCAGCGTCACGGGTGTGTGCTGAGAATGAAGTGAGTCAACCTGCGTGGAGCGTCCACCTGAGTGCCCGGCACACGCCAGGTGCTGCGGAATACGTGTGGCTGCACTGGTCTCCTTGCACTGAAGTCCTCGGACACGGTTGACAAGCGAGTTCTTTTTTTTTTTTTTAACTCTGTGCCTAACCTTCTAGGTGATTGTACATGTTAAGAAATCTTCTCTTTCTGACCCGAAGCTCTGGAAGGCTGGGGACAGTGTTTCCTTTGTCCTCCACTGCCCCCGAGACAGAGGCTCCGACCAGGACCGAGCCCAGTGAGGGTCCTCGAGGCTGCGTCAGGCACTGTGCTGGTTCGCTGGGGCTGTCATCACAGAGGCTCAGCGTTTGAACGAGAGATTTACAGCCTTACGGTTCTGCAAGCTCTAAGTCCAAGATCAAGGAATCGGCGAGGCGGATTTCTTCTGAGGCCTCTCTTCTCGGCTTATAGAGGCAAGGCCACCGTCCCCGTGTCCTCACAGGGGCATCCCTTTGTGAGTCTGTGCCCTGATCTCTTCCTATGAGACACCAGACAGATTGGACGAGCCCTCCCCTACGGCTTCATTTGAACACACGGACCTCCCGAAGGGCCCTGTCTGCAAACACAGCCGCTCCGCGAGGTGACCGGGCGGCAGGACTTCAGCCTGTGGGCCTCAGGGCCGCAGCCCGGCCCGCAGCGCTCATACGGTGACAATCCGAAAAGTGCGTTCAGCCCCATGGGGCTGTGGAAAGCCCATGTGCCCCCCCCCCCCCCCAGTCTGCTCGAACAGCTCAACTCCTCTGCCCTCCATGGTGCAGTCGGAGGGGCCCACATGCTACTGTCACGGGCGTGCCTATTTTGGAGTAACTAGGGGTGTGGAGTCAGCGTGGCCTAGAGGCCTAGGAGCCCTCAGAGAGGCCGGGTGCCACAGCTCAGGTGCAAGGAGAACACACCTGGGTGCAGGCACGCCCCCGGTTGTGCGGGGCGGCACCACCACCACGGCAGGCCACGGCCCCCCTGTCTCTGAAAGAAGTCCCCCGACAGGGAGACGAGAAGCAGCAGATTTCTGCCAACTGCGAGCATTCTAGAAACTACAAAAGAAGGCAGACTTGGTGTATCTGCTTTCCCTGAAGGGGCGGGGAGCAGATGTCCACCCTGGCGGGGTGCTCCTGAGTGTGGGTCCGCTTTTACTTTCGACTCTTTTTCACTTGTAAAGAGAGGAAGTTCCGGGTAAAAGAACCCCCGGTGAGTACAAGTCAGAGCCGTGCCGGTGCCCAGGCCGAGGGTGGCTCTGGGGCTGCCCCGAGACGGGCGGGCCGAGCCTCTGCACGGCTGCTTTGGAGAGAGGCTGGGTCACGTCACCGGGGCCCTCCGGTGCCCTGGCTGCGCTGTTCCGCAGTTTCACTCCCAGAAACGTGCCCGAGGGGGCGGCGGGAATGTGGACAAGGATACGTGTTCATACTTGCGTGTGTGCGTGACCGTGCACGCATGCCTGCTGTGTGTGCATTCACAGTGTGTGTGTACATGAGTGCATGCCTGCTGTGTGTGCGTTCACATTGTGTGTGTTTGTGTGTTTAAAAGATTTTTTTGATAACAAGAACCATGGAAACAACCTACTTCACCAGTGTGTCATTAAAATAACGATAGCATGTTCAAAAAAAAGGAATAATACAACCACTGAGAACGGTCTTCGCCACGAATGTTCAGTGACGTGGGGGAGCGATCGCACTGGGATGTCACGCGAGAAGGGAGAACATGAAGCTGTGCATATATTTGGATCCACCTGTGTTTCCTGACGTGTGCATTTGTTGAAAACACAGTTTTTTCCCTGAAAGAACAGATGAAAACAGGCCAGTGGTGCTCAGGGGCGTGCGTTCCGACGTCGGGAGACACTGTGGACGGCCGCCCCGTGGGGAGGAGCTGCCAGCATTGACCAGCAGTGCTCAGAACCATCTCCGGCCCCAGGGACAGAGGGCTCTCCAGCCCGCGTGGCAGCTCTGAGCCCCCCTCTTCATTCTGTCCCTGGCTTGGGCAACTTCCCTCACCTCCTCCCCGGCTCCGTCTCCCCTCCTCCCTCTGCCTCCCTTCCTCTCCCTCGCTGACATTTGCCAAGGCCTTAGTGCAGCCCGGATCTGCTCTACACACTTCCTGTGCATTAATGCGCGTTAACATGCCACCCCCTGCCCCCGCCCCGGGTAGCAAGTACCTGTAGTGCCAGGCCAGGCAAAACAGCCTCCTCAAACTGTCTTAAGGCTTAAAAAAACCCATCAGAAGTGCTCAGCACAGTGTCTAATATACAGACGAGTCACAGGAGGTTAGACAGACAGGCGTGTGTTCTTACGTGTGCGCACACACACACAACACACAACTAGTGTGCGCAGGGCGGGTGCGTCTTATGCAAACCCATAAACACGGCCCGTTTTTCTCCGATGGGATCAGAGAGTCTTCTGCTTTCTTTCCTGTGCTTTTCTTGCTCTCCACAGGTGCACCTGTCTGTGTCCTCAATAGGTATGAATCTCGGTCGTCGCCAGAACAACCTAGCAGTGTGCATCGGAGCCCGGGGCCTGAAGGGCCACCCAGGAGAACCCTCCCTGCTACCTGGGAAAGTTCAGAGAACCTCCACTCTCCTGCAGCTGTGCCACACGCTTTCCTAGAACAGAGCGCCAGACCTGCTCGCCGGAATAAAACAGCCGTTCCTCTGATCCAATAGGGTCCAAGGGAGAGCCGCAGACCCTGCCTGTAGCGATCAGTTGTCTCGCTGTCGTTTTGGCAGCCAGCTGCCCTGGGGGCGGTTATTTCCCATCGATCTTCTCACTCAGCAGGACGCGCCTTTATTTCCCCTGGAACGACCCTCCTCTGTCCCCCTCACCCCAGGGCTGCCGCTGTGGGCGAGACGGGTCACCCGGTGAGTTTTCCGCCTGGGGTCAGGCGGATTATCTGGGGAGCTCTTAAGAAACACAAACGGCCCAGCCCTACCCTGACTCCTGGCTTGCCTTGCCTGGAGCTGGTCTCATTTCTATTTTAAAGCTCCCCCAAGTTTCCCCGGCGGAGCCAGGTATGAGAAGCAGTGCCTTAGGCAAGCTCGTGCAGGCTGACCCAGGCAGGCCGGGGAGGGGGATTACCTGCCACCTCAGGGCGGCTGCCTGGGCCGGGGCACAGGGGAGGTGCTCGTGCTGTGTGAGCAGCAGGCCGGGCTGTTAGGAAGCTCTTCTTCACCCCAGAGCAGCCCTGAGTGCCCACGGGGCTTGCTGCCGGCTTTGCCAGACGCCAGCCCTCTGGTGTTTCACGGGGAGTCACATCGCTCCTCGGTCTCCCGCCACGCAGACACGGCTGGTTCCCCCCACCATCCCGCAGGCCGCGTGCGTGTTCCCGAGTTCTGTTTCTCTCGGCTCCCTCCGGCTCCCTGTCAGACGTGCCGTGTGACCCCTGACGCCAGGCTGGCACTCGTCCCGCTTCCCTGTTCCTGCCGGAGCCGGAACAATCTGGCTCGTGATCAGTTGTCCTGTCGGGCGGGACCTCGCCCAGCAGGTCGCCTGTCCTGGGCGCTGGGCTGCGGCCGCAGAGGGGGTCGGTGCTGCTGGCTGAGGGCTAGCAGGCAGGCGGGTGCGATTCCTCCCTGCCCTGCGGGGTGGGGAGGCGTCCCATCCCTGGGCGAGAAAGGGGACAGGAGGCCCTGCCCTTCTGCCTGTGCATGTGGAGCCCCCAAAGGGCCCCCAGCTTCAGAGCTCCCAGCTCTGAAAGGGCCCCCAGCTTCAGGGGGACGAGAGCTGGGCCTGGGTGCGGATGCCCCGCCTCCATCAGCACCCCCCTCCTTCCCCGTCCACATCCGCCCCAGCCCTGCAGCAACCTGCCCGGACACCGTCCCCTGACCCGCACTCGCCTGCCTGGGAGGCCAGCAGGCCCCGCAGAGGTTTGTGGGAAGGCAAACCACCACCTCTTGTAACCATCCAGGAAGCTAAACAATGACTGCTATGACAACCTGCCAGCATGGCCAGGCACCGATTCATAACTGACGGCTTCCCCGGTTTGTGTCTCGGTTCCAGTAGCCCGAGAAAGCCCCCCACGCACCCCTGACCAAGCACACAGGGTGCCCATTTCTAACTGGACCGCCTTCAGCCTGCCCACACCAACAGCCTGGATGGGGCCCACGCAATGCCTTTTCCTCTCTAACACCTCCCCGCCCCTCTGCCTGCAAACACGGCCTTTGCTGATTCCCATTGGGCGGGTGGCTGCTCATTTCCAATGACACACCCCAGAGGTCCCATGGGGTGGCCCCTGCATGGACCCCGGTCACAACGGCATCAGGGAAGTGGACAGGGCCACAGAGGTCCCACCTCTCTTCAAGGTAGAAGTTGCACGAAGCCCGTGCGCCCCCCTCGGGCATGTTCGGGGCACCCCTGGCTGGTCTCTCACGCCGTCATCCCCACCGCCACGGGGTCGGGCCCCACCCGCCACCTTGCCGCAGGACCCTACGAAGTTCAGGATCATTTTACTCCTTAGCTGCTTTCTAGGCCTGGGACAGAGTCTGCGGCCCACAATGCAGCTTTTGTCCCTGCTCCTAACTGGGGGCTGGTTCGGTTTCCACGGCTCTGTGGATACGAACCTCTGAAACACATAACACACAGAGAAGGCAAGCCGGCCCATCAGATCTGGCCGCCTCGCAGACCGACCCGCGCCTCCCCGAGCCTCTTGGGTTCCCGCGTCCAGTGCGAGGCCGGGAAGGGAGGCGCTGCAGCATTCAATACTCATGAGAACTGCCCGGACCTGGGGGGGGGGGTGTGCCAGAGAAAGGCTGTGAGAAGGAGGAGGCGGCGAGAAGGGCTTTTTCGGCCCCCTGAGTCTGGACACGCGGAGGGAGACTGAGTTTTAGTTTGGGGCCGTCCTGCGTTTGTTTCTTCACAGGACAGACAAAGAGGCCTCAGTCGCAGGGCTCAGGGTGCCCTGAAAGATAAGGGTGATAATAAAGTGTGAGATGCCCTTTCACAGCCGTGTCTACCCGCCGCCCCCACCCAGGGCAGCCGATGCCAGATCTCTCCGGGGGCCCACCGGAGCCTCGCACCCGGCCCATCTCCCCGCCTTGATCGGGGACCCCGAGCACTTCTGGCGTCCGGGCTGCGGCCCCCTGGGAAGGAGACTGCTGGAGCTGGCGCCAGGGCTTTCCAGGCCCTGCCCCCCACAGCTCAGCCCCCGAGGTGGGGCAGCTACACCCTCTGTGTGTCTGGGTTCTCTTCTGACCCTGGAATGTAGGGTCACTGTGCGAACCTGAGGAAATGGGGGAGCTAAGCGCTGGTAGGCTGCCGTCGGGTGTCCAAAGACATTCCGATGGTTGACACGCGATCAGCCCTCGGCGACACACGTGAAAACGAGTTTCACGGCCGTATCGTTGGGTGTTGTACAAGTCTCTCAAAAGACACAGGGAGCCTGCTTGGGTGGGTCATAGACCCAAGCAGCGAGGGGAGGCCCAAAGTGAGGATTAAAACATGGCCTCACGATGGGTGTCAGCACCTCGGTGTTAAGAAGGGTGGCCGTCCCCGTCCCAGGGACAGGAGGAAGCTAAATGACATTGAGGTTCTCCAGTGCGGCCCTGGTGACTTGTCGATGGGACGGGAAGCCCCAAAGAGGCAGAGCGATTTACCCAGGCGGTTCAGCAGCGGTAACAATAGTGCCAGCTATGCACTCACCCACAACCCCGCCCCGCACTGTCTGCCCCGGCCTCCGGACACCCAGGGATGGACATTGCCCACCTCCCCAGAGGCTCGTGAGCATTCATTTCGCAAACCAGGCTCTGAAGATAAGTTGCATGGGCTCTGTAATGAAAAGACTATTGTAGTTATTTTTCCCATCAAGCAATGGAGATGTAAAGGTGCTGAGAACCCATTTAGTGCTTTTCTCTACTTTACCAGTTGGGGTATGATTAAAAGTTTCCTTTGAAATAAGGGTCCCTGCTACTGAAAGTGTATCGGAAACCACCGACCGCACCTTGAGGTTGGCAGGACCACAGAGCACTAGGGCGGGTTCGAGTGCACGTGCGTGCGTGGCGTGGCGGCGTGTGGAAGGATGGGGGCGGAGGACAAAGCAGGTATATCCGGACATTTCCTGAATTTCCTGAGAGGCAGGCATGTCACCGATGGGAAGCGGACTCTCCGATCCCCCCAGAGTCTACCGGGGAGTCTTGCCTACGTCACCCCCTGTAGCTAGAAGTGTCCCTGCCCCCGAGTCACTGAGCTACCTCCAGGGCACACGGCTCTTGTCCCTGCACAGGGACTGGGCCCTACAGACTGGAAGACCACCGGAGGGTGAGGGTCCACCCCGCTGGCCACGCCCTTAGAGACCGGGTTCCGGAAACTCCCATCGGGGGAGAATTCGTGGTGAAGGGGAAACCTTAGCCACAAAAGGAGCTGGAGGGGCCAGGTCATGAGTGAAATTCTGACATCCCTTAGAGATTTTATTGTAGCATGTACCGATGAAATGGCGTATTATGTAAAATTATTCGCGTGTCCGTAACAATGTTAACATGCCGACTGCTTTTTGTGTTCTGTGAACAAAACTAGTAGCACTTTCATGTATTAAATGAGACGAATGATCTCGTTCAACACTTCAGGATAACCCTGTGGGGCAAATACTATTTTGGGTCCATTTTCCAAATGAAGCGTGCGAGGGCTGGCACACACACGCCCCAAAGGCTTGGATTAGCCAAGTGCCCAGGGCTGTTCTGTTGTAAGCGGCAGAAGCAGAATTCTAATGTGGACGGTCACGCACTGAACCGGAGCCCTCGGCCCCCGGCCGCCGCACGGTGCGAAATCAAAGGCGCTGCATTGTAACAATCTAGTTACAAATGCCTTTATCACGGAAACTCTTCAGGGTATCTGCCTCTCAGAGTCTCGGCAACATGCTACCCGTTCTGCTCACTGCAGACAAAGCCCGTGCTGAGAGCTGAGCTGCGGCTTCTGGTGCTCTGACTAATTGTGGGACGCCCGTCGAGGCTCTCCGCTCACGGCTGGTGGCTGTTGGCCCTCCAACCTAAGACGGCTGGAGGAATGCCTGCACATTTGCATAAACACAATGGGAAATGCTTAGGTAAACAAGGTAATCTGTGTAGGCTACAGTTGTGTAGGAGAAGCCTGGGGGGTGCAGGGGGAGGAGCGGATGGCAGTACCTCTTGATTTTCAAGTGTGATCGTTGGCATGTGTTGTGGGAAGGAAACAGAGTCCGTGTCCTAGGAAATCCTATGGGATCCTAGGGGATGCAGCGTCCTCTGGGATGGGGAGGGTATTTGGCAGCTGTCACTTTCCTAGGAACGGGGCACGTGGGTGACGGCCTTTTCTCCAACGTGTCAGGAAGAAGCCAAGCAGCCCTGCCCCAGGAGGGCAGCGTGCACCCTCTCTCCGCCCCCTTCAGGCCCACAGGGTACCACCGAGCAGCAGGCCCTGGGCTCCACTTTTCAGAAATAGAGAAACCGCCATGTCCCCTGCAATGACGTCCGTCAGCCGGAAAGAGCTGTGAGTCACAGCCCAGTGGCATTTTATATTTAGTGACTCATTTTCCGCTCAGATCGAGGCGGTAAATCGCGTGCCCAAGAGCGCCCTGCGACTCACATCAGCTTTTCTGAGATTTGGGTGGCCAAGTTTGACGCATCGTGATCAATCCAGCTTCCAGGGCGCATGCAATCGATCGTGGCGACTAACAAGATGATGCGGTCTGCATGCGGTTTGGAGTGGGATCCGCTCTTCCCTTCACCACACGGCTCGCGAAAGGGGAGAAGACGTGCTCCGGCTGGACAGGGCGCCCCCGAGCCACAGCAAAGGCCATGCTTCCAGGTCTGGAAATCGTAGGATGGGTTCCAGGGGCGAGGCGGAGGTGCCACACGCAGGAAGAGTTTTAACATCCACATTTATGTAACCAAGTGGCAAAGGCTGACAACGATTGTTTAGAAGTTTCAGAACCACCTCTGTCTTAATCCCCGTGGCTGGAGCCTGGATTTTATTCTATCTCTGTCCTGCTCAGAAATGGCCCCTCCTGGTTGGCCGTGCCCAATCTCACCTCTGTATTTAGTTCGTGAACTCATTTTTTCAACCAAAACTTATTCAGGCGCCGTACTAGGCACGGGGGTATGAAGCCAGGGAAAGGCGGGTCCCAGGCTGAGAAGGTGCGCCCGGAGACGTCTGTGACATTAGCACGCACGTGTTGATTCCAGGTGGGGCGAGGTAGGCACGCGGCACGCGGCACTCGGGACGAGAAAGAAGAGAGGGGACAATTCTGCGTGCAGGTGGCCGCACTCAGAACTTCAGGGAAGAGCAGCCAGTTGATTAAAAGGCGCAGACCTGGGAGTCAGTGAGGCCTGGGCTGGGGCCCCAGGCCAGCCCCCGTGGACACTGTGTCGGCCTGTCCTGTGCCGGGTTCCCGCGTCTGTAAAGTGGGGGTGGAGAGCAAGCACTCCTGTCGGCAGTGCTGGGGGACTGAGGGAGGCTGAGGCCGCACGGGAGGCCCTTAGCGCTGTGTTTGGGAGAGAGTCCAGCTTGCGGCCTCGTTCCTGAACGGGTTCCTGTGCCCGGGGGGGCCAGGCCCGGTCTGTGAAATGCCCTGCCGAGCACGAGCGGAGGCACTGACGGAGCGCAGGGTGTGGGACTCCCATGCTGGGCAAGCAGCCCCCCACACTCGTGCCCACAGGCACCGAACCCTGGTGCAACGAGATGGCTTCTTCGGCTCCCTTCTGTCCTGTCTCCCCCGCCCCTCCACTGCGATGTGCCACCACCTGTTTGATGCTCACCTGTGTCATTCAGGAATGCTTTCAGTGGCAAAGAGAAGACAACAGGAGTATGACCACCTGAAGTCTATCTGTCTCCCACGAAACCCTGCTGTGTGGGCAGCCATTCCGGAACCAGCCCCTGCCAACTCTCTGTTGATGCTGTGACATTTAGCCTCATGGCCTCAGAAGAGCTGCTGCAGCTCCAGGCCTCATGTCTACATCTCAGGCAGAAAGAAAAAGGAAAAGTGCAGGAACCAAGGAATGAATGAAAGGCTGATAGGCATGCTGGCGAGTGTGTTTTAAAAAGCCCCACTTGCATTCCATTGGGAAGATGGGATCCATGCCGCTGCTGTCCACGAGGGTCTGGAAAGAAGGCCCGGGGACAAGAAGCTGGGGATGGCTCTGGCGTCGCCCACGGTGTACACAGCGCTAGCCATCCTCCGGGTCCCACCATAACTGTAGCTGGGCTCTCGCATTGCTGGGCACCATAGCACGTGCTCGTGTTCCTCACTGCGAAGCCTCGAACGCTCGCCGTTCATGAGCGAACCACTTCCCTGCCACCACTTCCCAGCACATTGTCTCCTGCCACCTCCTCTCCCACACCGGCAGCCCCCCAGCGAGGCGTGCATCCTTCCCAAGGTTCCAGGGAGGGGACTGACCCAACCTAACAGACCCAGACGGTGATTTGGACCCTGAAGGGGGGAACTGAAAAGTCCTGGCTCCAGCGTGTTGTGGAATCGGGTGGGACAGGACTCCTGTGTCCGTTTGGCCACTTATTAGCTGTGCCGGCCTGGCACATCGCCGAAACCCCCCGGGCCTCAGTGTCCTCGTCCGTGAGATGAAGATGACGGCACACCGTGGCAGGCTGCCGTGGGGACTAAGGGACCCAGTGAGAGCAGAGTGCTTGGCTCGACGCTCGGCCTGCCGTCACGACGCGGCAGCTTTTATCTGTCTACCTGGTTCCGCGCCCTCAGGCAGGACAAGTTCCTGGGGACACAGTGTCTGATCTCTGAAATGGAAAGATGCTCGGAGATCATGTAACATAACCTGTAGGAACGTCGTAGCATGCCTATCAGGTAATCAGTCAATAAACATCAACTAGTTGTGAACTGGGTAATTATCCACTGATTCCTGCTAAGACAAAATTCCACGTATCAAGACCAAGGAGTCTGGAAGGTTCCCGTCGGTCCAACGCTCACTGTGGTGGTAACCGTGGAGGGCGTGCCCGGGGCCAGGCGCCACGCGCAGTGGGGTGGGGGCCCTGTGCTGCAGGTGACGGGACTGGGGACGTTCGTGATAAGGCCTCGGGGGTCTCCTGGCTCGGGCTGAGCTCCTGGTTCGTCTAGCTGCTCGGTGCTCACTCTCCTGCGGCCACCACCGCCTTCCGAGGACGGGGTGGGGAAGGCGGACGAGAGGGTGTAGCCTTGAGGCTCTGAGCAGTGAGTGGAAAAGGCAATGGGGAAAGAACAGGAGGAACACAGTAGGGTCCGGAGCACAGACATGAAGCTCCGTGTAACCCGGCTCCTTCTGGCTGACCGCGGGAGACCGTACCCCCACCACGAGGGGCATCGCTTGGCTCACCCTGCAAGGCCTGGACCACGCAGGGCTGGCGTCCAGGCCCCAGATCACCTACGACAGGTCTCTTCCCTACACACCCTTTGTAGATCAGCCCCGGGTTCTCTCCTTAGCTTTGCTCAAGGGGAGATGGGAGAATTTCCCAGGTCTCCAGCATGAACTACAGGTTTTAAAGAATAAAACCAGAAAAAAAATGGGTGATCCAGAAGCAGCTTCTACTCCCAAGTTCACACTTGGAAGCACATCCGAGGCAGGGCCGGGCCGCTGCCAGCCTCACCGCGGCTGGTCCCGGGGGCCTGATGTCACCGCTGACTCGGGCTCGTGTTCCAGGCCCCAGAGAGAAAAAACAAGATTTCCCCACCCAGCGATGCCCTGGAATTAAAGCAACCGCAAGCAATCGTTTCCTTTGGAGCTAAAGTCTGGAAAGAATTCAAGCACTTTATTAATTAAATTAGGTCGGCAGGTGAGAGGGCAGCCCCGCGGAGGGTCCTCATGGGATCTGCGGGCCCAGGGGGCCGAGCGGCCACCGAGCAAAGGCTGTCCCGAATGAGAAGCTGCGGACGCACACCTTTGGTTCTGGGACAGAGGCCCCACCACATGGGAGAGGAGGAGTGGGGACTGGGGTCCGGTGCGGGTCTGTCACTGGGACACCCGTCCTCTGTCCCCTGGCCCGAGTTTAGGATGGGGGGCTATTGTCCTAAGACTCCAAGATGCTCAAAGCACAAAGCAGCTGAGTGTCGAGGCCTGGGGGCCGGCGGCAGGCTCCTGTGGCTGGGGGGGGGGGGGTGCAGATTCAGGGCTGTGCTGCACAGCTCCTGGGCCCTGGGGCAGCGGGAGCCCTGCCGCCACGGAATTTCAGACCCCAGAGGGGGGCGGTCCCCAGCGCCTGACCCAGAGGCCGTGGTGGAGGACAGCGGACAGAAGAAACCTTTTGAAGAGCAGAGCTGCAGGGTCAGGGTGGTGCCCAGAACAGACCACACAACTGCTTCTTACTGCGCTGCCCCCCAGGATGTCTGGGCAAGTCCGGGTCCTTCTCCCCTCTTCCCGTGTCCCAGAGCGGAAAGACCGTGACCTCCTTCTCCGGTTTCCCCTCCCCCGCCGTCCGCGGGGCGTGCCAACAGCTGCACAAACTATGATGAATCCCGTAGGTTGCCCGACCGTGAAAAATGCGCCCGGAATGAAGTGGGAGGCGTTCAGTCAGAAAATGTGATTTCCAGCTGGATGCAGCCACCGAAAGTGTTTGGGGGAAGAAGTGGATGTATCTCCATGTGTACAGAGGACGTTTCTCTTTTAGGAGGGGAGTGTTTCTAGAACCTACGGAAAGAAGGGTGCAGGTGCGTACGGCACGGCCGAGGGGTGGGAGGGGTGTGAGGCCGTGGGCACAGCCCTCCTCTCCCCCTCCACCCGGGGTGTGCACCGGGGTCGTCGCTCCACAGCCCAGCCCTCCGCGGTGACCCATGCCTCTGTAGCCAATGCCCCACACTTAGTGACTTAAAACAACTTACACGTCCCATTGTTTCTGGGTTGGCGGGACTCGGTGTGGGCTGATTTGTGGGCATCGTGTGGCTGCATCCAGCCCTGAGAGAGCAGAGCTGGAAGCTACGAAGCCCCTCGAAACCTAACCTGGAAAGTCACATGGTCTCACTTCCACCGCCTTTTTCCGGTCCAAATGAGCCCCAGGTCAGCTCAGGTTCAGGGGCGGGGCCGAGACGGAAGGGGGGCAACGATGGGAGAAGAGTTTTAGACCTCTGCGCTGATAATTCACTACAGTTTGCCCCCTGGGTACAAGTGCTGACGTCTCCCTGGGCACAAGATACCCCAGGCCCCCCCAGGTCACAGCCAATCACGGCATCGGGCTCAGGGCCCACATCTCACGGGGCCTGGATGCGGGCTCGGCCTCTGAGGCGGGGGGGTCCCTGAGAGGAACCCCGCAGAAGCCACTCTTTGGATCCCGAGGACGGTCAACCTAAAAGGAACTCACCTGTCCCCCAGCTGCACAGCTGGAGAGCTGTGAGCATGCCCCTAGCTCGGTCAGGCGTCCTCTGACACACAGTTGGACGGGGGCGGAGCCCGGAGGACATTCCGCTCGGTCCGGTCCTACAGGCCATGCTTGCCCAACAAGAATGACACCCCACCAGGCCGGGTGGCCGTAGACTGACAGTAACCACAACACTGAGATGGAAGTGCGGTGACCCAAAGACTTAGGGAAATGCCAAGCTTTCAGCCCTGGCTGGCGAAGCTCAGTGGATTGAGCGTGGGCTGTGAACCAAAGCATCACAGGTTCAATTCCCAGCCAGGGCACATGCCTAGGTTGCAGGCCACAGCCCCCAGGAACCACACATTGATGTTTCTCTCCCTCTCTCTGTCTCTCTCTCTCTTTCTCTCTCTCTCCCCCTCCCTCCCTTCCCGCTCTAAAAATAAATAAATAAATCTTTAAAAAAAAGAAAATGCCAAGCTTTCTTCCGCTCGCCTCCTGTAGCAAGCCTCTGACATTTTCCCTTCAAAATGCAGGGACATCGCACGGCTTTGGTTCATTAGCTGTGTCCTCCCACATGGCTCAAAGTGTGTTCTCCTGGTCCTTCTGGTTGCCCCACGGATTTTTTCCCAGCGTCGCTGTGTCCCCTGGAATCCTCCACTGGAATGAATTTCCCTGGTGTGTAAAACTGACGTAACTTGGGATTTTAGTGAGGCAACTTGCGAATTGAGCTCATCATCCACGGAGCTGTAGATTCCATGGAGTTGTCGACTTGGGAACTTGAATGAGACCAGGCCTCTGAGGTGGTTAGCACCGGGGACCCGGACCCTGCCCTGGGTAAGCAGGCTGCCTTACTTTGTAAGGGGAAGCAGTCGCTAGGGTTCAAGCTAGGACCCTTAGTCATGGCCTGTTTTGTACAACCTCTATACAAGTTCTTTCTCTCCCTGAGCTGGGGCTGAAAAGTTACCTGAATCGCACCTGTACCATTTAAACTAAGCAGTACAGGAAGCCAAACTCTCATTTTGCATGTTCAGTCCCCAGCTGTAGAATCGGCCATCTCCCCTCCGACTAGAGAGCATGGCGTTGGAGAGCAAAGCCTGGGTTCAAGGCATCCCTGTGGCCGCTGGGGACTGTCACCTCTAGGCCGTGTCCGAAGGCAGAGCTAGGAAATCTTTGTGGGAGCTGAAACCAAGTGTCCACGCGCATCTCTAAGCATGTGTATGTCCACCCGTCTCCATGTTAAGCTAATCGTGAGTTCTCACTGTCGTCTCAGGCCCTAATCCAGTGCTCCGGGGTTCATCCTAGTCTTCCCGCTCATCTGTAACTTCCCACTCCCCAGGTGAGACGAGTTAGCGTTAGGGTCTCCGATCCCGCCCCACGTCATCCGCGGTTCCCACCACCTATCGCCCATTTATTTGTCTGCGTAACCCCAGCATCCCTCTGCGGTGGGCATCGGAATTGCTACGAAACACCGGCACCAACTGGTGTGCAGGGCTCGGGCCCACGTCCCTTCACACCTGGTCTGGCAGGTGCCACTCCTCCCTGAAGCGCCGAAGGTCAGCACCTCGACCCCCCCCCCACCCTTCAGAGGGTTGTGGAGCTAGAAGCTCTGCCCACCGGCTGCGTTCCATCTGAGATCCCCCAGCCCCTGACGTTCCCAGCATTTACACACATTAACGTTTCCCCTTTGCGCTGTTAGGTCCTGTGGGTGTTGACGAATGGACGGTGCTGCATATCCACTGCTACTGTATTAACCACCCGGGGACTCTCCCAGCCCTTGGAGAGCCCCCGCGTCTCTCTCAGCCCGCCTCCTGCCACGAGCCCGCTGGCAGCCTCTCCTCTGTCCACCGTCCTCCCGGTTCCGCCGTTTCCCAACGCTGTCAGCGGAGGCACGTCTCAGACACGCTTCTCTCACTCGCCGAACGCGCCAGTTCCGTTCACGCTGTCGCACGGGCTAGGGTGACAGTCCATCTCTTCTGATCACTGAATGGCTTTCGACGCTGTGAATGTGGCACAGCTTGTCCGTCCACCCACCTAGGCAAGGGCTTCTGGGTGGTGTCCCATTTTTGCCGGTTAGGACTACAGCCACTGCAGGTATTTATGCGCAGCCTTAGTGTGGACGGAAGTCTCCGAAGCCGCTGGACAAGGAAGGAGAAGTGTGAGCGCTGGCCTGCACGGTGAGGGCGTGTTTAGTTTTGTAAGAAACCACCACACCGTCTCCCAAAGCATCCGGTCCTCCAGCCTGCTCACCAGCAACGAACGGGAGCTCCCCTTGCTCCGAGCCCTCGTCGGAACTGGGTGTTGTTGCAGTTTCTCCTTCTTGACTGTATCCATTCTAGTAGGTGTGTAGTGACATCTCATTGCTGTTTAAATTTGCATTTCCATCATGACAAACGATGTTGCACATCTTTTCATGTGGTTATTTGCTATCTTTATCACTTCCTTGGAGAAATGCCTCTTCACATCTTTCATCCCTTTTTAAAGAGGGTCATTTGTTTCCTCGTTGCGACTTCTTTGCATAGTCTGCATCTACGTCCTTTATCAAGTAAGTGATTTTCAGTATCTTCCCAGTCTTCACCTTTTCTTTTCATTCTCAAACATTGTCCTTCACAGAGCAAATTTTTTCATTTTAATGAAGCCCAACCTCGCCATTTTTCTTTCCTGATAAAGTTAACTTTTCCATTTTGCAATCCCTTTCGTGGCATATCCAAAAACTCATCCCTAAACCCACGGCCGTGCAGGTTTTCCGCATGGCTTCCTCTGGGAGTTTCATGATTGTGCATTTCACAATCAGGCTCATGATCCGTTTTGAAATAATTAGTTTTTTTTTTTTTTAAAAAAAAGCTCTTACATTTAGATAGAAAAACCTCATGGAAGTGATTTTTATTCAGGGGAAAAAGTAGGAGCCCAAATTAATTTTTTCCCATATGAATTTCTGCAGAGGCAGCAGAATTATTTAAAACTCTATTATTTACAAGAGTGTCCATTGCCTCCTCCTCTGCAGCCTCTTGTCCCCTGTGTCACTGATGAAGTGTCCTTTTCTGACTGGGTCTACTTCTCCACTCCGTCCTGGTCCCTGATGCACCCGTCCGCCCTTCCTCGAACGCCGCGCTGTCTTCGTTAGCGTGGCTCACACGAGGCACTTAGATCTGCAGTGTAAGCTCTCCAACGTTGTTCTTCTTCTTGGAGACCGCCCTGCCCATTGTTGTAGCTCTTTGCAGTCCCACATAAACTGGGGAATCAATGTAAAATTCCCTGGAGAATTCTGAAATTTGGATTAAAATAACATGAAATCTATAGATCAACAATGGCTGATACAATATTGGCTGGCTGGTATGGATTCATTCGAGGCATGAACGTGAGAAAACTCTCCATTCGCTTGGCTCTTCCTTAGCCACCCACAGGCCCCCTCCCTGCTTTATAAGGCCACGTGCTTGCCTTATAAAGTGCCTTCGAGCACTTAGGCTCATTACAAAGCAGTGACTCCTGTGGGCCTCCCTCCACTGTCCTACTTCTTGCAGTGACAGCTGCTCCTTGCTATGAGACACCGGACAGGTACACAAGGCATTCAGTGAGCCCACAGACTGGGAAAGCACCACAGACTGAGGACGACAGTCAAAGCTAGAACAGCCGTCAAGTCCCATCAGGACAAATTCCTGCCTCACCAAAATGAGCGGCTCCCATCGGAACCAGTCAGCCTCCAGCCCAGGCCGGCGGGTCCTTCCAGGGCTGGCTCCACAGCCAGGCTCAGGGCTGGCTCCGCAACCAGGCTCAGGGCTGCTGGTTGCTTCCACACTCAACAGAGGCAGGGACGGGCCAGCCCAGGTGAGGGGAAGTCATGCTTCCGAGCATAACTTCAGTCCCTGGGACATTTTCCCATGAGGCCTTTGAGCAAGCATGGGATTGTTGGGAAAGGAGACAAAGCCAGTGGCCGAAAGCTCCGGCCACCTGATTATTAAAGACCTCTTCTGCACAGAGTCATACTGGTGAATAACTTCAAGGATACAATTCCAGTTTTTGTTATTATTGAAAAAAAAAAGACACAGACTCGGTTCACTCAGGCAAAAACAGTTGACTGGAGAGGCACGCGGTAGCTGGCTCACGTACCGGGAGGGAATGTGGCACCCGCAGACGTTGGCAGGTACCCAGGCTACGGGGACCGGGATGGAAGGTGGGGTGGCCATATAACTCATCCTCTCGCCCAGGGCGGCGTGGGGGATGAACGAGGGTGCACTTAGCAACTGGGCGGAGACGAGAAGCACGCACTGTGGCAGAGGGCGCCACGG
Organism: Phyllostomus discolor; assembly: GCF_004126475.2. Lineage (NCBI taxonomy): Eukaryota > Metazoa > Chordata > Mammalia > Chiroptera > Phyllostomidae > Phyllostomus > Phyllostomus discolor. Next base: position 134,703,887 of record NC_040909.2, read on the forward strand.
AGACAGCCTCTCCAGGCTTTGCAGCTAGGAAGCTTCAGCTCCGGCTGTTTCTCATCCGTCAGCCCCTCCACTGAAGTTTCGAACTCCAGGGAGCGGGAGGCAGACTGCAGGACTCAGGCCCCACGCCCACACCTTGGGCAGGAGAAGGTGGGGAAACCTGACTGGTGGTCTCGCTGAGACCAAACACAACAGCAGAGAAGCACCCCTTCTGCTCCTGGAGAGAAGTCAGCAAAGCTTGCATCAGATTAAGGAAAATAGTAATTCCCGGGCCGGCAAAACGGCGAATGCCTTGTCCCCCAGAGGAGGCGTATAGGCAATAACCGAGCCCAGGTGACACAGTTTCCTGCAGACAAATTGCATGCTTGAACGTCCTGCTGTGAGGTGTCCTGCAGCGAAAAGCACGTGGCAGCCTGGAGTCGGGGTGGGAGCCCTGACTGGTGCAAGAGGCTGCACCTGGTTTAGATGCTGCGACGTCCCCGCTCACATGGGGCTCAGGAGCCCAGCAGGAGGGGGCTGTTCCGGACGCCGGAGGAAACGCGGCAGCTGCCGGTGGGGTCTGGCACACTCCTTGTTCTCAGCGACCCCCGTCCCTCCGCCGCCCTTACTCTGTCCTCAGAAAGCTATTGGATTTCTTGCAATAGAAGAGAAATAGTCCAGTCGCTGGAGACGGATGAGGCTGGTTTGAGGCCTGATGTCGCCATTTATAACTGTCAGACCTCGGGCAAGTTCAGAAACTTCTCCAAGCTTTCATTTCCTCGGAGGAGAGAGCGATACCCACTGCAGGGTGTTTTCTGAGGCTTCCGCGAGGCAAGGGTTTGGAGAGCGCCGGGCGCCCTCGCCAGCACCAGTGGGTGCCCGATGAACACAGCGGCATCAGCATGTTCATCTCCGGCTCATCAGAGCTGCTCGGTGCTTCTGAGACAGACAGGAACCCCTGCAGACGAAACAATGTTCTCAAACCACTGAGCAAATAAGCAATTTGTCAGGAAGTCCGCAGGCTCTGAAGGCGAGGGTAATTGCATGGGGTTCCCTCCATGGCAGCCAGAGCAGCCGGGGGCATCTGGGAAAGTCTGTTAACATCGGCAACTGGAAGGAGCCTGCCTGGGAACGGAGTCCCTGCTCCTCTTGGATGAAGCTCTGGAACCCCCTGTCCTTGTCTCTCCTGCTCCTGTTTTCTTCCAGGTGCCACTGCTGGCTGGGGCGCTCCGAGGGCGTGAGCGAACTTTACAAAGGAGAGCGAGCTTTATTTCCACGTCTTCGACCGTGTACTTGACTTTGGGAAATCACGACCTGCCTCCAACCGGTTCTTTCACCTGCAAGAGAAAAGGGCTCTTCCAAGCATTGGCAAGGACCGCAGGCAGGTGCCACCCCCCTCAACATGGTGGGCACCGTCTCCTGGGAGCCCAGGGGGGCCGCAAGCCCTACTCTGGGTGGCCACTGTGAATCGGTCGGTGAGAGATCGTGAAACGAGCCACCTTTACAGGAGCCGTGAGCCCGGCCAACCCAGGGACGTGCTCGCTGTGCTGTCCTGGGCTGTGGCCCGTTCATGCCGCGCAGCCACACGAGCCCTTAGGCACTGCTGTGGTCCCGTTCTACAGACTGGGAGACGACCGGGCCCAGTGATTCCTGAGAAAGGAATTGGTGTGAGAGCCCTTCTTTGTCTCTCCTCTTAGTCTGGACAAGGAGCAAAGAGGAAAAGATTCCTGCCAAAGCTGCCACCCCGTCAGTGAAGTCCTAGAAAGATGCTTCTGTCCCCACCTTCTTTTCTCACATCATGGGCATTCATCTACGGGACAGGACCTGTGGGTCAGTGACACTCGTAGGTACAAAGCTGAGTTGGAGCCTTGTGCACGGAGGCCCAGCTGGTACGTATGTCCTTTGTCCATCTCCCAAGTTGTTCCCAGATGCTGGGCGCAGCCTGGTGGCACCAGCGCCCTCCCTGCCCCCCATGCTCCCACTCTGACCAGTTTGCCAAGGGAGTGGGGTGGGAGTGGAGGCCCATTTGACCTGCCCACAAACCTTTAGGCTGCATTATCCACCCTAGCGCTGAGTGGTGAACCTGCCAGGGGAGGAAGGCGGGGCAGGTGCCCAGCCATTGACAGAACTGATGCCTCATCCACCAGTGACTAGGGACCCTTGTGCATGGGTCACGCTCTCAGCCTGGAGGGAGGGCTGGAGTTCAACCTCAAATCCCTTACTCTGAGACCCTGGCCAGCGCCAACCCTCTGTGACCGGCCATGGGAAAGATTTCCTGGGCCCTGGCTGCACTCGTAGGGGCTTCGGCTCCCCTCTGCATCTCCTTCCCTCCGGGCGGGTCTCCTCCGTCTTTGTGTCTATACACCTTCTCTCCAGTGCCCGCCTCACAGGAGGGAGGTGCTGCGGGCTCAGCACCAAGCTGTGCTGAGCCCGCAGGTCAACACTCAACTTCTCTTTAAGGCGCAAATGTGGCCAAGATGCCCCCGCACCCCACCATCTGTGTGGCCGTCGGGCACACGGCAACCGGTCATGACAAAAGGAGGGACTTGGGGATCCTGCTCCAGTGACGTGCCTCATGCATGTAATGTGCTCCAGTAACAAAGCTTCCCACGTGCAGTGTTTGTCTCATTGGCACAGCTCTGCGTGATCGTTGCTGCGCAGACGGGGGAGCTGCGGCTCAGTGACCTAAGACTCACTCAGATCCTGGGTCGCAGAGACTGGTTTCAGAGTTGGGTGTTCAGCTCTAACGGTGCCAGGGGAAGGAGGAGGAGCTTCCTCGCCGTCAGGGCAGACCCAAGGCCGATGGGTCAGCACTGTGGACAGGAAAACCCACCGGCTGGGAGCTAGGAGACGTGTGCTCTCATCCGGACTCGGCAGCTGACTGGGTGGCCGCCAGTGAGTCCCTCCGCCACTCCGGCCTCAGTTCGGCCAGTCTCTGTTTATTTAGAATGTTAACGTGGAGACAGTGAGGAGATGGCTCAGACTTAGGTGGAGCAGACACCGAAGAAGGACCCCATCCCGCCCGCCACAAACCACCACCCCAACCAGAGATAACAAGGTGGGTCCCGGGGGAACGGTGACCGGTCTGCATGCGCCGGATCCGCCCTGCCGACGGTCTGGCCCCAGTCTCCCGGGTGCGTCTCCGCCCTGCATCTAGCAGATCGCGGGGGATGGACCCTGGTGGTCGTTACAGACATGCCCCACACCTGTCCCCCGTCAGCGTCATCTGAAGAGCTTTATGATGTGCTGACAGCTGCCCCCAACGAGCACCTCTCGGGCTGGACTCTGGGTGGAGACAGGCCCGTGCGTTTTAATTTCAAAACGAGGTCCTGCCGCCTTCACCCCTCTGGCAGCCCCTCCCAACTGTCCGCACTTTTTGTCTAGGGTCCTTTCGAGGAAACATTGCTACTGATTAGAGAACTCTCTCCGCCACCCCCACCCTCACCCCCACCCCCGCTAAAAGCCGGTCCATGCTGAGCAGCTCAGATAAGTAGAAATCAGTCTTTTGTGTTGGATGGAAACCTGCATCATTTTGTAGCTTCAATCAAAGTTGTGCAGTAGATGCCTGTGGCCCTTGAGATGTTTTATTTGCTGGAGTTTTACTGTTTCAAATGAATTGTTAGCCACAGAAATGGAGAGACTCTACTTATCTGGCTTCCCCTGAAACACCAGGGCTGTACACAGGGGCTGGTTCCCTAAAGGGCCAGACGGGCAGCGGCTGAGCTGTCAGCCAGGCACGGGTGCAGCGTAACGCTATCGTCCTCGGCACCTCCTGGGTCGTGTCGCCCGGCCCACCCAGCCTCTCCAGAGGCCGAGTCCGAGACCTCTTTTTTCCTGTCCCTGCTTCCAGGACGGCCACCGATTCTGCCCCGGGTGCAGCGACCGTCATTCAAGGCCGACAACGGTCTCGGCGCCTTCGCCCGCCTGGCAGGATTCAGTCTCCAAACTCTCCGCCCTCTGCCCTTCTCCTGTGGACTCTTCGGTTTGTCGAGCTGTCCCCCAAAAGCCAGAGTCGAGGTGCACTTCTCGGGGTCCGATGGAGCCACTGTGCTGTGTATCTTCACGTGTGTTTCCTCCTTGAAGATCCTGAGGCTGTGTGTCTCCCGATTCCTCCACTCTCGTTTCCCTCCACTCCGTGCAGCGTTGACATTTTAATTGTAACCTTCTTTCCTGTACGGGCCGCCCGCCCCGTTCTCCCGAGCATCCTTCATGGTTTTATTAAGAGATTATTGCTTATCTGCGAAATAAATCTCCTCAGATCTCAGAAGCTGCCTGTTCAGGTTCGGTTAATAATGTCTTCCTCGATCTTTTGCAGCGTCTCACTCATCAGGAGTCTAGGGAGGCGTCGCCACGCACATGCGCATGCCTTCCCCGCACACTGATGTGCAGGGGGCGGCGGGGCTCACGTAGGTGTTCTCGGGACCTCCTGGTAAGCAGGACGTTGTCCTCACTGGGGAGAAGGCTGTGGTGAGCGGTGTAATAAACCGAATAGCGGCAGGGGCAGACCCCAGGCAGACTCCCACCCAACGGTGACCTGGGAATTAGCGGCTGCCCACATTGCCTGGGAAAGTCGTTTTGCATAACAGGTGGAGAAAAATTTGAATTCCTTTCTGAAAACGCAGGAGGAAAGAGGCAGTAGCTGGTGACTGCCGGGGGCTGCGGTGCCCCACGGACCGGTGGCCCAAAAAGGACGTCTGGTGGAAGGGAAAGCCCCCCTCCTGCCCTCCTCCTTCCTGTCTTCGGTCAAGTCTTCCCCGATCACCAATCCTCTCTGCGACAGCGCGTGCCTTTGGAGGAGGGTATAGCATTTCTAAGACCAGTGTCAGGTTTTGAGGGGTCGAAAGCAGAGAGGGTGTGGGCCCGAAAACCAGAGGCAGAAGAGGGAGGTCACGGGTGGACAGACCTCAGAGAACGGAGCGTGTGGTAAGAACAGCTCAGGCCCCCCAGGAGCCGTGGCTGGACTCTGAGCTACAAACACCAATGTTGCAGGGTGCCGAGGTCCCCAGCTCTCCCTGTACTTACCGTCACTTCCCCGTGGATGAACACACTGCCTGTCTCTGTCTGTCCCTACAGTCAGCCTGGCACACACCTCCCTGGCACACTGAACAGGAAGACTTCACCCCGTGGCGGACTGTGTGTGTGTGGGGGGTGGGGGTGAGTAGCGGGTTTTACAGACTCCCAGAAGCTACACAGCACAGAGGAAATTCGGGATTCTGCCCACACATGGTGTCTAAATCCTCTCTACTCCTTCGCTATGCACCTGTAAATGCACCTGTAAATATATGTAAACACCTCCCCTGGTGGTGGAACTCACGTTATGAAGCAGCCAAACCCACGCCCGGACAACTGTGAGAGCGAACATATTCTCCTGGACCAAAGCACATTTCTTCTCCTGTGGTTCCGTCGACCCCAGATCCACCCTGGCTGCCCCTCGGACAAACACGTGGCTCTTCCCAGAACAATCCTAAGATACTTCCAACATTATCAAGTCCCCAGGCTGCTTTCCTTTGCGCTACCTAGTCCCATTTCCAGTGTCCCTCCCACAGTGTGCCTTGGTTCCCCGTCAGCGCTCAGGTAGCCTGCCTTCCCCTGGATGAACGGGTCCCGCCAGAGACCGTGCGTTCCCGGGCTCCAGGACCCTAGTGCTGGCCATTGGAGGTGGACTAGCTTGCCTCTCGTGCTGTTGATTCTGATGTCTCAGCAACTGAGTCTGATTGGTTCAACACAGGTCACATGCTCACCTCTGAACCAATGAACAGGGGCCAGATGGACAGGATCGCCAGTGGCACTAGTAACACATAGTTGGAGTGCAGGGAGGAATACTTTTCTCAAAAGGTCACGAAGTTCCCTCAAAAGGGAGTGGGGTCAGGGGAAAAAAAAATAGATGTCCGTGTCACCTGCTGTGTGTATGCCTCAGGGAATTCTGAGCCTCCGTGTGCTCATTGAAAAAATTGAAATAACAGCAGTTATAACTTGCCGGTTTATCTGGATCTACTGCACACACTTTCATTATCATACATAACACAGCTTCCATCTTTCATGCTTCATTTCCCTCGTCACCACGGGGAAAGGAAAGCTCATTACCGAGAACACGGGAAAGAGAAAATGTGAGGACGAGTCTCTCGTATTTTGCGTCGGGGTTCGAGTAATCTCCACGTGATCACGTATGGAAAACTCTGCCTGCTCTGGCCACCCAGTGGAATCCTCGGGTGCCCTTTCCGTGTTTTTTTTTTTTTTTTTGTGGAAGCGGGCACACAGAGCGTGAACTTGGTGGGTGGCTGCTGGCGGGCCCCGGCGGGCCTCCCGAGAGCAGGAGGAGAAAGCCCCCAGCTGTGTGCTTTCACGGGAGCCTCTGGGGATGAGAAGGAGCCTCCACTGCGAAGGGGACCGGGCAGCGTGCAGACGGCACGAACACCGTTGCATCCTTGAGGCAGCCTCACGGGCCTCACCGGAGCCGAGGGGGAAGGGGCCTCCGGGTCCAAGTGGAACAGCGATTCTTACAAGGGGGGAGGTCAGGAGGGCATGATTCCTCAGCTTCCCTGAGAAACACGGGGAGGCCAGGTGACTCAGAACTCCACGGCCCTGCTTCTCTCTGGTACCCAGGAGGACAGGGGGCTGGGGGCAGGCTTGCAGGACGGCCTGGCGACTGTGGCAGCAGGACTTTTGGAGGCAGCGGGCATCAGCGAGGGGCCAGGCAGGGGGAAAGGACGCAGAGAGAGAATGCACTTCAGAGCCTCAAGCCCAGGCTCCCCGGGGAACCAAAGAGACCCCCTCTTAGGCGCTCAGAAGGAAATGGGTGGGCCCTCTTAAACAAGTAGCGTCAGCAGCCAACGACTTGAGACACATTTCTATTACGCAGTCAGGCGGGGTTCAGGGGAGTTCACGAGAAAGTCTGCGTGGGCACCAGTTTTGCATCTGCACACTGAGCTCGCTCGCTGCCCAAGAGGCGCCACGGAAGTCCTTCATTCCCCCCTGTCGCCGGCTGCGTGAACGGCTTCCGGTGCTTCGTCACCGTGACTTCCGTGGAAACGCCTGTGCCTCGCTAAGCTTTCTGCGGGGCTCATGTTAATTTTGAGATGCAGTATTAATGAAAAAAAAAGTAGGCTTTTCTGGCCCCAAAGAAGGGACGAGTGGGATCATTATGCTGAGATTGATCATGGCACAAATGAGTGAGGGAAGGAATGAAGGGGACTCAAGGTGTGCAATTGCTTTAAACTTTCCATATTGTGTTTTGACTCCACAAAGCAGGAAAAGTAGCAAACGTTGTGGTGCACACGCATGTGTGCATGCAATGACATGCACATAAATGCGACGTGGATATCCACGTTACATAAACTCTGGGAGTGACCGTGAGTGGCCACGCTGGAGAGTCCTGCGCGGGAGCCGGGGCTCTGCCTCTGTCCACACGCTGCCCAAACTGAGGGGACTGTTTCCTGTTGACCTTCATGAGAAATGACCTCTGTGGACCTGGTGGCAGGGGTTTCCTCTCCTGTCGGACCAAATCCTGAATCTTTTAAGCCAAATCGAGCCACCCAGGAGTCAGGACCCTGGCGGTCTGCAGAAGGAGTCCAGAGTCACACAGCAGTCTTCTGGAGAAGGCATCTGGAAACGACGGCTTTTGGGAACTGAGGATTTTGCAAAGGCCCTTCAGGAGTTGCTGCTGGGGTGGGGGGCCTGGGGGGGTGGTGCCCGCAGTCCCACTTCCACCCAAACCGATGGCTGGGCATTAGTTTCATGGCCGTACTGCCCCATAGAAGGGGCCGCCGACGCACAGGGTTTTATAGGCACGTCCTTCTGAGCAACCCTGCTGGAATCTTCTCCTTAAATGCCTCGCTTGCCCTCGGGCACTGGCGGCTGCCGCCGTTCCGTATGACATCATATATTGTTACATAGTAAATCACATCCATTTTCCCCACCTCGGTCGTCCGTCCCAGCTACCTCCAAATGAGGGGGAGGGGAGCGTTGGTTTTTCAAATGTTCCTTTGTGAGCACGGAGCCTCCGTTTCCCACGAGGAGCAGCGCCTGGCCGCCTTTCCCTGTGATCGCGTAAGTAATACATGCTCGCTGTGAAAAATGCGAACAATACGCGGTACTATAGAGAAAAACATAAACATCAAATAAACTCCAGCACCGTAAGCTAGCCACCATTAAAATTTTATTATCCATATTTCAGGCCTCTCTTTATGCAAACATACAGGAAGCACCGTATAATTTTAACTAAATGGGAGAAATACCCTCACGTTATTTGAACAGGGATAACTTTTCCCTTCCTTCGCACACCATTTGCCAGATTAACACATTTTTGTTCCTTCCCTCTACTCCTCATTCTCCTCTCCACATACACACATAAACAGAGGTTTCAAGAAACTCTTAATCACCGTTTGATTTTTATGCACACTGTCATTAAATATGTGAATTCGTTGTACACAGACCGCCTGGGATATATTTACATATTGTTGAGAAGGAATCCATATCGAAGGTGCGTAGTAGGTAGACAGGTAGACACAGACACAGGTATACTTCTGCCTGTGTGTGTGTGTAGGGAGGTATAGATACACGACGCCCCTCCATATTCCAAATGTGTGAGGGAGTCAGGACTGGGGACAGGACAAGACAAGCAGCAATGCCACTGAAGCAGAGGCCTTGGCCCCCCAGGAGGGACCTGGGGAGCTGGGTGGCCCTTCAGAGAAGCTTTAAACTGAGGCCAGGATGGCAGGCCTTGGTGGCCTTGCGCAGACCCTTCACTGGGTGTGGGCTACCCTCGTCCCGTTGGAAAATTCCTGGGGAGGGGCTCAGCTGTGAGCAGCCGGCCCTCCCTGCGGCTGTGGGAATGAGAGCCCTGGCCCGAGGGGCAGCGGGGTGGGGGCACGCCGCAGCACCCAGGTGCACTTGGTGAGGGTGACACTGGCCGCAGGCTACGACAGCATGGGGGGCGTTGGTGATCTTTCTAAGAGTGTTTTGTGTGGAGCTGGGTGGAGCGCCAGCGTGGCGCACAGTGAGAATAAACCAGGGAACGTGAAAATGCATAACAGCCACTTCGGTGTATTTTGATGCAAAAAAAGGAGCAGAGCCAGGCAGTGGGAGCTGAGCAGGGAGTGGGGGCAGGAAAGGGGGCGCCGGGTGTGTGTGCCCACGGTCCCAGAGCCAGAAACAGAACCATTGATGACGTGAGTGAAGGTTGGAACTTCTGGGGCAACACAATAAGGGTCCTTTCATGGGGGTCTACGTTATCATTTTATGTCCCATGGCATTTGTGAGAACTACAGAAATGGTGAATATCAATAGATTAATAGACATCTCCCCTTGTGCTGGAGTTTTAGAGAAATAGCTTGAGTCTCACTATTTTAGAACGAGGTTTAAGAGTAGGTCTTCATACACAATGAAAAATTCAGAGCCTATATATATTTGCCTAGTTTCTAATATTATTCTTCTTAAACGTGATCATAACAGCTACGAATCTTCTCACATTCCCTTCCAGCTTCAGTTCCTAAGGTCTTACCTCCCCTCCTTCCTAGCCCAACACTTACCTGCATCTATAGGGGAGTGGTCGAGAGCGAGGCCTGGGTCTCTTACCTTCCAAAGTCACTGCCAGTCCTGGTTATGACGACCAGAACAGAGTCACGGTGAGAGAGCGATTGTGTCAACATGGGTCAGTCCTCCAGCAGGGTGTCTGGGTGCCCGGTCTGTGCTGAACACACATTGGTCCCCAGCGTTTTCATTATTTGTGCATTAACGGATTTCCTGAGACGGCATCTTGTGAATACACCTTTCTGGGGGATGGTGCGTGATGTTCTCTGTCACCACCGAAACTGGCGCGGGCCTGCATTTTCCAGCCTTTTCTGTCTGTCCGATCCCTTTCAGGTTGGTGGCAGATCTCCACTGCTCATTCAGTGGAGCCCAAGTTCAGCTACCAGGTGACCTTAGCAGCGCTCCCTCAGCAAAGACGGGGCAGGCACCTTGTCCTCGGACATACCGACTAATAATCCAGAAGACTCAGCTAAAAGAAGGACTCGGCCTGCCTGTGCAGATCCTATAAAGCTGCTCTGAAACCAGGCAGGTCAGCCGATCTTTCCGGGGAGGCTTTTTCCAGCCCCCGAAACCTTTTGGGGTCCAAGATGTCTGCCCACAGGCTGCCCTCTTTCTACTGGCCCCACAAGCACTCTTCTCCACGCGAGATTCTCTCCACGTACGCCAGGCTCTCGTCTGACCTGGGGAGTGGAAACCCTCCCGTAGCCTTTTCTGTCTGGATGCGTGCCCGTTCCACGGCCTTGCTCCCCCCCACCAAACTGCATGTGTCCTCCGACCCCAGATTCACAGAGGTGGTTGCCAGAGGAAGCTGAGAAGGGGAGGCAGACAGGTGATAAAGCTGCCGTCTCCCTAGAATCGAAATCCGCCATATATCACAGGCTGGTGAGTGCCGCCAGACCGGGAATGCTGTCTCTCCCCGAGAATCAATCGTCTGGAAGTCGAACTGGAGCTGAATGCAGCCACACCCTCTTTACTCCCAGGTGGTCCCAGGAGACTTCCCTCTCTCGATGGCTGTTATTTCTGATGCCACTGCTGCTGCTGCTCAGCATGCAGGCAGGCTGCTTCCTCTCTCTTTAATGTATCAGCAGGTCACTTGAGTCCCACGGAAGCGGCTAATCTCTGTGACCACGAGCCCTGAAGGGAAGGGGTCTCCGTGAACGCCGTGGGGTTTTACCAGCGGGGCTGCAGAGGAGGCTTGCCCGTGCTTTTTTGATGTTGTACTTGCAATGATTCTATTACTGCAGAGTCTATGATTTTCCTAGTGAGGAAATTAAAATACATTTTCTGCTCCACTCACTCTTGTTAACACACCAGAAGTCAAGTCAGTAGCCTCCCCTTCGCTCCGCACGCTTTCCAGCCGGAGTGGCCCGGTTCCCGCAGAGCTCACGGACAGGGCTCACGTCCCGCCGACGCCACCGTCACTGCGGGCGCGCTCGGCCACCTGTCCCTCAGTCCATTCTCGTGAAATCTTTACTCGTGAAGGGTTTTTCTAAGTGTCGGTTTCATTTAAAAAATAGTGCTTACAGCTTATTAAGTGTCAATTTTTCTCTGTAACTGTATGTGGCCCTTATTTCTCGATCAGGTTTCTCTCGGCACTCACAGCCCGAATCGGAGCGCTTTAGAAGCGCCGCGGCACGCCGGCTGACCCGATCCGTGCTGAGCATCCCTGGTTTCTGTGGGAGCGCGTTTCTGTGTCTGATGCCGTGCAGAGGGGGAACCCCGGCTTCAAAGGGGAAGGCTCGGGTTTCGGCCCCCCTCCTGCTGGGAAGTCGGTTTACTCTTCCTCACCTGCACGACTGCCTGGGTGCTTCCGCCGCTGCGAACTTGCACCCTTCACCTCGGAAGGGGCCGAGAGCGCCACCCCTCCCGAGCCTCCTGCTGGGTGCCGTGTCAGGAGGTGGCTGAGTCACGACAAATGAGGAGACGGTAGCTGGGTCTGGAGCCGCGAGGAGAAGTCTTGCAGTCGGGACGCACACTATACACACGGCTCTCCAGGAGAAGGGCCAGCCTGCCTAAGTAAGCTGACCTTACCTAGGACCGTTTAAAAAACCCAGTTCATGGCTACAGTGTGAATTCCCATCGCCATTTTTATCCATTGTATGATGTCTGGCTTATCTCGGTTTCAGAAAGATTCCTTAATCCATTGTCCTATTTCCTATCACTGCAGTTACTCTAAATTATATAAGAATCGTTCTTTAAAATAACCCTAGAATTAAGACTTTTTGCTAAATCAGATTTCCCTCATCCTCAAGTTACAGCTATCGGACTGTCTTAAAATTCCTTTCTGCTTTTTAACAGTAGAAAAAGGCACCCGAGAATCAGAAGACTGGGGGAAAATATTGCATTACCGTATAACAAAGGATAAATTATATATAATATATATTTATATATAAAGGATAAATTATATATATATAATTATATATATACTGCATTATTACAGTATATATTGCATTATGGTATATGGTTATATGGTTACCATACATGGTTATATGGTAATATTGCATTACCATATAACAAAGGATAAACTACATATATAATTATATATACAAACTGAAAGTTAAAGCAGAATAAAGCTTTGCTCTGACAACCTACATATTCAGCAAACACGGGTCTAAGACCTAGGGACGAGGACGCTGGACGCGGGGCTTTAACAGTGACCGAGCGCCGAGTGGCTGTCAGTCTGTCCCGTGTGTCTGTGTGTCTGTGCTTACTGATCGTCTCCTTGCCCTCTCACCTGGCTGTCTGTCTGTCTGTCTACCCGTCTGTCCGTATCATCTGTCTCCGCCCTGCCTCACTGAACAAAGACCGTGCTAGACGAACATTTATTTAATCTGAAGACGCCCCAGTGAAGGAAGCGCCATGTTCTATTGTACGTATGAAAAAAACAGAAACCACCTGGAAATCAACCTTCATCTTCCACCTCTTATTAAAATGTGTATCAAATTTAGAACCGGACGCTACATAATTTTGATAAATTTCTTTGTTCGAGACCTCACATTTATGTCTGACCTTCTCTCCGAAACCCACAGCCTGAGACGGCCAGGCTCGGGCTGGAGGCGGAGCTGCCCCCACCTGGTGGGTCTGGATCTCCGGCATCTGCTCACCTGTCCTCGTGTGGCTTGGCAGGTTTGAGCAGGAGGCTCTGTCCAAAGGATGGGGGCTGTGCTGGAGAGAGCATCTCCTGTTCTCACTTTCCTAGGGTTACAGACGTCGTCCTGGAGCCTTGGACCAGTGCAGGTGGGATTAACAGGTGAATTTCGGAGGCTCTACATGGAAACTGCGGGGGGTATGTTCGAAAGACGGCCCCCAAAGGGTGGATGGCAGATCCCGGCGTGTGCCTCTGGCACCGGCACCATCTGGGAGCTGCGTTCCCACTGTCCGTTTTCATGCCTTGCAAAGGCCCAGGGCTGACCTGCTGTCTCCTGCACGGACACTACCCTTTTCCTTAACCGAGGCAGTGCCTGGAGCCTGTCCTTGCAGACCGGAAGCATCCTCTGGGGGCCCGTTAGCATAACACTCAGTGTGACGTTGCGGGCTGCACTGTGGGAAGACGAGCCAGGGACCTTCCACTCATAAATCTGAGGAGACGTTGGCCAAGGAAGGCCGAGACCCTGTGCGTTAATGTGCTCTCTGAAGCGTCTTCATCGTGGCGTAGTTGGGGCTTTAAAAGAAACTGCTAGAATCACAGCCGCAGAAAGGCATGGAGCCTGCTTGTCCTCAGCCACTCCTGCTTGGGAGTCATCCCTCTGTCAGGCTTCCTGTGGTTAGATACCTTGGCTGTGACTTCCTCCCGGGGCACTGGCTGATGCGGAGTCCCGACTGCACGGGTGTGGGATGATGGTGACAGAGCGGACAGTGGGGCAAGCCCTTGTCCTCCCTCCCCCCTCATGCTGCCTGTGCCCATCAGTGCCTGACCAGAGGCGGCCCGTGCTCGCTCCCGGAGTGCATGTGGGTCAAGAGCGTCCCCTCCAGCTGAGCAAGCCCCTGCTTCTCAGCAGTGTGACGCCGATACCATCGGTACAGGAGAGGACGGTCCCCAGTGGGGCACAGATGTCCTGGCTTCCGCCCTGCCTGGCGCTGTGCAACGAAAACCACCCCCTGGAATGAAGCGAGCACCAGGCACTCGGATTGGTCCTGAGGCAGGAAAACCCCGCAGGGGAGAGAATGAAGGGCCTTCTCCTAACAGCAGAAATGGAATGCCAAGCACTTAGCTCACGTAGCAGGACTGAGGCTTCTTGGAAAGGTCCTACATTAAACCCCTTAATTAACGCCTGCCGATGCAGGTCAGGCTGACCGTGAATCTTTTTTTTTTTTTGTCAAGAACTATCCATTCAACGCCTTAAATCTGGTTTTCCTGGGCTCGGTTTTGAGACATTCTGAATTTCTTATTAGTTCCATCCCTGCTACCACGAAATGATGCACATCGCTCAACGACTGTGAATTTCCTCCCCTCCTCTCCTGCCTTTAATACGCGCTTATTGGCCTCCTCTAATTCGGCCGTTACTCTGCCAAGAAGGATAAGAGAAGTACAACGTATTCCCTGAGCTCAAAAAGAGGAGTTTAATAGTTAATCTAATAGGATCTCTATGGTTACTTTACATACAGTATCCCAAATCTTCTTCGCAACTATGCAAAGCGAAGTGTTATTTCTGATTGATAAGATGAGGACATTGGTAAGAGAAATCACCTACTTCACACAGATGGGAAGGTGGATCCAGGGCCTACCCATGGCTGTCTGCTGGGAAGCCTGTGCTGTTCCCCTGAGCCAGCGCTGCCCGGCCCTCACCCGAGGCTGATGCCTTTGGCAGAGCAGCTGGCCAAGCACAAAGGCTGCTGGGGAGGACGACTGGGAGCAGGCTGTTCCTCTCGTGAGGACCGGGAGGCTACAGGAATGACGTCGGCCCAAACAGGCCCCTGGACCACACGGGGAGACCCCTTGTGCGGACGGGCCTGGACTCTGGGTAGCAGCGCGGTATGCCGGATTAATGGAGTCACTCACCGACCAGGACCTAGGACAGTGCCGGATTACCCTGCTTGGGGCGCTCCAGGAGGCATGGCGATGACCCGTCTGCCCTGTGTGGCAGGTGATCTGTTAGTTAGGTCACACAGCACGTGCTCAAGGACCGTTGGGCGCCTGGGAGAAAGCTGACGTGTGAAGTCCGTGAATGGCCGTGGCCGAGCACCGTCCCGCCAGGCCCCATAAACTGGAGATGGTCTTCCTTCCCACACGCAGCTCCTGACAAGTCTTATGGCTGGGGATCTGTGTACACTTTATTGCCTATAAATGCCTAATACTATACTAGTTGGCAACATAAAAATCACCATTTAGAAACCCCAATAAGTTAAAAATAACAACCCCACAGACCCTGCTAATCCCGATTTCCTTAATGTTTAGTGTCATTAAGTGGCGCAAAGACATCATTCCGAAGTCATTATACTTCCGACGCTTGCACCTGGACAGTGTTCTGGGCACTACGGGTCAGCTCCTCACAGTTGGGACAGGGCCAGCTGCGTGCTGACGGGTGGGGCCTCTCAGGTCGCCGTGGTAGCAGGTGCCAAACGGGCACGTGAACACGCTGCATCCACGCTCCCCCTTTCACTCACTCGGAGGTGCTTATTCCTGTGACGAGCATTTGCTAACTGCCGGCTGCAACCAGGTTCCCTACCGGTTACCAGGAAGGCCGGGGAAGCCAGGCACTACTGTTCCAGGCCTTTCCCTCAAAGTCTGCAGCCCTCGGACAACTTCCGGACGGCCCTTGAAGGTGCACACTCTCTATTCTGAAGATGAAAATGACTTTAACATATCTGTGGTCCCACCCTTTAGAAGACGGGGCCTGTCCACCCGGAGCTGGAACCCGGCTCCCCCGCACACCCTTCGAGGCCGAGAGCAAACTGTACGAGGTCTGACACAACATGGGTGTGTGTCACGCACTCTGGGCACGTCATTGTTTTCTACTGAAAACCACCTTCTTACGGGAGGTGGGTCTTCGGCTGCTGCTGACACACGCGGTGTTGCCAGCGTGTCCCGGAGCTGAGAGCGCGTGTGGGAGAATCACTCAGCTCAGCAGACACTGTTGAGCGCTTCCCACCTGTTACTGGCTGGTCGGCTCTCAAATTCAACCCGCCCACCCCTTCCCTGCAAACAGCCTCTCCACGTTTAACCCCATGAGTCAAGTTCAGCCATCGAGCAGCATGTTAGGAGATACAATAGTAAGAAGTATGGAGTAGAAGTCTTTGGTTCCCCACTTGGATTTCTGGGGTCCTTTAAGTCTGGGCTGCGCACCCCCCAGCTGCTGAGGGCTGCCACTTACCCCCTTCTGTGCAGGACTGCCCTGGAGAGATGGAGCCATCCATCTCCCCTGGGAGAGGGCTGGGGTTGCACAGCCCTCCGGAGCCCTCACCCAGGCATGGACTTGGGTGAGGTGTACAACCTCACATGGGATCGTGCTGGAAAACGATCCCATGGAAGATGTGGACCCTCACAGAGTGGCTGGCCGCTCCCGCAGCCCAGGTCTGAGGCTCCCGGGTTCTTCCCAGGAATGCCGCTGGTCCCAGCCTCCCCCTGCTCCCCGCCGCATCCTGAAGCAAAGAGTTCAGCGACTCCCCCTCCTTCCCAGACTCTGCATTTCTTTAATTTCTTCTGTCGCTGCCAACCTGCCCCAGCCCCCGTGTGACATACACCCTGGAAGGCATTCCCAAGCCTAACCAGCCCTCCGCCCCTGTTACAGGCACAGCACACTGCGTACCCCCGTGGCGCCGTGCCCCTAAATCGGGCTGGCCCGATTATGAGCCGGCCCACCTCCCCCCACACTGGAGAGCGTATTCATAACGCAAGGGCAGGGGTTCCGTCCACAGGAGAAATGCCCCCTCTGGAGCGCCGTGTCTTGGCAGCAGGAGGACCCCGGCCCTCAGCTCATCAGCCTGTCCACCCACGGGCAGGTCCGAGCTGCCCGGAGCCTGTCCTCTGCAGGGGTGCCCTCTGTTGTCCCCTCGGGCACGAACACTGGCCCGTCCGCTGGGCGCCTGGTGGGGAGAGAACTCCATGAGCGGCGAACACGTGCAAGGCACCGAGCAACGTGTGCGGGAGGTGAGACTCCGTCCCCGACCCTCCTCCCACCACGTGCCCGAGTTTCGGCCACGCCGTCCACCCCCAACACATGCTCTCACGCCTGCGCAACTGAGGGCACGCCCTCCCACCGCCCGGGGTGCTCCTTCCTCCTCGTAGCCTGGCGAGCTCCCACTGCCCCTTCCAGGCCCTGGATGCAGGAAGATTCCTTCAGTTCCCATGGTGCCGTTCTTTGCCATGGGAATGGCTACAGCGCTCGACTTTAGGACAGAACTTGCCCCGTTTGCTAACTCTTCCAAAACACAAGGTCCCCAGAAGAAGGGACTCCACCTCTGTTCATCCCGGCTGAGCGCTGGGCACGCACCACGCCCTGCGAGGCACGTCGGAGACGGAGCCAAACGGACACGACCCCTGGTCCCAGGGGGCTGGTGGCAGAGTGCATGGGACAGGAACTGAGCTGGTGCACGCACACGGGGACAGCGTCCAGCGGTGGCAGGTGCTGACAAGAAGAGCCCTGGTCTGAGAACTCACGATCGGGGATTCGCCCGGTCGGAGAGGAAGCCCCCAGCAGACTCCCCTTGGAGTCTGGGGCTCCAGCTGAGTCCGAGGGACCTCGGTCGTCTTTGCACCACGACGAGTACCTAGCAGAGAGTGCTCGGCAGATACCGGCTGGAGGAGTAATACTAGGCCGCTGATACATGTTTCAGACATAACGACACTTCCACAGCATCGCACGGCTTAAGCCCTCAGCACATTCTGTCTCACAGTGATAAAGGATAGTCTGAGATTCTTATTCTCGTTTTACAGATGAAAAGGAAGCAAGTGAGGGTGAGAAATATTCCCAAGGCGGCACAGCCAGAAGGGGCGGAGCTGGGGCTGCAATCCTGGCATTCCGGCCCCGGTCTTGACCCCTGGCCACTATGTTACCATGTCCGGGCTTCCAGCGAGGTGTTCCAGTGTGTTCTTCCGCAGCGTTCCTGGAGAGGTAGGCACTGCCTTTTTTTTTTTTTCTATTTTTGCAGATGCCAGAATTACAACGGAGAGATATAAGTATCTGCACCCAAAATAAGAAGGTCACCACCAGCAGAGTCCAGCTGGGACTCTTTTCACGGAGCCAAACTGAAGGTGGACTGTGAGGAGGTCAAGGAGGGGGTGAGGAAGAGGAGGCCCGAGGCCTTGGTGGAGAGTTCGCCCCGTCCTGTCCTCGACAGACATTCGGATTTGGGCTGCTCGCTGGAGCAACGACAATTTGGATGCAATCGGCTCTTCCCGCACACCCTGGAGCCGTTCCCATTTCATTATCACTCTCCACCTTCCCCGTGTTGCTTTGCATTTGTAAAATCGCATCGCAATCACTTGCAAAGCTGCCTGATTAGAAGCTCCTCCGATTTTCCTATGCAAATATAAAGCTGCCCGTAGTAGGAAAATGTGGAGAATGACTTGAACTCAACGGAATTTTGTAAAAGAACAATTTCAAGTTGCATCTGCAGATTTTTGAATCCAGTTCTTACCCACCCCTCCCCCCCCCCAAAACGGACGGAAACAATATCGAGCCATTGTTACACGCTCCAAAAGGTGTGCGAGCAGGGAGCCGACCGCCGACCTGGGGTGGGAGGCAGGGGCAGAGGGCTGTGCTGACTCAGCCGCCGGCTGCAAGACGAACGCGGCACCAGGACTTACGCCGTGTCTGTCGTTTCCACACCCATCACGTCCCCTGGACGCTGGGAAGAGGAGGTGGTCACAATCGACACATTTATCACTCGAAGGGCTGAGCAGTTCACAAATGCAATCCAGCAAAGGAGGTGGAACATAAAATTGATGCTTAAAAGAACTGACGGGGCGGGGGGAGGGGGGGCGTCTCTAAACAACCGTAGGCAGCCAGATGGCTGTGAGTGCTTGAATGTGTTTTTTTTGAAGCTATCAGAAATATGAAAAGGTGGGTTCTTCCTGGCCCCTGGCTGAAGTGTTGTAGCTTCTTTTTTATGGTCTTTATAGAAGGAGAGCAGTAGAGAGACACAAACAGGGTCATTAAGTTTAACGGCGGTAAAAGCCAGACACCCGAATGTGTGTAATATATTTCCTTAGAAGCTCACCCGGCTGAGGCTGCTATTAATTAGCACGGCGATGCACACTGCAGAGCCAGGATGGCGTGAGGCTTGTTATCTCAGCTGCTTTATAACAAGGAAAAACAAAACAACCAGAAAATTCATTCTCATTTCATCATAAAAGGAGGTGGAGGCAAGACCTTCAAACAGCGTTGGGGCTGCACGTGGAGATGTAGCCGTGTGAAATCCCAGCATCCAGACTTCCACTAGGAGCTTGCCTCCGGCACAGGGCTGGGGTGGGGGGGCGCCGTGGGGGGAGGCGGAAGCCACACCTGGTAAGGACCTACTATGGCCAGGGACAGGAAGGGCTGTGTGCCCTGCACACGGCAGGGACCTGGGATTGTCTTCGTTGTTCAGACAAGAAGGCTGAGGCTCCGATCCGTGAGGAGTCTGGGCCCAAGCGATAGACCTCATTAAGGGAGGAGCCGGGATCCCAAACCCGTGAGCCGGTTCTGCTAGTCACTGGGCCGTGTTTGCTCCTTGGCTGCCGGAGAGACCAGCTCCCCTGCTGCCGGAACGGCAAAGGGGCGGCGCTTGGACATGACACAGTTACCGTAACTTCTCGAAGCCCCCCTTCACCTGGGTGTGGGGCGAGTAGAGCTCTCCGCTCACGGCTGGTTTTAAAATCTTCACTACCCAACACAGGCTGGGCGGGGGGAAATAAGTCAATAAAACTCTACGAACAACTACAGTTTGTACAGCAAACTATCGCTCAATGCAATGTAACGAAGAGTGTGGTCAGAGCTAAAAAGATGGCTACAGGTGCTCTGACCAAACCACATCATCCCTGCAGCCTGATGAGAAGGAGCTCCCTTCGTGTGTTGCTTGATTGTTTTTCCCTTTCTTCTTCCTTCTGTCCTTTCTTCTTCCTTCTGTCCACCCACCCACTCGCCCACTTACCTAGCTGTCCTTCCATTCACCCATCCACCTACACCCGCCAGTCCATCTAACCAACCTTCCGACCAGCCGACCTTCCTCCCTTCCTTCCCCTTCCTTCCCTATCTCCTCCCTCCCTCCCTCCCACAGAAAGAACCGGGCTCTGCCGTTGGAAAGAGAGGCTCGGACCGACCTATATTTGCTGTTCATTTACTGTGTGTCAACTGAGCAAGTTCCTTTGCCTTCACGCGCTCAGGTTTCTCGTACGTAAAATGAGTAATAAGTCAAGCTGGCGTTCTGTGGGGTTCCCACGAGACAACCCACGGGCAAGGGTTGGGGACCCTGCCAACTCAGAGTGACGCTCAGCAGGTGTGGGCTCCTTCCCCTCAGGTGCCATCCCAGCTCTTCCGATACGGTAACAACTGCTGAAGGGCCTCGCCGTTTGCACATCCGGTACGGGGCCTCCTGCCTTGTCGTTTCGCCTGGTCTTTGCCCCAAAGCCGTGGGCCAGCGGGGCAGGGCGGACACCTCCACCTGCACACACGGAGGAGCACGCTGAGGTGCGAGGACACGAGACGTCCTGTCTGAGGCCACACAGCAAGTAGGGGTGGCTCTGGGCTGCTCCTGGAACCCACGTCCTGGGGTGCCAGGTCTACTCGCTTCAGTCCCCCCACATCTGCCGCATTAACGGTGCCGCCCTCCCTCCCCGGTGCACACTGCCTGCCTCGCAGAGTTACTGTGCCGACTTGATTGGACAGCATTTGCAATGACCCGGCCCTGTGCGGGCATAACGCAGGAGAAGGGGCAGGACTGAACGTATTACACCTCCACGCACTTGCTCGTGCCCAGGGGCAGCTACAGTAGACACCAACAAGTGTCACAAGTGTCCGTGCTGGCATGGAGACCGTGGCACGAGCACCTCCCGTGTGGGTGTTAGCAGCGCACACATGAACAGAGACACACGGGCTGGAAGACGACGAAAACAGGCTGTTTTGTTGTGTGAATGGAAAACCCGCCGGAGAGGCTTCTCGGCCTCCTCCGATTACGGAAACGCTAGCAAACGAAGCTGCGCACGGAGGGAAGGACGCGGCGTGCCCTTCGGGAGCAGGGAGGGGCCCACGGGCGGCTGTCTCTGGACAGGACACTCCGACGTGCCACGTGGCCTGTTCCTTCAGAAAGCCGAGTCGCTCTCCGCAGCAGGCCATGCACACCGTCCTGTGATTCACAAGGGGCCGGCATGTTGGCCAGTAATTCAGAGAGGCAGCAAACACGGCCAACAGCTGGCCTGGAGACGCCGGGGGAACGATTTATGAGCCTGTGCTCAACTCGGGAGAGAGGGCGCAAGGGCTGGCGTGATAGCCGCACTTCTTGCCTGCCTGGTCCCGAGAAACACGGCCCCCTGGGCGAGGTGGTTGTTCTTCGGTGCTCCTACACCCTGATCAGAGAAAGAGAACCCCCTCCGTGATGATCCCTGCCACCCGTCGGCTGCTGGAGAGGACACGGGCCACCCGGACCTGATGCCACACCCCCGGCACCACCGCAAACACACCCTTCCTGGTTGCCCTCTAGGCCCCCGGAACATGATAGAACATTCCAGATGAAGGAGGATGCAACTTCTGATCAAGCCAAACATTAAACAGTCACTAGGGCTGATGGACAAAGGGGAGATGAGGAGAAGAAAGGGAGGAATGACATCCGTGCCAGAAAGAGGACAGAGTGCGTGCGGAAGAGAAGAGGGAGGGGACAGAGAACAGGTGACGGCAGAGGGAGGAAGTACAGCTGTCACTCCAGGTTGTCGGGCACGCATTAAGTACCAGGCAAGTTGCCCAGGACCTCGCAAACACTTCATCATTAACATGAAAGATAGAATTCTAAGTAGGGACTGTGGTTCTAGACAGAAGGGAACGGACACAAGCAGGCCGAATAACTCAACCAAGGTCACCCAGCGGGCAACTGGAGGGACAAGGATCAGTGCCCAGGAGGGCAGTGAGGAGGACGAGGATGAGAGGAAGGAGGAAAGCTGGGCCCGGAGAGGGCCTGGCGGGGACCACCAGCCTCTTTGCGGGGGAACCAGTGGCTCTCCTGTCCTAGGCAAATGGGCCGACAGGAAGAGCGCTGAACCTTCCGCCCCAGAAAGCAGGACTCCAGCCACAGGTGAGACGGGGCTGGGGATTCACGCTCCCGGAGAGGAGAGCGACGGAGGACAGGCCTCCCTAGCAATGGGCCAGGGTGTGGGTCGGGGCCGCTGTGTCGGTAGATTCCAGAGACCGTTTGAGGATGCCCCCAGCCGCGGCAGCCCCGAGCTGCTCTGCACGCCGGAAGGGAAAGCCCCGGGAGTGGGGGCATTCCGCCGCCCCCTGGGCAGGGGAGCTAGAGCTGCAGCGGAGTTCTGAGTGA
The DNA here is from genome assembly GCF_004126475.2 of Phyllostomus discolor. Lineage (NCBI taxonomy): Eukaryota > Metazoa > Chordata > Mammalia > Chiroptera > Phyllostomidae > Phyllostomus > Phyllostomus discolor. The sequence continues at coordinate 134,725,835 of NC_040909.2, forward strand.
CCCCCCCTCCTCCTGGGCTGGGAGAGAGGGGCGCGGAGCACAGGCGGACTGGAACTGCGGTCCGACGCACTTTCCCCCGTAAACACACAGAGGTGCGTGCAAGGGACGAAGGCAATGGGGCTTCACGGAGGGGGCTCAGGCTGCCCGTGGCCCGAGGAGGAAACATTCTGGCAGAAGCAGAAACCCCGGGAAGGGGCGAGACACAAACGTGCCCCCGCCCGCTGCCTTCTCCAAACACCCGGTGCGCTGCCCTGGTGTAGGCACTGGGAGCAGGCTCTGCGTCCTCCAGGTGCGCGTGGGAAGCCACAGTCCCCACCTGGGTGCTCTGACCTCCGAGGCCAAGGCTTTGCTTTCTGACCGCCATTGAGCCTATGGACCCTGATGCTCAGCTTCGCGCCAACCAAGTAGTTGACATCTGTGGCTTGAAGTCTCCACAGAAGCTTCTTTTTTTATTTTATTATTTTTATTTTTAGAGAGGGAAGGGAGGGAGAAAGAGAGAGAGAGAGAAACATCCATGTGCGGTTGCTGGGGGTCATGGCCTGCAACCCAGGCATGGGCCCTGGCTGGGAATCGAACCTGCAACACTTTGGTTTGCAGCCCACGCTCAATCCACTGAGTTATGCCAGCCAGGGAGAAGCTTCTTAAAGAAAGAGAAGAAACACATTCACGAATACAGCAAGCACCCATGGGCTCGCTTATGGATTTAGTGCCCGATTCCGGAGCCCTGGACAACGAGGCCCAGCAGCGGACAGGTCTCGGTCTTCGCGGACAGAGGTGCACACAAAGGGACCCACGCAAAGCGCGAGGGACTGAGGGAAGGGACCTCAGGCCTGAGGCGAGCCCTGCGGGTCACACACGCATTCCTAGAATGGAGACCAAGTGGGGCGGCTGCTTTAACAGGGGGCTCAGATGGCGGACTGTCTCACTAAGGAGGGGACCTTGCATGGATGTCCCCAGGACTAGCAAAGCTTCGGGAAAGGCCCCACGTTGCAGCGACAGCACGGACAAGGTCCCCAGGGTGGACTGAGTGCCTCTAGCCAGAGACCGTGGCTCCTCCACGTTTCTCTCTCCTTTGCTCCTCAAGTTAATTTAAGGACAGCGCCCGACTCGGAGATGACAGTGGAGTCCACGCTTTTTGTGACCAGCCTGCAGGTCGGAGCCAGGAGGTCGGGGGAGATTTCAGAGGCCGCCGCCCCGTCTGGACTGCACGGTCGCCCCCAGAACCCAACATTTCGCATCAGCGGTTCTGCCTCAAAGGGCCAACCAAGGTCATGCTGACATTCCCGTTTGGAATTTGGGGGCTGCTACTGCTTTCCTGGCTGTTTCAGCCTTCCCCTCTCAGCCCCCCACCCCCGCCCCTTCATCCCCCCAGGCACTCCCCACCTTCTCCTGCAGGGCCCTGTCTCCCCCGCCCCCACTGCTGGGCTGTCAGTTCTGAGCTCCAGACTCAGGGCCTGACCCAGGGCAGCCACGGGAATGAACGCATTCCCTTTGGCCTAAGGCAAGGGAGAGTGAACCCCAAAGGGAAATTGGTCCCACCCTTTGTATATCTCACTCCTTCTCCTGCCGCCTGCTGTGGTTTGGGCCAGGCCCAGGAGCTGCTGAGAGGAAACAGGGGAGACGTCACTGTGGGCCGCCAGGGCATGGAGTGGGGTCAGGGTGGAGACGGGAGGTTCCTACAGTCGGTCAGAAGCCCACAGTGCACGCCCCAGCTCCGGCCTGCCTGGCTCGATCCCCACCCCGCCAACTAGCCCTTCGGCCCCCAGCCTTGTGGGCTGGAGCCCCAGTGCAGGGAGAGCTGCGCCAGCTGCCCCCACAGAGGGGGTTGGAGGTCACTGTGCTGCCACACCCGGGCTGCCTCCCCATAGGCAGCAGCCCTCTGTCATTCTCAGGAACCGTGTGGTCACTTTATACACATGACATTGTTTTAATAATCCTCACAACCACAGGAGGTCTACATCGTGCCCATTTTACAGAGGAGACTACTGAGACCGAGTGCCGCGGGCTATTCACCAAGCACGGGGCAGCCAGGCTCACAGCCGGCCTTCCTGCTCAGGCCCCCGCCTCTGTCCCTCAGTGTGGAAGAACCCAGCGACAGAATCAAGGACGCGAGTCCCTCCCACCACGGAATCGGGCTGATGGGCACTTCTGGAGCACCCGGGTCACATGCTAAATACAGACTCTGGCTTGGTGGGGCAAGAGTGGGGTCCGAGTGCGACACTCTGACGAGCTCCCAGTTAACGCCGGTGCCGCTGAACCCCGGGCCACGCGCTGAGTAGCAAGTAGACCGGTTCACGCAGATTTCCTCCCTAAGCTGGCAGGTGAGGACAGCCCTGGGATAACCCGGTCAGTAACGTGGCTAAGGTACGCAGACCCATTCCTTGACCGCTGGGCTGGTTTTCAAAGAGAAGGCGCTATCAGCCCCGGGGAAAACGGGGGCCCCTCAGAATGAACCAAGTACAGAAGCTCAGGTCTTGTCTGTCAGACCGCCCCCCCCAAGCCCATTCTTACCTGCTGAGGTGTGGTCAAGGCCCCTCCCCCTCAGACACTGCCCCGGCGGGACCCGAGCCCACGCCCAGGGAAGTGTGCAGAAGACGGCAGCGACCCCACCCCTCCAGCAGACGGGGCCCAGAGTTGGATCACCGTCCTCAGACCGGAACCGCTGGCTTGTGTGTGGCCACTGCCTCTTGTGGGGTCTCCGCGCCAAAGCCTAGCACCTGGACATTTTCCTAGGCGTCCGTGGCTTCGTTTCTAAGTTGTCTCAGTTTCCTCTGCCTCTTGCCCTCTGCTTGCCGCACCTCCCGACGCAGGCCTGCACCCTCTCCCAGGAGCGCTGATGGCTTGCTCACAGCCTGCCAGGCCAGGTCCCTCTTACCCAGCCTCCTCCTCCGAGCAGCCCCCCACCTCCCTGACACGTCACTCCAGGGCCCGCCCAGGCCCCGAACAACCCTGTCCATCACCCGCCGAGTGCCCCACAGTCCTAGCCCACCGGTCTTGGCTCCTCTCTTGTCCCCAGCAACCTGGCGTTGGGGGGACATCAGTCTTTGCAGCCGGTGCCACAACCCAAGGTACAATACGAAGAAACCTCTTTGTTCTGTTGCGGTAAATCTAAGGGGAAAAAATGTTAGAAAAATTCCATACATGGATTCCTTTCACGGACAAAGAGAGCTGGAAATCATTTTTGAGTATGGAAGTTGGTGATGTGTGGGAAAACATAAAGCCAGTTAAACTTTCTTTGGGTTGACCTGCGTGATAAGTGTGTGTGCGAACAGTGATTAAGTGTGTTGTTTTATGATAAGATAGAGACGTCCAGAGTCAACACCTCTGGACGTGACTGGCTACATTCCTTCGGGTGGAACATGAATACTGTCTGACCAGAAAAGGAAAGAGGAAAAGATCATTTTTTAACTCCATAGATATCGTATCTCATGCTTGATTAATTTATGGCGAGCAGCAAATACAGTAATAGGATGAACAAATATTGAAGGGCAAACTATGAATCAGAGAATTGTGAAACTCAGGCAATTCTCAGCCAAGTTCAGAGTCATTCGGTTCAAGGCGTGAGCCCCACGTGTAGCTTCTTGGGGACGGCACCGAGTAAAAGGATGGAGGGTTTCGGCCTAAGTGTCGCCGGGACCTGGAATGCAGCCCACCCCACCCCTGGTGAGCTGTGTCACTCTGTACACACGATGGAACTCCTCTTCGCCTCAGCTCCCTGACCGACCCCAAACTGCAACAGGCCTGTCCCCAGACTCAGGGGACCGCGGGCCACGTCCTGGGACTTCAATCAGTCTCCTCTGAACCGTCTTCTGTGGATGACCAAACGCTCCTTTTTATAACTTTTTTTTGCCCCAGGCAGTCAGGAGCCCAGGGAAACACAGCGGGGTGGCCCCGGGCGTGGTGGGAGGGGGCAGGGAGGTGAGAGGCCTGGGTGGGGCTGTGGCAGGGCCCTGCTGGGCAGGGCGGGCAATGCAGCTGATGAGAAATCTAAGCTGGTGACCACCTTTGCCGGGGGCAAGCCACAGCTTCAGTCTGGGGCTGATGGAGGGAGAAGGGTGGGCGTGAGGGCTGAGAGCCAGTCAGAGGGAGGGGGCAGGGCCTCCCCGTGCAAACACACACGCACCTGGCACCTGCGCCCGAGGGGCGGCCACAGCAGGGATGGGATGTGAAGCAATCCAGCTGCTGCACTTGCCAACATCCTCCCAAGGCCGGAGTGTCGGGAAGCCACCAGTTTGCACAAAAACTGACGCAAACACAACGAGTTCACGGCTAAGCCCAAGTCCCCACCCTGTGCGTGCTGGCCACCTGGGGCTGGCCTCCCTGCCCGGTGCCGTCTCCTCTCGGAGCACATCCAGACACTGTCTTCGCATGGCTGCTCCCGGGACCTGCACACATCATTTTTTTATTTATCAGAGTGAGATCATGTCTCCTCGGCCCTACATCGAGGACAGAGGTCCTCCTGTGCGTCCGTCTCTGCCACTGGCCCTGATGCCGTCACAGCGAGGCCATCGGCTGAGGCCCGAACGGCTCTCCGCGTGCACGTGCCAGGGGTTGTTACGGGACCGTGACGGCGCGAAGCCCCATTGCGATCATCTCTGTTTTGCCGAGACGAAGACGAGGCGGAGATGGTTTAAGGAGCTTCCTGAGGGTCACACGGCCAGCACCGTGACGCAGCTAGCAACACGCTCGAGGCCGCACAGCCGGGCACTGAATACGGGGAGCCGGGTCTCGGGCTCTGTGCTCCGGAGGGGGTGGGAGGGCCCCCTGGGAGCTCCTGGGGCAGGGTTAGAGTCAGACTTGACCTGGTGCAGCCTGACTGCTCTCGTCCGCCCGCGAGTTTCCCCCGCGGGGCCCTTGTCTAATAGTCACTATCAGTGCAGCCACTCAGGGCCTCGGAGATGCTGCAGTGTTACCGCATTAATCCTCAGAGAATGTTCCAGCACTGAACATGGCTCTTGTTAGTCTTAGGCTCGGAGCGCCGCTGCTCCCCTCCCCAATGCCGTGGGTGCGCTGAAGTCGCCCTCGCCTCTCCCGCCCTCTCCCGCTCCCTCCCGTTCTCCCCACCCCCCACCCCCACGCACCATTGCGCCAGGGCTCACTTCTGTTCTCCCACTGGGACACGTCCGGTTCTTCCCCGGCTGCGCTGTCCCCCTCGGTGGCCCTTCCCCTGGGTGTCCCCAGGGCTGCTCTGTCTTGGCCCCCAGGCCTGTGGCGAGCACCCCCTTCATGCCCTCCCATCCCCCGAGCCTTCGGCTCCTCCCTCATTACCTTCGCTCCATCTCATCCCTCTGCTCATTGCCACAGCCACGAAGCTCGTGCTACCCATCTGACCCAAAGCTGCGTTTGCGGGGCTCACGGAAGCCTGTCTGGATGAGCCTGCATTTCCTCTGGCACCTTCATTCACTGCTGTTTGGGCCCCGGACCCCCAGGGCTCAGCCTCTCACACGGGACCGTCCCAGGACCCTGGCTGCCTGGCCCCCCTCCCCCACCCCCTCCCACCATAACCCACAGCGGTCACGTCCCCGTGCCTCTTGGGGCTCTTCATTGGGACCCTCCTCTGCCCTTACTGTCAGGATCGTCGCCTTGCCTGGGTTGACCAGGCAGGTGTGTAAGCGGAGGGATGGCCGAGTCTGGGTGTGACGTCTGGGACCTGAGGGACGGCCTGACACCCTTGTAGAACCCCCTAGAAACCCCCCTCCTCCTGCCAGATGGCGCTTTATGTTCACCTGGCCGTGCATGGACCTCCTGTCCAGAGTGGAAGCTTACGGGGGAGGGGCGCCGAGAACCGTTGACAGAGGGGGCCTGTGACTTCCAGGGCCTCAGGGTGTCAGTGGCGCCCAGCTGATGATTTCCTGAGACTGTTCTGGAGGGCGGTGACGCGATCAGAGGGGGCACAGGAAGCCAGAGAGCAGACGGGGGACCACTGGCGCCAGACCCAGGTGTTGGCGGACCTTGAACTGTCTTCTCCAGGGAGAAAGGCACGGTGCCACCTAACTGTCCTCCTGGGAACAGACCCTCGGGCACTCTGGGGACAGCCAGCCACGTGGGAAAGTCAAGAGACCCAGGTGCTCCACGGATGCAGGAACTTGGACATGTTACTGGATATTCCCAAACCTCAATTTTCTCTCGTGGAAAATGAAGCAGAGTAACAGTATCTGTCACACGGTGTTTCGCCGGGAACAAAACGTGCCTGGCCGGGCTGTCAGCAGCGAGCCCATCCCGGTGTGGATGGCCAAGGGAGCTTCCCCCAGCCCCTCCCCGGCCACCCCTGGGCACCTCTCAGCCAGCACGTCCTGTGCCCAGAGTCACGGCTCGCTACGTGTTCGGGGTGGCAGACAGGAGAGTAAGACACTGTCTCATCGCCGCCCACGTGTGCTGTTCTCAGGGACCCGGGACCTCAGGGTGGGGAGATCTGCTGACAGCTCGTCAGGCCCGGAGACGCCCGGGAGGGACCTGTGGTCCCCAGGGGAGCGTTTCCAGAGGGAACGCAGGAGGGTGTCGCCGAGCATGGATGAGGCAGCGTCTGTCACTTGAGTTAAAACGAACGGGAAAGACACGGTTCCCGCTATAAATACCACCGGGGGCGTTCCCTCATCGGCAGCCCTCCTGCTGCGAGAGACAGCTCGAGGAGCCGCGGGGGGGGGGCCCACAGGCGCAGAAACCTCCGTGCGTGCACACGGCCACTTCTGTTTCCGGAACTGACACCAGCCATCGCTCCTGAAACTCGGCGAGGCGTGACATCCCCGGGAGACACGGTGATCCAGGACGAGGGTGCAGGTGGCAGGGTGGGGGGGGACCCCACCTGGATTTTCCTGAGCACAGGAGTGGGGTTCTGGCCCCCACCTTCCCAGACGAAACGCTGCACAAGGCAGCTGCACACTCAGAAGAGCTCTGGGGGCGGGGCGCTCTGGAGAACGGCTGGAACCCAGCATGTCTGCAAAACCCCAGGGGATGTCAAGGTCACCAGGCCAAGTCTCCTTTCTCAAAGCCGTGCAGCGTGGCTAAACAACTATATCAAGGAAATCTTGTGGGAAAAAGTGATGTTCCTTTCACACTTAACCCTCTCTTTACAAGCCTCTGAAGGAAAAAAATAACGCTTGGGTCTAGATAATTATCATCATCTCTTCCGTTAAAGGAGTGAAAAGATCACAGTGACAGTGATACGTCCCAGCTCAGTCTGACTCACTGAGGAGGCGTGGGCTCCACAGGGGCGGCAGAGCAGGGCGGGGGGCGTGGGGAGCCCGGCCCGTCTGGGCGCAGAGGACGGGATGAGTGAAGGCACGCTGCTCCTCGCTCGCTTTATCTTCGGTTCCTCAGTTTCCCCCTTTTCATTTGCTCTTCTTGTGTTTACCCGTGTCTTTCAGCCTCGGTCTCAGCTCTTCCACCCATGTTTCTGAAGCTAATGTCTCTGTGTCGATATTTCTTCGCACTTCTGGCGAGCAGATGTTTTGTTTGCAATTCATCACTCCCATCCACCCATCCATCCATCTACCCATCCATCCACCCACCCATCCACCCATCCATCCACCCATCCATCCATCCATCCATCCACCCGTCCATCCACCCATCCATCCACCCATCCATCCACCCATCCACCCATCCATCCACCCATCCATCCACCCACCCATCCACCCACCCATCCATCCATCCACCCATCCATCCATCCACCCATCCATCCACCCATCCACCCACCCATCCATCCACCCACCCATCCATCCACCCTCCACCCATCCATCCACCCATCCACCCACCCATCCATCCACCCACCCATCCATCCACCCTCCACCCATCCATCCACCCATCCATCCATCCACCCATCCACCCATCCATCCACCCATCCATCCACCCACCCATCCATCCACCCTCCACCCATCCATCCACCCATCCATCCACCCATCCACCCACCCATCCATCCACCCACCCATCCATCCACCCTCCACCCATCCACCCATCCACCCACCCATCCATCCACCCACCCATCCACCCACCCACCCATCCACCCACCCATCCATCCACCCACCCATCCACCCACCCATCCATCCACCCTCCACCCATCCACCCATCCATCCACCCACCCATCCATCCACCCACCCATCCATCCACCCTCCACCCATCCACCCACCCATCCAGTACGACCTTGGGGTTTGCTCTGTGCCTGCTGCTTGCGACCTGCCAGGCACTGCGATGGGTTCTGAAGGAGGAGACCAGCGTAATGACCTCTAGAAGCTCTCAGTCCAGTAGGAGAAGCTGACCTAGCTCAGCTCATTGTGATTCATATGAGCAGGTCAATCAATCATTCATTTATTCCTGTACTGGACAAATAAACACCGGGTTCCCACGGTGTGCCGGGAACTGGGCTACTACCCCCTGGAGACTCCATGAATGAATGAACGAGAGGCGACGTCTCTGGCTTTGTGGGGGGTTTGGTCCCCACGTGCAGACGCTCATGGGGCGGCTGGGACCTGGGACGAGCCCAAGAGGACAGGGCACGGGAAAATTATGGGTTGTGGAAGAAAATACTCTTTTTCTTCTTTGCCCGCCTTACTGTAAGCACTGACTGTCAGTTTCTGGAACAGACGTTGGTTGCCCATGGCAACGTCTGAAGCAAACAATAAAGAGTGGAGGAAAGCACACATTCGCACCCTAATATTAAATCACCGCGTGGCCCTGGAGTGGCTCGGGAACATCGGAGGAGCTCGCGGTTAATTAGCTACGCTCTAGAGCTTCGTCGCTAGAGTGGGCGGTCGGTTTTGGAAAAATTCTTTAATTTTTTTTCTATTTTGCCCTAAAATGTTCGAAGTGTGTTATTTGCATAAACTATTTATAATTTTAAAAGAATAATAATACTTGGATTTTTAAAAGTTTAATGAAACAGCTCCTTACCCTCCCGTTCGCTAATAACAGAGCCCAGACTTCCAGCGAGGCTTCCGGGGCCTCACGTGACCGGGGCTCAGCCACCCCTCCCACCTGGCCCCGTCGCCGCTCTTCCTCCCGCCTCGATTTCCACACCCCCCACAGTCTACGCTCCCTCCTGGCCCCGAGCCCCCGCATGTGCTGTCTTTCCTGCCGGCGACATCCTCCCTCCCACTCTCTCTTTCCTTCCCCAAGTGCCCTCCAAGCCTGGCTAACGTTCATATCACTTTTTCTTCACGCGTCTTCCAGACATCTCTCGAACACAAACCCACCATGGGAGGACGCTCTTGCTGTAATTCTCACAACCTCCAAGGGCCCCCCATCAGAGCCCTAACACCATGTTGTCATTACACTTCCTTTAAATACCACTGTCCCCCACGAGGCCGCGACAGCAGGTCTGTGCCTAGCAGATGCATCTAGGGCAAACTGCAGGAGCTGCCACATGGATATTAGTTGGACTCACGAACACATGAGGATCACCAGTGAGTGTGCGTTATACCGAGAACGAGTGCAGCAGTCAGCTATTGCTGTGTAACAAGCCGTCTCAGAACTCAGTGGCATAAAAAGGTTGGCTCATTCGCATGCTCGCAGCTCTGCAGGTCACTGTGGTGGCCCTGCTCCCGCCCTCACCTCATTCGAGTCTCTATGGCCCTCAGCCCGGGGGAGGGGGGCTCAGCCCCGTCTCATGCTGACGGCATCGCACAACGGCCGTGTATCACGGTCCTGTGCGCTGCCTCACCCAGGGCCTTCTCCGATGCTGCAGGAGCAGCCTGAGCGCGTGCACAGCCCAGGAGTTGGGCGGGGGGTCATGTCCAGCGGAAAACTCCGACTGACACACAGCAGGATCCTGCAGATCAGTGCCCCAGCCTCTTCGCCCCTCAGGGGACGAGTCCAGGGCCCTAGATAATGCACCAGGGGAACGGAGTCCTGTGGAAGACAGTGCTACAACCTGAAAACACGCCCTTACACTGGCCTTTCCCTTTCCTCTTTCTCACTCTCCCTCGCTCCTTCTTCCAGGAAAAAGCTCCCAAGTAAACTGCGTGAACCCAAATCCTCAGGCTCTGTCTGCTTTTAAGAGAATTCAAGACAGCTGGGCGAGGGCATGGTCTGCAGTCCAGCTCTCAGCTCTGCAGTCTCAGTGCTGGTTCTGTTCCAAAGGGTCTGTCCCCGAGAGTGCCTGAACCACAGCGAGTCACTCTGGCCCATGAGCGCCCTGAGCTGAGCCACGTGGCCGGGTGTTGACGGGTGCCAGTGCGCCATGGCCGAGTCACGTGCCTCTCCGGGGCGGAGGCTGGAGGCTGGGTCTGCCCCACCAATGGCACACATGTGGACGGGCAGGTAGATTCCCATGGAAAGATCGGAGTCAGGTGACTGAGAGGAGGGAGAGGGAGTGCTGGGCACATCAGACAACAGACACTCTTTAAGAAAGTCACCAGAGGGTCCCCCGCATCTGTGGGTGGCACGGGTGACTCTGACCGCAGAAATGACAGGGGACCCCAGCCTCTCTACCAGGGGAGCGTTCTCATGGCCTGTTATGGGCGGTATGGCCTGGAAAATTATTTCACCCAAACTTCTCAAGTATTGGAAAGAAGGTCAGAGAGAGGTGAAGCACATGTGCTTAAGGGTGTCCAGCCAACCCTGGTGGTTCTGTGTCAGGAACCCAAGACCGCACCCTCCCGGGGCTGAGCTAATTACACTGCAAGGTCAAGGTGCTTCCGACTGTCCCCGCCTCCCCTGCAGCGAGCCTGGCATTTCTGGACTGCAAGGACTCCAGGATTTGCTTCAGAAACACCACATGGTTGTAAACATGATAGCTTTGGCCCTAACGCAGGCCCCTCTCTGGAGTTACTAATTCAGCCCATTAAATCTAGTCTGTGTCTACAGAGAAAAGTGGTCACTCCTGATTTACTAGCTTAGAAGGCTGTATTTCTTTTCACGTGCAGAGGGCCTGGGACGTCGGTCCCTGACCCAGCACCCCGCCTGCTTTCATGGTGGGTTAGGAAATGACGGAGAAAAGGAGGGAAAACCAGATCTCGCCAGAAGCTTCCACAGCAGAAGAGGGCTTTTCCTTGCTGCTGGAGGACGAGTCCAATGTGGGCTGGATGGGAGGGAGGGCGGGAATGGGGAGATGGAGCTAAGAGGGCAGGGGTGGGCGGGGGGTGGCATCTGCTTTTGCACTAAGAACAAAAGAATTGAGCTGAATGGATAAATAAAGCCCGGATTAGGGTCAACAATGTAAACACGAACAGCCCAGACGCCCCCACAGTGAGGCTGTGGGGCAAGAGGGGGAGTAGAGAGGAGGAAGGGAGAGGCCAAATGTAAGACACTATCAAAAGGAACAGAAAATGAGAACTTAGTCTCCTTTTCCGAGTTCTAAAGGCAGCATAGCAGCAGGACTATCAAACACCAGGAAGCCGGGAGGGTAAGAAGTGAGGCGAACGGTACGTTGTCCAGGAGCACGGCCTTGAATTAGTCCTTAGGGGAGCGGAGGCCGGTGACAGACACGGGGCGCAGAGGGGGCCTGAGGGAGAGGCTGCGGCTGAGGAGCAGCAGTGGGAAGGGGAGGGTGCGCTCCTCCCACCGTGAGCCTGTAGGTGCTACCTGGATCGTTCCCATCGGCACCCACTGCTTTGAGATCTGGAGACCAAAGCCCACCCTCCAGCAGTCTCCCCGTCAGCATGAACTGTGCGCCTCTCTCCGCACTGCGTCTGGGAATGAGGAGGTAAACGAAGCAGAACCAGAGGCTCCACAATAGAATGGAGAAAAGCCCAGGAGGGGCTCGGGAGAGATTTCCCAGGGGAAAAATGGGGGAGGAACGGAGAAATGAAGGATCCTGAAAGGAACGACGCAGCGAGAACACCAGAGGCAGAGACGGGAACCCCCAGACACCAGAGGCAGGAAATGCACCAACTGTGGAAGCAACGTCGAACGGGGTGGCACTGCTTGTGTTCGCCATGCTGGACTGTAAGGCAGCAGCGACCAAGGGACCCCGATCAGGGACCAGGAAGGGCCCATCATGTCACGTGATGGGGTGGGAATTGTATTCCACACATCAGGGGTCCCGAATTCAGATCCATGGAATGCTGGGGTCAGGGTCGGGGTCAGGGGGAGATCCCGAAAGAAGAAGGGGAGGCAGACAAGCGGGCTGAGAACGCACCAGTGTGAGCCGGACGCCGGGTGGGGTGGACCATGGCCATCTCACGGTCTAAATCTAGTAGCGGGTTTTCTCTGGGGAATCTCCTCATTTGAAAGCGAGGGCAACTTTTTGGTCAGGCCATGCTGGGCTATGCTGCCCTAATGAGGAAGCCCCTGCTGCTCTGTGGTATAACGTGACAATGGTTTATTTCTCCCTCTTCCTGCTGCACCCGGGCAACTCGACCCCACCGACTTCAAGGTCACGGGAGCAGGAGAGGAGGGGGGCGCTGCCTTTAACGGCGGTGGCAGCTGGCAGCGTCTGGAAGGAGCCCCTGGCCCTCCGTCGAACTTAGAGAGAGGCCAGGAAGTCCGACAGCACCCGCGGGTGTCTGCTGAGCCCTGAGCTACGTACGTCAGCCACAGCAGCTCATGCACATTTTTATCCTTAAACACCACAAAATCCTATTTAGAATGGTTGGTTTTGGCAGACGGGAGGCAGCTTAAGAAGATCTGTGCCGTAGTCAGGGATCGAAGAGTCTTAAAAAATACCACATTTTCATTTTACAAGAAATAATTCCAGGAGGCGTCTGCAGGGTTGACTAGAAGGGGCAAAACTGGGAGAAGGACGGTTTGTTTTTCCCAAGTCGCCTTGGGGGGTGGGGGGGTGGCGCAGTGTGGGAGCCCGGGTCCGGGACACGGACGGCTGGAACGGAAGAGAAAGGACACTCACCGACAGCATGCATGTTCCCCCCTTACAGGGAACAGGAGGGACCCCCGAATATTTCTGCGCCCCGCTCAACACTGTAGTTAATAAATAGCTGCCTGGAACCTCCCTTAGCCCCGCCCGTGTTTTATTACATTGGTGGAAGGGTAGACGGGGGAAGTAATGGAAATACAAAATCTTTTGACTTTGAGAATTAGGCTTTGGGGAGCTTATCTCATGCACGCACTTCACATGCCACCGGGTTTTGTTCGTAACTGATTTTAAGTGTGAACCCCCTCAAGGCTATGACTTTCTTCTGCATGCATGAGACCTGTCAATGGGTAAACATCAGACAGATAATGTATTCATTTTTTCACCTTGATTTAGACTCTCTCCCTATTACCTTCTGGGAAATCCACAGCTTAGGAAAGAAATGCATTTTATCTCCTTCACCTCTGAAGTGTCCAGGTGCCGGAACGGTAAGCATTCTCATCCGCCCGGCTCCCAACCATCTGTGCTGGGATTTCTCCGGAGGGCGGGCCCCCCTTCTCCGTCTCCAAGGCTCAGAAGCAGTTAATCCACTTGAGCCCACAGCAGAGAGGAAATGGAGAAAGAAGAGCTGCAGGGGAAGGAGGGAGGTGCGCGTGTGGGAGGGAAGAGGGATTAAGTGGGGCCGTGCCTTTTCACCCGAAAGCTCCAGAGAATGAGACGGTAATGCGTCTGTGTGAGAGCACAGGAGAGAATTAACGTTAAGCAAGAAGTCCTAAAGCTAATTGCACGGGGACTTTCTAGCAGGCGAGGGGCTGTCTGTTCTGCGTGATCATTTTATCGTCCAGCTGCTCGATTTCCCCACGTGGTGGCTGAGGACTTTCCCATCGTAGTAGAGAGGAGCAACTGAGACTCAGAAATGTACCAGAGCACAAGCTACCGACGAATCCTTATGATTTAAACCCGAAGTCTGCATTGGTGCTGTGTCCAGTATCCTATGTAACGGCCTTGTATTTGGATTCAACGTACTTTTGTTTACCACGTGTTTACCACGAACCCCAAACTGTGACACCCTCCAGCCCATTCAGTCCTGAGGTGGATTGCGCGAGGTCCATCGCCGTCATTACGACAAAGGACACTGCAGGGCGAGCTAAGGGGAACACGGTGCCCGGGGTTGGCTCCGGGTGCCGGCGGAGATACGAGACAGGAACTCAGCTTGAGAAACGGGCCTCTGTCTTTTGGCGTGTTTCTGCTCTCTGCGGGAAGACCTCATGTTTGGTCTCCCTGGGTTTCCTAGGCTTTCTGGCCTGTCTCGCTTGGCCTAGAGGACCTACTGGAGGAGAATATTTCGGAAGACAATGACTTTAATAATGACGACCCCTTGGGGACATATATATTGTCAGGGTGTCCCCTTGCAACCACAGCACATAGGACAGAGCAGCCTGTGTAAGGACGAGCTTGAGGCCATGACTCCGGTGGGGGGCTGAGCCAATGCGGGGGCGACGTCGGTCTCTCGGGGGCGGGGGGAGCCTTGTTAGGAGGGTTTGAGCGAATGTTAAAAACGTAATGATTTTCATAAACAAACATCATTCTCGGAACGTAATCCCAATGGATTACGCATCTAGGTAATGTAGTCACAAGGTCGAAAACACAATAAAAAATAAACCCTACAAATGCAAGAGAGAAAATGCAGTCCATCACCCAGAAAGGAAGGAATCCGTAGAAACAGCCCAGAGATCATTCAGACGGCGGGATTAGCAGACAAGATTTCTTAAACGGCTCTTCAAATTCTGTTCCCGGGAAGAGAAGGGGGAACAGGTAACTGGATGGGGAACCTCAGCAGCGAGGTGAAAACTCTAGACAAGAGCCAAACGGAAAATCTCAACTGAAAAGTATGGTGATCTCAGAAGTGAAAAGTCCACTGAGTTACAGAGGTAGCTGTCTACTTATTGTACCCAATACTGAGAAAAAGGTGATGAAATCTCCAACTCTGATATAAATATGTATATGTTTAAGCTTTAATGTTAGCCCATTTTGCTTTTTAATGTTTGAAATGCTGTTAATTAGATGTGTAACTGTGATGGACGACCTTACGTCAGCTTGGCCGTGCCAGAAGGTACATGGATACTTGATCCAGTGGGTCTGAGTGTTGCTGTGAGGCTACTTCTGGGTGAGTTCAACGCTGAACTTGACTTACCGGGTGAAGGGTGGCCCACCCACACAGACAGGCCTCGGGCGACCAGCTGACGGACGGCACTCCCCACCCGCCCCTGGACAAAGGGGAGCTCTTCCTGCCCCACCCTCTCTAAACTGGAACACCAGATGTTTCCTACCTTTGGCCTCAAGCGGACACACGGGCTCTCGCCGGGCCGTGAGCCGGCCGGACATTGGGCTGAAACACCGCCATCAGCTCTCCCGGTTACCAGGCACGTGGACAGGTTTGCAGATGGTGAAGCTGTCACCAGGTGTGTGGACAAGCGTGGCAGGGCCAAGGCCAAGTGCGGCTGAGCCACGTCTGCAGGAGTACAGAGCCACGTGCAAGGCTGTAGCCAGCGACCTGGGCGTGGGTCTGACTTCTCAGAGCGGCTCTGCTGGCCCGGGACCCCACTCAGCAGCCTCCTGCCCGCACTGCCCGGCTCTTTCCCCTGGGGTGTCGGTCAGATCCCTGGGGCCGAGGGGGGTACGAGCAGCAGACCTCCCACTCCGCCATCTCGCTGCTGTCACCTCAGAAATGTGCTTTTGAGTTTCCAGTTGATTTTATCTTCTGGTTTCAGTTTTAGCTCTTTAACTGCTGCTTTCAACTTCAGTCTGGCTCGGATGCTCCCTGGTTTGGTTTCCTGTGCTTCTCTCCTCCTGGCAGTTTGCTCGGCTACCGGACCTTCAGCTGATGTTTTTCCATCAAATTCGGAGAAATTTTTGTCAGTACTTCTTCACGTATTCTTTTTTCTGTCCTAGTTCACTCTCTTTTCTTTCTAGAAGTTTAGTTAAAATTTAGACCATTTAAAAAATGATACTAAAAGTTTCCCCACCTTTTATTCTCCTATTCTGGGCCTATCTAAAGATGGAAATCTGGTAAGAGTCATCTGATTTTGTTTTTTATTTTTTCATTTAAAGATTGTTTTGGCTGTTCCAGAGCCTTTGAATCTTCACATAAATTTTAGCATCAGTTTGTCAGTACTGCAAAGATAATCTGACTGGAATTGGGTTGAATAACGTACACAGCACATGTTCCAAACAGGACAATGAAGATGCAGGAATATCACTGTTTTAAAAAGTGGAATGAAGACACTCACAACTTAATACTAAAAATAACAAGGACAGTATTTGACACATACTGGGCATCAGTTAGTATTTCCTGAATGAATACAGGAATATAGCAAGGGGAAAAACACAATTTAATGCTTTCCTTAAAGAAACGGACAGATGAATATTGAATAACTGGGAAGTATATGCATTATTTGAATAATGAAATTAGTGCAATGCGAAATTCAACCCCCCCAACCCACAGAAACTAACAGGTTGTTCTACATACACATTGTCTTTCTAAAAAGTAGACTATGCGCTAACTCACAAAGGTCTTGCAGCCTTCAAGTTCAAATAGCCCGTGACACAGATCCCGGAGTGAGCACCTCAGACTCACTGTCGGGCACCACCCACTGAGCCATGAACATGCTCTCCACTGGCTCAGCCCTGGGGTTCCCGGACTCTGCTCCGTAGGCATGGGCGCAGCCCAGCCGTGCACATCTCTGACCGCTAGCTCAGCCAGTGGCCGTGAGACCAGGCTCGGGCCGCACTGTAGCGGCCCGTCCACTCACGGCGACTGAAATTGCTTCACCGTCAGGAAGGAAATACACCTTTAAAGAACCAACAATAGCCCTGGCTGGCGTAGCTCAGTGGATGGAGTGTGGGCTGCAAACCAAAGCGTCGCAGGTTTGATTCCCAGTCAGGGCACATGCCTGGGTTGCAGGCCACAGCCCCCAGCAACTGCATATTGATGTTTCTCTCTCTCTCTTTCTCCCTCCCTTCCCTCTCTAAAAATAAATAAATAAAATCTTTTAAAAAAAGCAAAAAGAAAAAATGTTTAAAAAAATAAATAAAGAAAGAACCAACAAAACACGTAGGTAAACACTTTTACAGAATGTGAAGGCAGAAAATGATAAAAATGAGCAAACATCAATGTGAGAAAAACAAAACAGAATAAAGAAAATCAATAATCAGAAGTTGCTTTTTGGGGAAAAAAGAATAATAAAAAAGGCAAACAGATATAAAGGGATATCATTTTTAGAAAGAATAAATTTTACTTCAGAAATAAAAAAAATACTTAAAATTTTTTTTCCTGGATCCTCCCCAGCTTGTGCTACAGATGTGTTTGAGACATCCATTTTCAGGTGCTTTTAAACTATATCTAAGGTTTATTTTCATCTTTCTTTTCATTAATCTGAAAAGCAAGGGCCTGTGGTTTGTGACTCAACACTCTGGATTTGCATAATAGAAATCATGCTAATCTCTTTAGAACCTCAAGAGAAACATTTCAACACATTTGTCTTTTTCGGCATCACGCCAGTTCCGACGGTGACATTATGAAACACACTAATTCTAAAATACTCAGCTGTTCAATTGCACTTGGTGTACATGTGCTCGCACTCAGCAACAGCTATGTCGTTAGCTCTGGTTCTCGCGTGAGATTTATTCCTCCCGTCAGCGCACACTGAGCTTTCAGCACATGCCGGCCACAGGTCTAGACCCCACGACGCAGCCGTGCACGAAACCTGAGTCCTTCCCTAAAATAACTCATTCCGTGGGGCAGAAGGACAGACAGACACACACCGGCAGGTGGCAGAGACCGTGTGCCAGCGTGGGAACCACGAGGGGCTGGGAGGAGAAGACGATGCAGCCCGTCTCGGGGAGGAGATGCTGACCGCTGCAGGAGCAGCATCCGAGAGCTGCCCCGAGCGGGCACATGGTGTGGAGGGCAGCTCGGAGACAGTCACGGGGACATTCAGAGGACTCCGTGCGTGAAGGACCTGGCCGGCCGTGCTCAGAGCACCGCCCTAGAGGCTCCGGGATGGGAGAGGGGCTCCGACGTGATTCAGAAACACGGCGTTCTGTTCACCGCAGCCTCCGGGCCCTGTGCGGGCCTCGCCCTCACGAGACAGCACCACGAGCGGTGCTGCCGTCTCCCTGCTTCCGGCCATCCAGAGCTCACAACCTGCCTGCTTCTCAAACCCTGCCCGCTGCCAGCACACATCGCGTGTCAGAACACTGGACCCGAGCCTCTGGCCGAGTCAGCTTCTCCCTCCGCAGTACCGCGTATCGGCTTGCATACGATCTGCCCCATTTCATTGTAATTGTATTTCCAGACAGGTCACTGTCCCTGGACTCTGGGGATGTTGGATGATGGTGGCCCCTGCATTCCCTGAAGGGTTCTACGTGCACAAGGGTGTTGAACCAGTTTGTAAACAGGCGTCTCAATCACACAGTGTAAGCAAACAGTCTATCAAATAACCAGCCACATTTTTGTATTGTGAAATAGCATTAAAGACATTGGATGATTTTGAGGTTTTAAAAAAAATGTCTGCCTATATTGAAACTCATACATGCTTTGAGGAAGAAGCCGAGAGAACAAACACCCTAACATGTCCCGGGCACCACCCGGCAGCAGCCAGCGCTGTGCCCGGATGCCGCGTGCCGGGGAGGGTGGGCCTCCCGTGCCAGCCCGGCCAGGCGGTGGCGCCCAGCTGGGTGATCGCACAGCAGTGTGGACGTTGCTGTGCAGGTGTTTTTTAGAGGTGATTGGCATTCCACTCACAGGACTGAGTGAAGCAGATTACCCTTCACAATGCAGCGGGCTTCGTTCGAAGGACCTTAAGGGAACAGACTGAGGTCCCTGAAGCAGGAAAGGATTCTGTCTTCTGACTCAAGACTGCAACATCGAAAGCACCGTCTGGCTCCTGCCAGAAGCGCCTGCCTGCCAGCCGCCCTGCACATTTCGGACGTGTCAGCACCCACGATCTCGTGAGCCAACTCCTCCACACCGCCGTCCCCCCGCCCCCAGCTCCTCTCTTCCCTCCCTGGCTCTTGGTTCTGTTTCTCTGGGGAGCCCTGATTCACACAACTCGGCGTCGCTTAACCATCCGAACGGGCTCAAGAGAGCAGGGCTGTTCTTGGGTTTTACATAGTTACTGAGGCTCAGGGAGTTTAAGCGTCTTGCACAGTTGGTAGGGCAGATGCACTAGGTTCATCAGTGCCCATTTCCCCCTTTCTGGTTTGCCCGAGGCTGTCCTGGTTTTAGGGCGTGGGAAACCCTTAGTCCTAGGAATCCCCCCTTCTCTGGTCAGCAAGGCCACGTGACTTGCTTTGGCCAATCAATGAGAGCAGGAGTGGCTGTGAGGCGTGTCTGGGCGTGAGCATTTAA